>NC_072852.1:17472362-18097362 GCF_028858705.1 Grus americana | reverse complement strand
TTGCTAAGACAGCAAACCTACCTACCAACCTTCCTAACGCCACATAGTCCCTTACACTTGTTAGGTCCATCTCTACTTCATATCAGCTATGCATGACGCTCACAAGTGCCTTTTGAGGGGAAATGAGTGTCTGTAACCTCACCGGGAACCCATATGTGGATGAACAGGCACATGCCTTCTGCCTGAATCCCCCAGAGAACCCAAATGGTTAGAAGTGGTCAGAGATGTCACTAACTTTACATCATATCCTTGTGACCACTTCCTGACTAATAACCTATACATAAGAGCATTTTCCATATCCCTTCTCAGTTGTCTATTTTCCAAAGTAAAAAAATGCTATCTCTTCTATTTTATATATATATATCTTTTATTATATATATAATATATATTATATATATATTACATATATATATGCTATCTCTTCTACCTATCTCTTCTTATATAGAAATCATTCTCTACCTCTAGTTATTTTTTTCTGAAGGGTTTGGTGGATTTTTTTTTCTTTTACATGCTTCAAATTATATGCTCTACTAATGTTATCCTGAGATCTTTTTTAGTATATACTCGTACATTTTCTACAGACAAAAAAAGGAACACGTGCTTTCAATAATCACAGGAAATACATAACCAAGTAACTCATCCCTTGCTTTTAGTTTTGTTCTCTTACTTTGATTTCTCTCTTTTTTTTTCTTTTTCCTATTTGTGCTCTTGTTTTTCTTTTTAGTCCACAATCATAAGCTTCTACTGATCTGTAAGGGGGATATGGTTTGCAGTTCTCAGATACAAAACTTATGCCTGAAGAGGAAAGGAACTGTCCTCTTTCACCTAAAAGAGGCAAAGTACAAAATACACCTGCTTGACTTAAGTTTCTCTGGGAAAAATACACATCCTACTGCATTAGTCTAGTTATTGGTCTTACAAACTGTGGAAAGAAAAAGCACAAGATTTGCTATTATTTCCATTTTTAAGTATACGATGTGCTTAATTTATAGAGATGTGACCCTCAGATATATGAGAGAAGAAGGAGAAAAATCCAGGCTGGAGGAGGAGGAAGGAGGATTCTGGGTTGTTAATACAGTATTTAAAGCTTTTATATATATTGCAGATTTTTTCCTTTCAATGAAGTAAGCTTGGGCTTTGCAGATTAACGATTCTGTGAAGGATTTCACAAGGAGAGCTAATTACTGTGGAAGAGTTTTGCATTTAAACCAGGGTTTTGTTACCTGTACCAACACACGAGTTGATGGCAAATTAGACCAAAGATCTGCACAGAAGTTATTCTGAGGAAGCAGGGAGAGGAACGGCACAAAGGATTTTGGCAAGTCCTAGTTGCTTGGGAAGACAGAAAGCACACCCATCTGACAGAGTTAGCACATGTAACTCAGCATAAAAACATCAGTTGCCTTTTGTGGCCAGGATTTTTGCCAGTTGTCTCCTCCTTTACCCACAGGGGGTGAAAAGCTTCCATATTAACATAGTTGTTGAATGAGGCACATAATTCTGTCTTTCACTGTGCTCCACTTCTCATAAGGCACATAAGCTATTCTCAGAGTTCCCAGCTGAATGCAGCTCTGAGCTTGTGGAAAGGATTACAGAATTTTATTTGAATAAAAGCTAGTAGTTACGTTTTGTGCCCGGTACGATTACTGAAATCACAATGTGTTCCTTTCTATGTATGGAGTAGATTTATACTAGCGTACACGGTAAAGGATTTCTCTGCCATTGGCAGAGAAGAATATCAGCTGGAGCATCTCCTAAGGCCACACGGTTGAAGCACACCTGTTACTACATGCTGTAGTCTTCCTCCACTGCCATAAAACACAAGGCCTACATTTTCACATGTGCATAAACTAATGATAGATGACTCATATTCCAAATTGCTGTTGTGGAAGCCAAGCCTCAGGCACCAACCCATTTTCATGCAAGCATGCCAAAATGAGATTATATCCTTGAGCCAAAATGGGATAAAAAGACCCTTAAAAACACTAATAATTCTGACTTAATCAATGATTATTGCTGGGTTTAAATGGAGTTTAAAATCTGTGCAGTGGCTTTGATTTTCACTTTTTGTTAAATCACGCACTGTTTTTGCCAGTATGGAAAATCTGCCACATTGCACTAACACTTCAGGTGCATAAGTACAGTTTAAAAATTGGGCAAATGTAGCTTTAACATGTGGGTGGAAACTAATTGTTCTTTTGCTGTAATACCTGGGGAAGCTGAAGGCAATTCACATTTTTGTGTGTCACCATAATAGTTTCAACCAGCCAATCATCCTTCTCCTAGGGTTTTTTTCAAGGCTATGTAAAACCCCTGGGTGTGACACCAGCCCAGCAGAATTCAGGTGAAGATGGTACTGAGAGATGAGATTCATGGAAAAGTGATTTATTTCAGAAATTATCATTTGGTAGGGTGGATGTAACTCAACAGGACATTCCACAAGAAGATATTTCTATAGAAACCTCTATCTTTCTCTTGCCATGCCTTTTAATTAAGTCTGAAGCCTTGTACGGCTGTAATCAATGTATACAAAATAAGTAAACAGGCAGCTGCAAATACAACTGAGGGAAAGAAAGGTTGTGCTGGGTTTCTAAACAAAGATGTGACAGATTTACTGGAGGGGGAACAAAATAGAAAGAGCAGAAAGAAAGATTACAACCCAACAGGATTCTCTGATTTTACATTCTTCTTCTCTTCTACTTTCATTCTGCTAGAACATGGGATGGATGCCAGAGATGTATCATACTGTCCAAGTATAATTTAAGTAGTCAGGGAACAGATGTTCACAACAGTTTCTGGTCAGTGCAGGGATTTTATTACCTGCCCACAAGCTTCTACCCACTGTGAAAACTGTATTTCTTGAAGATGCACTATATCAGATTATATCAAATTATGTGTACTCTATAAGGTTGAATTACCCTAATCAACTAGCAATGTAATACAATATCTCCTCCTTCCTCGTATCCTCCCTTTCCCCAAGACTGGATAGAAGTTACTAACAGTGGCCAATATTATACTGCAGGCTTCAAATGCTCAAATACTTTAGGAATTTGACTTTGAATGTGAGAGATTTCCTACAGCGTGAACAGGTGGGAGAATGCTGGAAACTGAAGGTGAGCAACAGTTCTCCTTCCCTTCTCCCTTGTATGCGCAGCAAAGGTCACTACTCTAATCCACCTCTTATACTCTTTCAAAGGAAGAAGACAATGTGCCAGCTCCAGAAATCTCCAAAACTTTTTTCCTTTTTTATTTTTTCCACAAAAAGTAAGAAAATGGTATTTTGTCTAAGTTGATCATCAAGGTATATTGGTTCTTTTTATTTAAGAAGAAAAAGTAACTAAACACATTGATGGATTTACGTAGAGAACTCAATATAGTGAGTGGAACTGGTAAGAGAAAAAGAAATTACTGAAACCTAGAAAAGGGTGACTGGGAAAATGCCAGTCAATGAATCAAGCATATGACTTCAGCAGTATAAAACATTTACTGTGCATTAGGGATAAGCTTACACAGCAACAACTGTAGCCCACACACACACACTTTTGCTAGCTCTACATAGGGGAGCACCAGTGGAATAGCTGCAGCTTATGGACCTTTGTATCCGAAGTTTTTCCCAACTTCCCTGGAGCCCACACAGAGAATGTGCTATCACAGCAGCGCTGCCAGCAGAATCCAAGAAAAGCAATTTTAAGCTAGCTGAGGTTTCTCTGAAGATGCTGCAGTTCAGTTGTAGCCTCAGCCTTCAATGCAGATGGGAGAATTCAAGTCTCCATCATCATAATATACTTGGTGTGTTGGGGGGGGATATTTGACTTGTTTGTTTTCAACAGTTTCTTTAAGAAGGAAAGTGTTTCTGGACTAGGTGAGGTAGAACTTCTGGAAGAAGGCAAAAGATTGTGCATTTCCTTAGAGAGCTTTTGGGCATATTCAGGAATGGAAGGCTCAGGACACTGCATGCTACGATGCATGAAAGAATCACAGTACAAAGAGATCTCTGAGGCAACGGAAAGGAATTTTCTAAGACCAAAGGGGACTCAGCAGTTTTTTTATAGGTTAGCATTTCAGTATTAACTGCAATAAAGCTTAGAAGCAAGAACTCATTGGCTAGGACACAGTGGGCAGGGTAAGAGCTGTATGTAAAATTATTATTTTCCTTGTTTCTAGCTTCCAGTCTGCATTCCCTGCTTGCTTAGAGCTTTATTTAAAAAAGTGAAGTTCCATTTAAATAAAACAAAACTTTACTTATTTTGAAAATTTCCTGGTCTCTTTGGAGAGCTGACTTGGAGCCAATCTGAGTATATTGACCTCACAGCTGTGGCCTGCTTGTGGCACCATCTCAGCTATCCAAGAAAAAACAAGCAGGAATAATGGCCAGCCTAGGCAAATAACACTTCTCTGTAGAGTGGCCAGGAACACTTACTGCAGTAGAGGTGAAAATATTTCTTTCCCTCTTTCACTTCTCTTTAGTATTACACAGTATTTTCAAGCTATGAAAAAAAATTGCATATTAGAAAACTTTGCAATTTTTATATATCCTTCACTGTAGTAGAAAGAAAGGTTTACACTTGTTCCTTAAATGCTTATCAATTTATATACAAGTGGAAGATCTCTTTTATAAGGAGTCCACTATTTTGAACAGAAAGACAATATAATGTTGCCTTATGTCATGAGGGTCTATGTGGTACATATGTTCACTCATGCCTAGGAGATCTCTTAAAATAGTCCTGAAACAAGTCTTCTAGTTGGCTTTCCAAGCACTGTCATATCACACTATACCTCTGTGAAGAAACAAAATAAACATGGTAAATAAAGTTTTCTCTATTTTTCCACTATCATAGAAACTCTGTTCTTTCTTTGCTTAAACCAAAGTTCCTGAAGTCACTTGGAAAGATAAAATAAGGAATACGTTAAGTAGGCTTTTTTTTCTGTTGTTCTGCACACACCAAAAAAAAAAAAAAAAAAAGTCTTTAAATATGCTGGCTAGGTAGTGAAGAATAAAAAATTTTAGAAAGAGAAAAAAAAAACCAACACGAAGCAGGATCCTTTTTTCCCTGCTTAAAATGCACTAACACTCAGATGTTGCGTAAATGGTTCCACACCATCTGGCAGCTATGAGGAGAAAAACAAAACATCATTTGCAAGTACTGTACTTCTCACATTTTGAATAATGTACCACAGTGTACTAATTGTCATAGCACGCAGCACAATATACAAAGAATTTAAAGTGCAGTATGTTCCTTCTCATTCATATTTATGCTACACAGTTCAGGAAGGCACTTACATTGTGTGCAATTACTAGTCTGTGTATTGCCTGGCTGTGTAGATTACATGTGATATATGAGAGAGAGAGAGTAGATTATACAGAAATGACATACTTTCCAGAACGCAGCCTTGCATGGCTGGAAGCGCACCATGGATGATAATCACAGCAACTCTCTCTTCCTCCATGCCAATACAGGGAGCCTGTCACCACTTCCTAGTGTGCTCCAGCACTCTCACAGACTGCAGCCTGTCCTGCAACCATCTCCACTGAATCCCTAGAGATCTGCACAGATATCAGCAAGAGTCAGCTCCCTCAGCACTTGGCCAAAACCCACATCTAATAAGAATCAGCAGATCAGTTTAGGATGTGCCGTTCTCTCCCTGAGACACTCCTGCATCCATTCACCTACTCTAGTGATGCTGAACGTAGCCCCCGTATACCTACACCTCTATTGTGCTCCATTCAGACACAGGGAGATGCGTTTCTCTAATTGCCATGCATGATTATGGTGGTCCATGGAAGCACCAGTGTCTGTGGGAACGAGCCAGGAAGGAAACAATGACAGTCTTCATAGTAACTCGTGCAGGGTCTCATGCTGCACCTCCCTAGGTTGCTATTTTAGAAGCCAGCCAAAACAGCAGCATAGCCCTCTGTTTCTTTGGAAATACGTGCCTGGTCTTACACAATTCCACTGACAAGAATTTAGAGATGGCAAGTAAAGGGCATTACTCATGATCTAGAAATGGTGATGAGGAGGACCTTTCCAGGACTTGGTCCTGTCATAGTCTTAGAATCTAGATGGTAGCAAATTATTCCTCACAACCTCTTTAAGCAACTCTCACATTTTTGTAAATTGCAGTCTCTGTCAGATGTAGTTAATTTGGAGAGAAGCTCCTGAAGATTTCTATCTTCCTGGTTGACTTCCAGTAGACCTCCTTTTTCCTAAGGAAGGCATCATTAAAACTTACACAGCCAGACAAGTTAGCATGTGTCAGCCAGTCTGGGATAGCTTTCCATACATATCTTCTCAGCCCACACCAAGGCAATTAGTTATTTTAACCTTCTTTCTCTGAAAGTTTACATTATGGAAATGTCTTGCTCTATCAGTTGGAGAAACGCATACGGTTGCGTCTTCCCCAGCAGACTCTTACGCCTTCTGTCATCACAGTTTTTCTCTCATCTTTCTCTCCTCCACCACATCCTAACTTCATGCCTACTCCCACTCTTTCCTCATCCGCTATCCATCCTACGCAGCTATTCCCCCTCCTTCAGTTCAGTAGGGTTTTTCCTTCATTAAGTGTGGATGCTACCAGGCGGACTCAGCCAGAGTGAAGCTGGCATCTTACAAGGTCCTGCCTCTGCCTTCTGCATGTCTTCATTATATTAAGAAATAAATTATCTTGTTAGTTACATTACTACATTTTAAGTTGACAAGTAAATCTTATTATAAAAGTGTAATGATACAATAAGATATTTTATTCATGCATTTAGCCCTCTCTCTCTGACACTTAATTATATCTACCGCTGCATGGTGATCTGAAACATTAATTTGGCAAATCAACTAAAATCCTCCATAATGGACTGATTTCCTGCCCTGCTTCTAAGGTTCTGGTTTACTATATACTGAAATTACTTTGAACATGTGTCCAGTGAACCTTTGAAGAGCAAAAGGGCTTGATGAGAATAAAAAAAAAAAAAAAAAAAAAAAATTAAAAAAAGAGGAAAGACTGTAAAGGGAGTAGTTAACTAAGAACTGTGGAGAGAATCAATTCTGAACTTGCATATAGGATGAGAAAAGAAGTTTTGCAGACAGAAATGGGATCTTCCCTACCATAAGCAACACAATACCTATGTATCTGCTCCACTACAGTACAATGCCCACACAAACAAACAGTGCTGTGCTATGGCACAGAGCAACTGAGGCAGCTTCTCAGCTTTTTATGGAGCTTTGACCCGAAGGACTTTCCATCATGTGCAGATGTGCACACTGCCATGCACATGCATGTACACGCTGGCCAGGGAAGTTGTGGTGTAAGCTAGATGCTCCACACCATGAAGCCCTGGGGACCCTCAGGATCCAGAGCATGACCTCCAGATTTTTTCCTTTCAGGTAACATGCATTCAGCCTGTATTCAGGTTCCCTACAAATTCCCTGTCACTTTAGTGTGGATAGCACCAGAACCTTCTTGGGTCTTGAAAGGAAAAGCCATAGGTTACTCTCTCTGTTATCTAACTGTAAACCCCTTATCTCATTGTAGGAGCAGATGGGGTAGCCAGCAACTGCACAGAGAGCCAGGGACAGACATCTTGCAGGTAATGCAGACCTGGGGTCCACTTGAGTACTCGCAGACCCATATTATGCTTCCCAAGAACTCTAGCAGGTTGACTCCAGCACAGCCCTGAAGCTGTTCCAGCATACATAGCATGGTATTTTTATTGGAGCACCACCTTAAGGGCCATTCATCAGACAGCAATACCAAGGCCCTACATCTTCCAGCAGTAGCATGTTAAACATGTAAAACACAGCTCTTCTCCCACCTGCCGCCCTGCACAGCTGAACCATCCCAGTCTGCATCCTGAAAGAGCCCAGAAGAGCTTGCAAGGTGTAGCAGGGCTACAGAGACAGGCCTGCATGGAGTTAGAGCTTGAAGGGGGAGAGATGTCAATATGATCTCCAAATCTGAATTTAAAAAAAAAAAAAACCAAAAAAAAAAACCTTTGAAATTGAGCAAAAATAATTATAGTTCCCAAACTACCTATATATTTTGTTGATGACACTGAGATGTTCTCCAAGCAAATAATCTTCTCCCACACTGAAAACAAGCCTGACCCTGGTAATGCACACTTTCAGTAAGGAACCCACAGACGATATAACAGGGACATTTTCATTTCCATAATGTGAACAAAACAAAGGACACAATTGCATCTCCTAAACATGAAAGACATCAACTCTCTTTAAGCAATAAAGCTGACAAATTTTCCCACCTAGTGTAGAGGAAAGTGGAAGAAAAAAGGCCAAGCCTCTCCCTCTGCTGATAAATAAGGCTAAGAACATTCCAGAAGAGTTACTGCACAAAATGTACAAAAGAGCTTAAAGGATTTTGGCACCCAGCTTTCGCTGAACATCAGCTAGAGGTGGATGACTAACTCTCCTGCACCCCTTCAAAAATCCTCCTGAAAACTATACTCACTTCATCATCTCAGTTAAATTTTGTCTTCTGCTTGCATATCACATATCCCATCAAACTTGAGACTTGCCACTTGAAACAGAAGACTTACTACCAGTAAACATGTCTTTTCTAGCCTGACTCCAGCATGACTCTATTCATCAGTAATAAACTCTGAGTATAAATCTTTTTTACTGCTGTACTTCTCCGTGTGTCAGAAATTCACATACAGATTTGGTATAAGCAAGTCCAACTTCCTCTGGAAGTTTAGGAGGCAAAGTCTGCAATGACAGGACATTGTAAGTTATATATGACTGTAAAAACATTCAAGTGACAAAATATACCTATTTGTTATTCAGGGAGAGTATCAAGACAGCAATTCATGCTACGCTTTTCAGAACAACTAAACCTTTATAGCTGGGACAAAACATTCAAAAAATTTCAGATCTCACTAAGACACCAGAGGAAGTGACCAGGTTTTAATAGGAATTCAGTCCACAAATTGTCTACTAGGAGCTCAACATTTTATTAAAGTCCAATTCCAATTGTGATCAACTCTACTGAAAATTTAAAAATTAGCTCATGAACTCTCTTTAAGGTCTATTCCTTAAGGACAGCATGATAGGAGGACATAAAGACTTTAAATTATACCTCTATTAGCTGTACTTCACCTCTTCTTTTTTTTTTCCTACTATTATTTCTATCCCTACAAATTTAAGACATTTCCTGTCCACCACATTCACAGGCCTGTAAGCCACCATTTCACCCCAATTTATGGAAAAGATGATATGGAGAGAAAAGCAGTCCAAACTCATGACTTGACCGGTACATGCATACTGCTTAACCATAAGCTTGGGTGCTAGTCTACCATATGGTACTTAGGCCGTCTGCAGAAGACACGTACTCTAAGTCACAACTGTTTCCTTCAGTATGTAATATTTAGTCCAAATGCCTAAAAGTGGTGCTGCAATGTTATGGATGGCTTAGGTTCCCTTTAAGGGTCTAGCTCAGAGGGTCTCTGAAAATCAGCCACCTGCTGTCTGGGAATAGGTGCAAATTAGTCTTATCATATAGAAATAAATAATTGCTTCTTAATACAATCTTCCTCCACTGATTGTCCAGTAGACAGTGATTCTTTCTTTAATTCTGCTTTAAGAAGCATCTTCAATTAAGGAGTAAAGGACCCCTTCTGAACTTGTCATTTCAACTTGAGAAAAATAACTTGTTAAGTTCCTGGTAGTCAAACTATCAACTTAGGCAGTTATTAAGGACCAATTAGTTGCAATGCAGTTCTGAAAGAAGTCCTTAAAAACACATATATGAATAGAACTTAAATTCTACCAGTAATAAGCAGAAAGAATTTTACACTGTAATCATGATTCTATCTTTAGAGAATTATATAAAACAAGCTTGTTCTTGAATCTGACAGGTTTGAACAATATATGTTTGAAAAACATATTTTTGTTTAGTAATCAAGAAACATCATTCAAAAACAATACAACAGCTCAGAAATATACACCTTTATCCTCAGTAATTGGCAAAATCAATACCTTACTGCATGAACTACAGTATCTGTTCCTGGGGGAACAATAAATTGAATCTACTTGTGAATATTGGTGAATAACACCCTAAACTTTTGCAGAACTCCATTTGTCATGTATGATATACCACTATCATTTTTTTATTATTATTTCATGATGCAAGTGTCACTTGTTGGTCTCATCTTCCTGCAGAAAGCAAATTGTTTTGATGAAGGCCAACTGTACGAGATGGGAAAAAAAGGGCAGTCTGGTCATGATATTTCAATTCAATGGATAACCATCCTATATGAATGCCATGAGCAGCAGCCTTCCTGATCACAGAGTATCTTAATGCAGTGACCCCAGAAGGGAAATGCTCTCATCTCTGAGATTTACCTTAGGGATATTAAAACGTAAGTCAGAGTGGAGAAGATTGAATACAAAGCATGTTTCAGCCCTCCTTGCACAGAGAAATCGACTTAAAGAAGACAGCTTTTTATTTGTGTTGCCAATTATATTATTACGATAACACCTAGAATTTCCCCTTCCCCTTAACCCTGTCTTACCCTGTTAAGAACTCATTGTGTTAAATACTGGAGAAATCAATAGATAGAAGCCCCCATGAATAAGAGTTCAATTGAAACAAAATGCAAACAGTGAGACTGAATGGAGTAAGAAGGTTGGGGGAAAAAATCTGCAGTTATTGCCTTAGACTATGGTCATTACAGAATTTGTTGTTTGTAGGGAAGAGATGAGGAAAGGGCAGTGGATAAGTGACCTGACTTTGGGAACTTCTATATAGGATTGATGACATGGAACAAAGAGCACTATTGTCTGCAGAAGTGCTTAGACAAGCAGTGGAAATTGATGTTGTTGTCAAGAATGAGGGGCATTCACAAGAGAAAGTATGAAGGAGAAGCTGTGACATCGCTTCAGGACAAGAACCTGTGATGTACCTTGACTGGTGTTTAAGGTTCAGTTTTCTGGATACTGAAGTTACAAGCTTCTTTAAAAGAGAACAAGCATACAGTCTCCCCTCCAAATTTCTAGGTTTTGTAGGTAGGGAAAGACACATAAATGTTTCCTAAGAAATTAATGCTATGGAATCTGTTTGCTTTTGCAGACAGCACAAAGAGATTTGAACCACAAGTATCATACACTTCTTCAAAATCCCACTGGGTAACCCCAGCTTTAGTAAATACAGTGTTCTGGGTGAAGCTAGCACAGATCTGCATTATTGATATATGTCTGGTATGTAGACCTGCCACATGTGATGTAAATCATCACATTTAGTAAGAAGTCTAACAACCCCTGCTCCTTCTCAGCCCCAAGATTCTCTTGAATGGAAAAGTAAATGTTCTCCAAAATGTCCACCTGTTATGTTAATATGGTATTAAATCAATATCTATCTCTAATGCCTTGTGCTACTTAGTCTGGTTTGGGTTTGGGTTTGTTTTGTTTTGGTTTTTTTTCCCAATTTCCTATGTAAGTCATTGTTTTATTAAACAGATTTGATCACCACATAGCAATCTCTGTCTGAGGTTGAACCACTACTAGTTCAACCACGGATCTTTAGACCTTTCACATCCTTTAAAAGTGAGCTAGGATGTCTCATCAGAGCAAATAGAATTTGCAAGATGAATTTGAGTGTCCGTGTCAAAAAGAAGTAGCAGTAAAACAGAAGACTGATGCATATAAAAAAGACTGAAGCAGCTACCGTTTTATATTTTAGTTCAATGCTCAAATCTCTTCTGTACTGAAAGCTGTTAAATCTTTTTCCTTTGATCATGATTTGTGAACATTTCACTTATCACTTGCACAGATATTTTTTCATAATTCCAGAGGAAACAGAACTGCCCATATGCTATGGTCGTGCTGTAGTCTTCTGAGCTGCAATTATATTTTTTTTTTTTTTATATTCAAGATACCCTTCTGGGTAACTGTCAGGAAGCAGCAAGGGCCAGGGGCTCAGTCCTGAGCTGAAATGGGGCCCTGAGGCTCTGGGCAGGGGGTGCAGGTGGAGTCCCAGGTGAGGTCAGGGGTGCTTGGGGCCCTGATATCAATCATTTCAAAGGCTTTTCGCCCCTCGGGTGTAGCATATTATCTTCCACAAGAATGCACATGAAACTTGCTCTGTGTATTTGAGTCATCTTTCATCCTAAAGGACATTGTAAAGGACACTGGTCACTCCCTGGGAAAATTAAAATTCATGAAGCTAAGGCATTCTGTTAATGGTTTTGGTCCTTCTCTTTTCCTTTCTCATGTCTTTCCTCTTGTTTTCCTCCCAACACACACCTCCCAGACATGGAGTAGTTTGACGAGCTTGGTAGAAGCTGAAATATTAAATTCACTTTGAACTATTCAAAGAAACGGGAAAGATTAAAACCACTTACACCTCCAGGTCAATTGCTCAGCTGCTTAACCTACAATAGCAAAAGCGAAGAGGAGACAGTGCTGTGAGAGCCAAAATGGTGCATGGAGGTACAGTGACCCGCTTCAGCTTTCAGGCAGCCACTTGGCCCTGGTTTCAGTGATGGCTGCAGTGGGAACGAGAGGAAAGGAAGAGCACAGCATAAATTGCTGAAGCGATGTGACAAGCCTGTTTGGAAACAAACAGTTAGTGACTGGCTGGCAGAATTAGCAAGAATCAATCATGCAGTAAGTTCATTGGAAAAAGAAAATGAGAGTAACAAGAGATGAGCTAAACAGTAGCTAAATAAGGTGGAGAGGCAGAGTCTCAACAGGCTGGTGAGAAGCAGTTGCTGGAGGATATTATAGCCACTGAGGCAGAATTTTAGCAAGTGTTTAAGCATAGGGGCAGCATCAGAAAGTGGGTCTGAGCTAGGAAAACACTGCCGCTCGAGTGTGGGAATGGCTCTGGTCAGCGCTCATTCCAGCAGAGCACAGCAAGGGATTGATCATAGCTCTCTGCATGCAAGAACAAATCTGATTAACCCCCAGACGGATAGACTTATATTTTTTAACTACTGCGTCATGTACACTCCCACTGCCTTGCAGTAGAACACAGGTCAATAGAGCTTACAGCCTTCAAGGGCAGAAAGACTTTCATATCCGTATTTCTGTGGCTTGACATGAAAACTTATTTTTACCTGCCCAATACAACCTAATTACATGATCTTATGCTGATGTTTAACCCAGTTATTTCATCCACAATAGTCTCACCTGGTTCAAGAGACAGTAATCATAAAACTCTGGAAAAGTATATTTCCAAAGGATAACTTAGCCCATTTATTAGTAAGGAAACAAAAGGAAGACAGCGTATAACCTAATGGAAAAATACAGACTGAAACTTCTGTTTACTTGCATTAAAAATGTTTAATTGTTTTAATAACAGGCTCACTGGCAAACTTCTAATTTGGATCTATTATCTTCCTCATTAGAATTCCAGTGGCAGGGTGAGCATACGGGCTGCTTATTATACAGGAGTTCATTATCAAAATCTACCATAGATTGATTATCAATAAAGTGTTTTTCATTTCCTTAGAACCCTCATCACAGCACTTTTTTATTTATTATCCTTCCACTCTCTTTTCTTTATCTAATCAGCCTGTGTTGAATCAGCTGCTAAGCATTCAAGAGCAAATGGTGTCTTCAGCCTCGTAACCATTAAAAGTCCATAGGAGCTATCATTCAGACCAAATGTGTTATTGTTCCTCTAAAGATGCAGCTCTCCTTTCATTTTTAAATACCTATGCATCAAGAGTGTAATGATACCAAATGATGACCAAATGCTTTTTCAGATAGATATAGAAAACATGCCTCAAACACAGAGTTCGCCCTTCTGATCTAGGAAGTCGGAGTGTGTACATGCACCTCGGCACCCTCCTCCTCACTAACGCTGGAGGGCAAATATTGCCTGTGCTGGATTGCTGCTGGGAGAGAGCAGGGCCCAAGAAGCGACCCAGGCAAGCTGGAATGCACTAACTAGATGGCCGAGGTTCAGTTGCATGCAGCTGGTCTCTCCGGGCGCCTCTCTGATTAACAAGGTTGTGTTAGAAAACAACACATGGCATCTGAAGTTCCTGCTCATTTGCAATCAGTGAAACTGAATTACTCAAACCTCCTCCGGGGCTGTGATTGGTAGGAAACAAGGGAAAAACACGGGTAATGTTTAAGCACCATCTTTTGTACATGAAAGTTGTCAAAGTTCATATAAATAAATTGTAGAAAGAGGCAGCTCTGGGCACTCTTTTCAGTGGAAAAGAGGGAAAATAATTCTGGAGGTTTAAAGGAAGGCCGCAGAGCATCCTGTGCTACTAAACAGAGCAAACACTACATGCAACACCTATTTGGGCTGAACATACCAGAGGGAACTGAGATGACTGAAAAATTTTACTAGCTCTGACAAAGTTCATTTATATGACAAGCTAGTTACATCCTCTGAGTCTTAGTACCAGTGGGTGGAGATAAAATAAGAGATATCTACCTCCCCTACAAGCTAAAGAGGGGAAAACCTAATTTCTGATCTTTGATTTTCATCCTAGCTATTTTTATTCACCTACAGTGTAATACCTTGTGCAGTACAACATTACTCAGAGCTTTTGTATTTTGATCTTACAACCGATGAGAGTCTAATGACTCGACTGATTTAACCGAAGCTGATGGTTCTGCTGGCTGAAGACTACGGCAGAAGGGAATCTCCCCTCGACAGCTGACACCGATGTCGCCCAATTTCAAGTTGTGAGTGAAGTTTCAAAGTGGACACGATGGTGGTACCAGAGCTCTGGCTCCAAACAGGACAGCCACCTTGGAAGAGGAACAGCATGGTCATACGTCTGATGCCCTGCTGGGGTTTTGCTCCTCTGAAAAAAACTGTTCATGTTTTACCCCCAAAAAGGCACCTACATATCCCATTCTCAAGCATTTTTTTATGACTGGAGGAAAGAAAAAGCTGTAAAAACTACAGAGTACCTAAAAAATGGGAGAGAAGTATGTTTGGAAGTGGTACTGTATCTATTTATGGTATTTATTTAAGAAAATTTGCTTGGCAAGTGACATCTTGGTGATTCTTTCATCCCAAAGGCAGGAATTTTAAGGACACAAAACTATTGTCTAACTAAAAGCTATCTAAAACTTTCTATCAAATGCTGTCTTCTTAAGGCTATCTTTACAAAGCGACTGTCTCAGTCCCTGCCTTTCCATCAAGCTTTACCAGAACTGACCCTGCGGCCCTGTCCTCTGTGTTTTCCTGCCACAGATCTACAGAAATAACTTTCCTATCCATCTGAAAAGCTGCTCTTGTTCTTCTTATACCTTGGACCACAAATCCAGACAGAGTCATGAGAGCCTCAAATTACTTAACATTCCTAAGAAAAATATATGGCAGTCAAATATAAATGTGAAAACAGAGAGAGGAAGGATCCTGTTTCAGAGAAGATGCATAAAATAAAATACTTTTTTTTTGTTGCTTTGTTTATATTTATGTAAACCAGGGAGGTTTTTTGTAAGCAGATGCTTTCTCAGCATTGAAAAAGGCTTCTCATATAATACGCAAATAACCTACACAAAATTTTTTAGCCAAAATGTTGGTAAAATTTAACCAGCATTAAATACACCTGCGCAAAAAGACCGTAGGTGGTTTATACTAGCTGAAATAAGAACTATAAACTATATAAACTAAAGCCTGAGGGCTCAAACTGATCAATGCTGGAAGCCAAGGAGGATTTATATCCCCTTATATAATACTGTATTCCTGTCTAGGTAGTCTGTGAGCTTTTTCTGCCCTCTTTGACAAGCTAGTATGCTTGATGAATCATTGTTTGTTTTCTTGTTTGGCAATTCCCATGTTCTTATAAAGAAAATAACATATGACAAGGTCAGGAATATGAACACAATTATAAAAGAAGCTTGACAGATCAGATAAAACTTCTAGGGTATAAAGGGAAAAAGTAAATAAGGAGTTTGAGAATGGACATTAGTGTGGATAGTAGGAACGCAAGCGGCAATAGACAGCTCCAGTCCTGGAAAGGCACAGCAGTCAGTTGGTTGTCAGCAACAGAAAAAAGAGGGGAGAAGTAGGTATTGTTACCTGGTAGCAATCTAAGCCACGAACAGTAAGGCATAATATTTTTATTTTTTTTAAAAAAAGGCCAAATTTAAATGAAAGAGAAAAAAAGGAACCAAATTCCAAGCTGGTGTAAATGAAAATAAATCAACATTGATGTCAGCCCACCTACAGGGCGTGCTCCCTGCAAGGATCTGGTCTGGATATGCCTCAATCAGTGTTCAAAACTGTGTTCAAGCCAAGGGCGCAGGGTTCATCAGGAAAAGAAAGACTGGGATGAGTAGACTCAGAATGGAGAAAAATAATCAGAAACAGCATATCAGGTTTCAGGTAAGCAAAGCAAAGAAAGTCTTCTTGAATGAAAAGCAATTTACAAGTGAGCAAAAGAAAAAATAACATGATCGAAGGAACATCAAGTCTTTGGAACAAGAGGGGAAAAGTTCAATAAAAATTAAATGTTTTTGATATAAATTGTGGCAAATGTAAAAGAATTTGGGCTGACAGTGAGAGATGGGTGCACAGGAACATGATGTAGAAGAGAGAGAAGAGCTGAGGTGGAAAGAGATGGTATTGCTGTCCTGGTGCTGGGGTGGGACTGTGATGAATAGCATCTGTTTAATTTTCTGGTTTGCAGTTAGTGATTTTTATGTTCCTTTGAAAAATCAGTGGCTGGGCAGCAGGTAGGAAGACTGCTTGTTTGCCTTGCGTTGACCACTGGGCTTTGGCAAAAGAGGAATATTTTACAGACGGGGCAGTTGCTCCTCTTCTGACAGCGACTGAACTTGCTCAGCGGGAAAAAGGTGCAGGAGAGCAGAGCTGGGCAGCTGGGAAGGGACAGACTTGGCAGGCAGGGAGCTGCTAAGGCACAGAAACGGGCAGAGGGGAGCAGGAAACAAACATGTAGTCAGCCCAGAGCTAAAGAAAAGAGAATTTTCCAAGGTACCTGGTGGGATGGTGGAAGTTGATCCAAACCAGAAAGCAACTGAAATTTGCTAGAAGGAGAATAGGGCTGGAGAGAAAAACCTGCCCAGCCCAGTACAGGAGGTAGAAAGTTTGCAGTCTCGTATTTTCAGCACTTTTTGAGTTTCTCACTTAAAAAAAAAAAAAAAAAAAAAAAACCAAAAAAACCCTTACTGTTCTAATCTGTTCTAATAAGAAATAGTGTTCAATATTCAATGTAATCTGGCATTTTTTGCAGTAGTTGCTTTAAGAAAAAGAGGCAGATAGCAGCTTCTCTTCCTTCTGGCAGATTCTGGCCACTGCTATCAGAGTGAGGACATTTTCAGTTCAGCACAGACTTTTTAGGTGATCTTGTGGAATGGCCTTTTCATTTCTTCTTCTGTCCCGAGTTTCTGATATGTAGTCAGTGTATGACAGTAAATCCTTGCTTAGTTCTGGAAATTGTACATATCCAGATAAGTAGTAAGAAACTACCTTTGCATGTCCCTTAAGAATTTGTCCAGTTTGTCTCATTTGACACTGCGGCAAAAGCTTTTCCATTAACAAAGTACAAAGATGTCCTAGCTTTTAGGTGTAGTCTAATACATATTAGTACTAGTGTAGGTATGCAAAATAGAAAAGATTAAACAAATAAAAAAAGGAAAGGAGGATATCAGTGGTTTAGTAAACCTAATAGTTTAGGCAGCTGTAGTTATTATGTACGTTTGTACCCCACAGTAACAACGTAAGAAACATCAAGCGGCCACGACTCTTTGGTTAGAGTCACACTTCTGAATTCACTCCAAAACACAGCGATAAGCCTTTGTAGCACACTGCCACCAGAAACCTGGAAACCTCCAGGGAGGTTTTTAGATGAATCAGAAGACTTCGTCCTTGAACGGAACTGGGATCTAACCCTTAGCTCAGTTGTCTGCACTCAGTCTTAACTCAGCTACTGCAGAGCTGCTTTGCAGCATTGCTTTTATCTATGTTTTCTCTAAAGAATAACGGCCTAATTTTCCACAATTTATTCAGATGAGTAGTCCCACTGATTTCAGCAGGAATGCATGGGAAAATGAAGTGCCTCCGAGACTAGGATTAAATTTTAAGAAGAGGAAGGGAGCGCTGGAGGTGGAGTGGCTGCAGCTACGTTGCTTCTGCCAGCTGGAAGCGATGATTCCTGCAGGCACACGACCCTGGCAGCAGTGAAAGCGGAGGGGAACTATCTGTCATGAGCTTGTTGAGGCCTCGTGTCCTTGCCATTCTGAAAATCCAAAGGAAGACCCGCTGCTTTCTTCAGGCTCCTGCATAAGAAGACCACGGAGCTTTGCTCTGAGCTGTAAGTTATCTGGGCATCCCATTCCCTTTAGCACAAAGAGAGAGAGAAAAAAAAAAAAAGATTAATTCCTAACCCTTCTAAATGAGGTTTACAGACCTGTTGCACTGGAAGACATCTAACCCTGAGGCTGGAAGTTTGTCTGTGAGAATGCCTCTCCGGCCAAACGCAAACAGTGCATGACTGAATCATGATGTCATTGTATTATTATCGACTGAACTATGAAACGTAAACTTCATTTGCAGGAGCACAGCAAAGTAATGCACTGTGCTGGTTTTGTCTGGGAGAGAGTTAATTTTCTTCACAGTAGCTAGTGTGGGGCTGTGGTTTGGGTTTGTGCTGGGAACAGTGCTGGTAACACAGGGATGGTTTCGTTACTGCTAAGCAGTGCTTACACAGAGCCAAGGCCTTTTCTGCCTCTCACACCACCCCACCAGCGAGGAGGCTGGGGGTGCACAAGGAGTTGGGAGGGGACACGGCCGGGACAGCTGACCCCAACTGACCCAAGGGATATCCCATACCATATGACGTCATGCTCAGCATATAAAGCTGGGGGAAGAAGAAGGAAGGGGGAGATGTTCAGAGCGATGGTGTTTGTCTTCCCGATGGACCCCTGCTTTCCTGGAGATGGCTGAACGCCTGCCTGCCCATGGGAAGTGGGGAATGAATTCCTTGTCTTGCTTTGCTTGCGTGCGCAGCTTTTGCTTTACCTATTAAACTGTCTTTATTTCAACCCATGAGTTTTCTCACTCTCACTTTTCCTATTCTGTACCCCATCCCGCCGTGGAGGAAGTGAGCAAGCGGCTGCGTGGGGCTGAGCTGCCGGCTGGGGTTAAACCATGACATGCACTTTCTCAAAAGTCAACACGTATACTCATGTAATTCCATTGCTTGGATGTCTCCACCTCTGTTTTGGTGTGGATCTTGTTTAGGAAAGAATTCTGATAAGTAGGCTGAAGAAATGCAGCAGATTAGTATGTTAAGAAAAGTGGCATATTAAATTACGTGTACATTGCATTAGCAGCCACTGTCTTTGCACTACCAGGCGGTGCCATGTCTGCTTTGTGATTTTTTTAGTTGAGCAGTTATAAACGCAGGGAGTAAAAATTTTAAAAAGTGCACCTGTATTGCACCAATAAAACAGGCAATTTTGTGCCTAACAGGCCATACAAATGCACTCTCATGCTCTTGAGGATTTTCTGAGCACAAACATTATTATGGACCTAACTGAGATTGAAGTAACAAATGGTGCAGCCTGTAGCCATGGTTATCTATTTATAATAATAATCTTTCTCTCTTGAAAGCTGTATCCAACCTGTGACATGATTTCAAGGTAAAATTAAAGAAATGTGTTTCTTCAAATGGAGTTTGGGTTGATGCAGCCAGAGTTGGCTGGCTGAAAGCTAGTCTAAATCCTTTACTGCAGTCTGAATTTCCAGGGAAACACCGTACTTTGAACCAAAGTCCTGTACAGCTGGGGAATGGAATAAAGAGGCTATAATAAATTGTGTTACTCTATTAAGAGCTAAGAATCTATCAAGATGCTGCAGCAAGTGTCTTGCTTTTTAATTATGTAAGATACCATCTTTAAACATAGAGGAAAACTTTGTTCATGACTTGTCCTTCTGCCATAAAAATGTGCTGTATTGCTGGCATTCAAAGGTACATTATTCTTAATGACCCATTTCAGGCCACAAGTTCACAAGTGCTTTAAGCTAGCATTTGCCAGCATTGCCATCAAGAAAAACATCCTGCCGGCTTCCTCCACTTCTCCTGCCTGCCGTTGTGCTTCTGCACCCCAGCACAAAGCTACGTGCAGCTGACTGGGACAGGGAGCTGATACAAGCTAAATCTGAACTGGGAGTGGGAGAGGGTGCAAAAGGCTCACTGCACTATTGCGTGAGAAGTTTAAGCACAAGGGGGAAGGCAATGAACTGGCAGGGTCAGGTACAAGCTGTTGGGGAAGGGTGTACTGCAAGGCTGCTGCTTTGAGCACCAGTGACAGCTGATGGCATTACGGCATGCAATTCCACTGTCCTCGCCAAGAAACACTCAGCACCCTCCTCCTTCCCTTCATCCCCAAGAAATCTTCAAACACTGAGAGAAGCAGTCTGGACATAGCCCTAACCTTGTAAATGTATGCCTCAGGCATTTGTTAAATCACTTATGGATACTCCCAAACCTACAGAGAAACTGTAATGTACATCCTCCAGAGTTTTCCTTTGCACACTGAAAACAAGCCTATTCGCTTTAGAGCTGTCCAAGCAAAATATCAGTTGTTTGGTGTTAAATTCATGTTGACTCTGTCCTAGGAACTTCTTTTCTGCTCTCCTGCAAGAGTAATTGGGAAATTATAATACAGCTTTGGTGTAACCTAAGAGCTGTGTGCAGTGTGTACATGGCCTACGTTGCATCCTATGCTTCCACAGGGAAAGCGATTCTACATCCTGAATTACAATCTGTTCAGAAACAGTATCACGTGAATGCTCTGTGGGCAATATTCATCACTTTGTCTCCCATCCCAGCACATCAGAGCAACAGCTCTGCTAAGGAATTTTATATCTAAGGAGGCAAAGCAGGATTTCTGATTACCGTTTTGACAAATGTTCTGTTTTACATTACTTTTTAATGGAGATGAGTTCAGAAAAGAGCATCTCATTCTTCTACAAGATGAAATAGGAGTGGGAGGAAATATTCATCAAGAGCTGATAGGTGATGACATGCCTGTTTTGGAGTGGGCATTACCTAAGGAGAAAGGCCTTTGTTTCTCTAGGAGGGAAGGGGAAAAAATGTCCAGTGAAATAGAAAACCTGCATGATGATTTCATTATGTCAGGTCAGCGATCCAGTTAGATGGACTAGGACAGTTAGTGCCAGCAAATCTTCTGCCTAAACACGTAAAGGAGGAGGTTACTCACCCTTCCAGGCCTTTTGAAAATGACTGCAGGCATTCTGGATCCTTTTAAGCACAGTTAAAGAGGGCAGATGTCCTTGCTGGTCACATATAGTTAGGCAACTTGTTGCCTGGAAACACATCCCAGTGGTTTAAGCACTATAAAGAGTCAATTAAAAAGCTGTCTTTGTTCCAAATTTCAAGTATTCTCTTGTTTTCATCTTTTACCTTCTTCAAGGCAACCGTTCTATATTTTGTAAATTAGCCATAAAACGACGTTAAACTGATGAAATCCCTCAATGCTTCCCTCAGTAAAAGCAGACAATGGTAATGAGGAATGGGTACTTGAAACAGCGCAGCCAACTCAGCAGAGGTGTAAAGGAGTGAGCATCCTTTTGTCCATCCCATCTTGATTGACTGAGTAGCAGAAAGATGTGGGATAAGGGAAAGATCACTTTAAAGTGCCTGAGAGGTAAAAGTCAGGAAAATAAAATAGCGGCGGAAAGCCATTAAGGGATCTGGCTGCGGGCAGCACACTTGTGTTTGCATAAGGGCTGTCCTTCAGACAGCAGTGTCAGTGTGCTTGGCCCTTTATAGAACATCAGAGACTCCGAGGCTCAATTTAAAATAAAACCTGATCAAACACTGCATGTAATCTATGCCTACCCTGAAGTGAAGGGAAGTACTCCTGAGGAATGAGCTCCATGCTGCTTCTGAATTACAAACACCTCAGCCCAGATCACAAAGAGACAAGGTGCTCAGTCTCACAGGAGCCTGCCTGAGATACTCGCTGCCCAGGGGTAAATCTTTCTTCCCTGAAAGCAGCAGGCTTCATCCAGTTCTTTCATGCAGTTGCTTAGTGTTTAACTCACCTACGATGCAGGCCGTTTCATTCCCTTCATCTCTGCACATTTTGAAACGCTGCAATTGCAGAACTACCTCCTCAGAGGGGACCGAACTGCTGGCCAGGCTGAGGACAGTCTGTCGCCCTTGTTCAAGATGGGTCATGGTGCAGCCATGGCTGCAAAACTAACCAAGGCACAAAGAAAGCTCACAGCAGTGAACCTGGATTGCTACCTTCACTGCAAGGGACTGCGTCAGGGAGGGGATGTCCTGCATTTCAGATCCCACTGTAAGCATTTTACAACCCGGTTAGCATTTTATGCAAGATGCTGCATAACATATCAACAGTCCTCAGAAAAGGACTGAAACTCAGGATTTTCCTTTCCTCTCTTTTAAGTGAGGATCCTGATTTCTGATCCAGGAGCTAGGCTGAGAGCATGTCTAACGCACCAAACATCCACGCTGAGACAGATGGTACAGCAGCCACTTTGTGAAACCTGAAAGCACTCAGGTGTAACACAGATGCCAAAATGCTCGATATTGTCAAATATAAGGCATCTGTGAGCACGCACAGAGGCGAAGTTTCATGTTCCTACAGTTATGCAGCAGCTGAGCAAAATGCTTTGGGATTTAGGCATCAAACTGTACTTACGTCCTTCAGAGGGATATAGGATTTGATCTTCAAACCCATGAGTGGGATTACTGTTCGATACTTTGTCACTGCCCCATCTGGAGCCTGCCATTATGGCTCCCTCCGGGAACTCCCGTTTTTAACATGTGGAATCTGCCACTGCAAAGGAACTAAGCTCATTTAATTTGCAGGATTAGAAATCAGTCACACAGGACAGCAGTTTGTGGGGAACGGGTAGGTGTAATGCAGCTTCCAAAGTAACAGAAAAGCCTACAAAGTAGTTTCAATGTAGGGAAATTAATTAGTAGCTATTAGCTTATTTATTAGCTCGTTTCTTACGAACTCCAGACTGGAATCCTGAATGGATTGGAGTATTCTCTCATTCAGTACTGCCACGTTTTATGCCCCAGACATGGAGTCCCTCTTCTGCACACAGGAGGAAATGGGTATCTCGGACTGGAAGGGCTGCAGCAGCACTGGGAACGGTGGGGACAGGTCAGCTAGCAGGCAAAAAAGGAGATGCTGAAGTGAAACCTCTATCTGCAACCTTTCATACACGGAGGTACCACTGCCAAAGGGGGCTCCAATGCCTGAAAACTTTTCTTAGGGTTAAGCACTTACATCAGTCTTGATATAGAGACAATTGTTTCACCTGTGGGGTTTTTGTTTGTGTGTTTGTTTGTATTTAATAGGATAAATTCAGGTGGGATGGAACCTCAGGAGGTCTCTAGACCAACTTCCTGCTCAAAGCATGGTCAGCTTTTAGGTCAGACCAGGTTACTCAGAGCTTCGTCCAATTGGGTCTTGAAAACCTGGAAGGATGAAGACCGCACAAACTCTCTGGGCAACCTACCCCACTGCTTCACTGTTCTCATGGGGAAAAAGGTTTCCTTATATCCCATCTGAACGTCTCTTGTTTCAGCTTATGCCTGTTGTCTCTCATCCTCCTTCCATGCCCCACTGTGCAGGGCCTGGCTCCACCTCCTTGACGCCTCCCTGTAGGCACCTAGGGCAGCTGTTCAGCCTGTCAGAAGGATGTCCCCAGTTCCCTCTGCCTCTCCTCACAGAGAAAGTACTCCGGTTTCCCACGGACATCGTGGCCCTCAACTGAACTCACTCCTGGTTATGTCTCTGCCTGGACTGGGGACCCATAACTGCCTCCCCTCTTTCCTACAATACCCCCACTGGATGATGCAAATATCTGGGAAATAGAAAAGTCCTGTTCAGTGCCTTCGTCCCTTTGTGGAGCCAGCTCCCGAGCCACATCTCAGTGCTCCTAAAAGGTCTTCTAGGTAACCGGTGCAGTAGGATGGGAAGGTGTGTGCTCTGCAGATACACCTGGCCCGTACAGCTGGGGATGGAAGGGCAACCGAGCCACTGCGCCTGATTTTTATCTCCCAGTTGTTTGGGAAAGGGGAGGGAAGAAGCGCGAGTTTTTTCCTGCTGCATTTCTTTGTTTTAACTTGAACAGCTGCTTCATTCAGTTGAGCTTTATCGTTTCTCATCCAGTATGATTTTGAAAGTCACAGCTTCTCCAGCTGTTTTGCATGGCTCTAAGCCTTAAGTTTCCTTGTTAAGATGAATTTCATTTTCCAACTATTGATCTTACCTTCTAAATTTTTCATTCTCTCTTTGAAGTTGCAGCCAAATAGAAATGTTCCTGCCATTGACTGATTTTCTCACATGAAAATTAAGCTCAGTATATACTGGTATGTAAAGGTAATGAAATCAGATCATCATCTGAGAAAAATCAAAGCCTTTACCAAGTAACTTTTATGAAATTATTTTCTGTTTTCCTGTACAATGGAGGGCCAAAATCTGTATTCCTGGCCTAGGTGTGGCACTACTCAGATGATAAAGATATTCTGATTGTGTATAACTTGTTAATGATTTTGTTTACTCTCATAGATTCACTTTCAGCAGATTAATGATTGTTTTCTTTCTAGAGAAGATGATTCAGTAATAATCCTTTTGGGTCAGAAAGAAAAACTTACTGGATGGAATTGCTAATGTTTAGGTGAAATATTGCACAGGACAGAATTATAAATTAATGCCACACAGACGTATTGGAAATGCCTAAAATTCATCTGAGAGACTTGTTTTCGTACATTTACTCTGCTGTGAACTTGGGAAAAGTATTTAGAGTCAGGTGATGATCATTAGTCAACTATTAGATTAAGAGGTAGGAAATGTTGACTTCATGGACCCACAGGACTTTGTAATTAAATTTTCTCCTATTTTTAATCAGTGTAACTCTAATTATAAATTCATAAACAAGCTTACTGATCAAACCCCATGCAAATTGTTTCTGCGCACAGCGCCTCAGTTGCAGGGAGGGTGTTTGTCATAGAACTGAAGGGATGAGCAAGAGCTCTATTTTATTGTAGTCAGGACAACTCTTACTTATTGCAGGAAAGCCAGACTTTCTAGACATCTAGTCTAAGCTCTGCAGCCTGATCCACCTCCTGGATCCATCCTGAGGTGGATGTTTCAGTGTCCCCACCGTCAGTGGGGAGCCCTCGGGATCCCAACACCTCCCAAGAGAGCAGCTCAGGCCAACAGCAGCCCAATGGTGGCCAAGGGGCCAGGCACAATAAATGGGATGTTGCCTGGAACCTGACAACATCAGAGCACGGGCACTGTTGTGTCTGAGGAGTACCGGCCTGCAGGATGCAGCCAGTGCTTGTAGAGCCTGCTCCACAGTTGTGGTAGTCACCTTGCTTGGGAAGCAGGAGAGGTGGCTGCCAGCCCATCTGGGTGTCAGAGGGGTGACACTTCTGCTGGGTGTCCCCTCCTGGGCCAGCCACGGGGCAAGGAATGGGCAGGCTCTGCCCTGAGGCCACACAGTAAGAGCGTGCAGCTGGGGCTGAGCAGCTCAGGGGCCGGGAGGGGAATAAATCAGCCTCCGGTCCCCAAAGTCAGATGGGTGCAGAGGCCGTATGGATGGCACTGAATAAAATTTCTCTGTGTACACCCAACTAGCAGGATTTTGCGACAGGAATGCTGGCTACCCTCTAGAGCCCATCGGATTTCAGTTTTCAGCTATCAGTTTTACATGGAAAGCACTCAGATTCCCCAGGGGTGGAAAACAGTATAAAACAAGCAAACAAACAATTACACATCATCTTCATCCGCTCCTAAGCATGTTAATCACTGTAAATGTTAATACAGCGGTTAATCCTCCATTTAATAATGAAAATGCCTGTCTCAAAACCTGTCTGACTTTTATCTGTAAGCTATGATACTACAATGCTGTGGCCATCCTTTGATCTTAGACACAATGGGACTTTGAAAAGCAGCGGACTGTCCATTCTGGCCACAGAAATCTCCTCTCTGATCACAGTGTTTCTGTCTGAACAACCCCACTTCTACGCTGCACTTGCAAACAAAGGTCCTGCCTTCTTTCCTCGCCTCTTCACATCTTTTGTGACCTATTTCCCACCAAAACTTTGTTCTTTTCGGAATGGTAACTGAGAAAAATTTGCAATTTTCCTTCATTTCCTTTTTTTTCCTTTCCCTTTTGATGCCATTGTGGTGACACACGGAACTCGGGACTCTGCTCTCAGCACTGCCTTCCCTCTGGCCCAGTTCGTGCCACCCCTCCCCACCTGCCTGCCTTCCCTCCTCTTTATGCTACTTGGTTTATGATCTCAATGAACATAACTGTTCTGTTTAGGGAAAAAAGATCGCTTTTTCTTTTGATCCACTTCCAGTGCTCATTGTACTACTTCTTATTTCATTCCTTCTACAAAAGTCATTGTTAAACCCCATTTTTTCCAAAGTATATGCCTTTTTTTGATTCAAAAATCACTACTTCTGTGCCTTTTCTTAGGAACTCTTTTATCAGCGCTGGTATCTTTTGTCAACTCCCACTGCATTTTCAATCTCCCTTTCCCTCGGTATGATCCCTGAAGAGGTATGTTTTATTTTTCTTACCTCTCTTCTCCTCAGTGCTCATTTCAAACAGGTTCCAATGTTACAAACATTACAGTTGCTGCAGTCCTTCATATTTCTGGACAAAATACACTTTTTGCCTTCTGAATATTAGTACACTGAAATTCGTTTTGTGTCTGCTTTTCCAATTCATAAATGTCATTATTTTTCACTCTGTAGAAATGAGCGATCCTGCAAGTAGCTACATTCACCCTCCACTAATCTTTGGAGACAGTTTACAGTTTTCCCCTTTAAAAAAATGCCTATGTTGTGATTACTGCTTGCATTTGCGAGGTATTTATTAACAAGACTGAAGATTCAGCATCTTTCTGACCTGTAACTTATTTTTGTACCATCGTTACGAGCCATTTGGAGCTCAGCTTTGCAGGATACCAAGCATAATGCTGCATCAGAGCACTTACTTAAACGTCGACTTGCTGTTCAGCACACGTGCATTCCGCTCCAGCTGTAAGCACCTGTTTGCATATTGAAATTTAAGTACAAAATTAAGTTCTCAGGTGGACCAGGGTTCATTAGCTCAGTCGCAGAGCTGAACCCTATGTTTTCCTCCAGCGCCCAGAGGTGCTGCTCGGCGCAGAGCAGCGTCCATGCGGCATCGAGCTCTCCAGGGCCAGATCTGAAGCACAACATTTTTTGTAGCACCAGCGTGTGGAGATTCTGTGCCCTGAAGTGCTGCCATTTAATTTCAGTAAAGCCGAAGATAATACTGGCAGAAATACCCATCCGCCGATCAGCAAGTTAAAAAGTAGCTGTCTATAGATGTATGAAGCCACCTTACCTGTCTTCCATTGAATAATTCCCCTGTGCTATTCAACCACCAACCCAGATACTCCCCAAATTGAACCAGATTTCCTACACTACTGTTGCAATAATTTTCACATACATCCTAGATTGCTTTTCAATACAATGGTCTGTTCCTTGTAACACAGGAGGAAATACAGCCTGAAATATAACTTTGGAAATGAATAGAATCCAAGTAATTATAAAACCTAATATTGGAATATATTATAGTTATGAAAAGCATATCAGAGAAATTGGAATAAATTGAAAACTGGAAGGAGACAGGATATTAAAAGGACGTAGAAAAGTACAGTGCAGGGATCAAATTTACTAATGTGAATATCTGGACAAACTCAAAAGTGATATTGCTACATATACTAAATGGTTAAGAGAATTTTATGAGGAAATAAAAATAATTGTCTATCTCCTACAAAGCTGTCTCATTCTCTGTTTACAAAAGCAGATGATTAGGGTCCCTTGAAAATCAACTTTTTGACATGCAACTTGACAAGAAGTGGTTGAGTTTCAGTAAGTTATCCCTAAACCAGGCTTTCTTGCACATTTATCTTATCTAATTGCATTTCCTCTCTAGACTATTTCTGCAAATTTCATGAGGACTTTATATTTTTACTCTGGGTCAAGACATTAATTTAGGCTTTCTAAAGTATGTTCCCTTACAGAAAAATGTAAAATAAAAAAGAGAACCACACAAATTCTAAAACCACTTATTCCCTTTATCTTTTAAATAATCCACTACCTTGCAAAGACTAAGTACCAAAAGCTAAATCTAATCTTCAGAAATATATGCCCAGTTTTACAGCACTTCCAAAACACCAAAGCAACTGAAGATTGAATAGTACATTTAAATAAAGATAATATTCTGGAAACTGATTGCTTAAGAGCAGGTTTTGGCTAGCGTTATTTTTAATCCTTTATAATTTTCTAAAAGGAATGGAAGGTGAAGCATGCATTGCAGATTTACATAATTGAGATACAGTTAGACTAAGAGACTGGATTACTAACCACTGGTGGTTGAAACATCCAAGTTAAAGTAACCCCTACAACCACGCACAGTTGCCCCTGACCCTGGATTTACTGAAGTTACCAAAGTTTCCACTTGTAAAATGTCCCAAGCACCTGGTGGTTTTGTACATCAGAAAGTCAGACATCCAACTTGAGCATCTGACTCCGGGAAAATAAGGAGCGACATCACTGTTGCGAGAGTCTGCATTGGCTCCCTCCAGGGTCGGGTCCCAAGCGGCGGAAAGAGTGGCTGTGGCTGTGAGCTTCTTTAAAGGTGTCTTAAAATTATAGTGAGAGCTTGGGCACAGAGCTCACAGCTGAGTTAGGAGCGATAAGGGCCTGAAAGTGGACATTTTGGACATGCTCCAAATGCACGTGGCTTCAGTAAGGCTCACAAGAGTAAGCTGAACAGATGCTGAGAAGTTCATGGGTCCAGGGCCTGCAACAATCTTTTGGAAAGAGCTGTGGATGTTCAATCAAACAGCAGCAGCGGCCCAGCCTGCCCGCACGGCTGCCGAGATTGCAAGGCAAGCTGAAGAAGCTTGTTAAGAAATGCTTCAAGCAAAACTAAACAGAGAATATCATTGTAAGGAGAGAAGGGGAACACTTCAAACGCAGCCTAAAATGATTATTCTGCAAATAAGTGCTGCCTCCAATCTCAGTAAAAATACCTGTTTGCGTAAAGCCAGATGCCGAAAAGAGCGGTGCGCACTCTAACGTGTAAAGCAAGGGGAGAGGTGCCAGAGAAGCACAGCACAGCCTGGGAGGAAATGGCTTCCTGGCTCCATCCCCCTGCGCTGTCCTCATGAAAGCCTTCCTCTGCAGCTTCAGGTGGCAGCTCAGCCTCACCGGGACTAGTTTTGGAGAGGAGGGCACCCAGTCTGTCCCTGGGGGCTTTCCCTTGCCCTCATCCCCAGGTTGCTGCCAGGGCTTGCAGCAGAACTGCCGGCCTCGTGGGGCAGCCGTGGTCACAGCCACAGCAACGCGTGGGGTGTGGGCACAGGAGCCCCTGCATGACATCCCTCCCCGGACACAGTTACCCATTTCAGCAACAAAAATGGGAACTCAGTGGTTCACAATAGAGAGCAGTTTAGGGAATATTTTGCCAAGTTTTTTGAAAACAAAACTTAGCTGAAGTAAAGACGTAAATGCAGACCAGCCAGCCTGTCTGACTAATTCCTTCTTACCTTACAGCCACCGTCACTCCTCAGTTCAGGGTGCAGCAGGACTTGAAAACAGGGGTCCTCTGGAGGGAGCAAGGCTTTGGGTTTTGCAGCGTCTTTGAACACTGTTATCTCCAGCTCCTCCCTGCTGTCTTCTCTGGAAACCCAGGAGTGGAGAAGGCAATGGTCCTTCCCCGGCATACAGGCGATGCTGCCGTGGGCTGGTGAGGAACATCACCCCATCCGGTCTTTTCCAAAGGAAGGGGGCTCAGGCTTGGCAGCCTTCCCCACTGGGGCTGTGGTGCTTCACCCCTGGCATCACAAAGCGGCTCTTTCTTCTGCTGAGTACTGTCCACTACAGGAAGGGCTTTAGCACATGCTTACCACTTTTATGAGCCCGTGATTGCATTGATGTTATATTTCCTCTCCTTGGATGGTTTCGTTTGTGAAACTGCCAGTTCATTAGGAGTTCTTGAATCCTGTAGCCTGGTAGGGGCGATGCTGCCACCGCTCCCTGTTCCCAGGGCCATTCCAAAGGGATTAGGAGGTCCACGCTGCCTACTGGGGATCCATGTGGCTCCAGGGGCTGCTTACACCAGACCTTCTGGTCCCTCCAGCAGCCAGCTCTCAGACCCTCTGGACTCTCCGGTGTCCACCTCGGACTAGGGGGCTCTTTCCCTGACAGGGCTACTGGCATCCCCTCCTGCCTTCCCTTGTGCCTCCATGTTCTTTCATGCATGTGTGGAGATGGGCTTTTATTCCCATAATTTAAAAACTTGAGTTAGTATATACACTTTGTGCTGAAATGAGAATTTTGATTATGGAAACTATAATATTGGTGGGTATTTAAATTTTACTGGCATTCATGTGATCAGTAAAAATATGTACCTTTTAGGAATGTCTTCATATTTCCACACTGTAGTCATAACTTGCTTCAGATGGGCTGAGATTTATCGGAAAGGATTAAGGAAAAGATCATGCTGTTTCTACAGCTGTTGCCTTATGTCTCTGTTTTCTCCAATGCCTGGCCATGTATCCCCCAAATTAGAAAGAGTTTCTCCTTTAGAGCAATTGAAAATCTTGGGAGTGAGATATATAAAGACACGGTGCACCTAGTTTTATATTTTAGACATTTCCAGCTGATTCTTCTATTTCCATTTAGTAGGTCACTTACAAAGAAAAGAACATAAATTATTAATGGAAGACAATAGGTCTTCTTTTTTTCTTTTCTTTTCTTTTTTTAAATCATCCCCACTGGGCTCAGAGATGAACTGTACCACAAGCAGGTTTTTTTACAGTCTACTTTGTAGTAATCAAAATGCATAAGCAAAATGTTAACCAAATTATTTCAGAAGCTGCATCCTAGTGTTCAGTGCTTGTTCTAGCTCATTATTGTAAGGCCAGAATCAACTTTCAGGCTCTTGTCTTTCTTGCCAGTTTGAAAGTACATATACTTCTACAACATAGAGGAAAAAATTAATGTTCATGTATTCACAGTAGAGATTTTATGTAATCAAATGTTATCTGTTCATGCTGGCATGTGCTATTGTTCCTAAATAATCATACCTCCAAATTGTATCAGTAAAAGCATTACCATGATTATTGGGGAAACATATTTTGGAGCTAAAAACCCACTCTGAAATACAAAACTACCTACTGTAGCTTTCAACTTACTGACCTCAATGGGACTTAATATAGCTCCAATAAAGCCAGCAACAAAATTTCTGGCAAATTCAGGGGGGAAAGGAATCCATCCTTTTAATATTACACACCTTTTCTTTCTCATCTATATACTCGAAAATACTGAGTTTGTTTCCAATTATCTTTTATTAAGCTTATATAATAAATTGGGCTTTTTAATTACTGAAAAAGAAATATGAAAAGCAATTTGAAACACGGAATGATTTTTTCTGCCAACAGAGGTGGAAGATAATTACTATCAGAGTAAAGTCTTTATTTGTAAAAGACACCAGGAGACAAAGAGCTTTTCAGAGACACAAGTGGCAATTACACACTAACCTCTCCAGGAATCTCCACGCCACTGAACACTATCAATGCTTGTGTGAAAAATCCCCTCATTAAGGTATTTCAGCATGTCTCATTAGCATTAAGATAGGTTATAACCTATTTTGCAAAATAAAACACTAGAAAAATACTGGCAATCCTGCATGTGCAACAATTGACATCCACGGGATCGTCAAAGTCTAATGACTAAAATAACCCACCGCTGCTGTTGCCAGGTGAGCAGTGGAGGCACCATGTCTGTAGACAAGTTTAAATTGACTGTTACGTGACCTCTTCTGTAGACTTTGTTGTGTGCAGAAGCAGGTAACTGTACAACTGGACTTATAACAGTGTGTGCTTGGAGTCGTGTCTTACTCCACTGCCTTTGGTGGAAGGAAATGATAGTGGCAATGGGAAGAGGCAGTAAAAAACAGTCTTCTGTGGACACAAACTTCAGATGCTGCTTGGTGGGAAGCCATGTGTGGTTCAGAAGTGCAGGGATATATTAGATTACAAGAGTTAGTGCAGGCTAAGTAATGAAAAACATGCAGAAGCACATTCTGCAGTTATGAATCATTTTTCTATCACAACTATCATTTTTATTAGCTACAATACTAATTGAGTTTCTTTGCAGTTACTTCAGTTCATCTCATTATTAGCAGAAAATATATTAAATTGTGAATCAGAGCCTGTGGTGATCTCATGGAGGTAGGTTCATAATGAAGGACTGAAATTGTCCATTTCTGCAGCTATCTTTCATGGAGCTGCAGAGAGAATTTACTGGACTCTTGCTAGAGATCTTCAGCTCTTTCGTGACTTAAAGCTGGTTGCGTCCTCTGCCTGCGGGTCTTATGAGCGGAGGTCCGTGCAAACCAGACATCACCCCACAAAGATGGCTCAGATCCTGAGCTCAGTGGGAATAACAGATCAGCATCAGTTTTGCTTTTCCATGTGGCACAGGGGAATAGCTGGGCATGAATTCTGAGCAAAACCCTCTCCACATTATGGGGGTTTTTCCACATGAAAATGGGTCTGGCAAATATGCCTTGTTCCATGTCACACAGCAAATTGATCAGTTTGCAAATTGATCGGTTTGCAAAGAACAACAAATCAGTTGCATCAAAGTTCTGTAATAATGATGCGGAATCTTTTTTTCTTTGTACTGTAGAATATTTTGTATGTATTTGTATATATTTGGGTTTTATATTTCTAATTTAAAAAGGTTATCGGGAAGCACTGTTAGTAAGTGACTTTGGAGCTAGAAAGTGGGAGGAGAAGTGAAATGTTAATGCTGGAATCTCCCCTGCTATCTGGAAGGACTTCACATGCAGTGAGCTGTAACGTTTGTCATGTCTGATCATCTCCAGCCTCAAGTTTGCCTGCTTGCAGGTCCGTCCATTGTGGGCACAGCCAGGGTGTTCGCAGGCTCGGTTTGTGCAGGTGAGGAGGAAAAGGGATTACAAACTCCAGTAGCGCAAAGTGGTGAAGGGACCAAAGAAGGTGACTTAGAGCTGTGAAGTGTCGTCAGTGCCACAGGTGGGCTGACCCGCAGGGCTGCCAGGGAGACGCTGGGCACTGACGATTTGGTAAGCAGCAGGGAGCGAGAGACTGGCAATGAGTTAGCTCAGGAACGGGGCAGTCTCTATCCGTGAAGGAAACAGCCAGAATCAATGAATCAAATGTATTCAGAAGAGGAGGAGAAAGCCCGTGTGTTTGCCTGTAAGCCTTTGATTTTTCACCTGCATTTTCCTGATGAGCTTCTCCACCTCCAGTTCAAGGCAGTGGTTGCTCACCATCTTCCTGTGCTACTTGAGAGAGCTCTTAGGTAGCAAATGTATTTTTCCTGGGAGGTACTTGCACACTGTGAGCAACTCATCTCTCTGTCCTTTTTGATAAAGCTAACCATAGCAATTTCTTTAAACTTGATATTATTAGGCCTGTTCTCCAGCCTCTAATCATATTTGAAGTTCTTTTCAGCAGCCATTTCAATTTTTCAGTGTTTGCTGTTTGTTCAGCATTTGCCCTAGGACTATTCATATGTATTTGATGAATTTACCGAGAGAAAAACCCTTCTCAGTTTCCCTTCTGCTAGGTTAAGGAAGCTGAGCTCCTGTCTCCTAAGGCTGACTTTCCACTCCTCCATCCTACTAGCCTTTTCCCGCACAGAGTCCACACGGAAATCCCCTTTCTTGAACAGGAGTGACTAGAAATAGACACACACATTTTATTCATCATCTTTCCCCCATGACAATGATTTTCTTATGCCTGCTTCAGAAGTCTCTGTTTGTTTTTTTTTCAGGAACTGTTAAATACTAACAGTTGTGCCTCTGGGCCACATTTTTTTTTCCCCAGCTTGAACTTTATAGTGTTCCTTCTGCCTTTGGCAGTAAATAAGTTCTGGAATATTCAAGGAATGTCGTTTTCAGCCATTCCCTTGTTGTCCATATCTGCTACCTGGTATCCGGTGATAACCAGCAATCCAAGCGTGCTGCCTGTGCCAAGCCCCGCTGGCACGTCAGGCGGATGCGCTTGAGAATGAATGGGACAGAACAGGGTTCTGCAGGGACTTCAGAAACCCAGCTTCAATTGTCATTAGTAGCTAAATAGAAACACATCCCTACCTCCGAAAGAATACCTGATAGTCATATTTATTCTCACTCTTAGAAACCATAAACTAATTCTTGCTATTTAGCGCTGGTTATTCACTGAAAGAGGGATCATTTGCTCAAGGACTGAAAACCTTGAGTCACCTCAGAAGCCTAAAGATCTGAGCCTCAAGCTCCTCACAGACACAAAGAAACCTCTTTCGCAGGGATCAACAACAACACCTAATAGCTAAAAATACTGAAAAATGCACAGGAAGTTTATTCCTTGCAGTAGCTTTTTTCCAGCCCTCCGCATTTGAAGGTCATCAACTTGTTATGCAGGGAATTAGTGTCGTGGGATGCAGCTGTTGGATAGTCAACGTCATTTTGAAACGTGTGTGTCACCAGTAGTGGCCCACTCAAGCATCCGTGGCGCAAAGTAGAGATCATTTAGTGTGACTTCCCAGAGTGCACACATTAAGGAATCAATTTGGCTTTTGCCCTCCCTGCATTTAGCTGACTGGTAGTTACTTACACAAACAATAAGAGCATCAGCCACAAATGGTTGCTGAGTTCAACTGTATTTCATTGGAGTGAAATTGAAAGTCCTGCCAAAGAAAGGGGAGAGGCAAGAAGATCTTGTTTTACCATTTCCATTGACTGTCCTCTTCTAAACAAAGAGAATAAAATTAAGTTAATAAAATTAATATAATAAATCCATTTGTCAAGTGAACACCTCTCTACGTATTAACAGTAAACTAACATGTTCTAAAGGACTGTCAGAAAAAAAAAAAAAGTCTTATTAAAGAAACAGGAAGATGACATTCTTATAGGACTCAAAGTCTCAGACTCCTGTTGCAAATTAATGCCTAAAGAGTCATGCTCAGCGAGTAAAAGGGCACGCTCCTGCACCTGTGTTTTCAAATATCCTATAGTACACCTTCGAAAGAACCCCTGCTGTGTAACATCCAGACTCAGTGCAAGACCAGCCTCTGAGATCAATACAGGCACTCAGAACCCTGCAATACTGATAGGCCATTACAGCAATTCTAAAATCAATGGAGTATTTAACAAGGTGCTAATGAGACCAAGATAGCGAGGCTGTCCTAACATGCTTGTGACAGATTTTTGCAGAAGTGTTTTCAATTTCTGTGTATTTTTGAGAAAAGTAAGGATACTCTTGATAACTGACAAATAGCAGTCATCTTTGTGCATGGCATCCTAAATAACACCCCCCCACCCCCAGCCTGCCCCCACTGTGCAGCCGACATGGTGTTGGACTAATGCTGCTCTGCTAGAATCAGCCCAGCTCTAAGCCAGTCCTATCTAGCAGAGGGGGTTCAGCAAGGCAACTCACTGCCTATGCCCAGCATCCGAAGTTGTTCTTCTAGTACACTGACGTGAGATGTACCAGAGCTTAAGAAAGCAATGCCCAGAGCAACCTCTTCAGCTACAGCCAATTATTTAAACTCCTGTAGAGCAAGCTACATAGGATATTCCTCAAAGGTCACTTCTAACTTAAAGCAGGCCAGTAAATTACCCCCTCTTAACATCTAGTACACAGAGCAGATGCCACGGCAGCAATATTGATGGAAAATTCTTTCTCCGCATGGAAACGTGTGACCTGCTACTGCTACTTTTTGATCCCAAAGTGAGAAAGGGGCTGAGGGAACTGGAATGACATTGCTGTAATCATTCACTTCGGTCATCCAGTCTCAGGCAGTGACTAGAGGCCAGTTCTCTACAGCAAAGGCAGTAAAAGCAGTTCCCGTCCTGTCCATCCTCCCCCAGTGCATTTTCTTGCACCTGATAGTTGTGCAAGTATCCGTTGGGAAAATATTCTAAACTGGACCAATAAAATGGCTGTGTTCTTAAAAATGAGAACAACAACAACAAAACCCCCACCATAACTAGCACTCAAAAATAATTAACCTTGATCCTATTGCACGGGTGGTTTAGGTCATGTTCAACAAGCAATCAAGTTACTGAGACTGAGGGTGTCCTAAACTGCAGGCGGGCTGTGGAAAGTCTTGCACCCCAACATAAAATCTGCATGGAAATATACCCTGAGAACACGTGTTACAATCATCCTCTTAGCCTACAGAGCCCTCACGTCTGGAGCGCTCGGCAATCTGTTCTCTCTTCCACCCTCGTCAGCTACAATAAGAAACTGTTGGAGGATGCCACTACAGTACAAATTTAAGATTCCAGCTGTATACTGGTGGTCTGGGGAAACCTTTGGTTGACATGGAGGAAAAGTAGGATCTTCATTAAGTTGCCTAACCTATGGAAACTAGTGTTTCAAATTTTTTCCTGGTGTGGCATTTGTACACAGGAATTAGAGACTGCAGAGAGAAAAGAGAGATGAATTTAAGAAAAAAAAAAAAAGCAAAATTAGGAAGCCAGTCAAAAAGGTAGATGCAGCTTGCAATGGTTACTTCATGCTTCTATCTCAAGAAACTGATGGCAAAGCACCCAGGTAAAAGGATAAAGCACTTGGGCTCCATATCCCCCTTCCAATCAATATCTGAAGCTGTGGAGTTACACACCGCTCACCAAAAGGGAAAAGATTTCCTTCTTTTTCACTCATTCATCTTGCTTTCCTCCTTTCCTTTCTCCCTGATCCTAGTCACTTTTATCTGTTCCCTGCATTCTGCCAGCTTTCATTTGAGATGTTTTAAATTCCCTAATCCAGTTGTTTGGTTTTTTTAACTTTTTAAGGTTTAGTCTTCTCCCAGGCACATTTAGTTGGATCACAAGGTGGTCTGGTGAATGCTAGATCCAGCACAAAGTAAGGAGTACATAGGCAGGAACCACGGGAGATGTGGCGGTGGATAGCATCCCATTGAATTTCTTATTGTTTGGCTCATGGTTGCATGAAGCCATACACTGGGTAACTAAACTCAGGTTCTTTTCAGTTGATGTCCTCAATTTGTTTTCAATGGGATATGATGTTGCAGTCATCAGTCCTCCAAGGTAATACTGAATTGTGGTCAAATTCTTTGGGTCTTGATTTCAAGAATCTGGACTTATCTACAGCCTAGCAATAATTAGAGGCACTTTTGAAAAACAAGCTTCTTTTGCCTGGCTGCTAATATTAAATATTAGCATATTCTTAAAGCTTGGCATAAAGTATTTCTTTAAGACTGTTTTTAATAAAACATATCCATCTGCAATTATAAATCAAATAGCTTTATAATTAAAAGACATACTTGGCCTTTTTTATCCCGTGAAGATTTGCGTGAAATTGGAGCATTGCTGTGAGGTTTGTTTTTTTTTTTACATAATTGAACCTTTTCACAAATGACTTCTTCATACCTCTTAATTAAAATGTATAACAGCTTTTTATTTAAAGAGCACAAATTCATCAAAACAAATAACAGCCCAAATTGTCACTGAATTGTTGCATCTGTCACCTTTGTCACCTTTGTTAGAGATCTGGGAAGGAATGCAGAGGTGTAGATGACATTGCATTCTTCTTCAGTGGTGTCACTACAGACTCCCAGCACGCCTCCACCTATTCTCCTCCAGGACAGCAGAAAGAGCAATTCCTTCGGAGCATTAGTGCCATTTGCAGCTCATTTATAACATTTCTCTACTAAACTATTGGTTTACCTGTTCTTCACCATTAAAAGTGTTCATGCCTATGTTAATACATCCCTTCTCTTCTCCAGAGCCCTAAGAATCAGCTGTGAAAGGTATTTCTACTCAAATGGAGTAAAATCCTCTTCCTTGGACAACATGTTGGTTTAAGTTATCTTTATCTCTCCTGTCATAGTACTACTTAATTTCAGAGCAAATTAATTTTTATTCTGTCATAGTCTCCAACCTTCTCCTATGATGTCTGCATCACAGCATGGTGCAGTAAGTCTATGACAAAATATGAATTAATTTTTTGTGGCTGCAGGAAAAATCATGTGTTTTGTAGGCTGCAGTAATTGGGTGATCCTACTGGGACACCCGCATTGTCACTGCAGGATTTGAAGTGGCAAGCGTTTAGGTGTGATGCAGATTCATCCTCTCATGCCTGCACTGCCTAACAGCATGAAGGCAAATCCAAAGCTTCCAAAAGCCTGTAAAACTCTGATAATCCTGCTAAGATTTACTGCAACTGTTCAGGAAAGAGATACGAGCAAGTCCTGAGATTAGATAAAAAAGAAACATTTTTTTTGAAAGATAAGCAAGTCCACTCTGAAGGAAGAAAGTCTGTAATTCACCTTAAGTACTATCCAAGGAGAAACTAATTCCTTTCAGATGCAGGGTCAAGTTTTATGTGGAGCCATCTTGACCTCTAATCAGTTTGGCTATGAATAAACATATGTGCTCTGAGGAACCGTGGAGTGAAGATAAAATATGGTCACAAACACATCTAATCCAACTCTCTTGGAGGTCTGTGGAAAGGCTGCCATTGATTTCGATGGGATTTGGATGTAATTCTGTCATTCGGCACAGGTGCTTTTATTCAGTTTAGTTCTCAGTGTCAGAACAAACGCGGCCCACATTATCATCAGAAAAGCACGGTACTTCTGAAAATTAAGCTAGCATATCTTTTAGAAAGAATATGTGTTACCTCCAAATGAGTCCTTCTCTACTGGTGATGAACACCAGTTCAAGTGCTAGCTTAAATGGGAAAAGGGTTATTAGCACAGCTGGAAAAAGCAGGCAGAGATTTTAAGAAGCTGGAGGTTGCTACTTTTGTCCTTCCATGAGTAGCACTTTGTTTAACATGCGAATTCTGGACACTCATTGATAACAGCCATAACTAACCAGTGGATCCACTTCCTAAAATGGAGGGAATAAAAATACATAATTCCGTGTTGCAATTGTCAGTGCATTAACAAAAGAGTTCACTATTTCACTGATTTCTGTAACTACCAACATAATGCCACAAATAGCTGTTTCTCAGACACATCAGCTATAAAACTGAATTCATTTCACAGTGCTGAGATCCATGGGCTAAGTTCTTCCTGGTGCATGATAAACAGAGTCATAAAAAATTTTAAATGGAAAAGAAGAAAAGAAAAAAGAAAATATAATTTTCCATGACATGAAGTATTTGACTTTCAATTTCTGTCTGGATCAGAAGTTACAGAGAAGTTGTAGGGCCTTTGAGGAGAGGCTAGAAGTATCTGTTTAAAGCAGATCAAAGAAGACGGTCATACTGATCCACTCTGACCATAACATCATTGGACAGTAGATCAATGGTTGAGCATAACATTGGCACTCTATATAGCCTTTTGATAACTTTCTGTTACAAAAAAATTGTTTCAGAAAACATTCAGAAAATGACAGCAAAATTTGTTGACGAAACAAGTCAATATCAATGACTCTTTCCACTGAGCAGAAGCAAGGACCCCATAGACCCTTGTCAGTCAGACTGGATTCCACTGGAATATTTGTGGTTTTCAGCCAGCTTATCCTCAGCCCCCAGCAGGACGGACTCCTTGGGGCTGTACCAAAAAACAGAGGCTTCTCCTGACTAGTGTTGGCCACTGAAGGACCCTTCTTTCTCCTGGACCTCTGTACTTCACTGCTGGGAATAAGTGTGGGGGTTAGGTCAGCTGAGGAGGAACCCGCTCTCCTGTGCTTAGAATCTCCATCCAACAATGATGGAGCCCTGCAGTTTTGCTGGTTACACTGAAACAACTCTTAGGAAAGGTTAGGAAAAGCCAAAAGCAAATCCATTTACCAAATTCAAGCAGAGCAACTCTGCTGTCTGTGGGAACAGTTGGACAGAAATGAAGGGAAACGAAGCATGCTTCACACGTGGCTGCTCCGTTGGCATGGTCCAGCTGAGAAGTCGCCAGCCACTCCCCAGCCCTTCTGTTGAGGACACTTTAATCCAACTTCACATCCTCCATTTGTACTCTTGGAAGAGGATGGGGATTTAGGGAGTCCTGGTTTCTGTTACAACCCAGCTCCACCTTTGGGTGTAACTCAAATTCAGAACTCTCCCTGGTTTATTGTTTATTACCTCAAGAGAAATATCTCTACTTCCTTACACAAAATCATTGCCTGTTACAACCACTTTTGCAAAGGTAAAGAGAAGTGCAGCTCTCAGCTGGCCATTGCTGACCACAAGCAACCATGCCTGGCTAACCCTTAATAAAGCATTAACTTATCACAAGGACTTTTCCAGGGATGTTATGCAAAGGCAGTAATAAACATTTTCATGTGTAAACTTCAAGCTCTACATATACATGCAACTTGTTAATCATATTTAATAGGATGTCACAACCGGATTGATCCATGCGGTTTATTATCAACACACAGTTTAGACAGGGTGGTGACCACCTCAGAGATGACAATGACTTTGGGGATCCTCATATCATCCTCTCTCCTACAAGCTTGACTTTAAAGGTTGACTTTGAAGACAACCAAGTGGAGCTTTTGGAGGTAGCTGGGAATACTTTGATTTGAAAGCCACATGCCTTCACATTGCTGGAATGAAACATTGCAATATTTCAGTGGCACATTTTTAACCTTTTCACTTGAGGTGTTTGTCACAGTTCTGAATGTAGTTTTTCTAAATATCAAAAAATGATAACAGGATGGCAATTAAATTTCCTGGACTCTGAAAGCAGACACTCAAAGGTTGGGTTTTCTAGGAAGCACCTTTCAAACCGTGCACAGGTATAAGTGATGCAGCTAACTCAAGGCATGGAAGACAACAAATGTGTAGCCAAGATGCCTGAAGTACTTGAGAGAAGAAAAACTTTCAGTCATCCACACTAGGAAATTATAGTGTTTGGTTTTCACACCTGCATTGTTTGCTACTGAGAAATGATATTTACAGACTATTTAGGTGAAATAATGTACTTTAATTCAGGAAATTTAGAAGAGCTGGGGGTTACTTTTTAAATAGCATTCTCTGTTGCCTGAAAGTTTTTGCTGCAGAGCATAAGACACAGAAGTAAACGTAGTCTGTCTCCAGAGCCGGAAAGCTGAAGTGGCAGTGCTGACATACGAAATAGTGAATAATACAATGAAAGCAGCCTGCTCTTCTTCTAATACGAGCTTGGAGATGTCAGTGCTGGTACTCTTCAGAGTAATAACATTCTGCATTATTAAAGACAAGATCTCAACAGCTGCTTAATGTTAATATAAGACCCCTGAACATATTCTGAGAGGCTCCATGTCAGTCCAATATAGGCTCTGCAATTTTACCTTAGAGTATAATTACCACCTTCTCTTATGCTTTGAGAGTGTTTTTCCTGTTTTGTCAGGCAATCATTAATCTCTTCTCTTTTTTTTTTTTAAATGAGTGCTGAGAAATAACTCCTAAAAGCTACCCACAGTTCTACATATCCTTATTTGAAGAAAAGGAACTTATTTTAGAGTCAACTGAATCTCTGTCCCTTTCCTAGAGCCTTGGCATTCATGCCCTCAGTCTTCAATTTTCCTGGAGTAGAATTCCACTGTTCCTGTTTTCCAAGACTGAAGAATACTCGCAGCAGCTGTGAGTAAATTTGGAAAGAGCCTCGTGCAACATCTGAGTTTAAATTCTAGCTGTTCACACACTGTGTGCTAGCATATGTTATAAGCAACTATAAATTGTGTACAGATGTGTGCTGGAATTCCAGTGTAGCCAAGCTAACAGCATTGAATAACATCTCGTGTGCTTTGTAATTATGCATAATGAATGTGCTGTCATATAACAGAGTCCATGTTTGTGGCAGGTTTTATCCACTGACTTTGGAAGCAAGGAGTAAGAATTATGGTGTGAATTTTTAAACAAGATTTTTAATACAAGTTATGCAAACCAAAGAGAGGAGACTGATTGCTGGAGAACATTTTATGTTAGAGACTCTGCTTAAATAAGCACACAAGCCAGGGCTTGAAAAAGATTTGTTTAGAACAAATTTTGAAAGTCTAAAGACCAAAACATGTATATATAAGTAAAAAGAGAAAGTATGCAAACATTGTTCTAGTGCAAAGTGCCAACGAACAGCAAACAGAGGTATCGGAGGAAGCAGGCAGAAAAAGGCCACTCTAAAGACAAGGAAGAGCAGGGTGAAGGGAAATGACCATCTTTCAAGTACCTAGTAAATAATCTCTGCTGTCCTCTTGTGCAAAACTGATGATTTTCATCAAGTGAAGATTAGTATGTTGCTCTTTGTAAAACAGAGTTTGGAGAATAAATGCTGGGAATACTGACTGCCTTTGCTGTCTGCTGCGTGGAGAGGGCAGATCCTCATTGCCCACGTACCAGCTGTGCCCTTCCCATGGCTCCAGCAGAACAGCAGCACTGCTTCTCTTCTGACCACTGGCAAACACTGAGCAGACAAAGACAGCCTGCCTAGAAGAAGTAACACTTTTCTTTAAGCTGTGTGAACAAAGCAGTAGAGGAAAAAGCAAGGAAAAGGCCTGAACGCATTCTCAGAATGTGAGCATAGGTTAGCTAGCAGCTGGCAGAAGATCAGATGTCTGTGGCATCTCCCACTCAAAGCCCTCAGGAGAGAGGTCTCAGCATGTGTTCTAAGCTAATCTAAATCCAGGTTGCTCTGGTCCCACTATCCTGTCAACTTCCAGCTTTTTCGGCCCTTCTCAGTGAGGAGCACAGGCACTCATTTGATTGCATAGTCCAATGTTTCAGGGAGCTGGAAAAAAAAATGAAAACTTGCCATGAAATAATATAATTAGCTTTCAGCCAGGTCAATTCCCTGAACAGGATCCGCATGAAGTCAAAGAGAAGCCAGGGCTAATGCAAGAGAGGGGACGGAGGTGTGGAGCCCCGGTCCACAGGGAAAGCGCAGGTTACAGTTATCTAGTCCTAGATTGCCTTAAGCTGCCGTGGAAGCACACCATGATGCCTCTCAGCAGGTATCACAAGCTGCTTCGCAACCCCGTAGATACACGTTTGCCCCTTTTCGGTAATAGAGAGAGAGACCTTTTTCTATAAACTAAGATGTTTTGTGTTTCCTCTTCCTCAGGTTGCCATCCTGATCGAAAAAGGACTTGTAGGCTTAATGAGAGTACTCTCCAATACAGGAGCAGCAAATCATTAGTGAACAGCATCAGCTCTGACAGAGCTACAGCTTTCAAGATTCATCCTGTGTTTGAAGGTGATATGCTACTTCATAGCTGAGAAAATATATTAATAAGAGAAAAGAAAAAAATTCCATTACAGTTTGATTATATCTTGCATTTCTGTTATTCAGCTTACTTTTTAGTATCGATCTTCTGCTTGTATTACACATTTCAGTGCACTTCTCCACACACATAGTATTTGCATCATTTGGCAGAGAACATGCAAACCTAAATGGCGATCAGGCTTTTCAGACTGTGCTGAAAGGAGTCTGTTAACAGAAAACACATGCAGTTAAATCACATCATACTAAATCAGCAACATTCTTAACCCTGAAGCATGGCATTTTATTATTTATTGACTGTTTATTCCTGACTCTTTGGACTCCTTCTATCTCATGAGGCTGATTAGCTACATATCTGATGGTCATGTTTTCTCCTCTCTTAACATCCTTGGCTTAATCTGTGCAGGTCATTTTGCTTGACCCACTTTGTCCAAACTTGTGATACTGCTCGGTAGCCTCAGAGTCTACCTTACAACATTGATACAGCTTAACACTGGCTGGTCTCCAGCCTTTCTCTGCCGCAAACAAAAAGCTGAATACTCCCGTCCCTTATCTGGGAGGGACAGCTGCAGCTGTACTTCCTAGCTCAATTTGAACTGTATATTTCTGAGAGATTAAGTGCTATATACAAATTCAAAGTGAATCTTTTGAAAAAATATCTATGAAAAACATGTAAAAGCACAGAACTAACACTAGGAAGGGCTGTGGCTCAAAAATCCCAGGTAACACCAGCTTGTCAGCTACAGACTGTACCTGTCAATGAGCAACATAGTTTTCTGCTATCTTATTGTCCCACTGCCTTTTTTTTTTTTCCATTAGACACTACGCTATTTCTTTGAGACTTCTTATAAAGCAGACTATATTTGACTGTGTTATGTAGCAATGTTTCCTGATTTTCTGGAAGAACTGGTCTGAATTACTTGACATTATGCCATAAAATGATGGTAAGAGGTAGCAAACTCTGCTACCACTTCAGCAGTTTCTAGGCCAGGATAATCTGCAGCAGGGGAAGAGGACTCAGTGACAAGTTATGGCTGGAGGAATTTTTCTAAGGGACGGTCTTTCATCTGAGTGTCTTAAACTTCACCTTAATAGAGTGTCGTTGTGTTGGGTAATTGAAGGGTTCAGCGGCAGCGTGCAGGAATTCACAAAGAGCCTGTCATTGGCTTCCAGACCAGAGCCATTACGGTAGCCCTGGTATCAAGCACACAGTATACAGGGTAACTTGGCAAGAAAGAAAAATATGAAGGTAGTGTATCATACGTACAGAATAATCCTGGCCTCAATAACAACAAAAAAAATCAGCTATCATTAACAGTTCTGGCCATTTTAATATTTTTTGAGAAAAACAACATAAGAGGAGCTGCTCCATCCCAAAGGGTATGTGTTGCTACACCAAAGCACAACTAACTACACTGTTAGGACTTCAGCTGTAAGACTTACCATGCTCCACTGCATTCCCAACTGGCATTCCCTACTTAACAGATAAGGAATTAGTTTGGTGATTAAATTATTTCCATCAAATGCTCTCCTCTTTCAGCTATGCTGGTTGTCCTTTTGTTGTTTTATTGACCTCCATTTTCCAGGCCATTGCATTTCCAAACAGCAGTCTTCAGAAGCATTATCCCATTAAAGAAACAATTAGTTTGCAGATTTTAACATATCTGGGGCCTTACTGGTATCTGGTTGCATTTCTTCATCTGTCAATTTGTTTCAGGAGGTTTTACATGCCCTTGCTGCCATTTTAATTGTTTGCTCTGGTTTATTAGGAGAAGTACTGCTGTAGCTGCAAGTAGTAGACCACGTTGTGCTGATGATGTGGTAATTCCGCTCCAGAGCTCCCCTGATTTCAGAGGCTGAGAGAGAACCTCTTGGAAAGTTTTGCTATGGCAGCTTCTTTTCCAAAGAAAAAGTGAGTTCAGACTCAAAAAGGTGACATAAGCACCACAGTTGAACTTTTAGGTCTTAGTCGTGTCTCTGTAAGGACTTTGGCATGGTCCCACCACTGCAGCAGGGAGACAGTGTTGCCTTATGCAAAAAATGAGGCAGGAGCGTGACTTTGCTTTTCTCCTTCATGACACCATTGGCCAGTATCTGTCTTTGTAACCAAGAAACCACAGAAACTTTAATTAGGATTCATCCCTACACTATGCATGTGCTCTTTTTGTCTCCTTCCATTTCAATATTGAACCAAGTTGCAGAGACGAAATCTGGCCCTGTGGTATTACTCAAGGTGAACAGCTGAAGGATTCAGATAGTCACTCTCTGAATGAGCTCGCAGAGGCTAAGTAGCTAGATTAGGAGAGTACAGGTGGGAAAGTGATAAATCCCACAATCAGAGGCATTTACAACAAGCTATGAGACTCTGCTTTGTGCTGTTTGTTGCTTTAGGCTGGGATTTTTAAATCCCAGTCTTTGTTGTTTTCCCAGCTTTGTTTGCTCAAGGCAAAGTGATTGTCGAATACCTCACACAGAGGCCCCTAATTCTGACTGGGACATCCAGTAATACACAGCTTAAATGAGACACAGAACGAGTACGCAGAATTATGTCATTCTGGTCTTACGGCTGCTGTTACTTCACTAATTTTACCATATGGTGGATGTTTTCAGTAAACTATTTTCCTGTATAGAGGTTCAGCCCATATGCCAAAGCATAGCATGATGTACACTAAAGCCAGCTTCGCTCCCCTGCAGTTGTGGCTTGTAAGACCTGACCAGTCCCCAGACTGCAACAGAAATGCTGCTGGATTTTCCTGGTTCTGAAAACAGCATCGTGGCAGGTTAAGCACATTTCTTTTGACTGACCCTGATACCGAAGGCAAGCGAGTCATTACTGAAGACTGGCTTGTAACGTAACTCTCCCTGTACGGCATAAGGTTTTGGACTGCAGTTGTTTTTACCATCCTTATGTTACAGCTAGAGACGTGATTGCTAAAGTCGTCTTTTGTGTGCTCAGAAATAAAGGGTTACTGCTCAGGAGCTGAGTGCTGAGAGTGCGGCTTCTGGCTCTTTGCAATTGCAGGATAGATGCGCCCTCCCGTGTACCAGCTCCGAAGTGTTTTACAACCGTTCTTAACATGGCATCCGGAGACCAGAGACACCCCTCTAGAGATTTGTAGGTTATTTTATTTTGACCAAATTTTGTCAAATAGCAACTCTGCCAAAACTCTTTCAATCATCCAGAATTTATTGATAATTTTTTTAATTTGGAAGAAATGGAGAAGCTTAGACTTGCAAAATAGATAGCAATAAAAATAGTGGGGCTGGTTCCCCCCCCCCCGCCCCGGCTTTTCTGCTTTTGCAGTGAACCCAAGTTGGAAGAAACAAATGAGTACATTCCCCAAGAGTGTTTGCTACTGCCAAGGCTGGTCTGATAAGATTTTGTACATCCACCTTTCATAAAAGCAGTAAAATTCCTGTCAAATAGAGCAGGGCAAAGAAAGAAATGTTTCAAGGTAACAGTCACTTTGCATAAATTTCTTTGAAGGAGTGTAGCACCAGCTGTACATTTTAATTTCAGGGAACCATTAGAGTTTAGCTAGAACCACGGAGAAATCTTTTATTTTATACATACTTTGATTTTGACACCATCATCCCTGCACGAATTCACTACAAAACATTGAATCAAAAAAGCAGCCATCAGTGTCTGTGTCCAAAAAATTACCGCATTTTTCAAATGTCTGTGTTTCTTCCTGAAACATTAGAGCATATCAGCGAATTGTAAGGTGCTTGCATCACACAGCTGTAATACGGGAGTTTCTAATTGACCAAGAGAGTGGCTTTGTTGACAAGGAAAAGCTCCTGGAGATAATTCTAGTTCAAATGGCAGAAGAGTTATGCCAGTTATTTCTTTACATTTTTCCACAGAAATGGCATGGAGTGGGAGGGGGAGGTGTTCCTATTGCCCATTTTCATGCAGCTGACTGGTCCACCTCAGCTCTTAGCAGGTCTCTTCCCCAGAGTGACTGGGGAGCAGGACGTAGGTTAGAGGCTGTCAGCTGTCTCCATATCTTTGTCTCTTCATGGTCCCTGGAAGCAACCTAAAGAGATCAGCTGAGTAATGTAGGCAGCAAGCTAGCTGCTTAAAATTGAGTATTGTGAATAACACATTTTTGGTTGAAAACACAGCTGCCTCAAAATATGCTTTGCCTTCTCTCTTTCTTTGCACTGCTATCCAAGGTGATACAAATGATGCTAGTATCTTTATATGGGCTAGAGATGTATTGGACTGCTCTCCTTTCAATGGATTATCCAGTCTGATTAATTTTTGTCTTTTCTTCTTTTCCTTTTTCTTCTTCTTCAAAAAAAAAAGAGTAGTATTTTTGTCTTTGGATGGTTTTCAGGCTATTTCTCTTCATCTCCTACTGTAGGTTGGGAAATTCCAGATGTATTTTGTTGCTATTGATCTATTTTGCCTAGTCACCATAAATTTCAATCTTCTTCCTCTGCTGCATTTATTCCATCAGTTGTCTTAACTGACAGTTTCTTTAATAGTCCTTGTTCACGTATGAGATTTTCATAGCTTTGAGCTACTTCATTTCTCTAGAGAGGAAATTAATTTGCACTTTAAACATAAGCAACACTTAGTCTCCATTCAGACACTGGCAGCTCTTACGCTGTGGGCTGCCTCAGATCTATCAGTATTATTTTTTTTTTTTACCCCAATTTGTTTCTTTCCTTTAATAAAAAAGAATCTCAGTACTGGAACCTGATTTCAGATCCTGAAATTACACTTCCTTTCACTCAGGCCAACCAAGAAAGAAACCTACCAATTACTTCTGAAGTTATAATCACTTGCTTTTCAATAACCCAGAAGCTGATGCTGTAACACTTCCTCATTCTGCAGCTCCTGTTAGTAAGCCTGAAAAGCCAGAAGGAAAAAAAATCTTATAAAGAAGACTATAAAAGTGGAGATTGAAGTTTGTGCTATTACTAAATGTTCAAATATATTTACTGTATACAATATAAAGTTACCACATAATATGACAGACTAGGAAGATGTTTTTACAGTTCTAACACTTAAGATCCAAAATTGGATTTGATAAAAAATCCCAAAGTACACACAAGTGTTTCCCAGAGGCTTTTTTTTTTTTTGGACTGAGTTTAAAACATAGCTGGTAGTATTTATTAGTCACCAAGAGATTGTCCAAGATACATATTCTCATACATGCTGGGCCTCAGGATCCCGAAACTATGCTGTTTGAAACCAAACTTCTATTCACTGTAGCTGTATGAATCCATTCTGCATAGATACCAGCTATGTACCTTGGACGAGTCCCCAATACGTTACCAACTACGGCGCCTATTCCCTCTAACCACCATTTTCCTCCAACCATTTTCTGGGGTTGTCCTGCCTGTCAGGAAGGAGTCTAACAGGATCTACATGAAGAGCTCAGAGCAGCCTAATGAACTGAAAGCAATAATTCAGAATGAAAAGATGCATCTTCACAATATTCCTGCTCAATAAAACTTGATGTAGTTTCCCCTAGATCTACTTGATAATTTGAAATTAAGAGAGTACCACAGAAACTTTCTTACATAAAGCTTCTTACAGAAACTTTCTACATAAATACTTCACAAGACAGTTGTATAAAATACAATCAATATATGCCAGCAGCAAGACAAAAGATTAATGCTATTAATTTAGTTGAGGCACAATGATTTAAAGTGGACTAGCTGTGCTCTTTGGTACAGAGGTGGGTCTGGCTGACTAAAGAGAGGACAGCACAGAGACTTGGCATTTCTGAAGCCTTAAGCTCCAAAGTTTGCCTTTTCTCCTGACATGGAAAACCAGCACAATCCCATTCAAAAAGATGAATGCAAGGTTTAAAAAAGCTTTGAGAACTAGTCTAACGTCTGATATGCAAACGCTGTGTGTCACCTCCTGTCCTATGCAAGTACATTTCAGACAGCTGTTGGACTCACGCTAAACTTAAGCAATAGCCTCCAATTTTTCAATTCCTAATACTGTTGCTTGATATCAGTATTCTTCAACGAACAGTGTAGTTTCACAACAATGAAGTTATTGTATTTATCCCATGGATTGATAAAATGCTACCGGTGGGTTACTAATTTTGGGGTTTTTTTTTAAAGAACACATTCAGTCAGGACACAATCAGGCCTTTTTGTTGCTGACATACTGTTTCTGTTGTCCAGCGAAATATGCAGGTAGATGAAGTGAACACAGTTTCACACTAATTTGTGGTTTGGGAATCTGGTCAGCTAAGCAGGACCTCCTTGGGACATTTCTCAAGTTCTCGATCCCTGTCAGATACCACCATCCCAGCCAACACTTCCCTGTCGTGTTCAGCAGTTTCGCCCAGGACGCTGACAAATGCATGCTCCATTCTGTGAGGTAGGACCTTTATCTTCTTCAGTCTGGAAAACAGATTATATAGGTTGGACACTAGTTAAATAGGAACAGTAAACCCTACCATTACTATTACTTTTGGCTAGACAGAATGGGAAATTGTGTCCTATACATTTTACTTAGCAGCCTATAATTATTTACATAACAAGTGGTAGGAAGAAGATCCTAGTGTAAAGATCCCATTTTAAAATGAAATAATTTGTCAACACTTCTTTTTCCACTCATTTCAATTTGAATGCAAGCATACTAAGTTTTATCTCTGGCTGTGCTACAGGGCTATAGTTTCTTCACAGCAGGAAAGACAGCAAATATAAACAGCAAGCTAATGGGCTGAACCGCTGTCTAGCTGGAGCCAAAGCACAGCTAAGTAACGCTAATGGTACAATACAGTAGCTGCAAGAAACAAGTCAACGTGTCCTTCAGATTACAGCTTATTTAGGCCATGTGTAACGTAAAATTTGAACTTCAAGCGTGCATTTTAAAAATGCATCTGAGAGAATTTATGATTCTTTCTAATGTATGTACAGTAATGTTGTTTCAAACTAAAATTGCTGGCAGCCACTTCAAAATACGACGACAGTGCTGACGTCGAGCTATGGGCTTGTCCCCAGGCTCCTTTAGTGCCAGTGGAGAGACAGAGAAACTTTTCGGGTGCCACTCACGTGGCACGGTTCAGAGTTACACTCAGAGGTGGGGGCGATGGCACCTGGAAGGACTTGTTCCTCTCCGAATGAGTGTATGCCCCGCTCACATGTAGATGTCTACATTTCTGACATACTGTAAAACTGGGAAGGTGATAACTTGCATAAATATGACAAAGCGACTACTTAACCAACACTAACTCTTATGTTGCCCTCAGACATCCCTGCTGGGCCAATTTTTTGTGCTTACTACTTTTCTTGTGGAGTGCTTGTTGGATTTGGGTATCCTCTGCTGGCTACAACTGCTGACCTGACTGCACGTTGGATATTACTTTCAGAGTATCTCCATAATCAATACAAGTTTCCGCAAACAAAGAGGTGTCCTTAGATGCAGAAAGATGGACTTTTTTCTTATTCTTTTGTGGGTAACAGAAATAGTATTAGCTAGCATGATTGGAATTACCACAATTTTTACATCACAGAGGACGACTGTGCACGTTCAACACCAGGCTGGCCCTTACCATTGAAACATTCACATAAAGGTTCTTGAGCAGCCTCCGTACTGAGAATGTAGCGGCTGCTTCACCTGAACGTGAAGGCGTCTGCCTCCCAGCGTTTTGATGACACTGATGGAGAGAAATGTCCTCCTTTTTCAAACTTACATAAAATTTTCCACTGACGCAATAATGATAAAATAGCTGGGAAAAAATAGAACAAACCCTTTTCTTTACTGATATGCCAACTTTATTCATTCCTGCATGCAAAAGCTGAATTATTTATTTGCACGACATAATATATTTTATATGGTTGCAGCAAATACTCGTTGATGTCTTAGGATAAATTTTTACTTGATCAGGTAGGTGTAGGACTAAATTTTTTTCCAGATATATAGTCTGTTGTTAACTACAGTCTAAAAGTGTTTCTACAAGCACTGCTTTGAGCTGGAGTTATCGACTTATTTTTAGACCAAAAGTGGTAAAAAATTGCCAAGTCTGTTGAGTTGCTTTAGTTGTTAAAATGATATTTTATGAGTGAGATAGCCATCTAACTATTGATAAGCCTGGGCATCTTGTTACCTCCCGTGAGCTGTAATGACAGCTACGTATTTTGTATTTCTGCTGCTGCTAAAAGAGTGAATAGAATTGATCAAATGGGCTGGTAGCAGGAACTGTTCACTGGAAATCTCAGGTCTTTCTGGAGGAAGATGGAAATGCATGAAAAGAAATAACCTGAATTTCAAAAAGCTCTATGTCCGTCTGCATCCTGAGTTTGAGGATGAAGGTATCTGAAAAACCCAAGAGGTGCATTTCCTCATCTTCTCTGGAAATCAGAAATTAATGGGAAGAAAACTCTTCTATTCTCCCTGTTCAGTTTTGGGTTTTTTCTTCTATTTATCTGAAATTTGGAATGGTCTTCTTCCCATGAGGAGGATCTCTGAGTAGGCACAGGTAACTGATGGTGGGATAAGAAATTTCTGGAATAAAGTGGATTCGGCCCCAAAATCCCGATCTCACAGAAATGAAATCTCAGTTGTGAAGGATACATAACAGGAAAATCAAGTATGTACACTAAATCTTGATTAATCTAGCAACAAAGGCAGACCAACGGACATTGCAGACTTCTACTAGAAATTTTTGCCCTTTCTGGCTAACGTTTCTGTGATTCTGTGTTAGGAACAAAATGAATACCTGTACTGCCATTCAGACTTTTAAGCTTGTGCCTGGAGTGTAAGTTTCTGAGGATCTCCGTATATACTGGTGGCAAATTCAGACTTTAGTTTTCTGCGTTGAGGAAGCTGGATCACAAGTATAAATGTGGAAGTCCAGTTCAAACAACTATGCTTTACTGACTCTGCATATTAATTCTCATTTGGAAGCTTGTAAGAAATTCTTTTGGCCAAAAAAAGCACCTAAGTTTCAGAGCACCTGTCTCGGAGAGGATTTCTGTAGTATCACATCTCTCTCAGCCTCATTTCTGGCACATATCTTGACTCAAACGTGGGGTATGTACAGAAGACTTTGAAGTGTTAAAAGGTTCTTTGATATGGTGACATGGCAATTTAATTATTTACTCCAGTGCTGCCTCAGCTGCACTAAGCTTAAGGAATTAGATTGGGATGCAAGATTTTAGCTTTACCTTATAAAAATGCAAATGATCTGGAATTAAATTGCTCAGGAACTTCACTCTTCATGATATAATGATTAGAAGCACTCGTGCTGGAGTTCTTTCCCATGGCACAGTATCCTGCCTGAGTGATTGCTGGACTGGGAGCTTTTCCACCTCACCTTCTTTTCCCATCTCCAAAGAATTTAAAGCACTACAAAGCACTTACCTTCTTCCCCACTCTGTTTTCAAGGAGGAAGTGACCTGAAGTGCGGATCAAATTTCTGGAAAGTCATTTCTGTTGCATTTCACATTTATATTTGTGGGATATCTGCACAGGACTTCTTTTGTACAAGAAAATCAACAAATAGCTTTCAGCTACGTCTCCCAGCACATTCATTGTGAGACCTCTGGACCTTTACTCCACCTTTTTGATCTCTTTTGCTTTTGAAAAAGTAATTTGAAAAATCTCCCCTTGCTGATTTTCTCCAGGATCTTCACAAGATTATAGCAGATGAAGAAACACAAATTTCATTCAAGGTGAGAAACCAGCATGATTACAATTCATCATCACTCAAGCATGTAACAGAAAGATTGCCCATTGCATCCCTATGTCTCTTTTTGCCTGAATGCTGTGTGCAGTTTTAACCAGAGAAGTTACTAACTTTGCCTTCCGTATAACCAGGCTTGTACATTTTCTCACGAGACTCACCTGGATTATTGAAGTCTCCTACTAGCTTCCCTAACATAAGGGACTTGAGCTTCCTATATGTACAGGACGTCTCTCCTTGCTTGGTAATCCACTTAAATAATCTTTAAGTTTGCAGCTTTTATTGACAGTATCACTACCTTTTACTGCTCCTCCCCACGGAGCTGAAGCTTCCTCTCCTTCCTCACCTCCAGGGACATACAGAATTCTGTACCTCCTTTGTGTGCTTCGCCCTGATTTCCTCCACCCACCCCTCCGGTTTAATTCTGCTGTGGTGTCAAATTTACCTACATCTGCTTTTTGCAGCACATGCTCAGTACCTTGTATGTATATGGCCCATGCAGAGAAGAGACGTACCTCTGGAAGTTGTCTGTCTTATTAACTTGCACAATCCACAAGATACAAGGGCAGAGAGTTGCAGAAACGTAACTGAGAACAGAGGTTTTGCTACTGCATTTGCTCTTGTGATAAGGGTTTTGAGACCGTAAAACACACCGAAAACATGCTTTGATGGAGTATGCAATGTCCTTGATGAAAACAATAAAAAAAGCTTTCCACTCTGTAGACCACTTCATAAATATGCATTTATTTCCTCATCTTTCATCAGTTTTACAGTTTTAACCAGTGCCTCAGTGTTAATCTTTGTCAGAAGCATAGAATGGAACTTCAGATACTTCTATTCTGTAGTTCTGAAGTTAAAAACAATTTCACAGGCCTTTCCATAAGGAACTGAGCCAAAAAAGAATGAAACTAATTTCTTATAACACATTACAGAGTTACATAAGATTTCAACTTCCAATTCTATCCTACTCCATGTACTGTATTTACATTGTTAACTAATTTATTATTTACATTTTGCAAATACTGTAGTCGTATATCTTTTTATATTGTACATTGTTGTTTAAATTTTTATTACAGAAATTCTTTAACACACATTTTAGAGACTACAATTTCAATATTTCACATGAGTTCTAGGAAATTACCGTCTGGTTTCACTAGTGATGTGTCAAGATGCCTCCTTCATAAGAAAATACATATTACAAAGGAATTTTGTAATATTCAGAATCTTGAATTTTGAAAAAAATAAGTACATGGGATGTAATAATGATAATGTTATTTCTTTTACTATGCAATATTTTGTTTGGAATGACATTTTACCTGAGATGTAGAATTGTTAAATGCAAGGTGGTTTTTTTTTTAATAAAATGAAATATTTTATGTAAATCGTAAAGTATTGAAAATTTGAAATTTTACATAAATGTTGGCCTTCTATTCACTGAAAACTATTCCTTTCTGTATAGATATATAAATGTTATTTATATATCTATACCTTATTTTCCAGAAAAGTCTATATCTACATAAATAAACATTGTTATTATATTAGGAAACTTCCCACTATCCTTAAAAAGCAATGTGCTCAAGTACAATATTCAACTTCTGACACAGACACAGTAGTAAATGTGACCTCTAATGGTAATACTTTCTTCCAAGGGAAGTAAGAGGTACCTGTTGGATTTGGAAGACATGGCAGACAACTTATGTGGACCCGATGAAGGAAATTTTATATATCCAGTCCCATAAATGTTATGTGGGAGCATCTGACACAGCAGACAACTTTGGGTCAACTTTCCATGTTACATGTAACTACCTAAATAACATCTAACTAGAAAAATGTTAATTATAGAAAACCCTTACAACATTGTACATTTAATGCTGTGTGTCTTCTCTCGTTACAATAATATGTGTTTCTATTAACAAATGATTGTAGATACTAAGTTTAAAGCAAATGGTCATAAATTTCAGGTTTCTTTTATTCTGTTATTGGTAGATATTCTGTTAGGCACAATATGACATTCTTTGTAAACATAAAGATAAATTTCAGTACATTAGACCATGAACTAAAGTTACAGAAAACAGTATACGGACATTTAAGGAACACAGACCCACTACACACTCTAGGCACAAAGGCAGCAATCTGGGAGGCCTGATCTGGTATCCATCGCAACTGAAACCCCCAGCTGACACCAGTGGAACAGAAATGCATCCTAGTCTCCAAACACTCCTGCTTCTGAATTAATTCAGTTTTTTCTCTTCTACCAAAGACTTCATATAATTCCAAAATACGGATCTCATTATCACATTGGTAAAAATGTATTTTATTCTATTTACCCTGAAACACCTAATTATTACAAAGTCAGTGTCAAGAACTAAGGCCCCTAAAACAAGTAATGTAACTAGCTCATCTAGAAAGCTTTCTTCAAAATATGTATCTACATATTTTTAAGAACTTGAAAATAATCTTCCAATAACAAGTCATAAGAGAAAACCTCTTGAAGATTTCATTATTTCCCAAACTTAAAAGTGCACTACACTTTTTGTGCAACGCTGTGCAACTCAAGAACTGAACTGAGGAATAACAATTCTGACCTTCCAGTATATTGCTTATTGCAACTCTCACCCTTAATAACCTGTATGTGTAGCTTAGGCACAAATTAATATGAGTTATTTACATCCAATAGAGCAACATCAGAATTCCTATCTGAAAAGATTTCTTGAAAATAAATAGTGCACTTAAATTATGTAAGTTTTAAGAAACTATTCAGTATCCCATGATTACATGAAGAAATGTTAATTTCATTCTATAAAGTCATAGAGGATTTTTATTCTCCTAATGACGCACGAGTGATCTGAGTATATAGTTACTGCTATTGTTATTGGGAACTATCTTCTCGCTTCCTCTGAATAATCAGAAAAAAAGGTATTAAATTATTTAACAAATAAGCTTTGGAAAGATATACTAATTTTCCTTTTCTAACATGCTAGAAATGGAGAATAAGGCAACAACTGAGACAAAAATATATCTTGCTTTGTAAACCAAACTTCTTAGTACATTTCTTAAAAGTGAACTTTCATGCTGAAAAATTGAAAGGCCTTGAAAGGAAAGCTTTAATTACTTTGACAAGACCACATCTTCTATTCTATTCCATATTTTAAAAACACTCCAAAATATACAGAGAGGGATTTATTTTAGTGTTATAGATGAGTCTTCAGCTTTAAGTAACTCCTTTGTATGGCTAAAAAACTTCTACAGCACCCTGTAAGACTGAGCAATGTTTAGAAAAATGCCACCAATTTCCATTGCAACCTTCTAGATTCTCGTATTATTGAAGTATTCTAACCTAATTCCATGGAAAAACAACAGATGGTGTGCGAATATCAGTGCCTTTTGAGTTATAACCAGATCTCAAAACACAGGCGTTGCTGTGTCCTATGTACGACTATGAAAAGTTTTTTTTTCCACTCAAAGTAAATAACTTTTACTAACCAAACCTGGCTGATAAAGCCGTGGAGGTGACACTGAAGTAATGACAAAATCATTCCATAAGTAGTTTTAAGTCTTAGGTACATACAAAATTTGCTCAACATAAATTAGGCAGACTGCAATTCTCCTAATGAGAGAAGGGGAAAAAAAGAAGAAAGTTACGTGATTGACTTCTGAACTCACTTTTCATGCTGAGCAAAAAAAGTTCACTTTTAAGTTCATTCAATGCTCGATATCCTGCTTTGTCCATTTCTTTGGTAATCTGTTCTCATTCTGCAAATTCTAACAGAATTGTAATGGTCATCTTAATTCAAATGAAAGAGCAATGAGCTGAAAGCACAACCAGAACAACAGATGCCATAATACTGCAGAACACGTTGGTCTTAATGATTTCTGTCTCTTTATATTCATTTCTTGTAATGATTGGGGGCATCCGCAAACGCAAACTTCAGTCTGTAGGCCTCTGCCAGGAGTACGCTAATTTCTTCATTTCCCCAGTGTACTGTGGGCAAATTTTGTAAAAATATCAGCAATTCCTAGATGGAGAGAAAAAAAAAAAAGAAGAAATAAATGTATTTTTTCAAATACTAGTGTAATAGCAATGTATTACTTATACAATAATTATTTATAAGCAGTCACTCACGTAGCACATCAGTATCCTGAACAAACCTGAGAACAAACCTGAGATCCCATCAGGTTTAGTGATTTTCCTGTAACTTTTATAGAAATACTTGCGGTTCAGTCTTTCAGTTCAGAAACCAGCTATTAATTGCAGCTGAACTATGGTTATTTTCTAGTGTTGGAAAAAAATTTAAAAAAAAAAAAAAAGGTGTGAACTTACTTGCTCTGTAAATACTACGCGTGACAGAATGCAATACTGCCCAACTGTGTAAATTCTATGTACCCGCACTTGCCCTTGTACGGTTATACCACCACTGGTGCCCCCGATCACGGATGGAGACCCCTTGCTGTACTCAGGCAAACAAGAACTCACACCCAATGTATCGAAACCATTTCATTAGACTTCTAAGAGGTAAATAGTGTTACCGTATTCATTTTATAGGTGGTAATTAAGATACAATGCTTATGGGTATTGGAGTCACCTGAAACTACTAGAAATTTAATTCTGACCTCTGTAAGTCCAAAATAGTCTAACACAGGACTCAGTCTTCTTTTAGATTTGCCATATTTCCTACACTATTTTAGCACCTGGATACATCTTACACACTTGCCAGTTCCAACCAAACTCTAAAAGTTTTCACATATCATTTTGCATACAGTTCCTTAAAAATTCCACATGTATCTTCTACATTTAAGATCTTCAACCTGCTTTCAGTTTGTAACATCTGTTGTCCAGATCATTTCAATATCTCTATGCTAGGTATGAACAGGAGGAATACCTACACTTTCCTCTTTAAGGAGTTATAAAATATTCATTTAATGTTTAATACCTTAAATATTTCTATAACTTCTTTATCAGCCATGTAAGAGACAGACAGCTACAGATAAAGCAAAGTAGCTGACTACATTGCAGAAGTGCTAAAATTCTCTTCCCTAATTAGCCTTTTCACATGTAAACATAAAGAATATCTGAACAGGCTGCCCAGAGAGGTGGTGGAGTCACCATCCCTGGAGGTGTTCAAAAAACATGTAGACATGGCACTTCAGGACATGGTTTAGTAGGCGTGGTGGCGTTGGGTTGACAGTTGGACTTGATGATCTTAGAGGTCTTTTCCAACCTTAATGATTCTACAATTCTATGATTTTTCTGGTGTTGCGGTTTTCCAGGTATGCCTTTTATATAGCACAGCAAACAACAGTTCAATTTCTTTCAACGTTAATTACATAGCAGTGCAGATAAAATTAATCGATAGAAGTGATTTCAAATGGCAATTTGAATTTAATTTGAAAAGGCACTAAAATGTAGATTCTCACTTTTGTAGGGCATATGTTTTATTGTAGTACATATGTTTTATTGTAGCAACACGGTATGAGCAAATATGCCCAACCTCCTGTTGGCCAAAACTCCAGGACTGTAGCTCTATGCTGAACTGCGATGCACATGATCAAATCCCATTGATTGCACTTCGAAGGACCCTTCAAAAGGGTTACTCGAAAAATGTTTGCTTCCTATCCCATCACTGAATGGTCAAAAGGGCATTATATCCACCTGTGTTGTTGCCTGTCCAAAGTATTGTTCTCCAGGGCACGAAGTTATACAATTGGATACATTCTCGAAATTATGGTTGATCGCTAAGTCTGGGACTTTTGACAAAAACTTCCCAGTCACTTCAGATGTTTTCCTCTTCCCTGATATTCTGGGGCAAAGTCCCTCACACCACTTTGCTATTTACACATGAAAAATTATAAATTAAATTAAATTATTTCAGTCAGTTGCAGTCAATTCCCACCTCAATTCTTAGCCCTGGTTTCCCACTCTTTTCTGGTTTCTTGTCCCAAAATATTTTCCTACAGGTCAGTTTTTCCTCCCTCTTGTATTGGTTTAGGCAAAATTCATTTCCAAGCAGCCTAAGCCCAGGAACAGAGGTAATAAGGAGCTCACTGGGACAGTGCCCGTATGTTCAGTTCTGATGATGGCACCAAAATTCACCATAACCCATAGCAGCACCAAGCTTCAAATCCTCAGCTGTAGGCCGAAACTTGTCAGCTGAGAGAGGACTCTTTGAAAGATCAACTCCCACAAATTCTCTCCTGAGTTCATGCAAATGACAATTTTAAAAGGCTCGTAATTTGACCAAACTTGGTAAGTTAGGGGGTTTTTAAGTAAATGGTGACCTAAAAGGTCACAAACCCTCAAACGTGATGTACAAGGCACCTCCGGTCAAATATGAAGTTCATGTTTTAAACTTTCCAAAGAAAAGATCACCTGGAGATCCCGTGTCTCGTGCTTTTAATTGTTTTGACAAAAACATTCCTTAAAATTTAAGCTGTGGCAAAGCAACAAAAGGGAAGTTTTTGGATGAGTTATATCACAACAAACAATGTGGAAATTTGTGATGGAGGTTATAAGGCAATCTTAGGAACTGCACTTGCAGTTGTTAAGCCTGTTTGTATCTTCTAGGTGCTCTATTTTTGCAGAAAAAACGTAGACAATTTGTGCACATTTGTGTATGTGCATATATTTAGGAACATGTGCATATGTATATTTTTGCATGAATATGTTTGTTAAGATCTATTCTGAAGAGCAGGAATAAGTAAGCAGGAATGCAATTAAAACCACAACAATTATCTTGCTGTAAATCAGAATCCTGCAATATCATGTATAAGTACACAGTGAAATTCTTCTTCTTCATAAGGTTCTTACGCTCCTTGTCCCCCCCTTCTCCCTCCTCTACACCTGCTTTCACAGAAGATGGCTGTAGGAGCCCTTAGCAAGGATTCTGTGATTTCAGGAAAGAGCGAGGAGCAGAAATGAACATGAAATGATTTTTAATGTGTGTGTGTGACAATTACTGTGGCTTCATCTATTTCATGGTCTTGCTATACTGGTTCTTGTAATATGAAACAAGAAAGGATAGAAGTTGAGCAGTACTATATATTTAATTACAAATAATAAGTAGTAATACAACAGAGTTAGCATGAGAATGTCTCTGTTACACTTGAGAGAACACATTTTTAATAAAGTGTTATACAACTGCCCAAATCCCACTTTTTTTTGTATTTCTGTCTACTTATTTGACAGTTATGCTGATAACTGTAATTAATAAATTAGCAGTGCAGAGTAGGAAGGTTGTGTGGAGGGATGATAAATGCCTACCTCCACAAAAGTTTTTTTTTTTCCCTTTTGCAAAAGTAACTTTCAACCAGCTCTAAGACACAGCAGTTAATTCAGTGACTTTTGTGAAATTAGCTCTTTCAATGTTCGTAGTGCCAAGACTTTGCTGGGTCAGACTGCTGGTGCAAACTGGTACAAAATGAGCATTTTGGTTTTCTTTTGGGGTTCACATAAATTTGGCCTAAACCAATTCTCCAGCCACTGGAGAACCGTGAGCCTTCTAGCAGACCTCAGCACTTGTGCAGTGTAGAACATCACCTGTTACAACCGGTATCTGCCTGTACAGAAGGTGCTATTAAGCTATTCAACAGCTAGTAAATCAAAGCTCAACTGTTTCAGCATGAGATTAGAAAGCAGGAGTCCACGGTGGTCACACATTTGGTCACTACACTGATGGTTTCTGTGGCAATTGTATCTGTTTTTCAAACTAGAAAATGTTGCAACATGTTTGTGAAACACAGATAATTCTTGTAGATTAATGAATTCTGCTTATATATTCAGTTTTGATGGTAAGGTGATCATACTGGATATCAGAAAATGATTACAAAAATATAGTTTATTTTGTTAAAACTTTCTACATAGTCACTTTTACAAACAACTTACTGCTCAATGATTAAAAAAGGAAGTAAAAGAACAGTCACTCATGTTAATTTTGTTACATTTACGCCTTCAAAGCACTGAAGGTACATTATCTTACAGAACAAAACCACATTTTCTAAAATAAAGATACAGTTTTAGAGGTTTGTTTGGAAATGACCCATGGAGAACCAGAGCAAACACATCATTTTTCTCCCAGAAGATACAGCACAACAGCAGGAGAAATCAGGTGCTCCAGGCTTAAGGCTGGAAAACTCAAACCATTGAACCTTACGCTCTTTGTTGAACATGCAAAGACTACACCGGTAATATCCATACTATATGAAATTTAATGCGCAGCTCAAATCTGAAATAGGACTACTGGTGAAGAACTAGTTTAATACTTCTATGATTAACTGCAAACTGACTAATAATCTTCATCAGAATTGAATATATAACTAAATGGCAGAGTAATCCACTGACCGTCCAAATCCCTTTCTGCTTGTGTGGGCATTTCGCCACAGTTACCAAGGGCAAAGACTCACTCCTTAACTGCTCATCAAAGTCTAAGACTGATTGTGGTGGCACAACAAAAAACTGCTAAACAAAATTAATTATTTGGTCCAGTATGTTTAAACACTTATGAGCAGCTGTACAGAGTGTACTTTTAAAGTACATGTACTTTCAAAATGACATTTTCCTTAGATAAATATACATGTATTTGAGAACTATCCTATTCTCCATGTAATCAAGGCAAGACGGTGGTAAACTTGCTGCAAGTGCTGTGGTGTAAAGCACGTTCAGAAGTATGAAAACTAAAGTATGAGGTCTATGTTTTAAACACTACAGCAATAAGATCTGTGAGTAATGCTGTCTGTTAAGCAATGGCTGTTGTCAGATACAAAAATTATTCTTGAGGGAAAAAAAATCCTATCACACAAAAAGATCCAAAACATGTATCTAAAAGAAAATACCAGACTGCTAGACTCACTTCTTCAAAGAGAAGATGATTTCCAAAGCCCTTATTCTTCAGTGTATTCCTCAGTTTCCTCTAAGACCAAACTGGTCAAGGTCTGTTTCTTGTAAACTAACTCAAAACTGAACACTAATAAAATTTCATAAAAGACTTTTTTAATAATTATTACAAAGCTATCAGCCTCTTTCTCCTCGCTGAGATTGTAACCCAATGAAATCTCAGCCCATTAAAACAATCTTAACACCCCCACCCACCCATCCCCCGCCAAAACCCAGAAGCAAAAGAAAGCAAATTTTGTCATGTTTTGAATTTTGGTTCATTAGCAAATCTCCTTATAATATGAAGTCCACTCTAGTCCCTTTAATCAATACAGGTGTTAGCAGAAGATTTGGCAATAATACTGGTTATTTGGTAATGGCTATCTATAGTTGTTATGCTATTTATTGTCACCCCCACTCTGACTCCATATGTGGATCTTGAAGGAAGGAACATTAAAACCAATTATAGAACAAATACCACACTGATAATTATTAAAACATAAAAATGTTATTCTAATGAGCAGAACACAAAGGTCTCTTCTGTGATCATCAAAGCAATTTATTTACTTTGAAAACTCAGTTCAGACTTTTTTGTCTGTGTGAATTATTGACAAAGTTCAACTGCAGGGTTTTTTTAACGGAAGAAACTTAACAGAACATAAAAACTAGTAATAGAATAGTGTTCTTATTTCTAGCTAATATAAAAATGGCAATAACTAAAGTTAAAATCAAACTTGAACATACTGAGTAAATTAATAGAGTTAGTTTTTAATGTCAAAACTGAGAACCGGTCTATTAATTTAACAAATAAAGGCAGTCCTAAAATACGGTATTTTTCTATGAGAGCTGTTAATCCTTCCTGCTGTTAACTGCAATGTAATTATGGTCTGAGTACTTCTGGTCTGCCACAGCTCTATTTTGTACTGATAGGCAGAACCTGTAATCTTACTATATTTTATGATCATGAACTTTTCAATATTATACTTTAGGACTGCACACAACTAAATGGAAGGTAAATTAACTTGATATATAATCTTTCATTATTTAATAAGGAATTGCTAACAGCTATATTTTGAACAAGAGCTGTGTCTGTTACACATTACGTACACATATAAAACACTGCACACTTTATGCCGGCAATTTGATTAAATGACTTCTTTATGAGAGTTATTTGTACTTTCAAAAGTTGTGCTTGAAATTTTAGAACATAGCACTTACTTTTAAAGAACCAATGAAGTGCAATACAACTGAAATTTATTTAGAGGCATTATGGAGACATCTAAGACGGAAACCAATTATTGCCAGAAAAAAAATGCTCATTTATCTTTTTACATAATAGAAAAGAGATATAAACCATATATATGCATACATTCAAAGAATTCTTAATGTTCTTATGATTTTACGGCAAACTGTGCCACAAAATGGTGCCAGAGATAGCCAGAACTGGAGAATGATTCAAAACATTTTTTCCAACTAAATGTAAACTACACAGGTAAAATAAATACTTAATAAAGGAATTGTTTAATTCCTATTTCCCTTACAACATTCTTTTTCACTCGCTCGTATATGGGATTGTCAAGTGCGAAAGGAAAGGGTGGCAGGGATGGCTAGTACCAAGCAGGCATCCCGCCCGTGGACTCGGTCCCCCCCTCCCCTGCGCTGCACAGCGAAGCAGACAGACAGATGTGCCAGACCTTCTGCCTGGCTGAGACCCTGTAATCGCTGCAGTGGCCAGGCTGGTAACGTGCTGTGCAATGCCAGCCTCTAATCCTCTTCCCAGATACTTAGGATGAAGGATACCCGCTGCTTTGGGACTCGGCCAAGCTCAGTCCAAATCCTGCCCCTTCAGCCTGCTATCAAAGGAGTAACAAACGCACTGGCTGGTAACATGAAAGCACAGGTCCGGCACACACCGCAGAGCACAGCTGACCTTGTTCAGTTGCCTTAGAGCTACTTTTCCCTTCTCTCTGCCCCTCGCTGTTGATAACGTAGTGCACCAAATAAAAAGGGCTCTAGCTCTGAGACACGTTGTCTCTTCTTTCTTGAGTACTGTTTTTTCTCTTCCAATGCACTCAGCAATATTCCCTACACTGCTGCCACTTCTTATTTCTCTGGCTGTCCTAACCTGCTACACGGAGTTGCAAATAATGAACTGTATTGCTGGAGTGCTGTGAATCTTATTAATTACCTATGTCTCGGAGTCAGAGAAAACATTTCTTTCCCATTGGGCACAGCTGGAATTGAGAAAACTAAGATTTCAAAATCTAATATTAAAGAGATAGCAGGAATAGGTCATCTACTGCAGCTTAAGAAATATTTGCTGCAGATACAGGTTAAGAGGCGTAAGTGGACCTGGATCCTTCAGTGGTACAGCTGATCACCAGCGCTGCTTCCTGAGCATGGAACGCCACAAACCACAGTGCACATGCAGTGCAGACAGTGATAGCTGAGAGAGCACAAAACAGTCTGGCTCGGATACTGGATGCAATAATTCCCTCCTTGCTCTTGTAATTTCAAAGACTATGGGTGAACCTAAACTTTGATAAGCAGAAGATGGGGAAACACTGGTTTACCTACGCTAAGTGGTAGGCGCATTTAAGCCTGCACTGGACACAGTCTGAAGGATTTCGGAGAGGTATGTTCCTGGCAAGTCATAAATCAGTGTCACTCAAGAACTCCCACCTTGAATGTGAAAGTTCACCTCCTGTCCCGTGACAGTTTAGAGCAAAAAAGCCAACAAACAAACAAGCTCCAACCCCAATATTTGCTGAAATAGTGAACATTCAACTGTGTAAATTCAGTGCTAAATTTGATTTTTTTCTTCTACATTTCTTTATTGCACATTACCTAAACTATGCATCTTGAATTTCTTGAAAGGGTTATTAATTCCTTCCAAAGAATTGCCTATTAAACAATAATTCTTATTTATCTTAATTTAGACCTTTCTTTCCTACATGACAACCAACAGAGCACAGCATACTTGGAATAGTATGAAACTAACTACAGAAAAAAAGATTATTCAGAGTTCTAACTGGACGTGTTGCATCTTAAAATGGATACTTAAAAAAAATACATAAATAGGTTAAAGGTAAATTTCTCCTGCTATAAGCTTACATGCAGCAACTCAAGTGCATAGTGATTCTCGAACAAGTATATTTTTTTATTCTTTTATTCAAATATATTATATATTCTTTGATTCAAATATACATTTTTCATTCTTCATTTCAACTCAACAATCTCCCATTAATCTTCTGAAAACAGAGAAGTATGCTATAATTAATTTCATATTCCTAATAAGAACTTCATAGAAACGCACCTTAACATTCAGAAATTGAAAGCTTATGAAAAGCTGATGATCTTATCATTTCCCTTTCATGTTTTTCTTTTCATGACTACTGAAAAAGATTCCTGGACTCAGTATATTAAAACCACTAAAACAGCAATTAAAGTCCTGTTTCATCCAGTATGGATCTCTTACACAAGTCATTAGCAATCTTAATTGCTAATCATAGAATATGTGGTTCTAAAGAACTATGCCAGAGAAGCTGTGCTCACTTAGCTGAAGAGAGGATTTATATCTTCATTTACATGGGTCTGAAAATATATAAATTAATATGGTAAAAAGTACATTAAAGGACCACATCTTAGCTGATATTGTAGGTAGCCTTATGTCCTTGTTCTCAAGTGAAAACAAAAACCAAAACCACAAGTAATCCCCATTCCTAAATCTTAAAACAGGAAACAACATCACACGTTAGATCTTTTTCTTAACAAAACTTACTATCTACATATTTTATCTAAAAGATTGTAAGGACACAGACTTAAAAACAAAGCAAGCACTGTCACAGAACCTAAGAGATGTTCAACTCCATAAACAAACATCTTATTCTTGTAATACCTTTTTATTCTGAACTGTCTCAAAATGCTTCAAAATTACATGCACATGACATAGAAGGAGGTCGGGTACTGATACAGAATACTGAATACTCAAGAAAGAGGAGGAAGTTATCTTACTCGACCACTGATGTAAATTCATACTTAAATCAGCCCATGAAACAAAAAACAGCCTTGTTTTTTCCTTGCTTTTAAACTAGAGAAAACAGAACTTCCATTTTAAAAATCTCACATGAAAATTGAATATTCCAGGAAACATCCAGGAAGTTTTCTCGGTATTCTAATTGCTACAGCACAGAGCAGAATAGCCCTGAACCACTCTGATTATACTTTTTGCTATATTGTTTTACGAAATATTGCTATATTGCTGGTATTTGGAGCTATGTGTACTTCTTATGCATCAGAATATAAATCATAGCAAGTAAATAAATAAAAAAAACCCCAACTACACCACTTGCCACTAGCTCCATGCAAAAAGCAGCAAATAAAGAAAAGAGTATAAAAAGTCATGAAGATCAGCAGTTATTCTATTAAAAACAAATCCAAACAAACCCCATCCAAACATAGAACTTGCTATACCAATTCAGACTGCAGCAATTATGGCAGAATTTCATTTCTGAAATGAATTGCCAATGAGTAAGTTACTACATTCTATTGCTTTTTTTCTGTAGTCAAGCAAGATCAAAATATTTGTAGAGCAGATTCCAACAGCAAATTTACAATTCTGCCTCTCCATAAAGTCCATATGCTACCCACTCTTCTTGGTTTAATTTCCCTGACCATAATTTGGCAAGGCATTTTAAGTGGAAGAGTTTGCAGAGCTCCAAATTCACACATATTCCCCTCTCTACAATGACTTCAATTTTAACAGTGTAGAATGAATAGTTAAAAGCTCAGCAAAAAAGAAGAAAGAAAATCATAAAATATGATGAACCATAGGGACAAGAGTGTATCAAAATTTTATATATTTCAGACTTAAAGCAATTAGTATGTTTTGACAAAAAGGTATTTCACACTGTAAATTGTTCTGAGTAAAATCTCATCTTGTTTTAGAGAAAACATATATTAAAGATTGCTGATGCAAAATTGCCTGCATATATAACTTAAGTAGTACCGTCTGAGACATATAACTTTTACATCCCATAAATATGTCACAATGCAGTGGCTACTTAAACTAGTATATTTTTGGAAGTAAAAAATATTCCTAAACATAATTCAAATGGAATATTGTCAGTATCCTAGGGATATAGGACTGACAGAGGGCATTTCCATTATGTGGTTCAACCGCCCACACCACAAGAAGCCATATATAGGTGTTTTGTTCTGAATAATAAATAAACGTTCCCCATTTGCCTTGTCAAAACCCAGAAAGCATTTGTGCACCGCTGACAGACTTAAGGACACCAACACAGAGAACCAATGACTTGGCAGTGGAAAAGAAGAACCGAACCACCTTCATGAAGATACCACAGTTAAAGGAAAGGCCAGATAAAGAACCTGCCCAAAGTCCTATGTCTCTGCATTGGCAGGGAATCTGATAACTGAAAATTTCCAAGTTAACCTGAGCAGCCTCACAAAAATCAATAACAACTAATCCAAAAGTCCCTTCAACTCTGAGGAGAATACCACTGTTCACATTAAGAAATCGGTTAAGCTTCCTTGGTGAGCAAGGCACGCAGGCACAAGAGCACAAGACGGGATCATCGAAGCTGCACAGGTTCTCTCAACGTACAAAACCAACAACATTCCCCCCAAATCTCTACCCATTCCTTGATGCCTTCGGAGAAAAATATATGAAATTGCATTTCCTTTGTACCTCTTAGAAGAAATGATGCTTCAGTTGGAGCGAAGTTCCAAAAGTGCTTTCATAGATAGTCAGACTGAATCATTAATTCAAATTAACACTATGCAACTCAATTGTACTACTATAAGCTAAAGCATAAAAATATTCTAAAACAGTATAAATACTATGCAAGAAATATGATTTACAACTGTGCTCAAGACATCTTTCAGTCTGCTTGGGGGCAACAAGAAATCCAAACCAGGATTAATCTTACTGTATCACACAATAACATAAATTCATCAAGCCTTGTCAGAAAATATATACTGCTCTTTACCTCCTGATATTTTACATAGAAGGTGCTTCACTTTATCTAAAGATTTATAAATAAAAGTGGAACAAGTTATATCCTTTTGATCTTTCACCAAAATTATGGTATGACTTAAATCTTTACTCCCATTACAAAGGAATCCAAATGCGTTCTAGAAGAGAATCATACTCCCTCTCAAGCTTTCTAGCTTATTTAACCTTGCAAAATACTCTTTTAATACTCTCTGCTAGGGCTAGTTCTTCATTTCCTAGTCTATGTTGTTAAACATAATTATGAAGAGATTACATAAAAGCCAAACACACGATTCTCATGGAAGTCTCAGAGAGATGCCATTTTTCAAAAGCATATAGACAAAGAATAATCACTGGGACCATGGAAAAATAATAATTCTAAAGGGGGGAGATGGAAGCCCTAAGGTACATACAAATATCCTAAGGCCCTAGGATTCTAAGACAAATAAAATACTAACACAGTTTCTTTATATAATATTTAAATGCCTTTTTTACATGGCACTATACTGATAAAAATAGAAATCTACAACTTCAGCTTGGGCCAACCAGAATTTGAGATCAAATTTCTATATAAGATGATAAACGTCTCAACTTTCATGGAAAAGACAAGTTTGCAAACCAACAGCTGAATGCAGGATTTATTCTTTATCTACAAAAGAACAGCCTCCAGACACAAACATGAGAGGAGAACTGAATGTCTTGTCAGGACAGTGGGTGACAATGGGCCGGGTTAATCTTTTCCAACTGCTGATTTTTAAGATTTCCAACATTAATGTCCAAAAAGCGCTTATGCCATGAGCACCTCTTCTTGCTAATTCTAAATCCACAAACTTAAGGAAACAAACAAGTTTACACTCTAAAACTTCACAACTTGCACATTGAAAGCAGCGGCCCCTGCCGCGGTGTCAATACCCAAGAGAGCGGTTTGGCCGAGGAGCAATCTGACAGCTGCAAAGTACCTCCAGATCAGTCAAAGATCAAGCAAGTCAAAATTCTTTAATTTTCCACTAAGCAAGGACAAATCTTAATAAAAGATGGAAAATCAATATGGAGAGAGAAATACTACTTTCATAACCATTACTTTAGTATGTGACAGACGCTAGTATTACATAAACTAAATATTAATAATAGTTTGCAGTATTTCTGCCAGGTGTAGCATTCTCACACCCATGTGGTTTTGTAAAAATTCAAATTACATTAAGAAAAGGTTTGTGGCCTTGTGGCCTTCAGAGATTCAGAGAAAAGCCTCGAAAAACCTGTCTGAAGTGATTGTCTAAAGACTCAAAACCGCACATAAACCAAATAGGTTTTAAGGAAAACATTATACCCAAACTGATTTTCTGTGGAGAATTGGGCTTTTGACAAACTTATTTCTTTTATAAAACCATACTTTGTGAATAAAATGTCATTTTTTTAAAATAAATGAACGTGACCAAAAGGTGCTTAAGGGTTTGGCCAAAACCGGAATAACATTTCTGGTGGAAAAATACTTCAGTGGCGTATTAAGTGGCTTAATGTAAGCGTTTGATGGGCTGGTTTGCCTACAGTGACTACATCTCTCATCTCTTCCTTAACAGGCAGATGAGAGGAGGAATTCCTGTATTTATCACAATAATCTCCTAGAAAGGAAACTATAGCACAGCTTGGAAGATGTGGCCTTTTCTCACAGAAGAGAATAAAGACATCAACTACATGAAATATAACTTTCAAACGTATATTACTGGTGGCAATTTTGGTCTGCTTTAATAGGCTTGCCTGCGAGTGGGCAATTCAGAGGCAGCTCCATGCTACGCTCTGGCATCTTTTCTCGGGGACAGCAATCTAAGAAAGAACGTGGTAGAGAACAACAGCTCTTAAGGATTGCAGATGTCCTTGTTTAACCTGTTGTCCTACGCAGATCAGCACCTGAAACCGAGCACACCTCTAAGAATCGCGATAAAAAAAATTAACACAAAGCTTTAGTGAATCAGTTCCTGAGGACTGGATGCAACCATTGCTATTCACTCCGCTACCAGCAAGCAAATGCTACTGTGCAGAAAACAAATTAGGACGGGATACATGGGAGCTCTTACTATATATGCAAAGGGATGTCTAATGCAAAAAACACTACAGAGAGCAAACGAGTTGTCGTGTGTAAAGATCTCGTTCTTTCTGGCAGCTGAAAGAGCTAACCAGGAGGCTACAATGGAAATAGTAAATCTGCTATAATGGCATTTCTGAAAGAATTTTAAATCCAATTTGTTTACAAGTAGATGACAAAACAAAAGGCATTTTAATTCTTGTTATTTTTACTGTCTTGCAGTACAATTTTGTTGTAAGACAGCAAAATCTACATGCACCAGCATTTAGGAAACCATAGGAGAGAACAGAAGATTGAAGGAAAGAAAATTAATCCTCCTCCATCTGCTTGTCTCAAAGAAAGGCATATGTCACTTCATCCTATTATTCAGCTCATACTCCAAAAGCTTTTAGTTTCTCTTTGTTCTCTTATCAGTAGTTTTGATTGAGTTTGGTAGTCAAGTGTACAGGCTCCTGTGATTTTAGTCTTCTCCAGGGTTACACACTGATAAGGCCAATAATTGACATTGTTATGCTGCAGTTTCTCCTGAAGAAATAAACATGGAAGGAAAACAGTTTTCTTTGTAGAGAGATGTCTCCAGTGACAGCTGTGAATTACTAACTCAATGGAAGCCCTGCCAGTGCATTTAGTTTAGCAGGTCACTTAAATTGCCCAGGAAGAACAAGAGTTTTTTCTTTGTTCTTGAAAATCTTTTTTATATTGAAATGGAGAAAACACAGAAATCCCTCTGTTGTATTTACTGAAAATAAATAAAAACATTGGTTGATGAGAGAAGAATACCTTATAGTAATTGGAAAGTGCTTTTTCTGGAAACTTACAGGACAATAAAATCAGATTTTCATTGTGTGGAAGATTTGATTTACAACTTGGATAGTAACAGAATCTCTGCAAAATACAAGCCATAAAGCAAGGCTTACAGGAAATCTCTCCAGATTATACGCACCCAGCATTACATCCTTCCCTCCCTTTAGCAGGAGTCACACCAAGCACAACACTAGACACCTCGTGCAGATGAGAGGGACCCCAATTTTGCAAGGTGTTCCTCCCAGCGTGCAAAACGCATTGCTGGACCTGTATGGGGTTTAGTCTCAGCATCCTTGGAGCTTTAAAGTTCTGAACAGAAAACATACATATATTTCCTGTTACTTCATATAGGCTTCCAAAATAAGGAAGGACACAACTTACTGGCAGGATAAAATGAATTTTTTTCTAGAGTTCAATTATGTTATTGGACATCGTGACAAAAATTAAAAAATAGTAATGAAAAAAAGCAGTGATTACTCAACAACTATTGAAGCCTTTTTAAACAAAATAGTGCTTTTTCTCTGCAACTAGGCTTTACAGACATCCACAATTTTAGACTTATATTTTACAATGGCAATATGGTTCCAACACAGTGTGCTGCTTAGTTAGAAAGGATAACTAAGAATTACTAGAAATGAAAATGTTTAAGAGGTAATTCCGCGAAGGCAAAAAACATGACAGATGTTTTAGAAATGACAATTGCTATTTCAAAATTGTACTTTAAGGCCAATTCATTCCTTAATTGTTTCAACAACTGTGAGAACTTCAGATGTTTTCTGTATCTATACAGAACAGCAACCCCATACATCAGTGGGAGTGTTATTTGTCTGATACACAACAGAAATTTTGGGTTGATTCCTAGAGTCATAGATATGAAAGCCAGAAAAGATCATTACTTATCTTGGTCTGACCTCTTGTGTAGATAACAGGAACTAAACCTAAACCTGTTTTTCTTTCAGGAGAAACATCTATTTGAAATCCTTAAGAGCTGCAGAAATTCATTACTTATTTCATTAGTGCCTTAGGATTTTTTTCCTATCAAATTTCTCATATACCAATCAATTCACCTATTGGTTTTCTTTTTGACAAACTAAATATTTCAAGCACTTCAGTCATCCTCTCCAAGCCCTCTCTACGTCTTTGACTTCAGATATCAGAACTGGATAAAATATTACCAAAAAGCCCCACCACCCACAAAACAAAACAAAAACCCACACCAAAAGGCTAAACAAGCTCTTATGTTTGTTAATTTAAGGATCCAGTCACTCTCATGTGCCACAGCATCTTTCTGGGAGTTCCTAGTGAGACAGCTGTCAGCAATGCCCCACAGGATCTCTTCAGAAGCCACGCATCCCAGGACACAGCCTCTCACTCCAGAGACGTGACCTATTCTACTTACCCGGTATTTGCAAAAATTTTCATTTGAGTCTACCAACATACAGCTTGCCTGAAGAGGTCAACTGAGCAAGTGATTCAAGACTGGTTTATGTAACTGCTCTGTTCTCCTCACTTTATCCGAATGCGATCCACAGATTTTTATTATCCGCTGTTTTATTAGTGGAAATGCTGAATAGCATCATGCCAATTACTGACTCCCACAGAAGCTCACTAGTAGTGATACTGTCAAACGCTATTTAAAAGTTAAAAAAAAAAACAACACCCACCCTCCCCAAAACACAGTATGAAATCATTATCTTATGCATTTATGTCTATCAATGAAATATCACCAAAGAATAAAATCCAGTTTCACTGTCTTGTGAAACTAGATTTTGTGAAATGGGAGAGAATTGGAAGAGAGATTGTGCTGTTCATCACTTGTTTTGTATATATCATTATTAATTTTCCTTTTTGTGTTTGTCCTATTAAACTTTTATCTCAACCCACGAATTCTCTCACTTTCACTCTTCTGATTCTCTCCCCCATCCTGCTAGGGGCGGGGAGTGAGCGAGCGGCTGCGTGGTGCTTAGTCGCCAGCCAGGGCTAAACCACGACATCTGTTATCTAACTTAGGTTCACTTTTCAGGAATAAAGATAGAAATGAAGCTGTTAGGAATGACACTGGGGGGAAAAAAAAGTTTCATATGTTCTTCTTAACTGATAGTAAGAAAACTGGATATGTAAAAATACTGGCTAAGTAAAGCTGACAGGATTTAATACTTATAATTAAAAGAATATCTTTATTGTCTTCATGAACATGTCAATACTATTGTCTTCCCTCAGAGTCTTCTGAGATAGATGAACAACAATTGTCACACATACAGGAAGAACTTAAATGTTACAAGCTTGCCATTAAAATCCATAAAAGAAAATAAAGATAAAGCTATTTTTGCAGAAAATATTATTAACTCTTATTGTCAGCTGGACATACTGTGGTCACTAGAAAACCACAGTTTTTTACAGTATTATCCTCTGATACCTTGGAGCTTCCTTATTTACAGTCTTCCTGAAAATTAGGAAAAGCCCTTGGAGAGCGCTCTCAAGTGTACAACAACGCCTACTCGTGAAAACAAACCCATCACTAAGAAGAGTTCTGATAAACTCTAAGTGGTAAATACATTAACAAAAAGTAATTGAGTATTCAAAATCTTCATGGAAGAAAAAAAAAAAATCTAAGACTATCCAAATAGCTAAAAATATCCGAAATCATTTTAACTGGCATAGATTTATTTCTGAAAAGTAAAGAAAACATAAATAAAGGTAATCAAATGTCCAATTGTTTCATTACAGTTTCACATTCATGACCTACATTGTATCCCTTATTGGTAAGTGATCGTGCTGCCACAAGGGAAATGATAACACGCTCAGCAAGACTGAAATAGGACAAGACAGCATCCTTGCAGCCCCAGCGAACCATGAAGTCAGTCTACTTATGATGACTGGAACCACTCCAACCCTAATGCTACCTCATTTACTTTCTAACATTCTGTTGAGATAGCGAAGTTGCAGTACAGATTTGGAAAGCCGCAACAGTCCACTGCTGATTCATGCTGTTAAATCATGCTGTTATTACATTATATTTATGCTGCTATCACACTACTTTATGATGGGAGACTTCATTATGGTCAGGGCCAGAGCAGATGATGAACTACATGTCAAGAATAAACAACACTTGCTTGCCTGCATTAAAATATATAAAGTCTATACTTCAGGTGAAATTAATTCTAGTGATAAAGAAGCATTACAAGTTTCAGATACAGTCACACAGAACTCTATTTCAATGATTACACAAACATACAGGCATGTTTTGCCAAATGAAAGGTTTAGCTGTTAATCACATGAGGACAGCAGTTAAGTTGAGACTGTAACAGAGTTCTCATCTTCCATTGATCCAAAGAGACTATTTTTAGCTGTGTCCTTTCTATCTTCAGGAGTTCTGTGTTTTGGATTTTTCTAGTGCTTCTTATGGTGCATCTTCAGTAACTCTATTTAGCAACTATAATCATATGAGTTTAAAGAGACTCCTAGGAACCTGAACAGTAGGAAGAGATAATTAATCGTTCCCTTCTATAATTTCACCTTTTGGACTACCGACAAGATTTTACCTGAAAAGCCAAAACTTTGTAGCCTCTAGATTTTAATACCTGATCTGATGTCAAATGGGTGGCTCAGAACATTTCTAAAGAAAAGTCATAGACTTCATCTACGTAAGACATAGAGCATAGATCGTGTAACTTGGAAAACTAAAAGAAACTGTTAAAAGCATAAAACATTTTGAAACTGGTACATCTTAGTCTAGTACCTAATTTGACTTCTAGCAAAGCATCAAAATCCTTGCCTTGAATGTGATTATGCTTTTAATTCAGAGTGAATGGGCCAAGAAAGAAGACACAAAGCTCATCAGAGCACCAGCTACAAACGTAACCCATCTGCAGTTTAGACACATAACGACAGCTACTTTTAGCTAGACTTCTAATTGCAGTGGCTCTTTCAATGATTTTGACAACTACACTGTCTCTTCTCCTCTGTCTCCTCCTTGCATCTGAGGTAAAAATGCTCTCACCACACACTATGAAAAATTACTATAAAATTTAGTATAAGCTCCCAGAACTATTAGCAACACACAAAAGTGAATACAGCAGTAGTCTGCAACGCTGTATGACAGTGCCACTGCTTTTATGTAAACCAGACTGCGACATGCATCCTTTAGGCAGGTAAGTGTGAAAATCATGCAAATAATGTAAATATTATTTTTGCCCTAAATGTTATCATTTCAGTTAAAGGATTGGGCAGTTAGCTACCAGGAAACTCTCTTACATTCACAACATGATGGAATTTTAGTAACCAACAGTAGATTAAAGCATACCAAATGAAAGCAAGCCCAAACACTATGAACTGATTTTTTTAAGACTTTTCAACTTTAGATTTCACGGATATAAGCTAGTTAAGATATGGAAGACACACTGTGTTCAGTGTAGGGCCCTATTAATATCTTTGGAGTCCCTTATATTCTTAAGTAGGTTTTTAATGGAGTAAGTGATGTCAATAATGAGAAAGCACAGAATTCAACTGAGTTCTTAGATATTTGAGTCTGAGAGATGAACTTTTTATCTTCTTCTGTGAAAATAATGATTGACTATATACAATCATCTGAATAAAAAGGTGTCATTAATATGTGGTCACCTTTCAAAACAGAACTGAAATGTAGAGATTTGCCCATAAAAATACTGTGAATTAGAATAAGAGCCCAGATCTTATTTTCCAGTTGGTCCTCATTCCAATCACTAAACAATACTGTGCATTGAGCACCTGCAGAAATCTCTTATCCAAAACTTTATATCTGAATTTCTAATTTTGATTAAATCTTCAAATAAATTCAGTCATTTCATTAGAGAGTTGTACTGGACTTGTGTGCAAGATTTTGGTAGACGGGGGCCTACCAGGGTGGCTTCTGTGAGATGCTGCCAGAAGTTTCCCCCCTGTCCAACAGAGCCAATGCCAGCCAGCTCCACGACAGACCTGCTGCTGGCCAAGGCCGAGCCCATCAGCGATGGTGGTAGCGCCTCTGGGATAACAGAGTTAAGAAGGGGAAAAAACGACTATGCATCACCAGCAGCAGTCAGAAGAGAGGAGTGAGAATATGAGAGAGGAACAACTCTGCAGACACCAAGGCCAGTGAAGAAGGAGGGGCAGGAGGTGCTCCAGGCACCAGAGCAGAGATTCCCCTGCAGCCCCTGGAGAAGACCATGGTGAGGCAGGCTGCCCCCTGCAGCCCATGAAGGTTGATGGTGGAGCAGATATCCACCTGCAGGCTGTGGAGGACTCCACGCTGGAGCAGCTGGATGCCCAAAGGAGGCTGTGACCCTGTGGGAAGCCCACACTGGAGCAGGCTGCTGGCCAGACCGGTGGCCCTGTGGAGAGAGAAGCCCATGCCAGAGCAGGCTCCTGGCAGGACTTGTGAAGCCGTGGGGGACCCACGCTGGAGCAGTTTGCTCCTGAAGGTCTGCACACCGTGGAAGGGACTCACGCTGGAGCAGTTCATGAAGGACTGCAGACCGTGTGAAGGACTCATGTTGGAGAAGTTCATGTAGGACTGTGTCCCATGAGAGGGACCCCACGCTGGAGCAGGGGCAGAGTGTGAGGAGTCCTCCCCATGAGGAGGAAGGAGAGGCAGAGACCAGGTGTGATGAACTGACCACAACCCCCACTCCCCGTCCCCCTGTGCCGCTGGGGCGGAGGAGGCAGAGAAATGGGGAGTGAAGTTGAGCCTGGGAAGAAGGGAGGGGTGGGTGGAAGGAGTTTTTAATATTTGGCTTTATTTCTCATTACCCTATTCCGATTTTGATTGGTAATAAATTAAATTGATTTTTCCAAGTTGAGTCTTTTTTGCCTGTGATGTTAATTGGTGAGTGATCTCTCCCTGTCCTTATCTCGACCCCCAAGTCTTTCATTGTATTCTCTCTCCCCTGTCCAGCTGAGGAGGGCAGTGACAGAGCGGTTTTGGTGGGCACCTGGCCTCCAGCCAGTGTCAAGGCACCACAAGGGTATAATTTTGGGTACTGAATTTCTTTTGCTGAAAGAACCGGAGTTTCACTGCTCTGAAATAAACTGGGATATTTTCCAATCTGTTTAATTTTGTGATATCTACTGAATGACTCGATATATTTTTAGATCATGTCATTTTTCCTTAAGTTAAATCTATAACTTGTGTCTAATTCACTCCCAGTTAAGTCTGTAGAAATGGGCATTACATAATAACTCTTAAAACACCTTCCAATTTCATGTTTCCAGCATTAGTCATTTTCTCTTGGTCAACTTCCTCAATTCTGTTGGTATGCATCACATCACTTTTAGCTGAATTAGTTTCAATATAATTTGTTGACACACTGATAGTCTGGCATTGCTTTTCTACAGTAAATGTCCTCTATTATGTAGACATTTTTATCCTAAGGCTCAAATTGTTAAGGCAGGCAACTTTACTGAAGACAAAATATGATAATTCTGCAATTAAGACAAACTCAATGTTTACTCTGAGAAAGAAACAATTATGATTAAACCATTCAAGATATAGCATGACTGTAATATAGCAAAAATGAAATCTGGACTGATAAGAACATCCAATGAAATTTGCAAGAATCAAATTCCCCTCCAGTTCCAAGAAATGTACTATTCTGTTAAACAGGTGATAACTCAAACGTCATGGAAAGTTACACATTATGTGCGGTTTCAATGCACAAGTCATAGTTGGAAAGTATAGAGATGAATACATTAAAAAGTACAGTTTGGGGTTTTTTAACCAAACAGATAGTATAGACAGCCTTTTCTGCTTTGGGTGGTTTGGGTTGGTTTTTGTTGTTTGTTTTGTTGTTGTTGTTGGGTTTTGGGGTTTTTTGAACCTGAAGGGAGATTCGATACCTTTGAAGTTTTGCCAGTCCTAAAATTTCTGATTGTAATTTCATTTCTGTTGCCAGTCTTATCTGCTTTTGGTATCCACTTAAGATCAGCTAAGAGCAGCACATCCAGAATGAAACAGCACTTTTCAAAAACAAGGATGATACCAGAATATAGATGTAAAAACCTCAGCTCAGCTTTTTCATCTCATTTTCTGCCAGGATCTTATTATGCACTATTAACAATGATATGTGTTAGTCTCGACTATAAAATGGAAAGAGTAAAACCTTCACATCTTGTTAAAATGCTCTGCAAATTATACTTGAATTGCTCTGCATATTTGCAAAACATTTTTGGTTTTGAAGCCTATTTATTGAACTTACATTTTATTGATTCTTAATGTGCCCAAGTGAATATGCTTTGAAAAGAAGTATGATTGTATTTATGTAACAGCAACATGCCTCTGGATCCCCGAGGTCCTACTCAAAATATTCAAAAGACTATGCCCTTTTTCTCTCCGTGTACAATTTAACTCTTCAACAGTAGCATTTACTAAAAATGGTGAGTTGCATTTGTCAAATAACTCAACTGAAGTCAAAACTGAATTATTATTCTGGCTCACTTAAAGCCATCCAAAAACTCAGAGGATTATCAAGGAACTACTTCATGGATAAGTGAACAAAAATCAGTCCTTATTCCTGCATCTTTCCCAAAGGCTTCTTAGACAAATTATATTCTTCATACTCATTGTCTCTTATGTATATACCTTTCATCTCATTCTTTTTCTAGAATAAGTGAAATAGACTTCTATTTCAATTACAACATACAATGTGATTTTAGATGCAATCAGAACTACTTAACCATTCTAGCTTCTCACTTACATGTAATTACAAAATTGTGCCAAAACCATAATTTTAGAAGTTTAGCAAAAGTTATTTAAATAAACTTATTGACACAATGACTAGATTTGTTAGAGACTGTCAAGAATCTTCTATCCCTAACCTATTCGGTTTATTTTTTTAAAAAAGTCCCATCAACACCCTGTGTAATATCCTGATAATGTGGAGAAACATAAAATACCTATGGGTGCTATCAGCTGCGACAATACATCTACAGTTCTGTTTAAAAAAAAAACAAACAACAAAATCCACCTTAGAAATAGCATTGTAAAACTATTTTCTGATTTCAAATATTTGGATGACAAATTACTTGCAATGTCTATTACACTGTTGTAAAATAAATATTACAGAATTTCATCTTACTTTTTGGAATAATTTCTGAGTCTTTTATTGAGAAGTATAATTCAGCATAGATTAAAATCAGATATAGTGACTAAGACAGAAACTTACAGAGTTTCTCACTATTAAATACTGATAAAGTAACTGGAGAAATCACTTTATTTGATTGCCATAGGCCCAGTGAGTGACACTTACATCGCTTCTGCTTTGTAGTTTCCTCTGACAACAACAGCACAATATTCTACAAAATCCAGCATCAGTTAACCACTGCAACATTTTGTCCTTTCTAAGATTTTCAGAATATATAGACTTGGGAAAAAAAAAAAAAAAAGGTCAAGTACTACACTTCCCTTCAGGAAAATGTTGTTATCCATCATTATATATCTTATGCATGAACACTTTTAGGAACTCATCAGAATATATAGTCCCTAAAACTTGTTTCTATAATACTGTTCATAAAGAAACCTCCTTTAAAGCAACAATGATTACACTACATTCAGTCCAGGTCAGTCTCATTTACTGCAAAAGTTGCATTTGCTGCTCGTTCTTGTTGCTACATCTGGGCCTACTTATTGGGGGTCAGTTCATTCTGCAAGGACAACCTTCAACAAAAACAATCAAGTAAGGGACATAAAGCCATATTAATATTTTCCTGCAATTAAAACAACAACATTCATGAATACAATAGAGGAAAAAAGCACTTAATCTAGCACAAATTTCACTAAGCAATTTCCATTAAAAAATTGAGAATTAATTCCTGGGGCAAATAGGAAAAGCTGACCAATGGCACTGTAAGGTTAATGGGATCAATCTAATCACGTTTGAAATATGCAATTTTCAGGGAGTATAATGACATAAAGATTTTGGTAAACTGCAGAATTTTGCAGATATGTAACACTAGGTAGTCAGCTTTACAAGATTAAAGCGTTAGGATCCTACAGCTTTTATGGCACCCAGAGTCTGAGAAAGAAATTATTACTATGCCACTGTTACTGGAATGATCTCTAAAGTTCTACATTCAGGTAACTCTCTATATCCTCTGTTTTTTGTAATCCTTTATATTTCCTTTTTCAAGAAAATCTGATTTTGAATGGACTATTATGGTAGATAGTGATATGTCAGTAACATTCTTTTTTAGGTTGCTCTGCTAACTAGTCATTATACAAAATAGGTAGTACTGGAAAGGTTTAAAACAAATCAATAAAATACATTAAAGCAATTATTGGCAAGAGTATACAGAACACATAGTATGATTTTACAGAATAACTATCAATAAAATAAAAATGCACTCTAGGGTTCACTCAGTTACAGTAAAAGGATAAAATTCATTACTAAATGAGTTAAAATTAACATTCAGAAGCAGAAACTAGGCATCTTATTGTTTGTGCATTTGAAAATCATCTTCCTATTACTACCACATGGGTGTGTTTTCCACCAGAACCATGCTGTATTCAAACCTATACTACTAATTTTCTTACACTCAAATAATAATAATAAAAAAATAGAGCTAGATATAAGGGGGAGGGCTCAGACTACTCTCTCGTAGTCAAGTAACTCTGCCCCAAAGAACGAGCGCATGCTAAAGAAACATACACATTTTCATTCCCATGAAAACATTCAGAATTTAAAGGTATCTTTCAAGCAATACAAATCGTATAAACACTATGCTCCACAATTTTTCTCCACACAATAGCAAGTTTTACAAGTGGAATTATGTTTAATATCTCTTTCCCTCTATTCAGCAATCTCCACTGGATTTGCTCCTAGATGCTTAAGAGGTTCCCTCCCTTCTCCTTACTGAAATGTCCCTGGTAACAGCATTTGGGCTTGCAAAGAGATATTCAAATCTTCAAGGAAGTCTTCAAAGAATCTTCAATATTCAGACCACTGAACATAGGCATTTAACAGATTAATTCTAATTTCTGCCAATGCCATGATCCTTTGTAATTAATAGCATGAAATAAATATTTGCAGAAGGCAGGGTGAGATCAGAAGCGACTGATTCACACTCATGTCTTTCCACAGGCTATAAATGTAATTTAAAGTGACTTTATTTCTAATTTAGACCTGGCTCACAGGATTGGCTTTATTTCATTAAAGTTTAAGCCTAACTACATAATGTAACTCATTTTCAATCTAACTGGTCTCTGTAACATGACTCATATCTACATTTAATATTTGTACTGAAGTATGCACCTGGCTAACATCTTTCTTTTGTTACTTAAAAGATTAACATTCAAAAAATAAGGAAGACCAATATTAGCTAAACGTCGCACATAATTGATTTAGCAAATACAATTGAGTGCTAATGTTGTCATATAGTTGCTTTGTTCTTTTTGAAGAACACAGAAAAACATCAGAGCTACAACTTGGTCCTACTAATATATGGTATTACAACCTCAGCTATCAAAGATACTGAATCTGCTGTCAAAGATTTTGTTCTGCATGACACAAGTTAAGTAGAAGTTAATGAATCGCTGTATATGGCACATGAAATCCAAGCACAAAACTGCACTTTCAGTGGTCACATTTGTACTTTTTAATTTGATGCATCTTCTAAAATTGCAACATATTACCTGACCATGACAAAAGCAAACTATTGAAATAGTAACTTAATTTGGAACTAACTGAAGAAAAACACTGTCTAAATGCATTTTTTTCAAACGGCATGAACATTTAAATGGACAAAACCCCAGAGTATTCAGGACTATAAATTACTATATCCCTTCTTAAGATTTTTTTTAATAGTAAACAAATATAGAAGTATTATAAGCTCACACATATGTGTAATAAGCCAAAATATGTCTCCAAATTGTTCTAATGAGTGACATAACATTCCTCAAGACCCTCACTCTTCAAATATAACTCCCCACCTACTTGCAAGAAAAGGTAGCTGACAATCACTGGAAAACAATTCTCCGTGTTGTTCTCACCTCTTACACATTTCTTCTAGAGACAGCCACTGCAGCTGTTACAGTGATGTACCTTGCTCCCTTTTAGATGCTCTAACCTAATGTGCTGGGGAAGAAGGCAATGTCACTACATCCCAGTACCTTGATTTTTGGATTTGTCAAACTCCTGAGTAATAAATGACATGGTAAAAGCCTCGTGCCTTGAAATTACACTTAAACAAGTTAGGGTAAAAATGAAAATAAAGTTATTTAACAACACTCATAATAAACAGTACAGCTACAAATCTTTATAAAAGATGAAAAAAAAAAAGAAAATGTATTTATTCTACTTCTATCAATATCAAAACCTGAAGACCCTTGTCCTGTTTTTTATCATCAAGGTTTCACCTTTCTAGTTTTCATGCTGCATTCCTAAGAAGTCCTATGGATGCAGCATGCCGGCCCTAAGGAGCTAATCTCCTTCACCAGGATTTTGAAAATTTCTTTCTGTTTTGGCAATCCTCTCTCAATATAAATCAATTTTTTAAGAAGCAATATTCTCTAGAGTAGAAGATGGGTCTGTTAAAAACTAGCCAGATTTCCCAAAGTAAGTCATGGCTGCAGTGATTAGGTATTTACCTCTTTCATAAGCAGCTAAAATCTACTACCCAACGACTTCTATTTTTGCTCAATTGCTTTTGAGAGAGCAAGGCTTAGCTTTCACTGACTCTGTGATTTATCTCATAATATTAGACTAGTTCATAGCACAGAGTAACTTCCGAGTTTCAGCAGCAAATATATAAATATATATTTTGAAGCTACTTGCAATGCAATATCATTGTACTATAACTTGCAATTTCACTATGTACAATCGTTCCCAATATTTTGAGGAGTAACTATGACTTCTGGGAGAGGGAGCCGGATGGAAAGAGGGCAACAGAAACAGATGTGCAGATTTCAAATTCAGATACAGAACCCAAAACTTATCTGTATTGCTGCAGGCAAGTTAAATACTATTTTTAAAAAGTCAGACAGGAGTAATGTATTATTACTATGAACTCTTGGCCTATAAACTCAAGCAAAAGAAAGAAAAAGACATGAATTTAGGTATAAAATATGCACATTGCTAGGTGAATAAAATATAAATCAACAGTGGGGTTTTCTGTTTGGTTTTTTGGGTTTTTTATGATTTCTATTCTCAGCTTGGCACATTTAAAGGCAAGCTTTGGAGGAAAAACAATGTATAAAATAGGAAAAACAGGCCTACAGTCTCATCAGAAGAAAAAGGATATAGAAAGCCACACAAACTTCAGAGGTAAGAAAGGGTAGTGTTAGGAGTTTTATTTCCTTTTTTATGCTTCTTAAACCATTTTTAGTGTACTATATAAACTGGTCAGAATCTTCCAGTAACTTTCTAGACAGAGGGCAACTCCTCCTCCCGGAACAAGGCAAGCACCACTACTTTATCAAAGTTCAAAGAAGGATGACGTACAGTCTATTCTTTATATTTCAGTTTAATATTAAAATTTTGTGATAAAAATTTCTGTGGGACCAAACGTGTATTTCTAAGACAGTATGATAACATGTCTCTGCGTTTAATTTACAATATACTTGCACGTGGAGATCAAGTGAAGACATTCACGACAATCAAAAGATTCAGAAGCTTTTGACTAAATTGCGTAGGCTTGTTAACAAAACAGTTAAATTGAGACTCTAATAGCTTAAGTTGGGACCAATGGACACCTGATGGTTTTTCCCCTATAAGACTGTATTTAGATACAACTTTTACCACTCGCCTCATTCTCAGCTGACTAAGCTCTATGCATGCAAAAATAATGTCAGTAATTTTATTATTGTAAGTTCGCTCTTCTGAATATAAATGATTTAACAGTGCTAACTCCCAGTCATCTGCTACCAGCACTTGGAGATTAAGGAGCAACCTCTTTAGATTGCTAGCTATGATGTTCAAAGTCTAAAACAGCAGAGCTTCCAGTTTCTTGCAACACATGACAATATATTGAATGTCTTCCAAATGTGCTCACAGCAGGGAATAAAATCACAGAAATGTTAGTAGTCAGGCTCTCTGAAGTCAAACAGATTTCCATGTTCACAGTCCTTAACTCTTTACAGGTTTTGGTACATTCACAGAAAAGATCTTGTTAGCTTCCATACACGGAATCCAGAACCACAAAACCATCTAATCATAGAGCTTACAGAGAAGAAAGATAAACACTCCTCTGTTCAGAGAATTAATCAATTCAGAAACATTACTTTTTTTTTTTTTAATTGAGAAGCATTTATTTTTAATGCAGTCGCAATGGGAACTAAATTTCTAGCACAGTACACACCAAGAAACTAAATGAAAAATACATCAATTAATTATGTCACATATCATATGAAGTGAGAACTTCAATGCAGAAAAAGTAACTATTTAAGAACTCACATCGTAAACTAGGAACAAGATCACAAAAGATTAATGAAATCCATATTAGTGTAGTTGAGCATCACTAGATGGTATAAAATCATGTTTCTGATATATGACTTGTTTCTATAGTATATAATCACTAGGAAGGACATTCAAATCAAACTTTTTAAACTGTTGCTCATGCAGACAGCAGTATGAATTGAATTTGTCTTCCAAGCATCTTGTTATTCAGTCACCTCTGTGACCATCTATTAATCTCATTTTTAGGGTGCAAAGTTACGTTATTTAACTTGTGCAGCTGCAGCAAATACAGACTCTGAAAGGTGTATAGAATCATATTTGTCTTCCTTTAAAACCTTCTCTTTCAAGTGATTTTAGGTCACATACAAGAATCTACTTTAATAGAAATGTTAGTTCATATGAAAAGTAAAATAAAAAATGTACCCTTAATAAATGTAACAGTCCAAGTGCTGACAAATGCAAGCTACAGACTCCTTTTTGATTGTATACAAAGTCTGCAATACTGTAATGACGAAAACTGGCAGACAAGGCCAAGAATGAAATAAGGAGACAATATGCTCATGATGTTCTTACAGAACATTTCTAGGGAAGAAAAACAAGCATTTTCAGTAGCTCTATTTTTAAACTGTTCTGATTATTTCAGATTTTCATGTTGAATATTAATATCATTTAATACAGGTGTCAAATCCTCTGCAAGAAAGATAATCTGCCTTTTCTTTTTTTTTTTTAATTTGACATTAGGCCTGAAGTAATATAAGCCAGCAACCTTTAGATGCCAAGGGTTCACTCATAAGGACAGAGAGTTATTATATTTCAGGGAATAACATGAAACTTCAGGAACTTTGGAATCCAACAGGCAGAAAACAGACCACAGGTAGAAACAATTGCCTTCACACCCCAAAAATGCTGTTAAATGTGAGGAAGAAGACTAAAAGGGCAAGCTCATGTGCTAAATGAGACTTCAAAAATCACTAGTGTATTCTTACCATAAATCAGAAGATATTAACCTTCTCTACACTTATGTGAAAGAAGGGGGCAAAGTATTCAAGTGAGCTGAGATTCAGGACGAGTGGTAAGTAGTACTTGTAACTCTGCACTGATTTTAATTAAGTGATTGTTAAAGAAGGAAGGAAAGGCAAAACAAACCAAAGGTGTTGACAGTGCTCACTTCATCACTGAGCTAAAGATGCACTTCAAAGTTACCCTGTATCTGACTTTCATTCAAACGCAGACACTGTGAAATGTTTCACTACCCTCTGAAACAGGTATTCATCTTAAAACTAACATATACAAACCTAAGATTTAACCTAAGAATAAACCCGACAACAACTTCATAAGGCATAAACACTTATGTAAGTAATAACAATAACCTTAATTTCCTTCAAATTTTATCAATCGTATGATGTAGGAAGATGGTGGTTCACATTAAAATTTGAACTAACATTAGCTTGTAATACTTCATCATAATGAAATGTTTGAAAAAAAAAATCAAGAGCATTTATCTGAATTTTAATAGGACAGACAATTGTGCACACATTCACTTTGGTCATGAGGCCAATAAGGCTTACTCCCTACTGTTTATCTAAAATGAAAAAGTATATAAATTAGGATAAAGGACAGTCACTACCCTGAAGATTTTATGGCTCAAGCATAAAAGAAGAGACAACAAATTCACAGAAAAGTATAAAGATGCAACACAAAACTAGTCAATGTGACTGTAAGTGCTATTAACAGACTCAAGCCTACCTGTCAAATCTATTCTGGGTATTGCAGAAAAACAGAATTTACGTAAGGATTTAGAGGAAAGTAACTGAGTATCTGCATTAGGTGCTCCATTTAAGTAAGACGGTCAACCTGGGAGATAGCACAGACACTTTCTTGCAAGCTCAAGTGTGTGATGAGGCTGTCATCGCTGGCTGATAAACTGGCAGTCAGCATCTCAACACTAAATATGAGATGACATGTAAGGTGTCGGTATTAGTCTATTAAAGGCCTTGAAAGAGAAAGCGTCTAAGTTTTCCTTGGTGCTATAAAGGAAACGGAGCTAAAGGAGATGCAAAGCAAGAAAAATGATGGACTGAAAAATGATCTTTACAGCTTCTTTGCAGTTTGGGTGAATATAAATGAAGCAAAAATGCATTTGTCAAAGCCAAAGAAAAGGACACTGCAGTAATAAAGATGTGGGTTGATGACAGCATGGGTGAAAAAGTCTGTTAGACAGACAGAAAAGCCCGTATCTTAGAATCATGAAGAAGAAAAAAATCTGCAAGACAGATTCCTTACCACAATTTATTGAATAAATTTTTATAGCTCAGCTATGTCAACAAAACGATAACTTATTTAAACTGAAAATTTGGACTAAATCTCTATTATCTAACAGTCAAACCAGTATCAGTCCAACATTACTATTAGCTAATATTCAGTTTGACAGCTGAATCTAGCCCCTGAAGTCCTGTTTCCTTACAAATCTTTCAGATATCCTGTACATGACACCATTAAACTCAACAGCCATACTTTTTATTAATATTTTAATTCTAAATATGCTCTAAATCATGCTTGAATATTTTATCACTTAACAGCATCAACCATTCACATCTCAAAGAATTCAGGAGAATTTTGGAATTATGGCTGTAGTTAGGAAAATGAATAACAATAAGTCACAGTCTAAGACATGCTGATGAATAGAAAGGTTTTCATTACTTGCATCTTTAATTACTTAATCTTAGATAGTAGAAATCAAATGAATTTCACATTTTGCGTTCACATCACAAGTCATACTTTGTCACATTAAAAACCCTTATTGTATTTTTATCAATATTAAACTCACTACTTTTTTTTCTTTTTTTTAACCTGACACTAGTATGGAACCAGTGAATTAACACAGAACATTTATACCATCAACAGAAACATCATAAACCAAGAATGACCCACTTGAACCTATAAAACATCACATCAGTTACAAAGGAAAATCTGAGCCAGGATTAAAAGGTCTTCCATTTACTATCTGTCCATTGCGTTCTCTGTTTCCCCACATGTGAAGTAAAAATTACTAATCTGAAGTATGAACAGAGCTACGGAGCTACCCAAACTAGCTTTCTGCACCTGGATTTGTGCAACATCCTATGTAGGTAAAGTGGACTCTCTCCAGAGTGAGAAGCATGAGAGACTAACAACCTCTAACCGTAACTAAAACACTATCATTCTTTTCAGACTATTTAAAATGTCTGTCTGAAAACATATCAGTGCAGTTTCACTGCTATGAAAAAGTGACCCTCGGAAATTTTGGAATTGTGTGTAATAATTTTTGCCCTCGTTACATAGCATCACATCGCATAGCTCACTGCATTACACAGCAAATTTCAAAATGAGATCAAAGCTTACTAGAAAGGTTACTGATACCTTTATTGAGCAGGACAACATGTTAGCAACTATAAACTCCTAGCAAAACAAAGTTTGACATTTACACCCTCCCCAGCTTCCTAAAATCAAATGTTTTCTCTTGGGACGCTGTAGTTTGAAATAGTTGTCCTTCATTCGGCACTGTACTGTATTCTGCTGTAGTCAGGAACAATTTATAAGGACACGGAAAAGTGGCATGGAACAATCTGTGGAAAGTCAAATGCTCTAGATTTATATATAAAGCATCACCTTCCTCCTCACTTGTCTATTGCTAAAACTTATGCTAACCTGCAAATCTCGTGTTCCAGAGGAGGTCTACATTGGTATCAAATAGATGGCAGTAAGAACAATAACTTGTTAAAACACAACTTCCATCGTGACTTGATTATCATCTTACAGTGAGAAAATTATTCTGTTAAGTTCTTTCAAACATAAAAAACATGGGACCAGCATGAACACAGTTTTATATGCTTCTGTTACAAGTTTACAGATACATGATTATTTATATACATAGATACAATATATACATTATTATTTCAACATCTGGAGGCCTGAACTTGTTTCTTCTTCTATTTCCCTCATCAAAATTTATTTCTTTTGATATAAAAATATTTAATTCTACAAATGTAAACCAAGAATCGAGTATTTTGGGGGTTTTATCACTCTCTGGTATTCATCCAGCCAGCCTAACTCCTTTCATTGCAAAGCAAAATTTCTTTCTCTGCTACATCACAATCCAGAAAAACCCCAAAACTAAAACAAGAGCCACACACACATGCTGTCTGTAATAAGGAACTATAATCAAGCACAGCTGAACATTTGGTATATAAGTCTAATTAATTAATCTGTTCATATGAGACAGAGTAAACACCACATACTTTTACTCATTGCTTAGGTTGCAACAAGATATACTTAAGAAAATGGAAATAAGTATCTTAAGAGCAAAAATTATTTCCTATCATTTTCCAGCCTGTAACGTTACTGATAATATACTTCATCAAATAAGAAAAAAGTATTGCAATGCCAAGTCCGTTAAAATCGGCCTTTCAAAACCTGCTCAGTGTCTCAACTGGCATATCACCACATCTGATGTTCTGGGGAAATTATTCAGCCCTAAAATTCCTGTGAGGTTTTTAATTCTACTGACAGAGGTCAAGCAGACATGTAGAAGAAAAACGTGAGTTTTCACAACTAGTACTAAAGAACCAGACCCTCCAACTAGGAAACAATTAGGAGACTCGCGTTACCTATGTCATAAACAGAAAAACAAATGCAACACGCACTATGTGCAAGAGAAATGACTGGATGCATGTTTGATGATTCTTTCTTGATGTAATCTACAGAACACAAAATTTCAGTACAAAATGTACTGTAACCATGACGTGTCAATAATGTGAATTGAATGCAATCATAGTACTCCAACAGCACGTACTCAACTTCCCAATTTTCCAAGGTAGTTTAAATGCCTATTACTTGAGTTACTGCTTTGAAGACTGGGCAACAGTCTATTGCTATTATTAACAAAGTGGAAGAATAATGGATTTCATTCTTGCCTGTGGGAGAGAAGTATCATTTGGAGAATTGATAACACTTTAGTTTAGTCATTTTTAAAAGGTCACATTACACAATGAAGAAAGCCAAGCCTTTTAGTGATAACATATGATAGTGATAAAACTAGCACTAGTCTACACATCCTCAAAATTACTAATTGCATTTCTATGTGGTAAGCAACCTAAAGCAGTCTGATAAATGTGTTCCAGTGTGTTCCTGATTTATGTACTTTATAGTCTGGTTTACATAGCCTATAAAGCAATTAAATCATAAAGAAATACCTTAATTATTAAATAAGTAAACAAATCTGAACATATGTAAGGAGAACAAAACAAATCTTCATAGTACTACACCTTGGGATTATTATTTACTTTAAACATAGTTGTAGTAGATTCGGTAGAGAGGAGAAAATTGTTATGAACTTTAGTGTAGGAAATCAACAGGAAGAATTTAATAGGAATGATTAACAGCAAACAATTGTAGTTGAGAGGTATGGCTGCCAACATTAAAGTTGTTTTTGACAAAATACCATAAATTGAGAAAATCTGACAGTGTTAGCAGGTAGTATAAATTAAAGCTGTTATGTTGCGCCCTTAGGCATTTATTTATTGCAAAGATAGGCAGCGACAGCTGAAGTGCTCCAAATAAATCGTTTTATGAAGAAAGATAAAACAGATTGAAGTGATACACAAATTTACACAACGGTTCATTTGTACAGGGCAACAGAGTTCAGTCAGCTGCAGAGGCAAATAAGCTGGTAACGGGCCATTTCCCCGGGGCAGGCGATGGTGTGGGCTTTGCAGCATGGTTTGTTTACAGGCAGCCTGTAAACAGGACTTTAACGCCTTTCAGGCATTGTATGTGTATCAACAGAAAATACTTCTATGAAAGTAAACTGTCACCAGTTCACAAACATAACTGAACTTCTACAGGGGTATGCAAATGATTCTCCTATTTACCATATTCAAATCCCGTTCCAAACAACTCCCTGATACGCTCTTTGCTGAAAAACCCTAAGGTTTTGAAATGTAGGGACCTGAAGTAAATACTCTTACAGTCCTTTTATTTCTCACTGAAAAACAGGCTCCTTATTTTAAAAGGCTGCTTGCCTAGCTTTTTTGAAAGAATGAACATCACCTTGTTAAGAATGTTCTGTCATATTGTATAGATGAGAAATTATAAATAAGTAACTCCAGTGATGCATTTGAAATTAAAAAAAACCCAGTTACCTTTTCAGAAAATCTCTTTGTGAAATGCCATGGCTTTACTTGTAACAGAATCTCCAGAAATCATCTTCTCGAAGCCTGTCTCAGTTAAAACAGCATTTTTTTTCAGAGTGGACAAAGAAAATACATCTCCTACTGCTTATAGTCCATCACTTCAGGTCTAACAGTTTTGGAGCAACTCTAACAGTCAGTCAGACACCGTCAGTCATGCTGCAACTGCTACTATTTTGTTGTAAATTCATCTCCAAGAAACACTAGGAAGCTAAATTTAATAAATATCACCCTGTGCTTGAAAAATATCCTCTTCACTTACCTGAAAATCTTTCTCTTCCAGGATCTCTTTCCTCCACTTGACAAGGAAGGCAGCACAGACATACAAGTGGAAGTGAGAAAAACCCTCTGGTTCAGACTAGAAAAAATAAAAATAAATCATCATTTCAATACACAAATAATACTTTTGAACACCAGATACCCCAAGCATATTTTTATGGCATTCACTACCAACTACAAATGTCAGCTAAATCTCTGTCTCTTCGTAACACAAACATGGATGCATTTAATCTATGCCAAACCTATTCATAGCTATTACCTGTAACGGGAATTAAGGAGGGTATGCATTTCTCATATTTATATTAATTCTTTACAGATGTGTTTCTTTCATTTCTGATGTTATGCATTAGCTTATATCTGGCATGAAATACTGTACCGTCCATCTTAACGTGGCATGAACGTACACCTCATCTCCATTATTAAGAGCAAGCTCTTAATGGAAATGAGGCATTCGTAGTTTCATTTAATACTGGTAGCTTTTTCATTATAAGTTCTGCTATAGGAAATTATCAAGCATTTTAAAAATATACAACTTGGTCTATATTTGACTGAATTAGAGGGTTTTACTAGAGAAAAAAATCTGCTCCTTGTAACACAAAATATTTACAAATCGGATTTGTATTCAGATCTGCAGCTTTCTGTTCTACTTCAAGTCAGCAGATTCAGTCACTTTAGAAAACTCCCCCTAGAAATTAAGATTTTATAAGTATACCTAAGAGTTTAGAAAAATTTGTGATCCTACTTTTAAAATACTTCACTAAGTTTTCTCATATTACCAAATCAGTCTTAGATTTTATTTTCTATACCACTGAGAACTGAAAAAATAATTATATTTAATTATCAATGTGATGACTGTGAACTAATGCTACATAAAATCTCATTAAAGTAACATTTAAAAATAATAATTATAAAATTAAGCTATATAATCTGACAAATATAGGGATACTTAAATGCTGATATCTAAATAACTTATAAGATCTAGTGTAGTGCTTTAAAAGTATAGCAGTTTTTTTCATGTTCTCTACTGCTCATTTCAAAACTGTTTACTCTTTAGAAAAATACAGCATTCTGCTCAAGTGAACTGAAACAACTTCTTATGTAAAACATAACATGATAAAATATCTATTTTGTTGCTATTTAACCTAGAAGAGCACAGTATTTAAAATAATCCACATATCGTTTGTAACAGTGCAATAAAGTAACCTCACTGCTACTATCACAAGTGGAGAAGGAAAAATACTCTCCTCCTACTACTTTTCCTTCTCCTCTACCCTTGACTGATAGAAGTGTATAGTGTATTACAAGGGGTTGGTACAAATACCATGTTAGCAGCTACACAAACTACAGACCATCCTGTCCACCAAATCGGTAAGAGTCAAGAAAGAAATAATGCCAATTATTTGCAGGGAAGTTCTAAGTTCACAAGTGTAGCTGGAACTGAAAACAGGAATTAGTTAATTTTGGAATCGGAAAAGCAAGATTCTGATTATAAGATCCTGCGATATTTTTCCTACTCTAGGAAAACACCGCTCTTGAATAACATTGTAAAATCCCAGGACAGACAAAGCATATGGTAATTTTAACCTGACTTCTCTCTAGAGTTTGTCTTAATCAGAAAAATCAAAGTAAAGTCCAATTTACAATATTAAAGTTAGAGTTTTACAGAATCGTGTACTCACTACCATCCTTCTGCAAAATCCACATCTTTTACTTTAGTGTTGGCATTTCTCTTGAGATGGAAAGTTAACATATATAAAAAGCATAAAAATGGTATCTCAGGAAGACATGCTTGTAAGCAAAGTGCTGCTACCACTTATATCAGATACTATCGTAGCAATATTTAAGTAATCAAACACAACTCTCCAAAATGCAGAAAGATAATTCTAAGAAAACAACGCTCTTCCTCTTTTATTGTGTAAATAAATTCACAGAACATGCAGTATTTTTTTTAATTTAGCCTTTGATAACCTTTTATAACATTTTCATCTCTAAAATGGGAAAAAATGTTCTAAAAATTTTAAAATTAAGTATAGAAACAGTACCTGTGGTCTCTTTTTTTCCTCAGCACTGAACTGCAACTGAACAAGATTTTTAAAAATGTCCTTTCAAGTAGTAGCCTTTAACCATACACAAAATTTTTTATTATTTTGGAATACACAACATAATCTCAGAAAAGTGACAACCTTTCTTCAAATTTGGAAGGCAAACAGGGTAGCAACGTCCAATGAACACAGACTGCGTCAACAGCCTGTACAAGAACACATCAACACGTTTTCCAGAAGCTCACTGGGAAGTATGTGCTGTCACTGGTGAAGACTTTCTGGCATCCTCAGAACCAGCTCAGTTCACCGTTACCCGGTGAGCTATGACCTCTGTGTAGATCTGCTTTAAAGAACGGGTAACTGAAGACCATGACACCAGCCTGAGCATTCGCAATCAAACAGGAAAGCAGGGAAGGAGAAAAATGATGGTTACGGGATGGAGGCAAATAAAGCTGGATTGAGATTGTTGAACAGATAAAGAAAAGTACAGAAATACTGCTGAGGGTAGATTAAGAAAGAGGAAGCCTGTTTTTGCAGGTGAAGAAGTAAGAAGACTGAGTAGTCTGCAGGCAGGAAAATTTCATTGAAAATAATAATTATTAATCAGGATATTTTAAGCATTAGATTATTTGTTATCCTATCTGAATATAACAAAGGTTTAATTGCATGACATGAGCAAGAAAGGAACTTGGTTTGGTATTAATATATACTAATCCTCTTTTCTTCTCCCCACTCCTCTAACCTTAAGTTAAGGTTAAGTTCTTGAAAAGCATAGGGGAGAAGGGGGCAGGATGAAAGAAACGTGTCTGAAAGCAGCATTTTCATTTTCAAAGTCAATCTGCAGTAGCTGTTGGCAAAATTATTTATTTTGCTCTTACATTGATTCACAAAACAATATTACATAGGTAGTCAAATTATATCATTGGAGTATTCTTTCTTCTGATAATAACCTAAGATTCTGGTTTTAAGCCCAAGAATTCAGTCTATTTTCACATAATAAAGAAAATTCTTCCATAGTCAGAAAGTCAAGACAAGTGGCTTAAAAAAAATAAAGGTAAAAAACTGCAGAACTGCAATATTGGAAATTGAAAATGTTTTTGAGGAATTGCAGAAAAAAATATCTGGAAGTATATAAGGACCTGTAACTTTTTCTTGAGATTTTTCTGTTCAGCCTTCTTTTTTTCCCCAATACAATTTTCTTCAGCTCTTTTAAATGAAACCAAATAGGTTTAAATATGCAATTCATTAGAGAAAAAATGCATATCCCCCTATAGATTTAAAAATTCATCATGCTTCAGAGATAAGCCTAGGCTACAAAGTATTTCCAATGGATAGTTTTAGACAGTTTTGGAAATTGAGTAAAACAGCTAATGCATAATTGCCTTTTCTAACACCTGCTACCTATTATACTTTTCCATTTGTAGCTTTTGAAGTTACAAACAGTTTGATCTCTAAATGTACAGAAATGCAGACTACCAGCTAAAAGCTATTTAAAACCAAATATAAACAATGACCTTGATTTAAATATTTTAGCAAAAGATCTCAAGACAGATGTACAACCTTCCAGAAGACTTATTCTGAACATATTACAGACAACTCAGAGCACATTATCTAAGAACCATCTGTCATTATCAATAAAAATCATTTAGATTGTTAACATCACAAATATCTCATTGCCCTGCAAATGCTGGATCTCCTCTGCAGCTGAAATGAAAGGCATTCTTTATACTGCACTTCCCAAACTTCTTGAATTAGACAATCACTGAAAGAATGCAAATTTTGTTGTACGACTAGAGTGATTATTATCTAGTCAACGATCAGTCTAACCTGCCTCCCATAGCCTGCATACTTCACCATTTAGGGAGGGTAATATCTCATGGTATTATATTTGTTGATAGAGTAAATACAATCCGTGATTATTTTTGAAGTACTTAGAATGATTAAAGCTATGAAATTGTGCCAGGGTTAGGTATTAAACCACCACATTTCACACGCAAATAATGGCTCAGATACGAGGAGTTCCAAACACTTTATGATTACGGATGAATAAAGCAACTTTAAGCAATTCAGTTTTTACTATATTACAAAGAGCAGATAGTTTAGCTCTAAGTAATTTTTCCAAAAACCTCCAAGTAATCTAGGGAAGAAAAAGAGAAAGAATCCAGTGCAAGGTCATCATGGGAAGTAGAACATGTTGGCTGCTCCTCCAAGATTTGCCTCTTCCATCATGCAGGAGCACTGACTTCCTAGGCACAGACTCAATCCACCATTAAAACTGAGACTCAGAGTTCCAGTCTGAGAAGCAACGGAGCACGAGCACACCATGATCTCCATCAGGGTAACTGTCCTGCCACCAGGAATGACCAACAGCAAATGACTAAGAGTGCAAGCGTGTACCAGTACCTCCCCAAAATACTCCTCCATCTTTCAGGGATTTCTTGCTCAGAGATGTCCTTACGCAAGCTGTAGAATGTGCCCATTTAACAGCTGTTAATGCATTTGTCTTTACTTACTTGCCCAAAGCTTTTTGCAACTGTAAGGTTTTTTTGGTAATCGCAAAGTCCTATGGCAAAAGAATTCCAAAATGCAAGTGTGTGCTATATAGCGTGTCTATTTTCAACCCGACACCTGCTAGCTTTATTCAAAGTTGTTCAGTTACCTCACTGAAACAGAGTATGAACAATCACTTCCTATACACTTTCTTCAGTCCCTTCATCTTTCCTTCTCTTTTGCAGACTCGAAATTTTTGGTCTTTTCCACCATTCCTCATATACCAGTTCCACCATCTTTGCTCAGCCGTATTAAACTTCCTTTCCTGTACTTTCCCATTTCTTAAACAGAGTCCAAACCATACACAACAAGTAAGACACTGAGAGAACATAACTCATATAGCTGCATAATGATATTTTGTTCTCCTTTCCTCTCCCAGTAATTCCTAGCCTTTGATATTTTCTTCTTTTTCTTTCTCGACTGTTACTGAGCTGATATTTTCCTCTGGTACTTCAGTGTAGAAAGCTGACTTGAAGCCCATAGTTGTACAGGTAAAGTTAGGATTATTCCAAACACATATGCACAATATCATTTTAAATTTGTCCATGCAGAATTTCACCTGTTATTTACTGCCTGGTTGTTTACAGCAACATGAAGTCCTACTTTGAATAACACAGTGTTGGCAGCAAACTTTGTCGTTTCACTCTTGTATCCCTTTTCCAATCACTTCAGCAGAAACAGCTAAAGCCTCATCACAAAGAATTACATGTGATTTCCTTTAATTTTGAAACCTGCCTGCTTATTTCTACCATCTGTTTTCTGTCTTTCAGACAGTTACTATCCATACAACGGCATTCCCTTTAATTCCACAGCAGTGTTTTTTCTTTAATAACCTTTAGTGAAGAACCCTCTTCGCTGTTTTCAGCAATCTGAATAGGCTACATCAACCTGGTGTCTATGTTCGCTGGCTCTTAAAGCTTTGAAAGATATGAGTTCTCACTACAAAAATCATAACAACACTTGCTTAAAATGTCATATTTACTCATGGTGAAAGAATATGATTAAGTTTAGAGAACACTGTATTGAAGTCATAGAACCACAGAATGGTTTGGGTTGGAAGGGACCTCAAAGACAATCTAGTTCCAACCCCCGGCCATGAGCAGGGACACCCTCCACTAGACCAGGTTGCCCAAAGCCCCATCCAACCTGGCCTTGAACACTTCCAGGGAGGGGAACCTGTTCCAGTGCCTCACCACCCTCACAGTAAAGAATTTCTTCCTTGTACCTAATCTAAATCTACTCTCTTTTAGGTTAAAGCCATTACCCTTTGTTCTGTCACTACACTCCCTGATAAAGAGACCGTCTCCAGCTTTCCTGTAGGCCCCTTCAGATACTGGAAGGCTGCTATAAGGTCTCCCTGGAGCCTTCCCCAAGTGGAGTCACCTAAATCTTGTCATTCTAAAAGATACTGGAATACTTTGACGATTGCAACTATTTTCCTTGTGCAGAGCAGCCTACCAACTCATGTAGGATCATAAACTTCTCGTGCCTGCTAGTTTTACAGTCACTTATATAACAAAATTTTGATTATTCTGTGGTGCTAAATTTAGTCATGATACACGTTTAAAAGTATTTTACAGTTATACATAAAAATACATCTTAAAAACATTTATTTTTGTTGAGTTAGCACATTTTGGATTGTATTTTATCATTGTTTTTGTTTAACCACGACTAATCCCAAGGGGATGATCCTCAAAACAGAAGTGACCAACAGCACTTGTTTAGACTGCATCTAATCTGACAATAAACAGTGACAAAGTTGGATCATTTATGCTTAAAAAAACAACCCCAAGACCAAAAAACAAACTTACTTATAGGTAAGGCCTATAAGTAGCTGTTTCAAATGCAATCATCCATCAACTAACATGAAAATTTGTGGGTTGGTTTGATCTTTGCATTGAAAACAAATCTGATCCAAACACATTTCATAGCACTTTAAAATCTGTAATGGAAATTAACAATTTCAGGTCATAACAGCAAGATAGAAGTATCTTGCACAGCCAAAACACCATGCAAAAATTAGTATTTCAATCCTTAGTGCTCGCTGTAAGTCGCTTATAGAAGAGCTATTTTAAAAAAACCCTTTAGGAGAACTGTGTTCACATTTCCTATTTCTGCTAGGAATGTTCAAAAAAATTATTTATCTTATAATGTTCTATTACATTTGGCAGATTTATACTGAAAACTAGGTGAAGATCAGTTTTCATAAAAATTTAGTAGTTGGCCTCTCTGCTCTAGTCAACAACAACTTGGCAACAGTTCCCAAAAGATGACTTCCATATAAATCTCTGCTGTGAAATCCCAGCCACAAGGAACACAGACCACTGCTAGAATTTTTTTGGATCAATGTTTGGCCCTGTTAGAATGTTCCATATGGCCTGCAAAATTCATTGTAAGACTATTAATCAGTATCACACATAAATGGATGCTATTGAAAATTACTATTTGCTTAATTTATCCAGTCTCCCAATAATCATTTAGTTTTAAGAAGCACCTTTCATATAACTTCCTACATCAGCTTGTGGAGTTTAAATTAGTCTTCTTCACTTGCTAATACGTTCATTTCAAACATAATAAAAAATAACTAACTACAAATTTGTATTTGACATTTCTGTCCTAGCTTCTCCAGAATCAAACTGTGGTGAAAAATAATTAATTGTTTCTCATTTGGTTCATTTAAAGAATTCATCATGAAGTTTTTAAAGAGTTCATCGTGACTAGGATGTCAAGTGGATTCTCACTCTATGAGGTACCTTCACATCCAATACTGAAATGTGTTTTTCTTTTATTACAGTTATTTAGCTCCTCACGGGTGGTGGTTTATTACCTTCACCTACAGGAAAGGTGCTAGATCTTAACAAAAGAATGGAGCTTCCTGTGCAGCTCCCTTGATGAATTGCGTATTCACGGAAGTAGCGGAATAAGGCAGTTTTCTTGGAGAATGCCTTCGATACAAATGCAAGGTGACACTGAACTCTACACAGGGACAACAATTACATTTTGCAACGCTTATTTCCAACATTACTTTGAAAAGAACCTAGATATACACGGAAGAATTATGCATACTGAAACTATCAGAAAGCTTATTGATTTCTTTTCTGTAATTTCCCATGTTAATAAGGCTCTTCATCTGCAGTGACCATTAGTTGTTCTTTGTACTTACTGGAGAAAATATTACTTAATCTGCTGCTTTGAATTTCTACAAAGCAGAAGGTAAACAACTTCCATTTTACCTACTAGTTATGGCTAGGGAGAACATGGCCAGAACAGGGACGTGGCAATGTGAGCATGAATTCTAACAGTGATAATCAATCACTGCGATTTTAGCTAACAAGAAACAACATAATAGTGAGGGATGAGATATAAATCCCCAATCTACTACACATATTTATGGTTCCTCTAGTAGGAAAAAAAATACTTTCTGCAAGTTTTTCTTCCATGTAATTATTTAAGATCAAAAACTCCAAACTTGTTGGGAGATGAGAACAGCAGAAACAGCAGGAAGAACTAACAGAACTACTCCAGGCTGGTTTCAGCACGTTAACAAATAACCACCACATAACATTATAAGTCCTCATCAATAACAGTGGATAATTTACACTGTTTAGGTTTTAGAAAGTGGTTGATTACTTGCAGCTATATTTTCCTTTGTTCACCATAGTTAATGTATTAAAGAACAAAGTATTTCGGTTAGAGCCATTAATATGGTACCTAATTATCTTAGCAAGCCATGGCGCAGTGTAATTTCTTAGAGCAGAGAATCTCTATGCAATTAACATTGAGCTTCGCTAAGCCCTTTACTTCCTCTAACAGCAGGAAACACAATTATACAATGTATATTGTTTCTTGCGTAGGTATAAAGCTGAAGCATAGACTTCCCTACACCCCTTTAGCCACGAGTGTTTTCCTCAGGAAAAGGCTTAGGCAGTCAGATCATGCAAGCTATAAGAGGGTATGAGAAGATGACACTAGCAACAGGCTTTTCAAAAATGTACACAAACTTGAAAAGTCTAACCCTCTGGCTATTTCCCAGGAAATTTATTTTGCATCTTTAATTTACTCAGATGCCCCCCACCGTGACTTAAAACCCCTTTTGCATGAGAGGAGTTCTGGCAGCACTGGCTGAGTTGTTATCGAAAGGCTGAGGAGCAGTGAGATGACGATAAAACCAAAAAGTGACAGACTAGTTGGCCTCCCCAGCACTGGTAAAGTTGAAGAAAACATTTGCTAAAAGCTGCAGGCTTTTTTAATAGATTGTATGGCAGATATACATTTGGGATACCAAAATTCAAATCTCATCTTTGTTTCATCTACATTCAATGACAAAAAGAACATGTAAGGCAAAGACTTCTTTTATTTTAAGCTAGGCTTAAAGTTGGGTTTCAATTATTCAGACATGATTGTCCAGCTGGAAAGAAATTTGTTTTGAAGTTTCCTTCTAATTAAGACCCTATTCATTCTATCTGAAATCACTAATTTAATTTGAACTCATACATTTAAATTCTTTCTCAAGTAGTGACTTGACACCAATTAGTTGGCCAAAACTAAGGTGGAAAAAAAACAAAGCTATGCAACACCAAAAGCAAAATTGCTTTTATTCACAGAATTCTACTTAAAGATATGATATTATTTAACTTACAAAGCACACGCTAAATCATTAGTGAAAATAAGCTGCAACTGATTTAATTCTGAAGAACTTTGCTGTAAGTCAAAATATTTTTTATATAACTGTTAACCTGCCTTAAGCAGACTATTGATTTGAAACAAGGACAGGCACCACTGATTATAGAGGAATATGGCAACTGTTCCATCTGTGAGCAGAACTTCAGCAGATCATGAGAATCCAAACCAGATCATACTTCCTCAATAACCTGCTTTTAAAAGGCAAATGAGCACAGATAAGCAGTATGACTAATATTTACTAAACTAATTCCCTATTTCACCTTTTGAATTTCTAAATTATTTACCTCGTGTATCATTTTAATTATTTTTGCAGTTTGTTCCCAGAGAACCTCGATGCTGGGAAATTAATTAATGGACACAATAGAAGAACTGTCAGCATTGTTTAACTACAATTTCGGCACCGGCCTCATTTACATGTATCCCTTTATTCTAAACAATAGAACTGCTGATTTTTTTTGTATGAAATTGTTAGTTCATTAAAAAGAGCACAATGATATCCTTTTCTACCGATATTCATCAGTTATCACATTTTGCTGAAATACATAATCCACGCTCAAGACGACGACTAGAGCTTTTAGCTCCCAGATTTCAAAGATACTGAAATAGTTGTATAATAGTTGTTTAATTGTTTGATTAATTGGCTTTAGCTTTATCATATTATTAGCTTTAATAAAAGTTACATCATTATTCAAAGCAGACCTATAAAAAGTAAAAAATGTTAGCTTAACCCTTCACAATTGAAAAAAATCATTTGAGTAACTGTACAAATACATATCACATTTATTCTGAAAGACAAAATCAACATCTAAATAACAGCATTAAAAACTAATAGTTGCTTATTCCAACTTCTCATCAAACAACAAGAATATTCTTTTTGACTCACTGCCAGTCTACTCTTTGAGTATGTTTTAGGCCACGTATGTCGGTTCCAGATACAGAGGCTTACACGTGTGCCCTTTTGGACAACATCTGGCATTTTGATTGCAATGAACACCTAAGTGAAATATTACTGGTCATGTGAATAAAATGTATTAAATAATCCAATAAAGATATTACTGAATTCATGTCTGGTGAACAGAAACATTACAATCCTTAAATTCCCACATCTGTAAAATGAAGGGATAGTTGCATCAATGTAAACTGTAAATGTTTTGTGAAGATTTCTTATTGCCTTCCTTTCCTGTTTTCTAAGCTTAGTCATGACACAGTCAAGTCATGACACAGAGTCAAGAACATCACCCAAGTTTCTAGCACAACCATTATAAAGATACTCGATACCCCACTAGCTTTTTTTCATCCCATCATTAAACCACATTACATTCTACAAACTAGCAACAAAATCCTTAATTTCTGATCACCAGTATTCCTCTAGAGAGTAGAAAATAGTTGGAACTGGTATTTTCCTCCACTTGCTGGTCTGCAAAAATCTTAAATTAATTATCTTGAAAATACTGCTTCCTTGCAGAGCAGCGCTATCTGAATCTGTCTCCACCTAGGAATGGCAATTTGGCTGAATGTTCAAATTTTGTCTCGTGATGATGATCTAATTGCACCAAGCTTTTTGTGACCATACGACTGCTTAACAACATTCCTTGGCCTGCATGCTTTACATTTCCTTCAGCTTCTATTAAAACTAACATGCTAATAATGACACAGAAACTAAAGTAGGCAGCTGCTGAATGCAGCCGCATCTTCACTGATTACAGAGGAGAAAAATCACATCATCTGAAAACATTAAGCAGCTGGTCTTCAGCTACGTCCAGCACACAGGCTCTACAGTTGTGATTCTGCAAAACTGCAGGTTTATAAAAGGGGTGATGTCAAAAGTAACTGAAAAGCCAACGCCATTACTTATTCCAAGTATCTGAAAATTGCTAGTCACTCATCACAGCTGGAAACGTTAATAATGCACGTATTTTAATTAAATTCATTAGATACTTGATAGCTATTACCAGGACCTTGATCTTCTCTGGATGAGTAAGACAAAGCTGTTTCTCACCTAAACAGTTAATACAAAAGACTCACCATGCTGATGAAAAAAACACTCTTCAGACCACTCCTATTCACATCCACCAACTGGTTAGTACAGAAATAGAATAATAGCAATGAGACAGCGGCAGCTTTGCTGAACTCTGATCAGAATGAGAAACTACATCCACTAAATATAATTGACTTTATTAGCTTCATCAAAAATATTTCCTGCGAATAACACTATTGTTCTGAAGACATAATGTGTCTCAATGGATGCCATAGCCTGCTCAGTACTTAAGTATCTCTCAGGACATTGAATCAAGGTAAGCTCTTTGACTTTAATCTTCTCAAAATCCTGAAAATCAAAACCTGGAGGACAGAAGAACAATCAAGTCAAAGTCTGCACCAATAATCAGTCTTCATACCGGAATACTGATTGAAGACAGCAGCACGAAACAAAAGACTTAGGTGGCAATGGCAACACCAGTGGAGTTGTCGCACTGCTTTATCAAGGCTCTCAGGAGGTTAACTCTGATGCTACTACTCTTATCTCTGAGAACTGAAAGATCTGTCTTGACCCTGAAGAGCCCTGAGCAATTATGAGACAGTAATACTCTCATACTTTTCTCCAGCTCAGGTGCATCATACACTAATCATCAATGCTATCCTAAGTATACAGATTGCAACCACTTTGTTGAGAAAAGGTTCTATGAGAATACCCTCAGTGTAAATGAAGCAAAAAGTGGCAGAAAGTGAGGCAAAATTTAAGATATTACCACCTGCATACAACTTTATTAATTCTAATATTACCAATAATGCATTTTTTTCTGGACAACCTTACTCCATCACAGATGGAGCACAGTCAAGTAGCTTGAAAAGTCCCTGCTCTACAACAGCTTCTTCCATACTGACAGCCTGAGGTGACCACTATAGCTTCATGTTTTTCACATTTGACATGACATCACCAGAGCTTAAAGTTTAAGTTATTCAAATCTCTTATTGCTGTCAATAAACATGGCTTGCTTTTTTGTTTCAACCAGCTTTTGTGAGCATCTCTCCACCGATCCGCGTTGACATTTAAAGGGCTCAGTCTTCAGTACCAGTATCGTGAGACACTTCCAACAGACGACAAAGCGAGCAAGAGTGTCCTAATCACTACCTCCACGGCCTTAAGCAGCTCAACATGGGAAGACAGCTTTGATCCAAACAAAAGCTTTCTGCCTGGACTTTTCAGCTGAATGCAGAATCTTCAGCTGAAATTCACAGTTAACATCTAGTATAGTACTTCTGCAAATTCCTTAATCAAGAACTATTGACCAAATATTCTGAAAGCACAATACTAGTCCTGCTGAAACAACCTGGGCACTGCATATTGCATTAAATTCCCAAAGAAGCGGTTTACAATTTGTTTTATTCAAGCCTTCAAAAGAGTGCCTACTGAGGTTATAAAAGAGTTTTACTGGATTTGGTTTTTTACTATTACAGAAGAAAAAAACCTATACTTCCATATAATTTTCTTCAAATCTCTTTTATTTAGCTGTAACAAGCAACAATAAGACAATCATAAAAAAATCATGCTGCCAGGCTTCAGGATGAATTTTATCAAAATGAATGTGAAAGGAACAAATATTTAGCAAAATAACAATTCAGCCTCTAGAAAATCACAACAGAAACCAAACAAAATATTATCTATCCAAGTTGTGAACTAAAATAATAGATTCATCTACTAATAGATGTATTATCAAAATATTTTTTTACTGCACCTGTCTTTCAGCTTTATAATATTTTTCAAATGAATTAAACAGATTTTTCCCACATGGTTTTGCTTATAGCAATGAACACTGAAGATCCTAAACTTTTAGGCTTCAAAATCTGACTAGAATATACCCCAAAATGTTGGGAAGAAGGATGTCAAGTTGTGTGTTCAAAGATAAATTTAAGTCAATGCCAATGTTTTAGTATCTCAGATATCATTTAAGCTACAAAACCAGCTTCATTTGGTACCTAGCTAAAAGGTTTTTTACACAGCTTACTCATCCCCAGTTATTTTGTGTACAGTGGTATGCCTCGATTCCCAAACACCCTAAACTAATATCAAAATGGTAACAGGTGTAGAAAAATTAAATAAAAAATAAAACACATTTATTGTCATTAGATTTTTCTATACATTAAAAAAAATGCATGCAGAGATTTTATGATGGCCCATACTGATCATCTAATACCATTTTGGAAAACTGTTTTCTGTACACGTTATTTTTCAGGGTAGTATTAAAAATTTATCAGTATAAAATCTCTGCTATCGCGGAATGGCTCTGGGGAAAGATGAAGCTCACCATATCTTGACAGAGTCTGTAGCTCCTTGCAGTCAAAATGGAGGCGGTACAGTGCTATGAGTTGGAAGAAACGTGCTCTAGCCAGCCAATGTGCATTGCAAAATGAGCTGTGAAACAAAGAAATCAGCTCACCCGAAGTTCTGCTGAAGGTTTACACACTGAAGGGACTCCCAGAGCTATGTAGAAACTCCTTGTCCGGGCAGAGGGATAGAAATAGTGGTGTCAAACAATTAAGTGATTGCAGAAGGTTTACAATTCTCAGGACTAGCAATGAGCTACTGAAGATGGATCCTGGACACCCATCAAGAATCTGCATTTGCCACATAACTGTCAGACAGCAAGGACTCTATCATGAACATTTCTAGGGCTGTTTTCTTTTCATGTTCCCTCAATAAAGCATGGCTAGTCTTAGAAGGCTATGGAAAGCCTCTGCATCCCTGGGGTCTTAAACTATAAACCAAATTCTCATTTCTGAAAAACGACGAGGTGCTGCTACTATGGAGAGAGTCAGGAAGCAAAGGTGGTCACGCACCGCTCATTGAGAGCCTACAGGGACCCAAACTACAGAGTTCTGTTTCCATAAAGGGTACAGGACCAGAGAGAAAGAGAAATTAAAACAAAAAGAAAAAAGGAGAAAAAAAAAAGGAAGCCATAGCCCAGTTAGAATAAAGGAAATGAAGAATGCATGTGTAGTGAAATGGGACTCAATACCACAGGGGAAGGGAACCTACAAGTCAGAAAATAGAAAACTTCTTTACCACATCCCTAATTTACATAGCAGGTATTCAGAAATAATATTAGTAATCACAGTTAAAATGTAAAAAAATAAAAATATACTGCAATCATACCAACACTTAGTCTGCACTTAAATATTTAACTTCAAAAAGTGATATGGCATCATGCAACAAAATGCTTTTCAAATTGTATCTTATGTAAATCTCAACAAAATCAATTTTTTAATTATGAAAATGATTTATTAAAAAGCTGGTGCTGGATTATTTGAAAATAAAACAATAGCACATCAATCCCATAAAAGCAATTTTTCCTGAAATATTAAAATGAAGTTAATACATAGGTAAGAGACAACTTTCCTCTATCTGCAATCTAAGCGTTAAAAAAGTATCATTAATGAAAGTTGTTTATACCTTTCAGAAAGGACAGATTGATTTGTTTTCCCACTAACACATTGCTTTTCCTCAGGTTTGATAAATCAGTATGAACAAAGAAAGAATCTAGTTAGAAAGAAGAAAAACCTGTTTATTAACAAACAGGAAGACTATTAGAACTTAAGGCCTCAATCATGAAAATACTACTGTTAATTTTGTGGAAAGGTATGTGAGCACAATGTATAAGAATCTTTTTCAGCTACGTGAGAATTTATTAAAGGATAATCAGAAGATACAGTTTTTGTTAGGCTGATTTGTATATAATAATTTATAAAAAAAACTTTCAAAAAATCTGTTGTCCATTTATGGAAAGAAAAGAGAATGGTTGACTGTTGACGTTATCTGGAAATTTTCATCCATAACATTTTGCAAAAAAGAAAAAAAGGAATTGACAGTATTTAAATGAAACAGCAAGAAAACACAGGCATTTCAACTGTTATCTCTATTGCACTTTCTACTAGACCATGTTTCCCCTCCAAAATAAACTATTTATTTCTGCCTAGAATGCAAAAAAACCCCTGCTGTATAGCTTTTTGCATCTATTTAACTTATTCAAGGTATTATTACTATTTCCTAAGTCACTACATAAAACTTGCATTTTCAATGCTATTTACTGTGTTTCATAAAAGTTCCATTAGAAGCAAATTCAAAGCAAATATAAGTTGGAGGCATCATTTCCATTTATTACTTTTCATAATACCTTTTTCATTCAGAGGTATCAACACAATCTATGGAATTATTGCCATTGTTCTCAAAGACAGATAAAGGACAAAAAAAAAATCACAGCATAGTGTCTAATTATTGTCATCTATCAAAAATGATGGAATATATATTAAAAGTTATGCAATACAGTGTATAGTAATCACATGGATATTTATGACGATCCAGTTTAAGACTACTGCGAAAGATTGTCAGTTTGATATGTAAGTTTTCAGTTTGTGTGGTTATGTTCCTTTTCAAAACCAGACACCAGGAGGCCAGGACGACATCTCTGGAGGAAAAGTGAGATCCCTCAGGATGTTCCCTTCAGAGCAACTGAGGACACCTAGGAAGGAAAGTTCCAGTGACCACAGTGAAGATCAGAAGAAAAATTATAGCAAAGAACTGGGGGCCTGCACCAACCAGAGCCAGAAAGACTGATGAGAGGATGAGGAAGCAAACAGAGTTTGATGAAAGAAATCTTGTAGAGTTCTGAGAGGGCTCTGAGGAGCTTGCTAGGATTCAGAAAGTCATTAAGGGCACAGCTACTGCAGTGGTTTGGTTTGGATTGCAAGCATTCTTTTGAAATACATTCCCACGTACATTCATGTACTGAATCATGGCTTGCATTGTAGAGTTTCTCTCCACAGATACACTCCTATTGCACTGCACTATTTGCCAATGCAGACACTCAAAGTTAGAAATTAAAGCTGGAAGAAAACCTGCCCTACAAAGATGCAATGGATGTAGAGTCGCCTACAAATTCCTTTTATTTCTGCTCTCAAAAATAGAAAAAATTTTGTGACTAGTAAAGAAACTAATTATTCTAACTTCCACTTAATGAAAACCAGCTTTTAAACAATTCAAAAAGTCTTTTTGGAATACTTTCAAGTGAAAGAGGAGGAGGAGCTGTGTTAAACCCGCCTCCGAGCTCAGGCCAGCCGGAGGTATTGCTTCGTGTCCAGGGTCCTGCCAGAGGTACTACAGGTAGTTAAGAACTATCCTCTTGCACATGACAGACTTTCTGCAAAGTTTTCATATCTTCTATTTCCATCATCACTTACGAGCAGAACAGAAAAAAGTGACAGTCAGACTGGGAATTTGACGTAATGTTTCCCCATATAGTCTCTCTCTGCAAGAAAAGACAATCGGACACAAAGTATTTTAGTTTCAAAAACGTTCAGCCAAACTAAACTGCAGAAGACTCTGTGATTTTATCTCAGCCATCTGCTTTGTTTATAAGCAAAGAATGTTCAATATGCTGCAATAAATTCAAAGCTTTCAATCTGTCTCCTGTCACAAGAAAAATGAGAATGTTGAAGTGTAAAAGATGGGAAAAACTCTGAATTTCCATTAATTCCTGAAGTGGCTAAACACCTTTTGACTCCAGACTAAAACAGAATATCATACCCAATTTTCTGTATTCTGATATTCAGAACTAAAGAAATGATACAGCCACAGCTCCTAAAAATGAAGATTTCTCAGAACTTGGTAAACATTTACCACATAATTCTTAGCACTCTGAAGTCAAATGGACACCACCATCTTCCCTCTAGAAAAGGAAAGCATAGCTAATTCATAATTATTAACACAGGCTCTCTTTCATTACTCACTCTCTATAAGAAAGCATGGACACGCACAATTGCTAGTCCAACTTCCAGCAGTAATGGTATTCATCAGTAATCTTCTTGTGAGCCTTTACAATGGCCCTACTACTTGACTTCAATCAGCTGTAAAGCTCCTTTATTCTGTTATCACATCAGTGTGAGGGAATGAATGCCAAGGATTGAATGCCCTCCTAAAGGAGCGCGGTCATGCCGTTAGAATAGCAATGAGCTTCATCCCACACTGCTCAACACAATCTTTCACACTCCCTCGCTCTTGCAGAGGAGGGCATGCATGACAAAAATAAATATCCGTTGAGCGCAAACGCTAAGAAACATATCTACGGAATAATGTACTAAATAAAGCATGTAACAGTTTAATAGGAGGAGTTGGAAGTTGATATAAAGGATGCAATTAATCGACATAACTGGCAGCAGTTGTGTTCTATTTGTCAGCAGAAAGGGATGGGTGGAATAATTATTCTACTAGTGAGAAAGATATTCAGAATTTCAGTACAGAATGTCTGTACTCAATTCTCCTGAAGCTCTTTTCATTTTTGCTGATGCAAGGACCTAAGAATAGACTTGTTCTGGCTCATTATAATAAAGAGAAGAAAACAAGTGATCCAGATCCAAAAATGGATGCTTGTAAATATTTTAAGTAGAATCTTTTGGTGGCTCAGTCTGTCTCCTCGCTGTACTGCTGACTATTGTCCACGTTGCTTTAGCCAAAACAAGGCGTTTAGCCCGATATGAAATCTCCACTAGTATGCTCCCAGAATCTAGACCGTTGTATCAACAAAGTTATCAGACAACTCAGGCAGGAAAGCCAACTGTCATTCATAATTTAATATTGCTTTTTAGGACTGACTCAAACAGAGGTTTTTTGCCTTTTTTTTTTTTTTTTTCATTTCAAATACATCAACACTCCACAAAGCTGTGTTTAGCAGGAAGAACAAAAAAAAGTGTAACTTTCTAGCTCAAGTATATTGGTGGATTTTCAGTAATAAATATATTATAAAATGCTTTACAAAAATTTGTATTTCAAAAGTTAGTTATGATAAAATCTACTTTATGACCAGCTATAAAACAGTGGTTTTCCTCTAGAAAGGTTATTTCTACTAAATATTTTTAAAAGATTTCAATCAAAACTTATTTTCATAATGACACTGAAAAATGTATACAATCTTGTGAATATAAAATAGACTGGATGAAAGGAGTAAAGACATCAGAAAGCTTGGCTAACAAAATGCAGCAACTGTCCTAAGAAAACTAATTATTTTTCAGGGCATTATCTTTTAAACCAACACTAGGCTGCAAGTCCATTCATTCTGTAAATCTTTTACTTCATAATCTCAAAACCAATGTGTTTATGCTTCCATTTCCTTACATTCACTGAGGTACTCTGATTTTTTCCCCTTCAGTTAAAATTTTACGTAAAAAAACAAAAAAATAATCTTCCTTGCGTGTGAACCTATTTAAATTCCTATGCTGTTCCATTAAGGATGAAGAGAAAGGATGGTGCTGTAGACTGTGAAATGCCTTTCTGTTATTTGACCAGAAGCAGATTATTTCAATAGTGCACTAAACTCTACAGTCCATTTTAGAGCAAACAGGAATACAGTGAATTCTCTCTGCTGTGAAGTATCTGTCAGCATCAACTCCTGCTTGGAGAACCTTTGTGCCCCTACTCAGGATTAAGGCATTGATGTGGCAGGTGAACGGGGCTTCTGAACACTGTTTTGAGAACATGAACTGACATCTCAGCATACTGGAGATACATTAAAATTTAATGAGTGACTCAACTGACGATGTTTTCTTGAGCAGCTACAATGATCCAGTGATCCAAACAGCAACTTTTCCAGTAGGAATGCTTTAAATATTGTCTCCTGCACCTCTCAATCACGCTTGCAAAAGGATCAAAACTCAGGATGGAGCTCTACAAAACACCTTCCTCAGTGAAAGTATATAGCTAAAACTGCATCTTCAGTGGTGCTAGACTTCACTGTATAGTATTTTGGGGACACCCTTTACCAATAATGTATGCAGAGAACTCTCAGTCAAGGCAGAGAAGGCACTGATAGAAATCAGTAAAGGGGCTTTCTTTTTTTAGTATAGGTGAGCAACAAAAACTTATAACTGTTATAGTAATTATATCCTAACAAATAGTTATTAGCACATGCAGGCATTAAAACTGAATCACTTCACATGTGGAAAGGGGCCAGAAACGATTGACTCTAACAAGGCCGGGCAGCCATCCCCTGCCTCCTCTCACAACAGCATGATACAGAACTGCCCAGCTCCCTATGCCTTGCTTAAGCTTAATTATGTCTAATAAACAATAAAGCTAAATTAGAACAGGATCCTCCTCACAGTCAGGGACAGAAGGAAGGAAATAAATGGCAGCTGAGATACCACCAGTCCAAACCCCCCACTGACAGGAGAACAAGAAAGCACCCATAGGTCACACTGGGTTTCATTAAATAACAGCATTCAAAAGAACTAGGCTGCGCCAAAGGTAGACTGCAAGAAGACACATGCCTGATGAGCTAAAGACCTCTCAAGGTTGTTAACGTGCTGGGGTTTACACAACATTAATGAACTCCTGGGCATCAATTAAGCATGAGATTAAGCTTGCAGTTAAGGCCATGTGCTTTAGTAAAGACGACTTCAGGAAGCATACTTCCAGGTGTGCTCATCTTCATACTTCCAAGAACCCTTTCTAAATATGAAGAGTTTTCTGAATCAGGATTTATTTGTATTCCTGAAACCAATGAAGCAGAATAAGGGCAAAATGGGGAAAAAAGAATAAAAAAATACTGCATTGGTGAGTAAAACATTTAATGAAGATTTAACTCCACAAATTCTACTTTTCTACTGATACTAGCAGAATTTTTGGAAATTACACTAGGAAAAACCATTTATAGCAACAAGTTGATAAATCTGAAAAAAACCTAAGGTGATAAAATACATAGAGTAGCTTAAATCATAGAAATAAAAATCCAAACACACCTAAAAGAAAACAGATACCCATTACATTTTAATACTGAAATGAATAATTGTTAAATTCCTCATTAAAAAGTCCTTTGCGAAGACTGAAATTTACTCCAGTAAAAGCACCTGCACCATTACTCTGACTTTGCATAATTTTCTGTTAATGACCTAGACCTAGCAATATGATGGAAAACCTAATAATGTGGTATTTATTTCTTAGATAAAGGAACAAACTGGGAGAAAAACAAATTCAGAATGATTTTAAATGTCTCAAAAAGATGAAAGAATTTCCTTAGTTTCCCTTGGTTTTACAATCAGTTCTTTAAGAGATCAAAATCAAAGCACATTAACTGTTTTATTTAGAAATGTTAAATACAAGATAATTCATTTCTACTACAGTTTCTTCTCCCCGTTCCCTCCCTGCTCCCCTGCTGAAGGAAAACAACATTGGTTCTTGCTAATGCTGTTAAGCAATATAAACTTCTTGTCCATAGTGGAAAGCCATTATATTTAGAAGTAAAGAAATATTTCTTTCCAAATATATGTGCTCCTGGCATGTAAACCCATATTAATATTTTGTCAAAAAATAAAACGCTTCCAAGATCTATCTTACAAGAAAATGGAACTAAATAAGACATAAATAATGAAAAACTGGATAACTGGAAACACCGGAGGTCAAATCTGATGTTTGCCTGAGACCAGGAAAAGGAAGCAGTAAAGACAGAAGCAGATGAACAAAACGCAGGCCCTGTCTCTGTGAGCAATACTAACACCTGAAGGAAACCACCTTGTACTTTGAGTAGGAGTTTATTCACACAAAATGTCTACCTCTCATAATCCCATTAAAAATACAGTTTTGATGAATAATTGTTTACCTAATTAAAGACTTTCTTGGCCTAACTGAAAAACAAAGACATAATTTGCTTACAATACAAATCGGATTTTATGTAAAATATTTGTATCGATTTTTTTCTTGACAGTTTGCTTCATTCATTTATTTCTCAGCAAATCAAGCAACCTGCTGAACCAGACTGAATGAGGAGATCGGCTCTTCTCTTGTATCTGGAGATCAAATGAGGAAGTTAACTTTCCCCACTGGGTTACATTGCCAAGTGCTGGAATAAAATGTATGTGGAAAGAAAAACAGAAAAAAAAAATATTTGAAAAAGGCTGGCACATTTCAGAGTATTGCCTTTAAAGCAAAACAAGATTTACATGGAAAATGCAGGTGTAGATAATTCTTGCTGGTTATCTCAAACAATGCTACAGGTGCTGCTATTAATTTCTGGTTATTTCCAGATGATAACAAAGTTTTGTGTAATTCTTACCAAATTACCTCTAAAAATAATCTCTGTTTTAGTCAGTAGGGAAAAAAAAAACCAACCAACCTCACACCAAAATTAGAAATGAACCTTTTATAGTGAAATAGTGTTTTTAAATATGACTTAATCTGTAGGCTGCACGATTATCACATAGGAAGATAATGTGGACTTTGTAGGAATGACTGCTAATCACCTATCCACAGAAATAAAATTATCTTTGATTGAAATGCTGTATTAAAAAGTCTAGAAAATACCTACCTGAGTTCTTTTTAAAGTATCAGCTATAAGTCTATGAACTATATTTTAATTATTGTTGATGAGCAACTGGCATGATATATTTGTTCCTGTTCATTTCTCACAGCTACATACCAGCTTGCCAGTTAAATCTTTCTGAATATTCTCATTTCTAAATCCTTTTCCCTTTGACTGTGATCCATGCTTACTTTCTGCTGAGGAAAAGGCATAAAAGGCTTATAAGTTCAAATGCTTAATGGGTTTATGAAGAAGAATGTTGTAAGAAGGATTGCTTTGACAGTTTGATTAGATTAACACAATCAATCAGTTTCAACAACATGTGCTGCCCTTAGAAATACTGGTACTGCAACTTCCTTAGTGCATACTACTGCATTTATATTGAAAAGCACCAATACCACATCTTTCCAATGAAAATGAACTGAAACACACTGAATAAGGATGATGGCATTTATAAATACACTCCTCTCACCAAGAGAATTAGCAAAAATGAAGCATAAATACCTGTATGCTCGTTTGTGAAGATGCATTTACATTTTAAAAATGTACATGGAATTTGTAACTAGTTTACAAGTATGGAAAATAGCATTGCAATTTTTGGAATTGTTGAGTTATACAGGAAAAAATAACTAAGTAAAAACCTGAAATATTTACAACATAGTTTGCAAATAAAGTATACTCTGTATTTTATAGCCACATACTATGCTGTAAATGTAGTTCTGTCTTCTATGAGAAATATCCCAAAGGTTCAAAATACGAAACAACTGACCAAGCATGTCTGGCAATTGTTAACAGGTCTGATTCAAGGAATTGCAGAAAAGGAAATGATCTATTATAATTTTGCCTTCTTGAATTTGTTGTTCTGGCAGTCATAGAATCATAGAATGGTTTGGGTTGGAAGGGACCTCAAAGATCATCTAGTTCCAACCCCCCTGCCATGGGCAGGGACACCCTCCACTAGACCAAGTTGACCAAAGCCCCATCCAACCTGGCCTTCAACACTTCCAGGGATGGGGCATCTGCAGCCTCTCTGGGCAATCTGTTCCAGTGCCTCACCACCCTCACAGTAAAGAATTTCTTTCTAACATCTGATCTAAATCGACCCTCCTTCAGCTTAAACCCATTACCCCTTGTCCTGTCACTACACTCCCTGATAAACAGCCCCTCACCATCTTTCCTGTAGGCCCCTTCAGGTACTGGTAAGCCGCAATTAGATCTCCCCGGAGCCTTCTCTTCCCCAGGCTGAACAATCCCAACTCTCTCAGCCTGTCCTCATAGGAGAGGTGCTCCAGCCCTCTGATCAGCTTCGTGGCCCTCCTCTGGACTCGCTCCAACAGCTCAATGTCATAACGTTATCTAAACGTTGCTTCAGTCCTCCCCCCACACTGAGTTTTACTAAATTTTATATTTTAAAAGATGATTTATACTCCATTCATGAATAAAATTAACGTGCAATCTGGTACAGCTATAGCACAAACCTCGCAGATTTATAACCATCCTGTCAGAGTGAATCTCACTTTGGTATAGGGGAGATCAGGATATGAGGTTAGTAGCAGGACAGGTATCTCCTACGGCACTTAAGTTGAAATAAGGATAGGTCCTTATTTTCAACTCTGGAGCTTGTGAAGGACAGGTCCTCCTTGTTTTCAACTCTATTACACAACACAATATTCTATATTGTGACAAAACTTGAAAATTTTCTATACAAATACAACTTTCTGTAGTAACAATAATAAGCAAGGGACTAGGTTCTGATTTACGGTTGCACAAATACATGATGTATTTTATCATGTATAATGATACCCAGTGATTCTATCATGATATAGCAATGACAGCAAAACTCAATACATTTGAACTTTTGTTAACCAAGCCCAAATAGTCTGAAATGACTACAGAAAAAACATACACAACTTTTAAATCTTTTCAGCAGAAGTTGAAGATGCACTGAGTAACATTAGATACAGACTAAGAGCCATCTGACAGACTGCAGCGATCTCCACATAACAACAAAATGCACTATCAGCCTTGAGATAGTGCCTACTTAATCCAGGACTACAGGAGATGGACCAAACAGGGTTCTCTGAAAGCTCATGTCTGCACTTAGATTAGCAAGTAACTCAGAGCAATAGGAGATGATGAGAAGATCAGAGCAGTTCGGGCTGAGGCTTCTACAGCTACAGGAAATGCAGTTTGGATTTGCATCTTACTTCACACTCAATTTAGTCTTGGATTTTACTTCATAATAGATTTAACCTTGAGCCCTCAAATACAATGTTCCCACCATTCACGTGGGTCAAAGCTGTCCAAGTCATTGCCTTGAGACACATATGTCCCCATTAGGGGACATTAGGTGTTGGAGCCTCTTTGGTGTATAGCTGAAAGAGAGGTTACTGTTAAATTTCCTCAGAAAGGAATTAACATCAGAAATATTCCATGAACCAAACCAATAGAAGGCAAGTGAGGACAAAATGGGAATTTGCTTCAGAACTGTACTACCATTCTAAATCAAAATGCAGACCTGCATTTGCTGCATGTATATGCAGACTTGCATCTAAATCTTGCTTCTCAAGAGAAGAATTTAAAAAAAGTGCCTAATAAACACAGAATCCAAACAACCTAGAAAGTGTCAGCATATCAAAATGGGAATTGAAGAATTCATGAGCTGCTTACGCTAGTTTATACAATCAACATCACCTCACATGACTGCAGGTATACTGCCTACGAGCACCTACAAGTACAAAGCTGCAAAAATAGCAGCATGCCCATCAACACAAGATTGTTCACAAAAGTTGGAAGTTCTCATTTCCGTGGCTGTAAAAAATGTCTTTTAAACAACAGCTTAATGGTTCTAGAAAGAGGAAACACCTTTAATTTCAAGAAGAAAAAAAAAAAAAAAGATGAAGGCTGCAATTAGAGGACTTGGAAACAAAGATAGAAAGGTTGGTGAATTGTCAGTGCTGATTAAGACAGTGGAGAAATAAAAGCTAGCCAGGGTGAAATTAAAGCATTGTGAACCCCCGCAACTGGGATGAAAAGAAATCTCTGTAATCAACTAAATACAAGTGTATCTTACTACTCTGCTAAAGTGGGCTGAAGTATCCTTAGTGTAATAATATTGATCCATTCAAAATAATAGTAGCTAAATTCAGCATATAGCATACTGGAAATTTTGGAGAAAAGGGTATTGTTCAAATGTACCAATTACCAGTTTTGGAGTGTCAGGAAATACTTTAATTTAAAAAAAAGTATGATTTTCTTAACTCATTTCATAAGCTACCTTTAAATGAAGTTCCCAAAAGCATTTTTGGCAACCTCTGTCAGCATACACGAATTACAAACTTTTGCCATTGGCAACACACGATTCAACTTCTACCTGATTGTATGAACTCCTCAGTACTTCTCACACATCACAATTAATATGAACTGAGAAAGCTATATAAAAGAATATTATTCTTTCTTAAAATAAACTTTTTCAATAAATAGAAATATAGCCCTATTTTTCCCTCTCTACTGTGGAAAACAAGGGGTTTCAGCATTTAACCAAATTACTTTGAGCTTGAATTGAAATTTGTCTTCCTTCAATTACTACCACATTCATGGTTTTCAAAAACTGCAAGAGCAGATGTGGAGTCACTGTCTCTGAAAGATATGTTTCCCACGACAGCTATTTTCATTTTATTTGTAAATTCTTTCATTGTTTAAAGTCATGATAGTATTGCAGCACAAAGCTATGATGCTCAAGTTGTGATTCTGACATTATACTTAGTCTTGAGTGCTTTAGAGAGATTTATTTTGATTTTTAGCTTCACTGAAAGATACTACTACCTTATGGAACACTGTTGAAAATAACTGAGTTACCTGAAACAAATCTTACCCACTGACTCCTGTGTACAAGTTTGTTAACTGCTTTATTAAACACAGAGTAAAAGTGGATTAGGGTGTAGCCAAAAATGTGGCATATAGAAATGAATGTTCTTTCATAGACATATCTTTTCAAATAGGTGAATAGACTAGGCAAAAAAAAAGAGTAGTATCAAATTAATTCATTAATTTAAAATGTACAGGTATTATTACTAATAATTGATTTGTATACTTAATCTGAATAACCACTACAAGAACCTAATATTTCACAAACTGTACTTTCTAGAGCACATTCTATACTCTGTTCAGAGATCTGAATAATCCGGACAATTTTCTGAAGCAGTGCCAAACTGAAGATTCCTATGCTGAAATTTATTGTTGTTCTGAAATGAATCTTAACAGCTAAATCCAGCAAAGATTTAGTGGAATAATACCTACTAAAGACAGTCCAGAGGACAGCTGAAATGAGATTTAATATGAAAACCATTGTCCATAACTGATGCCACGTTAGACATCACTTTAGAACCTCTTCATATTCACCTACATCCTGTAGCATATGTAGAATTATTTCAGTTTCACACTACAAAAATATTAATTCCAATTAAGCAGAGAATAGCCCAAATTTAGCACAGATTTATATACACTTTGAAATAGTTGGAGTTTTTTGATCAGCAATTCCTGAACTACTGCTGGGAGAAAAAAACCTGAATTGGGATAACCACAAGAATACTTACAGAGAAAAGTGGCAAGAAAATGAAGGAACTGAATGATGGAAGATCTGAGTAATGACAAAAGCAGTAAATTACATATTCTATCTGATTTAAAGAGATTCATATTATTCATATTAGATAAAAAGTACAAAACAAGAGTAAAAATTGGGCTTTTTGAAATTCTGTGAGAGGAAAGTAGAGTACAGATAGTCTGGAAAATGTAACAGAAAAATATGTTGAACAAAAATATCCTATGCAGGATCTACTAAAAAAAGTTACAAAAATAAGAAAACCAAGAGCTTTTGGGAGGAAAAAGAAGAATTCTTGGTATCAGTAATTGTCATCAGCTATCTAGGGAGAACTGTCACACAGACGGTCTGAAATGCACATCTTAACTAAGGGAGTCAGGTCAGAAAAAAAAAAAGTAGATATGCAAATCATCAGCATAAGCTGACAGTGAAGTTGTAGGAAAGCCTCAGATCACCCATGAATAGCATGGAGAAAGAAAAGTAAAAAAGGACCAAGAACCCCTGTGAGACTGGAAGAAAGGGCAGAATAGCTCTCAGAACAGACAGTCAAGGGCAACGCAAGTGGCAGAGCAAAGCACAAGACTGTCATGTATCAGGAAAACAAGAAAGGCCAGAATATAAAGGAAGACGTGATCATTACTAAGAGCTAAAGCACTGGAAAGACAAAAGAAGATAAGGTTCTTAATATTTCATGTGGTTCTAATGATGTTGTGCATTCCAGAAACAAACAGTAATTATACTGATTTCATAATCCCTCTACAAGTATCTATGCTACTATAAAGAAGCTATTTTTCCTGGATTTTACTGGATTTGTTGAATATTAGTTTGTCCTTTCTTTCCCCCCAAATGTTGTGTTTCAGTTTAGGTACTATGTCTTACACAGTGGTAAAGAGTTAAAAATTATTTTGAAAGCTTAATAGATTTTCTGTGCAGATTGCTTAAAAGTTTTGTCACTAAAATAGTCTGCTTCACAGCAAATCAGGTTGATCTACGCACGTCGACCTACTAATCTTCAGTGTAGTAGAATGTTCTGCAGTACACAGATAAATTTTGTCATGAATATCTACTAATTATTTTACATATGGTAGTGAGACTGCCCTGTTTTGTCAAGTGGCATTAACTGTAGATTTCTGAATTTCAAGTCTGTTTTATGGTAATTTATTTTTTTTCTTACTGGATGGAGTTCTACTATTCAGAAATTTAGTATGCGCAATAATATAAACCATATACTCAGTACTATTTCCAATGTTGTTGTTCATTTACAGAAGTAACCAGACACTTGCATTTTTATTCAACTGTTCAACTTACATCTACTATAAACACTTTCGATTTGATTTTAAATTTTTACTTTTCAAAGTTGGAAACATCACACATTCTCACATTAAGGTAATCTATATTAACTACGTTTGCTATGGATGTTTTAATAAATTTGAAACAAGGAACCAGAGAACCGTACAACGTTAGGATTATTTTACATTTGTTTGGGTTTTAACAACAACAAGACATCAGAAACAAAAGGAAAAATATCAAACGGCAGTCATGGTTTAGTTGGTAGTGTTCACTTCTATGAACACCAATAACCAGTGTACCTAACAACAGGAGCTTGAGAAAAGAGAACTAATTCCAGTTTTAAAACATTAAATGAAACAACTTGAAGCTGCAGCATAGTCTCTTAAGACACCTAAGTGAAGCTTAGCAAGGAAAGGGCTCTATCCAGTGTTTCAGGGGTGCTGCGCAAGGTTCCTGTGGTGCTCCAGCTCCTTCCCCTGGGAGCCGTGAATTACACACTGACTCTGCATCCCCATGCACAACCTACACAGCAGAGCCCTTGCATCCATGACACAAACACAAGCACAAACCAAATGTAATAGTGTTGTTTCCACTAGCTCTCACATTTAAAGAGCATTAGGGGTATGAGAAGAAAAACCCTGAATCAGTAAGCTCAAAGAAGTTTCAGATAAGACTGCTTGTAATGGAGTGTTTCTCTTGTTTCTTTTTTTCTTTTTTTTTTTAAATAGTACCTAAAGGCAGAAAAGGTGAAACAAGCATAACTTACACTGAATCGATTTTAACTGAACACCCTGCAAAGACAGTGGCAATCATTTTGCTGTATTGCATAAAACAATGCTTACAATGGGTTTGAATATTTTTTTTCCAAACTGTTTACAGTCTAATACTAACAATCTATTTTTAAAGTAATGAAGAAGCTTACTCTCCTACTCTCCTAAGTAAAATCCATGCGGTTCTAAAAACCACACAGCTGACAGCACTCTAGAGCTTGGGTGTGTGATTCTTCATACATCATCAAAGGTACTTTTCATCAACAGCGAACCACTTTGTCATGAACAAATACCCTGAAGACAAACTTACGGTTACCTATTACTACAGCCATCATTTGGCTTACAGAATTTTCATTGTGTATAGCTAAAATTAAGAAGTGTCTTTGACTTTCACGTATTAGTTTTACATTGCTGTATTGGCAGTTATAAAATGAAATTTAAAAACTGAAAAGAAATAGTAAGTTACACAGATACTGGAAAAATTTCATGGAGATAAACCAGAAATAACTGAACTAAAACAGGTTACAACACTTAACAATAATGGATGTAAAGAATGATCTACTTTTCAAATGCACTGATAGTACTTATTTTAAGCATCTGACTTACGTGAACCTGTATGATTCAGACTATGAAAATAACAGAATTAAATAATTAAATTATGACAATGATCTCCCAAAGTATCTGGTAGTGATACTTTGGGAGGTGTTCATTACAATCATAGAATGGTTTGGGTTGGAAGGAACCTTAAAGATCACCTAGTTCCAACCCCCTGCCATGGGCAGAGACACCTTCCACTAGACCAGGTTGCCCAAAGCCCCACTCAAGTCAGACCTAAGTAAACCGAGGGAATACCTAATCAATCAACAGAAACTGCAGAGTACCATTTTCAGAGAGCAGCCATACACTCTACAGTAGTTGAAACAATAGTCAAAGATGATTAAAATCTGAGATATTCAACTAACCAAGCCTACTTTATTGAATATCTGGGATAAGAATAAAGCACATTAATAAAGCAAAAGTACACTAAGTTTTTTGAACAAGATTTTGAGTATTTCTTTCTTTAGCCAAGTATATTTCTCCCTTTTTCCATGCCATTTTATTAACAGCATATCCTGAGCAAAAATATCAGTTAATCTAGAATCTGTTGACCTAATCACGTAAAGTAGCAGTAACAAAGGAGTTTCCTCATTGAGGAACCATTAACTCTTCTTTTAGAGGAACAGGAAAATAAATTTGTAAGTGGAACCAAATTATGAGTGTAGGGAATATCAACACTAATTTATTTGATACATAATGGGAAATCATTTAATGCCACATTGAACTCAATAAAATGTCTTGTGTTTGAATGGCGCTTGGTAATACTTCACCTCTACGTAGGCATCCTTGCTCTCACCACTAGTTGTTGTGCCTTTAGTGTGAGGCAGATGGGCTAAACAGTCTTGCTCGCATCTCTACATGAAGAGGAGAAATTGCTATGCAACCCCCCCCCATATAAGCACAATTCCTAAAGAGGGAAAAAAGAAAAATCCGTGTACAAAGACAGCTTTATGAAATACTTCAGCAGTTCCACAGCTGCTTTAGGACAACGTAAGCATAGGCTGCTGCTGAAAAGGTAGTTTCACATAGCTCACCACCTTGCACATACTTACGCAATTTCATTTATGCCAGCGTAAAGGGTTATGTAGCCTTGTAGGGAGCCAGATCATTAAACTGATCTAGGTGAAAACTTATTCAACAGAGAAAAGTCATATCAGCGTAAAGCAACAGTAAAACCACAGCAAGGATGGACATTTCAGCACAGCAGGAAACCTCTAACAGCTCACTTACCAGAAAGACATTCACCTGTGCCATTCTAGATGATTTAGCTCATTGTGGGACAGGAAAGCATGAGAGCAGCGTATGCACAGTTGTAATAATGGACAACAGCATATGTGGAAGCAAAGTCAGAAATATCTGTTAGTGGCTGCTTCATTCAGATGTCTCAAGTAGCAAATGCGGACACACATCTTCCAATCACTTGCAAGGAAACTCCCTTTTGAAAACCATGTGTTAAATTCTCAGTTCCTGACTTCCCAATCTGCAAAGGCATAACAGATATGAAGCAGCTACTCTTAATACATACTCATTTAAATTATGTCAAATATGAATCACAGAATCATGTAAGTTAGAAAGGACCTCCTGAGATCATCCAAGATCATCCAAGTCTAACCATCCTGCTAAAGCAAGGTCACCTGGACTGGGCTGTCTAGGACCACGTCCAGATGGCTTCTGAATATCTCCAAGGATGGAGACCTCACAAATCTCTCTAGGCACCCTGTGCCACTGTTTGATGATGCTCACAGGACAAAAGTGTTTCCTTGTGTCCCAATGGAATTCCATGTGTTTCAATGTGTGCCTATTATCTCTTGTTCTGTCACTGGGCACTGGTGAGAAAAGTCTGGCTCTCTTATCTTCACTCCACGCTACTCCTCTCCAGATGCAGGACTCTGAATTTCCCCTTGTTGAACTTCAGGATATTCCTCTCTGCCCAGTTCTCCAGCCTGCTGAAAGATGTGCTACCATCCCTCTGAACACCCATCTGGTCTATCAGCCACTCCTCCAAGTTCTGTATCACCTGCAAACTTTCTTGTTGCTCTTCACATTCCTTGCAAGATTAAACTCCAGGCTGGCCTTGGCTTTCCTAATTCTATCCCTACATGACACTCATACTGATAAAAGATTTTAAAAGGAGTTTTTTAAAGAGCTGTAAATCCTGTGGAACTAGGTGAGACAGCAGCTTGTATTTTCCAAAATGCTTCATGTTCTGAAATTCTGATTTTTCATATGTATACAAGTAGAAATCTTTCAGCCTTAGCTATTACTTTGTTCACAAAAGACATTTTAAGCTCTCTCCCAAATAAACCTTAATTTTTCACACTTGGGAAAAGGAACAGAATACAAGTAGATGACTAGAGTTCTGTGCTCCTATATAGAAATCAATGAATTTAAAATAAAATTGGCTATACAAACACTAGATACAAATTAGAGGAAACACTCTAATACAGGAATGCACAGCATACTAGACCAAGCCATATAATACTATGTAATTTGTATTTATATACAGTTATTTTCAGAATATGAGTCTTATAAATTTTTTTACAAATATAAACATAATTCAGAGACTAAGGGAATATACAGGGACTAGAGATACTAATTTTAAAACTACCTTTGAAATTACAGAAAAGAATTATGAAAGTTTGATGTGTACAGGATCTAAAAGATGCACAAAATTAAAAAGCATATGCATGTGAGAAAGGCAATTTTCCTTTCTCTTCTTGTATAGCAACATAATTCTCTTTCAGACTTTGGTCTTTAAGAACAATATTAATTTTAATAAAACCTTCCTCTGGAAACAGAGTAACTACTTCAAAGCAGCAAAGAAGCAAAACAAACTATTTTCTAGACTGTGTCTAACATTTGATTATCATCCTATAGAGTCATGCATCAAGATCCTGATCAATAAAGCACTTTAGAGTACATGCTTAATTAACTAAATTCTTAAGTTGTTCTATTGAAGTCAATGAGATTACTCACATTCTTTAAGTTAACCATAAGAGAAAGTACTTTACCTCATCCCCTCTGCATCCACAATGAACTTCATTTAGCCACAGAAAAATCATCACCTATTTCAATAGCACTGAAAGCTGCCTTAAGAACTTGAACCTAGAAAAACCTACAGGCTTCCCTACACATATCACTGAGATTTCATTTTGTATGGTTTTTGTATGCCTAAATACATTCCTCATAAAATAGCATGGCTACACATCTTTTTCCTTCTTTTATTTTCCACATTTAATACTCGCTGATGTCAATGAAAGCTACCAAAGAAAAACGGACAAAAATTGGTGATAGGCAAACATATTTGCAATCCACACTTAAATAAAAAACAGTTGATCTAGTGGACCAGAATTTCACATGATAAAAAAGTCCTTTGGAATATTACAAAAGGAATTTTAACTCACTTTTTGCAGAAACTCAGAGCTTCAGTTTTGAGATTAAGATTTCCAAATTTAAGTGTCTACAAGAATGCTGTATATTTTACACAGGTAATGAAGATCTAGTCAGTACGCTCAATGGAGCCTAAAAAGAGATTCAGCTGACCAGCTACTCTAAGCCCTAACAAATCTCTCTCTAAGCTCCCTTGACTTTATTCACTAAGTCTCCATCAACCATCGTGGAAGCTTAGATCCCTACACAGCAATACGCAAACTTACAGATAGATACCTGTATTTTTGCATTTATATCTCAAACTGAAGTTGTGAGTAATATGCAAACCCAAAGGCATGCATTTGTGCTAGATAATAACTTCAATTTTTATAGGGAGTCATATGTAAGCATCTCATACAGGCAGCTACTGTCAGTTTTAAAATCTCTAGTGTAAGTGCATATAAACACCACTATAGAGACATTTACTCCTAAGAAGTAACCCAATACTCATCTCTCATGGTCCCCAACCTGTTCTGCTGTACCACAGAATTCAAGCAGAGATAGAGTAAGCGCCAAGATTGATTCTTCCTGCAAGGCCAAGAGACAACGCGAAAATAAAGACAGGGCTAAGCAGATGAGATGTATTAAATGATATGGTGAAGATCCCCATTAGGAGAGGTAAAGGACTGGCACAGGTATAAAGAGGGAGGAAGTTAACTTTTTTTCCCTAAATCCTTGCTGAGGCAAAACATACAAGACAGGATGGAGGAAGGTGAGGATATCTAACTGCAGATCACAGTTTGGGATCTGAATGTGTGTACTGTTCTATGCAAGACTGTGGTGCAGCTCAAAATCAGGACCCGCTTAGTTTGCTTTCACTGGGAATTTGGGAACTCTCTCTCTCAATAAGAAACTGCAAAATAAATAGGAACAACTAACAAACTAGACCTGGATGATCAACAAAAGAGTACCAATCATATATACACATCATTATAATTCTACAATCAGCATTTGGCTTTTTTCTTTTCTAGGAGAAAACCTGAGAACTTATATAAATGTGAATGAGTGTATTTTAAGGTTGCATTGAAAAGCTGAATTATTAAGAAACTTGTTTTTTCTCCATTGTGCACATAATCCTCGTGCACATTACTGACTGTACATAAAGTTATATATACAGTTCAAGATAAAGCAGTCCAGTTCTTTTTTTGACTAACATTTTTGCCTTCTGTTCTTTGAGTTTTATCTTGTTTCAGACTGCAGTTCACACAAGATAAACAATAAGAGGTCACTGACTTCAGTGCTATACCACTGAAATATAATTGTCTGCCACAATAAACCTCTAATGAGCACAACTCTTGTCAATGGGAGGTTGCCTTGGCAACAAAGTTATCCTGGAAGATAACTATCCATGTGGTAGAAGGTGATGACAGTCAGTTGCCTGACAAAGATTCAAAAAGTGTAAAAACTTTTCTTTTGCTCAAGTTGAAGGGAAGCTTTATGTATCAGGAGTCTACTCACATAAGGGAAAATACTGACTTGCTGAACACAAAAGGATCTAGAAAACTTCCAAAAAAAAAAAAAATGGAGAGTTAGAATAAGGACATTTTGTTTAAGCACGAACATGTTTAGATTGCCAGTTTTGTAAGTGAAAGTCCTTCTGTCATGTCTTCACATCTTCCTATGGTGTCCAAGAACTAAATTTGATTTAAAGCATACTTCTAGATTTACTTTTAGAGAAAACAATGAGAAAAGGTGTTCTTGAATTATAGCAAAAGTGGGTGAGATCAAGGCTAGGTTCAGTAGACAGCAGGATGGTGAATTCCAGCTCTCACACAGGAAGCTAAAGAAAAAAAAAATCACCAAGAGAAAACAAGAGGTGGCAGAATCAAAGGGAGAGGCATGACCTGAGTACAGGCCCCAGAGGCCGCTGATGCTTTTTCATCCAGGAGCTGGTTTCTCTGATGGTATGTGGCAGGTGGACAGAACCAAGAAGAAACCTTAAAGACATGATCCTACCATTGTGTCAGTAATTGGATATTAAATATTCAGATGTCCAGATACTTTTAACAAGGTCACTATGTAAGACTCTAAAATTAAGTTGTTGTCGAACAAGAGATAAAGTGTTCATGAATTAAAAGGATAAAAAAACCAGAATAGGGTCTGTGTTGCTCACTAAATTACTTAGTGGTCTTGAAAAAAGTTTGGTAGAGATGGAAAATTACTCAGGATAGTTTTTACTGGTAAAAAATAAAGCTGGCTGCAAAAAGCTGCAGAAATAAGTGGAAGTGAATTCAAAAGAATCTTTTGTTAAATCAAAGGAGGAGAATTTCTTTTCACATTACATAAAGAAATTGCAAAAAATCACTGCCACAGGATGTTTTAAACAGTATATTTTAAAACAATTAGATAAATATTTAATAATACTCAATGGGCATTTTTAAAAAATGTGTAACAGAGAGAGATATAATAAAGTTTCTGAATAGTACAAGATGGGAGGGTATATGCATTCCCCACGCTTTTGCTCTCACTCTAAATGTTTGTTGTTGTCCACTTAACCTAATGTGGTTTAACGACCTTTATGGTCCAAACCATGCTTTGTATAAAAAAAGAAAAAAAACCAGACCACTGGGACAGTGAGAGGTCTTATGCTCCTGCTGAAGAAAAGGATGAGAACGATTGTCTACTTACTATCATGGACTCTATAAGGAAAAGAGATGTTGGAACTGCCATAAAAAGAAAAATATTCCTGGCCATGAAAAATTAAATCTGCTTTCAGTATACGTATTTCGAGTCTCTGTCTCAGGTGGCTTAAAGCTTTGATTGAGACCAGAGTAGTAATGATATCTTTCTTGTATAGATTCTCTGGTGGCTGCTGAGAAATGCACTCCTTTTTCAACTTTAATTGATTTCATTTTTTTTTAAATAAATACTAACCACAAGACAGCTATACTGAAAATCAGACAAATCATTCTCATGTTCAGGGAATCAAAATCTCTGATTGAGTCTATGTAAAAAATGGAAACAAAGGAAAAAACTAAGTGCATTTTTGAACATTTTCTCTCTCTTTTTTTTTGGGGGGGTGGGGGGGGTGGGGGGGGGGTGGGTGGGGGTGGTGCTGTTACAATTTCTGTAACCCAACTTATATTAATATGTCCCTAGAGTTAGACCTCTACTTTTCCATTTAGATAAAGAGAAAACCTGTGCATCTGCAGTTTTTCATGAGCTTCAATAAGATTTTTGGCTCCTCAGCACTTTTGGAAAATCATACCAATGTTGTTTATTAAAATATAACGTTAGATGACTACCTTTAAACAAAATCCCCTTGATCAAAAGCTAGTAACGAGCTACATAAATGATATCAATAAATAAATCAGAAACAAAGATGTCTGTTACCATATTGGTCAATAGAGTATATGAGATCCAACATGAGATAATGGCAATAAAAATGAACACTAAATCAAAGAGAGGGAAAATAAATTTCATCCCTCCTTGAAGAAGAAAAAGATATAAATGGCTGGTCAAGTACATGTGTCTAATGAAGACACACATTTTCCAGAAAAATGAAATAAAGCTTATTTTGAGCAAAGAAAGCATCAGTCTTCTCCTGGATGAAGAAGAAAGATTAAATTTCAAAGAGGAAAAAATACATTTTTCTGGACCCACCTGCAGGAGTTCAGGAAGAGAGGCGTAAGCCAGTAGGTTCCACCAGCAATGGGTGCCCTCTGTTGAAGTTTGTCTAACAGGTGCAACCTGAGAAATGTACTATCCACCAAGAAAGAAAATCTTCTCAGGAAAAGACAGCATATAAGCTGGAAAAGGACAAGCCATCATTCTGATCTAACGCTGGGGTTCCAATCACAGCTCTTTTCTCTCATCCTGTCACCCTTGCACTGGCTGTGGTGGTACTCATCAGCTCCCTCACTGGGCTAACCGGAACACAAGTATCAGATACTGTCAAGGAGCAGGAGGTAACAGGAATTAGGAGAAAAACCTATTTCAGCAGTGAGACAGTAAATCAACTCGCTACTAGTGTCAAATTCTATCAGTGTTATTATTTGCTTTTTCCTATACCTTTTGTAAATCTTTGCAACTGCATTTTTCATGGTAGGATTATATGCTTTAATTTACATTTATTTTCCATAGTAAACCTTAAGATATCTTGATAGCACCAAAGTTTTCCTCACACAAGAACAGAGCAAAGCTGTGAAGCAGGACACCAGGGCACTGCAAACAGTACCTATCTCACCTGCTTGTTTTGCGGTGTATCCAGTAAGCCTGAGCGTCTGACTCATTTAAGCTACATCAGCCTACTGGTGAGCTGGCAATACAGCAGTCTGCTAAGTGGTACTAAACAAAAAGGCTTTCTGGAAGGAGAAAATATTAGGCCGTACACTTGAACTCTAAACATTCACACGGCACATGCCACCATGTATTTAAATTTTAAAAACTAATATACATTGTTGCTACAATTTTTTTCATTTCTCTCTTTTTTTTTTTTTCTTCCCCCCTCCAAACAAGTTTTTAACTATGGAATTTGTGTAAGTCTCTCTTCTGCGAAGTATGGACAACTACAGAGTTACTTACACAAAGAAATCACTGCACAAAAGACAAAACAAAAAGGCAATTTACGTAACATCAGATCAAAAGGAAAGCACTGTAATGAAAAATACATGCACTCCATTCTACATGAAAAGTAAATAAAATGAAGTACTTATATGCCAATGAAAATTTTTATCCTATTTAAAACAGCACTCGTATCAGGATGATTTGATAACATTGTTAAAGACTTCCTTCCAGCTCCAAACTGCCCAGAAATCAAATGTAGTTTTGAACTCAATATTTGAGCAGTTTAAAAATACCGATAATTAAAACTAAACACTGTTCTGCTCTAAATATTGGTATACAAGCACTGACATTCAAGACCTGTATTGTCATTTCTAGTCGAGGATGAAGAGCTTATAATGGATGCCATCACTGTAATGGCATTGCTTCCTGACCCCCAACAGAGAAATATGCAGCTACATAAACACAGTGGATCTTAAAAGTGCCTTGAGGACAACACACATTTTAAGAAATAAAATAAACCAAAAGAATAACTTGATGCAAACTTCAATAAAATGGAACTGAAGCAAGGATTGTGAGGTTTTGATGGTAAACATTTAAAATATTTATCTAGAGTAGGACAGCACAGACACTAAGCATGGAGATATCCCCACCATTTCTAATGCAATATGTTGAATCTTTTAAGTCAGAGTTGAATCTTTTTAAGTTAGAAGCCAACAAAAGTCAGTTTCAAATACACAAAGCAATCTTTAAATTAGTGTCAAAACTCCCCTCTGGCAAGGAACAAATATAAAACTAACTTGCATTTCATCAGTCCACAGAAATACGTTAAACACGTATATATCCTGAATAATTCAGCCATCATGCTATCTCATTTTACCAATCCTTTATGGCAAAAAAGATGACAATATGTAAGATAAAAAGGCAAGAGATAATAAAAAGATAAAACCATGGTCTTATGTTACAGTATTTTGGTTTGTGGAATATTTCACACTTGACAAAGTCTATGAACTTTCATATTAATCAGTTCTACAGATTTAAAATGTGATTGTCTTGGGTGTAACTTAACAAGCAATTTCTATTTTGAAATAATTTACAAGGTATTTAAAGCATTTATCTTTAAAAAAAAAAAAAAAAACGAACAATAGCAAAGTCCAAATAGAGTAAAAAAGTGGGATAATTCACTTTCATTAAAATGCAATTCAGGTTAAAGAACAGACCAAACTAAATATTTATGCCTAAGAAGCTCTCACAACACATCCTTTGTAAGCAAGATGCATAATGTCTTTAATTTTTCTACTTTACAAAGTTCCACTACAGAAGACAGTGATGTATTTTAGTGGATTTCATAGATACAGTTACAGAATACCAGAGTATTACTTAAGTGAGGATTTAGGAACCTTTCCAAATTTCTCTCCCTCTCAACTTTAACTAGCTCAAGTCCAGGTATTTTGGATTATAAATTCAATTATTTACTTCACAAAGCCCAACATATTACTGGTTAATCCTAAATTAATCTTTGCTATCGTCCAGACCGAGGCACCAGTGGACATCATTTCAGTGTCAAATCCTACTCTCACTGAAGTCAACAGAAGAAATGCAACAGATTTTGAGCGACAGAATGCAGTTCTAAACTCCAGACAACAACAGTTATCTATCGCACTAGGAAATATATAACAGCAGACTATTTAAGTGTGCTGTCATTCCCTGAAAACACCGTGTTGCACTTCATGAGAAAATGAAGCCTGCTCTGAGAATAACCAATCTGGAATTTAAGCTGGAGACAGAACAATATTTATCTTTCCTCTGCAAACGGAGAAAAACGTGAAGCTCAGTCAGACGAGGCATTATTTCAGCTTTGATAAGGAGAAGGGAAGAGAAAGGAGACAAAACACTTTTTTCAGTGCAGACATCATCAGCAGGATCCTCTCTTTCAAGAGGCCACTGTTACCTAACCCTTGGGAAGGGAGGGAGGCCATCCGCCATCACTCTGGATTTCTGCAGGAAACGGGCAAGCCAGAACACACCCCTGGCACAGACATGAAGGAATCCGACAGTCCCGCCTGTCTTCCCCTCCTTCCACATGAAGGAATCTGTCTGTCCCACCTGTCCTGACCCTCCTCGGGCACTGCTCCTCAACCACGCCACACACGGGGGCTAGAGTCGCCTGTAAACAGTGCCTTGCAAAATGCCCCATCCCCTCCCAAGAGCCGTAAGGTAGGTGGAGTCTGAGGAAAAGCCCTCACATCAGCAGTGTGGGGATACCTGTAGTCCATGCTGTGGCGACATTACAACATGATTAGTCCACCATCCCTCTGAACTTATACTGCAGCTGAAGGCATTTATCTTTACAGTAGCTCAAGAATATCGGGGTGGGAGGGGGGGAAAGTCAGTGCATGCACATCCTGAGTAAAATAGTAGAAGACATAGGTATGGAAATCAAAGGAGAATCCCCATGTTTTCTTACATTCCTTTTTCAGGAGACATGAGGTAGCAAAAGCAAGCCTGATAACAGCATCATCAGCCTTTCAGTACTGTGATAACTTCCTTCTTCAAGAGATAGAGGAGCCAACGAGAAGAGGTGCCATGTGGGACCTTGTTCTCACCAACAAGGAGAGTGCACAGCAAGCTCACTACCCTGGATTTCAGGAGAGCACACTTTGGTCTCTTCAGGGACCTACTTGGTAGACTACCATGGGATAAAGCCCTGGAAGGAAGAGGGGCCCAAGACAGCTGGTTAGTATTCCAGGATCACCTCCTCCAAGCTCAGGAGTGATGCATCTCAACAAAGGGGAAGTCAGGTGAAAACACCAGGAGGCCTGCATGGATGAACAAGGAGCTCCTGGACAAACTCAAATACAAAAAGGAAGCCTACAGAGTGTGGAAGCAAGGACAGGTAGCCTGGGAGGAATACAGAGGACCTGTCCAAGCAGCCAGGGATCAGGTTAGGAAAGCTAAAGCCCTGAGAGAATTAAATCTGGCCAGGAATGTTAAAGACAACAAGAAAAGCTTCTATAAGTACATCAGTGATGAAAGGAAGACCAGGGAAAATATGGGCCCTCTCCAGAAGGAAACGGGAGGCCTGGATACCCAGGATATAGAGAAGGCTGAGGTACTCAACGATCTTTTTGCCTCAGTCTTCACCAGCAAGTGCTCTAGCCACATCACCCAAGTTGCAAAAGGCAAAGGCAGCGACTGGGAGAATGAAGAACTGCCCACTGTAGGAGAAGATCAGGTATGAGACCGTCTAAGGAACCTGAAGGTGCACAAGGCCATGGGACCTGCTGAGATGCATCCGCGGGTCCTGAGGGAACTGACGGATGAACTTGCTAAGCCACTATCCATCATATTTGAGAAATTGTGGCAGTCTGGTGAAGTTCCTGTTGACTGGAAAAGGGGAAACATAACCCCCATTTTTTAAAAAGGGAAAAAAAGAAAGACCCAGGGAACTACAGGCTGGTCAGTCTCACCTCTGTGCCCAGCAAGATCATGGAGCAGATCCTCCTGGAAACTATGCTCAGGCACATAGAAAATAGGGAGGTGACTGGTGACAGCCAACATGGCTTTACCAAGGGCAAATCATGCCTGACAAATTTGGTGACCTTCTACAACGGCTTGATGTCCAAGTGGAGACTAGAGACAAGTGGCATTCTTCAGGGGGTGGTATTGGGACCACTGCTATTTGACGTCTGTGTCGGTGACATGGACAGTGGGATTGAGTGCACCCTCAGCAAGTTTGCCAACTTTGTGTGATGCAGTCGACACACTGGAGGGAAGGGATGCCATCCAGAGGGACCTTGACAGGCTGGAGAGGTGGGCCCATGTGAACCGCATGAAGTTCAACAAGGCCAAGTGCAAGGTCCTGCACGTGGGTTGGCGCAATCCCAAGCACGACTATAGGCTGGGTGGAGAATGGGTTGAGAGCAGCCCTGAAGAGAAGGACTTCGGTGGACGAGAAGCTCAACATGAGCCGGCAATGTACGCTTGCAGCCCAGAAAGCCAACCGTACCCTGGGCTGCATCAAAAGAAGCATGACCAGCAGCCCCAGGGAGGGGATTCTCACCCCCTACTCCACTCGTGAGACCCCACCTGGAATACTGCGTCCAGCTCTGGGGTCTCCAATACAAGAAGGACATGGAGCTGTTGGAGTGAGTCCAGAGGAGGGCCACAAAGATGCTTAGAGGGCCTACAGGAAAGCTGGCAAGGGACTGTTTATCAGGAAGTGTAGTGACAGGACAAGGGGTAATGGGTTTAAGCTGAAGGAGGGTCGATTTAGATTAGATGTTAGAAAGAAATTCTTTACTGTGAGGGTGGTGAGGCACTGGAACAGGTTGCCCAGAGAGGTTGTGGATGCCCCATCCCTGGAAGTGTTCAAGGTCAGGTTGGATGGGGCTTTGGGCAACGTGGTCTAGTGGAGGGTGTCCCTGCCCATGGCAGGGGGGTTGGAACTAGATGATCTTTGAGGTCCCTTCCAACCCAAACCAATCTATGATTCTATGAATTCTTATCAGGTTATTAAGATCCATATTATTGGTTGATATTTGGTATAAGCACAACTGAAAGCTGATAAGCAGCTTGTGGAATTGCTTGAGGCTGTTTCAATACAGGGTTAGCAATAGGTGACTGTCTACATTAAGATATCCTTACTTGTTTTAAATACACTATTCACCAAGAAGTGCACATGGAACTGTCTGCTAAATAACAAAACTTAGAAAACAGTACAGATCTGCTGCACCTGCTGATTCAAAACAGAGAATTACTCTTCAAGCATATTTAATATACAAAAATAATCCCACTTAAGTATAAGAATGCAATTTAGGTATTTAGGTATAGGAAACTTTCACTTAAAAGATACACTTGGAAATCCCATGTAAATACATAAGTATTAAGCTTTTAAATACCACAGACATCTACTGCAATACAGCAGAATTTGCTCAAATTTTGAACTAAATAATCAGAACCACTTATTATGGATAAAGATCCCATTGAAGTGTAACCTGACATATGGCCTAGCAATGACAAATGCTGTCCTTTCAACATGGCAACAGTTAGTTTGAGAAATAACCACACGCTTGGTCTTCTAAAAGAAATTTCTCAACATTATCGTAGCATCATAGCTCACAGATGAGCTCAAAGTGAAGCTTTGACAAAAACAGTTATTCCTGGAACACATATGGGGGGGTTAGCTGGATTAAGAAAGAGCTTTTATATCATTGTAGCACATTGATGAGACTTATCATCAAGTACCAAATGCGGTGCTAGTGTTAGTATGGTAGAAAAAACCTTCAGGGGTTAGAAATGCTGCAGCAATAGCAACAAAAATTATTCAAAATGAGAAAAATTAGCTACAGTGAAACATTTAAATAGCTCAATCTTTCAGTTTCTCAGAAAGATCTCATAAAGAATACATATTTTTACTGGAAGAAAATGCCAGGTAATAACAGATATTAAAATGAGTAACAGATGTTAAAATGAGACAAAGGAGGTAAAAGGATCACAGATGGAAGCAATAGCCAAATTCAATTCAGAAATTTGTTGAAGATGAACAACCAAATAAAACCTGCAAGGGTACCACCTCTTAGGACAAATTAACAGTAGAAGTGATAAATCCTTCATTTCTTAACATATTCTTATCAGATTTGGATACCATTCTACAAAACACACTTCACTGAAACAACTTTGGACTCATTAAACGAATAGCAAGCAATTCTTAGACCTCTGATAAAGGCCTGGATAGATGGTCTAAGTGGACATTCTGGCATTAAAGTTTATGAAACTAACTAAACTTTGCTACACAATGAGCAGACGTAGAGACATTGATATTAAAAGATGTTATGTCCCTTTACAAGACATAAATTATAAGTTATTCCCATATTTACTAAACTAATTCATTTGAAAATTCTTAGAGAATTTAATTTTTTTTTGTTAGCTTTAACAACAAAGATAGTAGAAAAGAGTATATTGTTTAAATACATAGTTAAAAAATGTAACCAGAAGCAACTGGAACATCAAGTAACACAACTAAGAATGGGTAAACAGTTTTTCTCTGATATCAATTCCTTCACTTGACAGTCAGGCATGATATTATTGAGGAACAATAATTACCTCAACTAGAGGTCAGTAACATAAGGAGTTTTGTCTGGACAAACAATAAGACAGAAGACATAACAGAAGGTTGAATGCTGAGAAGCTAGTATTGGATTGAGTAGTTAAGCAGACAGGCAGTAAGAAGCCCAGAACTCAGAATCGAAGGAGGGCATTGATTAAGCACAATTCAATGTTTTGCTTCTCTGAAGAGACAGAATGGAGTATTGACATTAACCCATGCTTTAAGTGAGTGTTCATTTTAGTACTATAACTTATCATGACATCAAGTGCTTGGTTTTGAAGGGCAAGAAGACTGAAGACATTAAATGTTTCTAAGCAGTAACGATCCCTGAAGGCTTCTTCTCTTATTACGATGATTCTTAGATGGCAATAAAACGAAAGGCTTAAGAACAGACAGAAACATACTGGTATGTCTAAAACACACTACCACAGTTACGGAGGTTTAAAAAAGTACTTACTTGGTATGTGTCCCATAACCTGATGGTACACCGTAAAGGGACTTCTCTCATCAGCAAGTTATTCATCCAACGGAAAGCAAATTGCAAGTATTTCACCTCATGCTGATCCAAGTGCCTATGAACTTGTTCTGAAGACAGAATAAAAAAACATTTTACTGCAACTTTTCTGAAGTCCTTAGGTATCAAATGCACTGTTTGAAAAGATAAAATATTCCTCCAATCCCAAGCAACTAAAATGTGGTGGTGCATGCAAACTCTTACAACTGAATGAAAATCCCCAAAATAGAAATGACTGGTTAAATATTACATTGGATTTATTTTTCTGCCTCTGGATGGCTTAAACAACTGCTCCTAGTTGTGCTATCTTAAGAAAAGATAAAGGTCAGAGCTTTACAATATACCACAAAAAAAAATATACAAAGTTACAAAGTGAAGTGATTAGATACATATATCCTAACAAATTATTTGGGGCAAGAATACAAGAAACAAGGTTTGCAAATAACATAATGGCATCCAAAAATAAAGTGTTGGTAATAAAAAGGCGACAACATTAAATTAACAAGGCAAAGAAATATAAGGAAAGTACACATAAAGGTTGCATTCACTCGAGACAAAAAAAATACAAGATTAATGTGTAGGAAATACAGTGAGCAAATGTAAATAATTTGCAGCTTAAATAATTTCTTGGTACAACAAAGAAAGACAAATAAAACCCAGTACAAATCAATGGTTTCTAAAGCAGTACTTGCAGACACGGATGTTGTAGCATATTTACTGTTGAAAGCTGTGACAATCACTCGCACGGGTTATTGCTAGAGCTAATAAAACTAATCTACAACATGGCTTTTATATATTTAGAAGAATTTCCTCCAAAAAGGATCACAGACATTCTGTTAACACATTTTAGCTAACAGGCTCAAATATGACATTGGCATGGTGTAAATGACAACTACTGCAGAAATGCTAATGTCTTATTTTGGATAAATGTATGACAAGAATTCTTTGTTAAAGCCTAAACAAGACATTCCTACTGTCTGTCTTTATACAAATACATTCTTGGGAGATTTTGCTACCCAGATCACCCTTCATCTGCTTTCACAGAGGTGTATTATCAGGTAAGACAATGAGTACATGCTGACCTTCCAAATGTCACATTTCTCAAAAAGACCACAGAATCACAGAATGGTATGGGTTGGAAAGGACCTCTGGAGATCATCTAGTCCAAACCCGCCTGCTAAAAGAGGATCACCTACAGCAGGTTGCACAGGATCACGTCCAGGTGGGTTTTGAATATCTCCAGAGAAGGAGACTCCACAGCCTCTCTAGGCAGCCTGTTCCAGTGCTCAGTCACCCTCAGAATAAAGAAGTTTTTCCTCATATTGAGATGGAACTTCCTGTGTTCCAGTTTGTGCCCATCGCCCCTTGTCCTGTCACTGGGCACCACTAAAAAGAGTCTGGCCCCATCCTCTTGACACTCACCCTTTAGATATAAGTATTGATCAGATGCCCTCTCAGTCTTCTCCAGCCTAAACAGACCCAGCTCTCTCAGCCTTTCCTCATCAGAGAGATGCTCCAGTCCTCTCATCATCCTCATAGCCCTCTGCTGGACTCTCTCCAGTAGTTCCCTGTCTGTCTTGAACTGGGGAGACCAGAAATGGACACAGAACTCCAGATGTGGCCTCACTAGGGCAGAGTAGAAGGGGGAGGATAACCTCCCTTGACCAAAATCTAGAGATCTGAAGAGGCACTAAAATACTAAATGAACAACAACAACAAAAAATAATCTCAAGAGTATGGTAGCACTGTTGCAGGAAACATTACCTAAAGATTAAGGCAGCAGAAGTTAAATTATACTAAATTATAATATAGAGGGAAGTTATTAAAATAATTTTTTTTCTCAAGATCTATTTCGTGACTACATGAAAGTGTCAGCGAATATGATAACTTGCTTCAATATGGAAGCAAGAAGTAGCATTTTTTTAGATTTTAAAAACAACCAACAGTGAGCTTTTTTTAAGAATAAGACCAGTCACAACACATTACACCAAAGGTCAACCTATTACAACATCCCATCTCCAATAGTGTCTAAAAACAAATACCCGCGGAAATGTATGAAGCACTGGTATTCTCCGTGGCACTTCTCAGCCTCTCTCTATCTGTGGTTAAAGCACTCTTCAGCAGACCTGGTATCTATGTTCCTAAAGTCACATCCTTCTGTTACATAAATATAGACAAGTATATAAAACTCTTTATGCACAACTTAAAACTATCTGTTACTTCTCCTAGGAACTTTTTAAGTCACAGCCATATATAAAGACGTGTGAATCTTTAAATGATTCATTTCATTTCTAATGTCTAACGCTAACTATGTAAGCGGATACTTCTGCTGTGCAATAAACTGAACTGCTACTATGAGATGTGAAAAGGTAGAGAATGAGGGTGGGGAGATAATGATCCTGTGCTCTTGTAAGTGATCTCAAAGTGCTGGAAAATCCCTCTTCTTCTCAGTCATTATGTGTACAGGAGAAGTACTACAGCATTACCACTGTATACTGTGCCTACATATTGTCAATATTTCTAAAATTACATGAGAACTTTGTGATAATAGCCTCAGCCGTCCTGTCTCAAGACCCCATGACTAATCTTCCTTCCTATACAAACCAAATATCCTCCCATCACCTTCGCACCCTTCTTTCCCAGGCTTTCTGCAAAACTCATCAGCTGCCCCAGCTGGGAGAGAGACAACACTCAATATCAAAGCTAGTTCCGAGTTCTGCATAAAGTGAGCAACCTGTCCAAGTGCGACAAATATCTAGTCAGCACTCCAAACACAACAGCTGCCTGTTGGGCCTACTCTGCAGCCCTTCCTGAGCAGCACTGCTAATCTGGGTCACACTCTAATTTTTGTTTTTAAATAATCAACAAATGAGCTTTATAAAAGTTGAGGAATTCTGCACAGTGAAGACTTTTCTCCCTCTGTAAAATGCTGATGAAGCAAGTCCTCAGCTTGAAAAGTTATTGGAAGAAGACAGATGCAGTAACCACGTATGTTCTGCAACCTTAGAGAAACAGGTTTAAAAATGAAATTAGGCAGTTTATATGTAGAAGTCCACATTTTGACAACAGAATAAGCTTCAGAAGCCTCTGCATTTTCATTTTCCACACAGAGGCCTTGCATGCTTCTAACTTATTAAAAGATGGCATGGCATGGCACAGTTCAGTTGGAAGGGATCTACAACAATCATCTAGTCCAACTGCCTGACCAACTCAGGGCTAACCAAAAGTTAAAGCCTGTTATTAAGGGCATTGTCCAAACACGTCTTAAACACTGACAGGCTTGGGGCATTGATCACCTCTCTAGGAAGTCTGTTCCAGTGTTTGACCACCCTCTCGGTAAAGTGGTGCTTCCTAATGTCCAGTCTAAACCTCCCCTAGTGCAGCTTTGAATCATTCCCATAGGTCCTATCAATGGATACCATTGAGAAGAGATCAGCACCTTCCTCCCCACATCCCCTCCTCCAGAAGCTGTTGAGAGGGATGAGGTCACTCCTCATCCTCCTTTTCTCCAAACTAGACAAGCCCAGAGTCCTGAGCTGCTCCTCACAGGACATTCCTTCTAGCCCTTTCACCAGCTTTGTTGCCATCCTCTGGACACATTCAAGAACCTTCACAATCTTTTTAAACTGTGGGGCCCGGAATTCCACACAGCACACAAGGTGAGGCCACATCAATGTTAAATATACCATGATAATCACCTCTTTTGACCTACTGGTTATGCTGTATTTGATGCACCCCAGGATGCTGTTTGTCCTCTTGGCTGCCAGGGCACACTGCAGACTCCTGTTGAGCCTGCTGCCAACCAGCACCCCCAGATCCTTTTCTGCAGGGCTGCTCTCCAGCCACTCCTCTTCCAATCTATACTTGTGCCTGGTATTACTCCATCCCAGGTACAGAATCCAGCATTTCAACTTGTTAAATTTTCAAATGTTAAATAAATCACTGATGATTGCTCAATGCTCCAATCTATCCAGATCCCTCGGCAAGGCTTCTCGTCCCTCAAGAGAGTCAACAGCACCTCCCAGTTTGGTATCATCAGTAAACTTGCTAATGGTGTGTTCAACTCCTGCATTCAGATCATTGATAAATACATTGAATAGAACTGGCCCTAAATTGAGCCCTGAGGAACACCACTGGTGACTGGTCACCAGCCAGATGTAGCCCCATTCATCACAACCCTCTGAGTCCTGCCCTTAAGCCAATTCTTCATCCAGCACACCATTATTCAGTTAGTTATTCAGGACAAGTACAGAATTACTACCGTGTGTCTGCCTTCGCTCTAAGCAAATTTAGCTGCAAGTTAAATATATTGAAGTGAGGTGCTATGTTAAATTTATTTTTTGTCACATTTAGATACCTATATTGCAGACTATTATAATTAGATAATCCACTACATCAAGCAGGATGCAACAAAAGTCAGTTTTCTTTCTAACTGAAGCTACTAACTCGCAAACACTTTTGTTCTTCACACAGCAGAAACAAATTTAATTTGGTTGCTTGCAGCCATTGAAAGTAAGTAATGAAGAACAATAAATTGTGCCAGTTGTGATATTTCAACTACAGTTGTTAAGAGGCATAATGAATTTCTTGAAAGTTGCTTTCCAGTCTAAACAAGCTGAAAAATAGAGTACCACTGTGTATTGTATACAACTGATGCAAGACTGGAATAGAAGATGCATTGACTAAAAAAGCTGATTCTTCCTACTTTGTAAGTAATCATGAGTACAGGCTATTTTGCTGATAAAGGTAATTTGGACAGTTATAATCTAAATTTAAATTTTCCATTTCAATGAAAATAAGTACGTGTGTGCAATGAACAAGCAAGATATATAATTACTGTCAGCTTTCAGACTTCAAGTATTTTATAAAAAATACTTCTACTGCAGTTTCTGATAGTAAAATTATTTTAGTTTTTTAAAAAGATAGTCCTTTTATCAAAATTCAGAAGAAAAAAAAATTACATTTAATAAGTTTCCCAATACTTTCAATAAATCTATGTATAAAGTTTTGGTGAAGCAAGCCTTCTGATTAAAGTACGTTATACAAATGCATTCCAAAGTAGCATACCACCAGAAATATGTATTTTGTACACAAAAACCATTTACAACTATTTGTAATTTCATAAACGCACTTATTAGATATATTAGTTTGAATAATCGCATTTAGCCACTTTAAACAGATGCTTCTTACAGTAGAAAGACCTACATATATAAAATATTTATTGTTAATGTTTAATGTGAGCTTCACATGCTGTTTTACTGATTTCAGAATTCAAGTCGTATGTGACTACCAAATCACAAACTAAAGCCACAGGTAAGGACAGAAATAAGCTATACTAAAGCATGACTCAACTGCTGTCCTGACTGGGGGATACTGTCAGAATGAGTGTCTCGGAAAATTTAGATACAAGCAAAGAGGAACCACAAAATAATTGTAAAGTTATGCATGAATTGCTAAATTACAGTGGCACAGTATGGTGTCACCATATCCATCTGTGTAATTTATTTCTTCAGAATATTAGCCTTTTGGTGTTGACCTTTATTGAAAGATTCCTATCAACCCTATCAATCTTTTCTGACATTTGACATTACACCTAATTTTGGCACATTTGGAAAGTATTTAAAGGTCTTTTTTTTTTTTTTACTCATATTTTATACCCTGGGCACTTCATTTTTAACTCCATTTTATCAATATTTTATACATATTTCATTGTAAATATAAAAAGCACTAATTGTGTAAAAACTATCTGAAACGCAGTTAAGGTAAGAATCTCTGATAAATAGGCCTTTTAGTTCAACAAAAGGAAGGAAAGTGTTTATTTCTCATGAAGAGCCACACAATTCTACTTGAAGAGCATTCACTAGCTACAAGAGTAACTCCTCTGGTACCAATCCAAAATGAACAGTAAAATAATGAGCCAACCTTTGCCACAGAGACTTTTTGGCACTGCCATTTACATGTAGAGTGATGTTTCTGCATTGCTCCTTGATGTATGAAAACACGCTACAGAAATATGCTTGCTCTCCTGTTTTCCAACAGCACTCTAGCAGGATTATCTTCTTTCTGGACCATGCCAATAAAGGCAAGCATTATAGACTAATCACTCAGAGACTAATATAAAGGAGACAAGCTGAAGAAAGTAAACAGCATAAAGCACTGACTCATTTCAGAAAACAATTTCCATGGCTACTACAGATGAGAACCTTCACCGTCTAATTCTCTTCATTTTTTAATTAGTCACCTTGTTACTTTTAAAAGCACCTGACATTGCAAAAAAATAAACATCATAATCTATAAACTTAGAGATAAAACCACAGGTACCTAATAAGAAAGCATGACAACCAGAAGAACCATTGTTTCAAAACTTAAAACCCTTTCATTCTGAGATACATAGTTTCTTGCAGAATTAACATAGGAGTTTGTCTGTCTTTTAATTCTTTAATTACTCTTTTGGAAGGTTCCCTGTATGAAAATATGAATCTAACAACGACATGAAGTTTTTTAAAACAAGAAAAATATTTCTTTAGCAGGTAATAAACCCATGGAGGAACCCAGCGGAGACAGAACTACTATGCATAACTTCAGAGATACTCAAGGCCTTCAGTCACTACTTTATTAATGTTTTGGGGCTTTTTTCCTCAATTAACACTTGCTATTAAATAAAACTTAACATCTTTCCAGACACCTTTTGAAAAACTGTGTAAGACCAGTGTGATCCAAATTTCTCCTCCTGACTCCTCTCCACTAGTAAAAAAGATAAAAATCCAGCAAGTTTTCAGCTGCAGATTTTGACAGAAATTTGATAGAATTTGTTCTTTTCCTTAGGAAGCAGTTTTGAAAAAAATTAGTCAGTTTAATTTAAAATCCAGACACCTTTCATCCCATGTCAGGTCAAATGTCGTAAGAAATTATTGTTTATGACTTAACTCACTCAACCTGACAGTTAATAGTGATAATGAAGCTTCATAACATCAGTTATAGCAAATCCATATTTAGGGTTTTTTTAAATGTCCTATGACAAATAGTAAAAAAATTACAATGTTTGGCATTTCATTACCTCACAGTTGATCAGATTTCTCCCATATACTACCGTGCAAACATTGACTTTTTACTAGAGATATCAGATTATCAGTTGAATTTTGCCATTGATTATTAAAAGGACTATTTTTTTTTTTAAAATAACCCCACCTGGTTTTGTCTCAAATTCATTCACAAGAGAAATGCTTGCAAACCTGGAATTTGTCTGAGCATTAGATCAAAACCAGTAAGCTGCACTGCCACAATTTCTGTGATGTTGAGTAGGCAACAATGATGTTTTCCTCTTTGTGCAATATTGCAACTTCTAGACTATGGAAAAGTTTTCATGGCCCAGACCATTACAAGTGTGTTACGTAGAATCTAAGCAAATAGTATAAAGTAACATTTATTTTCCAGTTCCTTCGTAATGCTGTGACTTGACACTTGACTTACAGCTTCCAAGTACCAGTTTCCATCTATAAAACTTTAGTACTGTTTTCTTAACTGTGCAAAGCAACCAATCAACTAGATTTTATTCTACTTAATGCAATACTATAGAAGGCATTTATTTCTACTTAGCTGAACTTTCTAAAAGTGTGGGGTAGCTATTAAAAAAGACAGTACTGTAACACAAATAAACTAGATAACCTAGAGCTTACTAGAAATGGTGCTACCCACAAGGGTTGTCCCTGCAAGTTTGCACTCATGAGACCAGAACCTCCTGAAAAACAGTGACAGCCTAAGGTTCATCTCTGAGTTACCACAAACATTTGATATAATCAGTTTTCCTAAGCGTTTTCTGCAAGCTTCCAGATGTCCTTAGGGAACAAGCATCCCTTTGATCACATCAGCCCCCACATGGATATGGTCATCCATGCTTGTCTTTCATCATTGTGCAGCACATTTTGCTCCAGTCTAGACTCACAGACAGTTGATTAACACGAGCAGTTCATGCAACTGCATTCATTCAGTTAAGGACTCCACAACCAACATACCCACCACGAGCTCATGTACTACCCGTTCAGTCAATATAGTGACAAAATGTTGAAAACTTTTCTGCTATACTAGATTCTTTAAACATTGCAATTTGTTTAAAATTATCACTCCCACATACTGAACCTTGCTGTCCCAAACAAGGAACTTTGTCATCAGTAAATGACTGCTTGCTTTTTGAGTACTCTACCTACCAAAAGCAAATTTCATATTTCATTCTCTCTCTTCCTGAATAATTTCTACATCGTTCAAAGCCAGTATGTTTATGGGAGACAAAGGCAAGAGTTTGGAGTAAAATCTCAACACCAAATGTTGCCAGATGCAAATTAAGGCCTAAAAGTTCCAAACCTGAAAGGCAACTGTCAAGACTACAGCTTAGCAGTAAGTTATTAATAGTTATGTATATTAATTTTTATTAATATACTTTAATAACAAAAGAAGTTCTTGATGACTGAAAAAGACATTCAAAAGATCATAAATGTGCACCTGAAGATCTCATTATAATACACAACTCTGCTTCAAGTAATAGTAGCAATCCAAGTAAAAGATTTACATACTGATTATATCTTGTTCCAGAATTAGTTTGGTTTTTATACCTGGCTAAAATCTTCCATTGTAAGAATTATAATAAAAGCATTTTAAAGAAAATAAATTGAAAAGTCTTGTACAAAATGAAAAGATGACTGGCAGAAAACCAGAAATATTACCAATTATATTCTCCTCATGGCCTACAATTTAGAGATAATAGTGTATTTGAATCTAGCTCACTAAATGCACAGCTAGTAGTTATGACTGATAAATATCTTCTTCATACACAAAAGATACGGCCGATACTGCAATACTAAAAAGCCTAAGATGCTGATCCCATAGCAAAAGAAGAAAGTAGGGAAGGAGGGAAGACCTAGTTGCCTCAGGGAATCAACTGCAAGTAACAACTCTGTGGTATCCACTGCAAAATGGATAAAACTATGAGGAAAAACAGTAGTGATCAAGGAAGATCTACTGTTCTAGCTGAAAGTTAAAAACACACCCTGCTTCTCCAGGTGGAACTTGGACTTAATATTCAAAGTGCAACAAACAACGCTGAGAAATATGTTTGATGAGACACTTCTGCTCCCAGGTAGCATTAGTCTGACTTCTGTAGCCTGTTCTTCTAAATCATAACCATATGCATTCATAACAAGGTTTATGCCTAAAAAATTTTAAATTCCCCATCATGTTAAACTTCTTTTTTCTTCCTTTTTTTATGATTTGCCAGGAAAATAGTAAGTTTTGGCTACTTAAAAGTTAAAGTGCTTACAAATCTCAAGCATTTACAAACAATTTTACAGTCAGTCTCAACTCTTGCTAAGATCTCTGAACTCTGTAATAGCATACAAATATAATTTCCATGGTAAAACATGAAAATCTGATTTAAGAGAGATATTAAATAATTATAATGCCCAGTGAGCACCACTTAAGAGTGGATTAAAATATAATACAGTAATTACAGCCATAAAATCAGATAAAAAATAACTACTGGTGAGCTAAATAATATGACTTTGTTAAAAAGAAAAAAAGAGCTTTATGGCACAAATTAATTAAAACAATTATGAAATGCTTACAAGATTTTTAATCACTTCAGCGCCAAACTGACATATAAAGATGGACCAACACAGAAAGTCCTTATTAATTACTAATTTTCAACAGCAGAAATAAGGTCTAAATAAATTCTATTTTCATTTCCAATTCAAAATGCTCCCGCATGGCTAAAGAACACCAGTCTTTTCAACAATTACAATTAGAGTTCTTTTTTCCAGATACTTCAACACAATCCTAGTTCAAAATTATCGGTGTCAGTACAATGCTTTACAGTATAATTAAACATGAACATAATTTTGCACATACAATTAAGTATTCTTTAACCATACTTTAAAAAATCATTAGCATGATTGAATACATAACAAAGATTGATCAAATGTCACTTATTACCACAGTTTCATCATCAGTTCATTGTATGAACACCCAAGATGCAAATTAAAAACCAAATTAGTTAATCTATATCTGTCATGATATACTGAAGAGATCATTTGTTCTGTGGTTTCTTATTAACCAACAGTACGTTGTTTAATAAGAAGACATATTAGACTTGGTTGATATTTTAATTTTTTGAGATTCAGATTTTCTTAAACAAAAAAGCAAAACAATTTTTCTCTGCATTTTAAAAAGTTCAGTCAGCACAGAAACTGAATGTCCTTTAGAAACTATGGAAGTATCAAAACTACTCAATAGTTATCTCTAAGTACTTTTTGGGCTTAACTCATCATATGAAATTAAGTTCTGAGCAGAACCATAAAACATTTGTTTTGAAGCATTGGACACTTTTACGGGAATAGGCATCTTTATCTCTTGGGATGAGAACCTGCTGAACACCAAACACCAATGCAACGTTCAGAGGAGTAACTGTAGGAATCCCAAGCGAAGTCTGGACATCTGAAACTTCAGCAACCCAGAAAGAATACGCAGCTCTTACATCAACTCAGACATTAGAAAGGATAATTCCATCAACACTCATCTTGATGTAATGAAGGATGTTTTAGAAACATCTCCAATTAAATAAGAAACCATGATACATAAATATTAAGAATTACATCAACCAACTTTTTAGACACATCTACCGCAAAAATTTCAAGGCATTAGAAGTACACATAATGATGCAAGTAAATAAGCTCTTTCACTGTGGATAAACAAAAATACATATAAAAATGAAAGTTTTTTAATGGACTACATTTCATGAAAAACTTGGCCTGCACATACATAGACACAACGTATATATACAAGAGAGATTCATATTTTAAATCTCTATGTGCATAAATAACAAAAACATATGCAAAGTATAAATTTAAGGCCACGACATGAAAGCACTTTATTACAAGTACTTACCTGTGGTATTATTTACAGAACTGCAGAACTACAGAACTATTTTCCCAAACAATACTATGTAGTATCTAATAAAACTATCATTATTTAAAATAATTCAAATATAACTACTTTATGTCCATTTTAATATTGTGGAAAAAAATTACAATTTTGTCAAGAGAAAGGAAGGTATTTTTAGTGCAAAATTAAACCAGAAATTGTCCCAATTAAAATATCATATGTAAGAATACCTGTAGTAACTCTCCAAAACAGATGGCCAGAAGATGTATTCACAGTGGACACAGCAGAAATACTGAAATATTACTGAACCTTTGAAAAATGTAGCTAAATTTTAAATGAACTTCATAGAATCACAGATTGGTAGGGGTTGGAAGGCACCTCTGCAGATCATCCAAACCCACCTGCTAGAGCAGGATCACCTAGAGCAGGTTTCACAGGATCGTGTCCAGGTGGGTTTTGAGTATCTCCAGAGAAGGACACTCCACAGCCTCTCTAGGCAGCCTGTTCCAGTGCTCGGTCACCCTCAGAATAAAGAAGTTTTTCCTCATATTGAGATGGAACTTCCTGTGTTCCAGTTTGTGCCCGTTGCCCCTTGTCCTGTCACTGGGCACCACTGAAAAGAGTCTGGCCCCTTCCTCTAGACATCCACCCTTTAGATATTTACAAGCATTAATCAGATCCCCTCTCAGTCTTCTCTTCTCCAGGCTAAACAGACCCAGCTCTCTCAGCCTTTCCTCATCAGAGAGATGCTCCAGTCCCCTCATCATCCTCGTAGCCCTCCGCTGGACTCTCTCCAGTAGTCCCCTGTCTTTCTTGAACTGGGGAGCCCAGAAATGGACACAGTATGGGTTTTTCCTTATGGGAAAGTCAAAATACAGCATTCTTTTTATGTTCTTAGGTATTAGTCCATTACTTCCATTTTCAGAAGAAAGGAGAAAATATATAGCAACAGTGAAAGCTTTTTTTTTTGCTTTTTTTTTTTAAAGTAATTTTCTGCATTTTTATTTTTCCATTTCTTGTTACTAAGATTCAAGGGCCAATTCTACAATAAGATTGGTGATTACCAGTGCAAGAATCTGGAAAGGTAATAACGCAGAATTTATTTTACTACAATAACACATAAGCACAGATCAGGGTGTGCAGAACACAGATGCAAACCCCAAGAATTTTTCTGTAAAAGATGTAAAAACAATCTTCCTAAACTTGCCCTTACAGAAGATGCAGAATATTTATACTAAGTTGAGTTGTCACTACTACTTTTATAATTTATTGTAATGCTAATGAGAAGCTGACATAAATAACAATATGTTGATAACAGACTTTTTTTTTTCCCTAGGACTGTCTTCTTGCTAATTTAGAGAGAATGCCACACAATTTTAACATCTTTTACCAATGTTTATTGAAACCCAAGACTGCTTTTATCTACAAATGCTCAGCTTTCTCCAAATGGCTACCTCAAACTCTAATGTAATTACCAGATGTCTTATGGAAACTGAAGAAGCTGAGACTCTCCCAAGCATGAAACCAGCCAAATGCTAAACATCTGTAAATTATGGAAACATAAATCCTAAAGTAATTTTTACATTCCTATACCACGTTTCTTCTGCTTCATTTAGGCTTGAAAGCAAAGTGGAAGACAGCATGCCACTTGAGTGTGACCTTTTACAAACCACAAGAGATGGTTCATGATTTAGAGCAGAAAAGCTCTACTAACATTACAGGAAACAGAAAAGATAACTAGTTATAATAGATTCCTTATATTATTGAGCTATCTATTGATCCTCCCTCTCAATATTTTTTGTATAATTCCTAGAGCAACCTGAATGATGATGACACAGAAATAAATGAAATTAAATAACATTTTATCTTCAGATTCCATCTGGTCTATAACATTGTTCTATTAACAAACTCAAAAATTCCATTAAACAAATGATTCATCAAAATTATTGTCTCGAGTTTAAGCAGACTGCGATTATGATTAAATTAACGGAGTAGCTTGGCTGTTTGAAGTCGACTGAAATGTTCTGCAGTGTATGCACAAGGACAGTTACTTTGAGAAGAGTTGTGATCCATAAGATTCTCTTCAGCATGCAGTTACCCAGCATCAAGAAAATAATATGACACAGTAGCAACAGGAATATTATTTTCTTCCACGATAACCTTAATTAGCACTTTAGGATATCTACAGTAAATACAGATTGTGAGATTTCTTTTTAAAAACAAAAGTTACAGAATTCATATCAATCATACATTTCCCTTTAGCTACAGTACAGCAGACCCAGTATAAAGATAAAAAGACAAAAGCAAAAAGAAATGGAGAAGAGCAAAGCACAAAACCACATAATTTATTCAAACTACACTGTGTATCCATCAAAAAGCCAACCAGATCAGGATTCCTTACCTGAGGCATCCAAAAGTTTATGAAATGACAGTAGTACACATCCATCATTGCCTATCTAACAACTAAAGATTTATTTTAAGCTTACATGTACTCTGGTGTATTTTTCTGGCAAAAGAAAGTAACTGAGTGGACAGTCTTCTAGACAAAAAGAAACAGCCCTAAGAATATTGAAAATGTGTGCTTGCAGCCCAGAAAGCCAACCGTACCCTGGGCTGCATCGAAAGAAGCGTGACCAGCAGCCCCAGGGAGGGGATTCTCACCCCCTACTCCACTCGTGAGACCCCACCTGGAGTACTGCGTCCAGCTCTGGGGTCCCCAGTACAAGAAGGACATGGAGCTGTTGGAGCGAGCCCAGAGGAGGCCACAAAGATGCTCAGAGGGCTGGAGCACCTCTCCTATGAAGACAGGCTGAGAGAGTTGGGGTTGCTCAGCCTGAAGAAGAGAAGGCTCCGGGGAGACCATATAGCAGCCTTCCAGTACCTGAAGGGGCCTACAGGAAAGCTGGAGAGGGACTGTTTACAAGGGCATGTAATGACAGGACAAGGGATAATGGCCTTAAACTGAAGGCGGGGAGATTTAGATTAGATATGAGGAAGAAATTCTTCACTGTGAGGGTGGTGAGGCACTGAAACAGGTTGCCCAGAGAGGTTGTGGATGCCCCATCCCTGGAAGTGTTCAAGACCAGGTTGGATGGGGCTTTGGGCAACCTGGTCTAGTGGAGGGTGTCTCTGCTCATGGCAGGGATGATCTTTGAGGTCCCTTCCCACCCAAACCAGTCTATAATTCTATGAATATTGATATAAGCATAAAATGACATATAAAAAGTCACCCTGGAAGCAGATTATTTTTGAAGTAACAAAATACATTGCTTTAAAAATAATTTTAATATCAATATTTTGCTAGCCTAAATACAGAAGTATCCCCTTATATTTTTCATATTCATTTACATTTTAAGTAAAAAAATACATCTACAACAAAAAGTTTTACATACATTTACATTGATAGTGTAATATTACATAAATATCATTCTCCTGCACTTAGTTTTTGATCATTAGAAATACTGTAACATCCTAAAAGGGCATAAAGAGCATTATCAAATATTCAGGATGTAAATATGTGCAGGCTGAACCAAAATCTGCTATGGTAAGCACTGGCACAAGAAAAACTCACAGTATGCTTAATGAAAAGATGGAATTAATCTTTCCAAGAAGATAATCAAATATTAAGCTACACAAGAAATATTTTTCTATCTCATCATTGACAGGTTAGTGTTGCAAATATATGTCTGGTTCTGCTTGGCAACATTTTGTTAATACTCTGTTCATTAATTTAACAAACTATCAAGAGAGTATGTTTAGAATGGGCAAGCATTATCTCTTGCATTTCATTTAATTAAACTCTGTTCTAGCAATATGACAGTCAGCATTTCATGAAGGGAATTATTTTAAGGATGAAGGTAAGAAAATATTTCAAAGTGCCCTACTAAAACATGAAAGCATAATCTAAAATTACCCCTGCACACACTGTAATTTATCTATAATATTAAAGATGTTATTTCCAGAGTTCATAATTAATTGGATTCCACAGAGAAATTTTTCAGGCATTCCAGATAGCAAAACGATGCACAAAGGCACAAAACATAGTGCCGAAGGGCAACCATAAACAACCACTGTGACTTGCCCGAATTACAACAATCATTGAGCTTAATGTGAAATGAATACTGGCTGCCTTTTGTATGTGGTCATTACTCTGCTGCAAAGAAATTGCCATTGAATTTTGATTATATTGCCTTAATAAAAAGTAATGAAAGTGGCTCATGCTCTAGTGGCTTTCTTTTAAATGATACACGACATTGATCTTGCAAAGGCCAGTGTGCCACAAATTGATTGAGTATGACACCTCATCTGAGGAAGGCGATGTTACCCCACCATTGTAGGTAACTGCAGTGATGGTGGCTTGACTTCTTGCAAACATTTTAACTAAAGACTTCCAATGAAACATCACTTAGCAGTCAGGTTAGCTTTTAAGACTTACCATCGATCCGACTAACAAGTTCTTCTAACATTTTCACTTTCTTTTGAATTCCTGGCTGTGCAAACGTGTAGTTGTCCTGAAAAAGAAATAATATATAAGTTTGTGGGGAAAAAATGAAAAAAGTTTCTTTTCCTTCAATTACTTATCTCAATCCATGTATTCTTCTATGTTTTCTTAAGGTGTTTGTGTTTCATTTTTACATTTCCTAGGTATGCTTCTACAGTTAAGTAGTAAATCATCACATTGTATAGTCCTACTTCAAGTCCCTGACTCCAACAGCATACCCTATAGCTATTACTGCATCAATTGCTCTCTGCTTGCTAATCTAGTACCTCTGAAGCTACAGCTTTATTGCAGAAGTCAAAGTAGCTTTAAAGGCTGTCATCTTAAATGCCAAAGTGGCCACGTTAGAGATTTTTTAAGGTGATTTTTTTTCCTCATAAATTTACAGTTTTATCACAAATAATGAAGGAAATATGAAAATGTAGACCCTAATCAGTGACAGGATAAGAATTTGATCTTTAGAAGTTCATAATAATACCTTCCAGCAGCATAGGAAATCACAAGTCTATTTCAATGGAGTCATGACTGTTCTGAACCCAAGGTTACAGTTAGTATCATGAATCAAAATCTAACACACAAGCTATATAGCTAAAATGGCAGGGTATTTGCATGTATTTGAATGAATTAACTCTAACTGGATTTTTTATTTTTGGATTGCAGCTCTATAATATAGACTACAGTTTGAAATACATCTCCACTCTAACTCCAAATTGATCAGTGTTTTTAAATAAAGACATTATTTAAATACACAGCAATGTTTGAGTATTTGGTTGACAATTCCTCCACTCAACTCAGTCTGTTATGGTTTTCTATACAGAGAGATTCAAGAAAAGACAATTACTAATATCTGTTTTAAAAGAAAGTTGCTATGTAAAATTGTTTTCATGTAACCACTACCTACACAAAAAAACAGGGTAAAGGATTTTTTGCCTCAACTGCTATTGTTTGAATAATTATTTTATGAAAACCAGTTGGAGAGCTAAGCAACTATGCCAAAAATCATTCTAACAAAATTTTCATTGATGTTGGAATATTAATTTTTCTCAACTCAGTATCAAATTTTAACTTGGCCTTAAAGGGATGAGTATCAGTTTATTTTTAATTACAAAAAAAAAAGGCCATATTGACTTCATTGACTATATTTACATGGGGTTTTTTTTAATTTTGATTTGGTTTATGGAATTGAATTGCAATTTAATCTTCCAATTCCAGAAAACTGCCATAAAGTATGAAACCTAAAAGTTCATAAGGGAAAATTACACACTAATAATTCTGTTGGTTATAGTACCTCAGACAACAACAGTGATTTACAGTATCAAAAAGTTTATTATATGCTCTGATCACTTGTAACTGACCATAGTAGCTATTTAAAAAATTATAGCAGAGTTCTCTACTGGCCTAGCAATACCACTTGCAGAGTATTCGATATTAGAAATCAATGTATAAACCAAAACAGTGTTGACGAGGAAGCAAGAATAATTCTCTGAATTTTGGAATTTTCCACAGGAATCACCCACTAAAATAGGCAAACTTTTAATCTTGTTGGCGTTGTCTCTCAAACAGAACATGAGCATCCTCAGTAGTACAACAAAGTATCAAAACTGAAAGAATGGAAAGTCTCACACAGAGTTCAAATCTATCATCTTATTTCAGGGACAGAGAAACTGTCCCATGCACTGGGACAGTACCTTTTGTACAACTCTGACACACTCCTCTATTAGTTGTGTATCATATCCAGGAAACAGCATCTTTAGGAAATAGTACAATAATTTTTTTCTACAGAACTTACGCTACCAATGAAAACTATATTTTATATTTTTTTCAAATGTTTATATACTCTTCTATTTAAAGTTAACTGATATTTCTAGAAGTAGTACTGTACTCAAAGTACAGCAATATGATACTCAGTTATTTAACCTATAGCAGATCCTCTGTAAAAGTATCTTCACATATTTAACACTGAAAGTCAACACAGCGCTAAAACACTACTACTTCAATCATTAGTCTCACCCCAGGTGGTACAACTCCCAACTGTGATCTATGAATCTGAAACTGTTTTCTTTCTCAAATCATCATTTACTCCATGCACACCTGGAAATGCAAGGCAAAACTGCCATCTTGGGTTTGAAAACCGATCAGTTTGCTCTTCACTATATTTGATCTTTTGCTATTCATCTATTTTTTCTGTTCATTATTTCAGCTGCAGATGAACACAGCTGTCAGCCTCTCTCCTACTTGTGCTGACTCATCTAAGTGGAAAGATCTTTGTTGGCTTCTCCAGTCCTCTCTTCTAATTAAGCTACGCTGTACGTATTCCCTCCTATGACACTTGTAATTGACTTTCTGGAGTTTGTGAAACTGAGAGAAGGACTTTCTAAACATAAAAAGTATTCTGTTACCTACTATTCTTACTCCTTTTGTGCTTATAGGTGGAGGAAAAAGCTAGTAACACAGTTAAAGAAAAAACATGTCAAACTCATGAAATTTATGAATTATTCCTCAAGGCAATATAGAAGTACAGTGGTTAAGATTTTAATTCCTCTACCATACAATTTAATTAGTGATACCAGCTTCAAAATTTGACTCAACTTTACTCTTCTACCTCCTCCCCACCAAGTGGCACAGGGGGATGGGGGAATGGGGGTTGTGGTCAGTTCATAACACTTCATCTCTGCTGCTTCCCAGGGGCCACAGGTCCTGCCAGACACCCTGTGTGAGCTCCTCTCTGCGGGCCATAGCTCAGGAGCCTGCTCCAGCATGGGCCCTCCACAGGCCGCAGCCTCCATCAAGGCACATCCCCCGGCTCCGGCATGGGGTCCTCCATGGGCTGCAGGTGGATATCTGCTCCACCATCATCCTCTATGGGCTGCAAGGGGACAGCCCGCCTCGCCATGGTCTTCTCCAGGGGCTGCAGGGGAACCTCTGCTCCGGCTCCCAGAGCACCTCCTCCCCCTCCTTCTGCACTGACCTTGGTGTCTGCAGGGCTGTTTCTCTCACTTTTTCCTCGCTCCTCTCTCACAGCTGCTGTGCAGTATTTTTTACCCATTCTTAAGTACATTAGCACACATGCACCACCAACATCACCAATGAGCTCTGCTTTGGCTACCGACAGGTCCACCTTGTAGCTGGCTGGAACTGGTTCTGTCCAACATGGAGCCTCTTCTCACAGAAGACACCCCTGCAACTCCCATGCTACCAAAACCTTGTCACATAAATCCAATCCAAGTTCTCTGCTAACTTTTGAGAAAAAACCGTTCCAGTATTCCACTCTCCTGCCTATTTTCCCTCAGAATTGTGGGTCCTCACAGGAATGTTTCATTACTCATCCAGCAAATTTTTGTTACATTTCCTTATTTATTCCTTGTGTAACTTTGAGCATCGATATTAAGCAAAAGACAAAACTCTGAAAAAAGTAGTAAATAACTGAGAACAGGATTGTCTTGCCTCAACAGATCTTCAGTAAACAGTTAACATAAAATGCCTTGTATTTCTAACCACTGTTCTTGATGCTTTCTAGTTAGTATTCACACATGACAAAGTATGCATGAATACAATAGATCTATGATAAAAACAAAAATACATGCATTAGTGTGCAATATCTAAATTCCTTGATGTTCTGCTCAGATAGCGTCCAACTTTCAGTGAACTAAATTAACCTTCTTCACAGCTGAATAGTTATAATATCTAGTTCAGACTCTGACACATAATTAGTTTCACCTTACAATACAGGAGGTTAAGACTTTATAATGTCACAAGGGCTCAAAACTTGCCTCACTGAAATCCTTGTGTTAGTAGTCTGTACCTACTCTGTAGAGGCTAGTATAATCAACGCACTGCTCTGCAACTACAACTAGGTCTGTCAGGGCTTCTTCTCAAAAAAATAATCATTATAATTTAAAATAAAATATTTCAATTGTTGTCTTCACTAAACATGAAAATATGTATTACCTAATTCCTCACTTTTTTTTTATGGTTAGCGAACTTCTAAATGGAAGAAATTTGATTAGAAAGTGAAAATAAAGAAAAAATGCAGTGAACAAATTTAACAGAGACTATCCTCCCATACTCACAAAAAAAAAAAAAAAAGAGATGAGATCACAGTTTCTAAAAGCATGATTAACCACTGAGTATCAAATCCCATCCATAGTGCTAGCTCTATTCTGAATGTCGACAGTAAGATATAACTTGGAAAGGTGTTTACCTTGAAAATTAAGTCCTAGAGTAACATTTTCTGTGGATATACTGAGAAAGTGATATTGAGTGAACTAAGGATGGTCTTACTTGCATTCTTAATATCCTCCAAATGTTGCAGTATCTACACCATACACTGCTAGCATTTTTTATTTGTCTATCTGGAACAAAATACCAAAGTAGATTCCAGTATTTTCAACCACGTATATCAACGAGATTCTTATTAGTCACTCTGATGCATATTGTAACAAATATACTCCATTTCTAATCACCACATGCAGCCACAGTACCGACAGCTATCTGTTCGAAATATTACTAACTTACAATGGAGTGCTAAAAAGAACACAGATACTTTACAAGTGCACATTAAATCTACTTCCAAAGCAACTGTTCAGTACGTTCAACATATCTCCATGTTACTTTAATTTTAAATCTCTTCCAGAATACTATGAGCACTTCATAACAATGAGTCTGTAATAAATCTGAAAATCTTTCTTTGTGACTTCTTCAATTATTTCAATTACACATGGAAAACGGAATGTAAATAGCATTTGTGGGTGCCATCTGGTGTAAAAGTACAAAGGCAGCTGTAAGCATACACAGAAGGAATCAAACGCATACTGAGTATTATATATAAATATAATAACATATGTATATTATTAATTATATATAATAAATTTGTAAGTGTAATATATACACATATATCCTTCTGTGTGTGTATATATATAAACAGATATATACACACACACACACTCTTTATATATTTATACACACAAATGAAAACACACTATATTACTTTTTCTACTCATTACTTAGGAAATATTTTCAAGTTTCAAAACGCAACTTTTCATAGAATCATAGAATGGTTTGGGTTGGAAGGGACCTTAAAGATCATCTAGTTCCAAACCCCTGCTGCGGGCAGGGGCACCCTCCACTTTTCTTATCTACGTATCAGAAATTTTAACATTTTAGATCCTTTGCCCTTCCGCACTGATTTATATATTTTAAAATATATAGAAGGAATTTCAGAGTATTAAAAGTTGTTTCCCAGGGTCAGAAAATTAAACAAATTTGCAACTCTCTAAGCTAAGAGCCCTGGGGATACAATGCTCTCTGAATGACACAGAACCTTACTGCACTACTTAATGTATTGCACATAAGACCTCAACTACAGTTACGATTATCAGGATACTTTCTATTTTGAAAATTCAGATTTTGCAGGCTTTAACTAAACAAAGTCCCCCATCTTTTCTTTAAATAGGTGATGACAGGATAATTTTAACAGAGGAAGAAAGCTGAAGAGGAAAGGAAAACAACCTTTTATGTCATCATGGAAGGACAAATAGAGCCAGTCAAATTGAAAAGAAAAAACACTGTCAATAATTTGAAGATAATGACTGCAGCCAAGCACAAATATAGGCAGAGTGCTTCTAATCTTTTCAGGTCACACACGCTGTTCACCAACAATGTACTGATGAAAATATCAGAACCATTTACAGAAGCAAATGCAAAGTTTTGACACAAAGTCTTCATGTGTTGTTTGCTTGTTTTTAATAAGGTTTTACCGATCAGAGCACTTTTAAATATAAAGGATACATTAAGTAATCTGTATATGGCATATCTACAGCTCTATGTTTTCTACTGATGTATATTTAAGAATTCCTATACATCAATTTAGATATGTTCAAGTAAATTATCACATGAACAAAAGATGACAAAAAAAAAAAGCTTTCTGACATTTTTCTCATTATGTCAGTGTCCTGGTTTCAGCTGAGATAGAGTTAGTTTTTATTTCTAGTAGCTGGCATAGTGCTGTGGTTTGGATTTAATATGAGAATAATGTTGATATCACACTGATGTTTTCAGTTGTTGCTGGGTAGTTGTAGTGTCTACACTAAGTCAAGGACTTTTCAGCTTCCCACGCCCTGCCAGGTGCACAAGAAGCTGGGAGAGCACAGCCAGGAGAGCTGACCCAGCCTGGCCAGAGGGATATTTCCGACCATAGAATGCCATGCTCTGGATATAACTGGGGAGGCTAGCCGGGAGGTGGGATCGCTGCTCGGAAACAGACTGGGCATCGGGTTGCAGTTTTTCTCCCTTCTGCATGTGGTAAGCAATTGCATTTGTGCATCACTTGTTTTATTGTTATTATTATTACTATTATTATTATTCTCTTCCTTTGTTACCCTATTAAACTGTCTTTATCTCAACCCACGAGGGTTTTTTTCCATTCTCCTCCCCACCCCCCTGGGGGCAGGGGGAGGACTGAATGAGCAGCTGCATGGTGCTCAGTTACAGGCTGGGGCTAAACCACGACAGTTAGAAAGGGATCTTCTCAATTTTAATTTTTCAACTCATTTAAGTACTTCATTCACATTTGTGAAGCCTCTAAGCAAACTCCTATTTAAAAATCTTGGTTCACCTTGCTCCCAATGTTATGCGAAAATGTGGGGGCAGGTGGGAGGGAAGCATGACACTTACATGATCATAGCCACCATGTATATTAACACTATCAATGGTAAGCAGAGTTTACCCAAAATCTCTCTTGAAGCTGGAAATTATAATGTAAATTGAATCTTAAATACAGTTCAGGTGAGAGAGAGTGCACATGCACAAGAACACACATACACACAAGTGTGCTGGAGCACGCTGTGTGCACATATATCATATTCCACAATTACTCCAAGATACTTCCTTTAAACGAAAAGATCTTTCAACCTTTGTAATAATTAGGCCTGACTCTTGAAAACTTAAAAATTTCCTAGGCTGTAAGAAAGAGATTTACAAAGTGTTGCAGCCCAAAATTTTCTACACTGAAAACGGTATTTTTTTTCCTACATAACAGGATGGAAAAAGCAATATCTTATTAAAAAGTAGGTGCTGATTCTCATGTTATAATAGTATCCATAGTCTCAGAATCAAAGACTAAATCTTCTATTGGGCTATGTAATGAAACCACAGTTTTACACAACTCAATATATTATAAATTACAGAAACTGTTAAAATAGCAATAAAAGAAGTGCTCAGGGTATATTTTTGGATTATGGTAGGCCAGACAACAGTTCAAATCTGGGTAAGAGCTAGAAATCATAAATACGGCCACTTAAAATCCCAAAAGCTGATGCTGTAAATTTTATGTAGACGATAAAATATTTTCATTCTGAAGCATACTGATAGCACCATATATTTCATCTAAATCACAGAAAACAATGTCTTTTATGTAAGTATTGAGAACCAATTACTACTAGGTTTGTTCTCTTCCTGAAAATTTTACTCTCAGTGCCAGGTTAGCAAACTGCATTATTGGCTTCCAAAGAGACACAAGCTCCTTAAGAGCTTCTGAAGACACCTGCCCTGAAGAAAAACTACAGCCCTCAGGATACCTCCTCCTGATGCCCTCAATTTTCTGTTACCTGAAGTCCCAACAAAGGCTTATTGTTACAAACTTAAAATTGGCTAGTGGGCCAAACAAAACCACCACCTTGTGTCTTCCCTTTTAAGAGCAGTCAGCAGCAAATGCCTACAGGCGACAGTAAGAGCAAAATAAGGCTGCAGTGATACGCTTGCAGCATTCTTTCAGTTTCCAGCGCTGAGACTTCCCTAACTCAAGGTGGTATCCTGGTAAAGTTGTTTAAAGATTTTTCAACCCAACTTCAAACTGTTCAGGTTCTAAACCCATGTAAAATGCTTTGCATCTTTTGCTAAGCAGCCCCGCAGCTTAGTTACTCAACCACTCCTCTTTTTTTTTTTTTTTTTTTAAGCCTATCACTGAGCAGTATTACAAGATACTGTCTAGGTCTTGCATCAGAAGAGATAGGAAGCAACTACTCCCTATTCACCTTCTTCACACAGCTCATCATTTTAAAGACTTCTACTACATTTCTCCACTTAGTTAAGGCATCCAAGCTGAAGAATATAATCCATCACCCAGAAACTGTTCTATACCATTGATCACACTTATCTTGCTCCATTATTATCTTTTTTTAACTTTCAATATATCATTTCAAAATGGCATGGACAGAAGGGATTAGAACAGCATACCGCATGCTGAGGACAAGGTCATTTTAGGTTTTAAAAGTAGCAAAGTAATGTTTTCTCTTTCGATGACTACTTATATAAACCCTTCTCCTCCCTACGTGGTAACAGGCAATGCTTCTACCATGGATGCTTAGCTTCTTTATGAACTTCTGGTAAAGGACTTTATCAAAATGCATTACAGTTTAATTGCATTTCCAAACAGTTGTTCACAGGCTCACTGATTCCTTCCAAAACCTGCCAGATTTGTGCTGCTCTACAGGAGTTATAGAAAATATTAAATAATATGGGTTTTATCCTTTAACCACTAATTCTGGTTATTTTTATACTTTCTACGCTTTCCTGATGTGCATGCCTAATTGTCTGTGCTCTCCTAAATCCCCTTGAAATCATTTTCAAAATCTGATGCCATATCCACCCCATTCCATTCCTCTCACACCAAAGCGGTTTTTATCATTGATCATCTTGTTTACCCATTACCAGAGACCCTCATAGGAGATAATCACAGATATATTTCAAATTGAGCAGAGTTAGGAACTGCTTCTGAAATTCTTACTGTGCATCCTGATGCACAGTATCCTAGTGATGCATTCAATCTTCTCAAGTGATGGGGAGGAATAGAAGTCTTCCAGTGACCAAGCAAGCCACTAGAAATTTCCAAAAGATCTCTCATGGAAAGGGGCTAGTCCAAACTCAGCAATTTTCATGCAAAGCTTACTGTTGTGGCATATTCCTACCATACGGTTTAGTGATATCACAAACAATAGATTAAATTGCAATTCCTCTAAATCAACGTACAATTTCTACTTTGCAAAGTAGACACCGATGCTATCTCACTCAGGCTCATTGCTAATGACAGTCTCAGTGTAGATGAGTTTAAAAATGTCAACAAATTAGATTTTTTGTACAAATGATTCTTCGAACTCAGATTTCGGTACATCAAGAGTTTCAGGATCTACTTTGAAACAATGTGTATGAGGTCAGATCATCAACAACCATGATACAGTCCTTAGCTGCTCAGACTAAATCGACTCAGAACCATACAGGAAGACCATAGCAGATACGCTTTTTTTACATTTTAACTATTCCAAGTTTTGAACAGACAATAACAGACATAATTTAATTACTGTCACATCGAAAGAACAGGACTAACATAACAACTGTGTTAATTACATTCCAACAGCTCCTACTTAAAACAACTCTACTGCCTGAGTTTGTTTATTAACTGCCTAGCATTGTTCAATAATTTTATTTTTTTTTTCCAAGTACTAATAAAGTCTTCAAAGACCTCTATGAAGAGGAGCTTCAAACAAGACTTTGAAGATCTGAAGGACCTTTGGAAAAGGAAACAGTCACACAGGATGACACAATACTGAATGTATTTTGCCCTCAAAGAAGTCTGCCCTTAATGGTATTCACTCTTAACAGTAATTTAAGTGTATTCTGTGTAAGAAAATTCTCTTGAGTTGAGAAAGGCAAAAGCTGCTTACGGAAAAATTTCTAGACTCTTGCTCTACTTTGAATCTTCTTTTCCTTTACTCTAAGTTTAAAACACCATAAAACAGTATTTGCTCCAACAAATTATGTCAGAAAAACAGAAACAGACATCCAAGCATGAATAGAGAAAGGATTCTGGATAGAAGTACCTGTCGTGGCCATGCTTAAGTTTCAAAAGATCTGAGTCTCAGCTATGGCATGCAGAGTAACAGAAAAATACCACTGTGGTGGGTTGACCCTGGCTGGGGGGCAGGTGCCCACCAGAGCCGCTCTATCACTCCCCTCATTCACCAGACAGGGGAGAAAAAGTACAACGAAAAGCTTGTGGGTCGAGATAAGGACACGGAGAGATCACTCATTAATTATCGTCACGAGCAAAACAGACTGAACTGAGAGAGGAGATTCATCTAATTTATTACTAAGCAAAACAGAGTAGAGGAATGAGAAATAAAATCAAGTCTCAAAACACCTCCCCCCACCCCTCCCATCTTCCCAGGCTCAACTTCACTCCCAGCTTCAACCTCCGCCTCCCCCCTCAGCGGCACAGGGGGACGGGGAATGGGGGTTATGGTCAGTTCAGCACACGGTGTTTCTGCCGCTTCTTCATCCTCAGGGGGAGGACTCCTCTCATCCTTCCCCTGCTCCAGCATGGAGTTCCTCTCATGGGAGACAGTCCTTGATGAACTTCTCCAACATGAGTCTCTCCCACAGGGTGCAGTCCTTCACAAACTGCTCCAGCGTGGTCTCTCCCACAGGGTGCAGACCTTCAGGAGCAGACTGCTCCAGCGTGGTCTCTCCCACAGGGTGCAGACCTTCAGGAGCAGACTGCTCCAGCGTGGGGTCCCCCACGGGGTCACAAGTCCTGCCAGCAAACCTGCTCTGGCGTGGGCTCCTCTCTCCACAAGTCCACAGGTCCTGCCAGGAGCTTGCTCCAGCGTGGGCTTCCCATGGGCCACAGCCTCCTTCAGGTGCCTCCACCTGCTCCAGCATGGGGTCCTCCACGGGCTGCAGGTGGAATCTCTACACCCCCTCATCCTTCCTCCATGGGCTGCAGGGGGACAGCCTGCTTCACCATGGTCTTCACCACAGGCTGCAGGGGGATCTCCGCTCCGGCGCCTGGAGCACCTCCTCCCCCTCCATCTGCACTGACCTTGGTGTCTGCAGAGTTTCTCACATCTTCTCACTCCTCTCTCCAGCTGCAAAAGCTTTCCCTAACTTGGTACTTTTTTTCTGTCTTAAATATGTTATCACAGAGGCGCTGATTGGCTTGGCCTTGGCCAGCGGTGGGCCCGTCTTAGAGCCGGCTGGCATTGGCTCTGTCAGACACAGGGGAAGCTTCTAGCAGCTTCTCACAGAAGCCAGCCCTGTAGCCCCCCCCCCCGCTACCAAAACCTTGCCACGCAAACCCAACACAACCATTTAGGGTTATCGTTTGATAAGTGATTACTAAAAATGTTGAAGTTGTCAATTTCTCATTAGAAGAAAAGCCATTCTAGAATCCTGAACAGGCACAAATGCCAGCCCTAATTGTGGAACCTATTTCTCCTGGAATTTCTCATGTTTATGACTTTACAATTAATATCTAAATTTGAAAAACTGGATATTTGAATTTTAAATTGTTCATAATTTAGAAATTGCTTTACGGAAGCCACTGATAATGAAAAGAATAAGAGTAATCCCAAGCTATCATTTATTCACCAGAACAGAAGTCTCCAATCAACAGTAAACTCACTTTCGGCAAGACAGAGCAATCTGTTTGGAATCATCAGCAGTAATCCCTATAACTATATTTCTTATCATTCATAAAGTTTTGCAACACAACTTACACTTGAATTCTAAAATAAAAAACTGTTACTTTTATAAGTGTTATAAAATACAATTCTGATCAAGCATCTATTGTGTTTCCTTAGAATTAGCATAGCTTCAAGAAAGAAACCACCATGTTTTGTCATTCTCAGGATCCAACTTGGACAAGACACTAGCATAAAATGAACAATCTGAATTTCTGGAAATTACTAAACAGTTATTACCATATAGAAGTTCTGTCTCACAGATGGAGTTACAGTGATCGTAGCTGCAGGAACAGACACTGAGCATGAATATGCAGCTCAAACGTTAAGAGAACTATGTACAGAAATAACTACTGCTAGCATTCCTGATAATTCCTGACAGGGCTTCCACATGTCTAAAACACACATCTCTGACTGGCATTAGGATCTGTTTATACAGAAATTGGGGCATGACTGCAGTACTGTCTTTCAGTATCAGCTATATGATGTTAGTGGAGACTCTGAAGACAGTTATATCATATATCACATTTTCCCTGAACACACCACATTTGTGGTGCTATGTTCAGCTGAGGAAGGAGGAAGGAAAGACTACTTTCTCCATTTGGGTAAGCTTACCAGAAGGCTCTGGGCTGATGCATACTCAGAAATCCTAGACAAGCTATCTCTGCATTTGCACAGGTAGACCCTGCGGTACCTGTGATAGAGAAACTTGACCCATGCCTGAAAGCACATATGCATGAGATAGGTGGTTCACATGACAAGAGACAGGTAACAGACACGTGGAGACACTTACTGTACATATCCCTTATATCTGTCTATCTTGGCTAATGAACCCATATTCTCATATATCAGATCTGCAATTTATCATAACCCTAAACTAGCTACCCAAAACAATTGCAGACATAATCAAGAAACTTGTCTTGCGGGAAGTTAATGGAAAGGTACAAAGAAAGCTATCTTTGACCTATTTTTTCCTTAAAAATAAATCTTTGGAAGGTTCTGTAAAGAATTTTCAGAAGAGAGAGCATCAGTTATTTCTGTACGTACTTCTCAACATTTGAGCTGCATATTCATGCTATTTATCTGTTCCCACAGACCTCTGAAAGGCTTTCCAAGCAGCGTTCCATCCATCCATCCATCCGTGATTCAGACTTGAGGCACACATTAGCAACAAACTTTCCATAACCCAGGAGCAAGAAAGAACTTTGCAGGATTCCCTTTGCAGATCATAAATCTTGCTATTTAATCAGTCATAGAAATAGCTAATATATACCTCAGTATAATCCAGTCCCTCAAAATTAATCATCTCCCTTTTATTCTAAAAATTCCCAAGCCCTGATAAGTAATTATATTAATATTTTATTGCTATTTTTAATACATCTGGTTAGATCATTATGCAATGCATATATTTCCCCTTTGGTTATTTTATTACCATTATATTTGAACTTAAAATGAAGAGTTATACTCTATTTTACACATGAACATTACATTTTCAGGTGGCACAGATCAGCATGAACTTTTTACTTGAATGTTAACGGGACTCTGTTGAGGAAAATGTTATAAAGGATGATTTAGTAATAAAAAAAGCTAATTACAATGGATATATGGAAATGTCTATTTAATTAAGTGGAAAAAGTACTTATCCTAAAGTTCTAGTTTTCCCCCATGCACAGACATTATTCCTACAGACGAAAATGCAAAAATACTCATACTTCATCTACAGTTTAGAAGCATTCTAAAGACAACCAGCTTTACCATAAGCATGGTGAATGGACATCGGAAACATTTTATCTGTTGATTGTTCAGCTTGAAATGCAAGACAAAATAGTCTTGGAAATTAATTAGCTATAAAATAAACCTAAGAATACATGATTCTTATTCACAATATAAAAGCACCAAAACACTGTTATACAGATTACAAAAGTGAAATTACCAACTAATGTGTTGAAAATAATCAAGAATATCTTATTTGGACATATTTTGCACATGACCACATACACCCTCAGAAACAGGTTTTCATAAATCATCGTTAGAGCATCTTGCAAGAACAGAGGCTGGAGACAGACTGGCTGGGGAGGAGTTCTATGGAAAAGGACCTGAAAGTCTCAACAGACAGCAAGCTCAGACTGAGCCGGTGGTACACCCTGGCAGCAAAGGCAGCCAGCAGCCTCCCGGTCCAGTAGATGAAGAGAAGTGATTATCCCCACTCAGCGCTAATATAACGAATGTGTGTAACAGATTTGTTTTAACACACTCCGGTCAGATCTGTCATTACCTCACCCCTTCATGCCCCAGAATGACTGCTGTGGTTTGACGCAGAAGGAAGCTAAACGCCACACAGCCATTTGCTCAATCCCACCCCAGTGGGATGGGGAGAGAAATAGGGGAAAAAAAGGTAAAATTCATGGGTTGAGATAAAGATAGTTTAATAGGACAAAAAAGGAAGGGAAAAGAATAATGATAAAAGAATACACAAAACAAGTGATGCACAATGCAATTGCTCACCACCCGCCAACCGATGCCCAGTCAGTTTCCAAGCAGTGGCCACCTTGCTAGCTTTCCTCCTAGTTTATACACTGAGCATGACATCATATGGTATGGAATATCCCTTTGGTCAGTTGGGGTCAGCTGTCCTGGCTGTGCCCTATCCCAGCTTCTTGTGCAGCCCCAGCCTACTCATTGGCAGGGGAGTAAGAAAAGCTGAAAAGTCCTTAACTGCTTGGCAATAACTAAAACCATCAGTGTGTTATCAACATTATTCTCATCCTAAATCCAAAACACAGCACTGTATCAGCTACTAGGAAGAAAATTAACTCTATTCCAGCTGAAACCAAGACAACTGACCACTGCTTTTTTTGTTTTGTTCTGTTGTCAGGCAGCTCAGCTTTGTGAATCTGGTCACAACAGGTAGCACTCAACAAGGGACAGACAGGAACAAGCATTCTGGTGCAGCCAGGAGCATAGGATTATTACAGTTTGATGTAAATTAGCATATGCCCTTTGGGGCAGAATTTGATCTTAAGTTTAATGGTTCCAGATCCTACCTCACCCATCCCCACCTAGTTCTTGCCCCCCACCAGTGGATCTGGTGATCGTGCATCCAGAATGCAAGTCAGTTAGAATCATAGAATCATGCAATGGTTTGAGTCGGAAGGCACATTTGAAGTTCGTGTAGTCCAACATCCCTCCATAGGCAGGGACATCTTCCACTAGATCAGGTTGTTTAAAGCCACATCAAACCTGACCTTGAACACTTCTAGGGATGAGACATCCACAACTTCTCTGGGCTCCCCCATCATAAAAAAATGTATTCTTTATGCCCAATCTAAATCTTCCCTCTTTCAGTTTAAAACCGTTGCCCCTTCACCTGTCACTACAGGCCCTGGTACAAAGTCTCTTTCCACCTTTCTTATAAACCCACCTTTAAGTACTGAAGGGTCACAATAAGGTCTCCCCGGAGCCTTCTCTCCTCCAGTCTAAATAACTCCAAGTCTCTCAGCCTTTTTTTATAGAAGAGGTGTTCCAGCCTTCTAATCATAATCACAGAGGTCCTCTAGATGCGCTCTAACAGGTCCATGTCTTTCTTGTATTAGGGACCCCTGAACTGGATGCAGTACTCCAGATGGGATCTCACAAGACGAGTAAAGAATCATCTCCCTCGATCTGCTGGTCACACTTCTTTTTATGCAGCCCAGGATACAACTGGCTTCCTGGGCTGCAAATGCACATTGCTTATTCATGTCCAATTTTTCATCCACCAGTATCCCCAAGTCCTCCTCTGCAGGGCTGCTCTCAATCCCTTCATCCCTCAGTCTGTATTGATATTGGGGATTGCCCTGACCCAGCTGCAGGACCTTGCACTTGGCCTTGCTGAACTTCATGGGCCCCACTCCTCAAGGCTGTCACGGTCTCTTTAGATGACATCCCTTCAGTAAAACAGACTTTATTCTCTGGGGTTTTTATCCCCTTCCTTTCAATGAGCTAATTGCCTGTTGGATTACTTCTCCCAACCAACTCAACCTGCAACTACCTGAGCCCTCTATCTGACAAGTAAAGTGGTATCAACACAGAAGGGAACCAAAACATCGGAATGGGAGAAAAAAAACAAGCAAACCCTTTCATTTCAGCAGCATGTTGCAGTTGCACTGAATTAACATCACCAGTCACACCACAGCTTTCAAGCCTGCTTTTGACAGATGAGTGCATCCTTGAATATATCCAATTGATAACCATTTGATTTATGTAAGACCTTAAATTTTCATCAATGCAGTTTAATTGCATTGCAATTAGTTTCAATATTTTATCAGAACTTGATGGTTTTGTATGAAAACAGAATTTTAAGGAGAAATTAAGTAATCTCTGAAATTCCTTTTCTATTTAAAAAAACCCCAAAAAACCAAACCCAAAACAACAGAGCAGGAGGCCTGTGACAGAAGATGTTCCAGAAACAGGTAAAACAGTTGGAGGGTTTGCGTTTCATTAGCTGTCTTTCTTCCTTTCAAGTAGATTTCAAGTTCTCACTTTTTTGTTTATAAATTCTCACATATTTTTGATATGTGGTCAAATATTTTAAAATATAGTAGTTCTGAGAGATTCAAATAAGCAAACCAGCATTTTTTTACAGGAATCAGCATGACAAAAAGACTGCTTTTCAACAGTACTCCACAAAACATTGAGCTACTACTCATTTGACCTTTAACCAGGAGAAATACACATAAAATACCTTCAAAGAAGATAAAGACTTCTGTTTGTTGACTCAATTTATAACAATTTTGTCAAAAAATCTGTTACAAGTTTAAATTCACAATATGCCGTAACTAATGAAACATTAATATTAAAACTTAAGTCAGAAGCAAGAATATGTTAAAGCACCGTCAAAAATACTAAGTACTGTAAGAAAGAAATATCTATCAAAAAACGCAATCAAAGTAAAGCATCTGGAAAACATTAATTTAGTTTCACTGAAAAGTACAGCTTCAATTCATAGGAATTTCTGCAGTTATTCATATTTTATGATGATTTTAATAATGATTGGAGGATAGGCATTTTCCACACACATAAATTCAACCTCCAGGGTCCTTGCTACAGTAAAACCACTTGGAGAAACAAACCCTCTAATTTTCAAGCATTTGTCCAAAGCATTTCAGAACAAATAAAGTTACATGGAACCTACCAAAAGGACTGAATCTAACAGGTGCAGTAGAAGCACTTGTCTATCACCTCATCTTTTAAGAGAATGTTAGGAATAAATTAATCAAACTATTTCTATCCCTGTAACAATTTCTACTGTCACCAAAATAATAGTGAAACAGTTTCAGAGAAAAGATCCTCTATACTATAGAAGTAGCTCATCTGAAAGCAGAGAATAATCAGAAAGAGAAGGTATGAGCATTAAAAAAAAAGCAGCAACGTGCTAAATATTTGTAACTATAATTTATTTTCTAATCAGCTTGCTGAAAGCAGCAAATGAACCCTAACTTCAAACATCTGCCTACCAAACATCACTAAATACAATTCTTTATCGCAGGTGCAAAATAGAAATCATCACCTTTCAGAAACTTTAATATTTCTATCAAAGGTCAATTTTGGTCCCATCATAACCCAGCAATTCACAACAAGTGTTATTTCAGTGCATATATTCTTACAACATCAGATTATTTTTACTTTCTAGCAAGATTCAAATGTTTATCTCAAATGACACACATCTGAAAAACAGGTATTAGATACTATTTGATGCCTATTGCAACACAAAGCCTACAAAATTTAATTCAGGTAACTTCTACATAAACTGGAAAGTCCAAAGCTTCTACTTTACCGTGCATCAGCACTGCAGCATGAAGTGTTTCAATATGCTAAATATTAAACACAGATGTTTGGATTCCCATTTAATCTATGGTAGATCATATGGATTCCTCCCTCACCTAAATGCAAGATATTTAGCAACATATTTACTATTTCTTGTAGATCCTTCTAATCTTCATAAACTTACATGCAAAGGAATGCAAACATGTACACACAAATCCACCATTCTTACTCTGTAACTTGCTGCATTTAACAGAAAATTATGCCCGGATCTATAGCTTTTTGATGTAGAATAAATTCAGACAACACTCAGTGAAGTAGCATAAGTATCAAGCTTTAAATGGATGTTTTTTCAAATAGGAAGATAATTTCAGGAACTATTAAGACAGCAATTGTTTACAGGTTGCTCTATTAATGACTCAAAAATGAATAAATGAGTCAGCTTTTCATCACCTCAGTGAGACAATTTTATACTTGGCAACTTGAGCAAACATTCTCCACACTTGGTGACTGGGGCGCACAACATGCCTCTAGAATTCAAGATTTCAGCTCCGCTCTAGAACATCATACTACAATGAAACATGTAGACATTTTGATCAAAAAAAGTTGCACAATTTTTTTTTCCTTTTTTTCCCTTAATACCATGCCAAAACTTGCAGCAGATTTCTCCAACAGGAAAATCTACTTCTCCCCTGTTTTTCATAGATGTACTCCTTCTCAACAACCTTAAAGTAGTTCAAAGCCATGACATTAATTGGTTCTCTCCACTGCTTACAGACAGGAAAAATCAATTTACCTGAATACCATCAAGCAACTTGCTCATGCACCAATAACTGTCAGCTTCTATGTTCTGCAGCACTTCTTCAGGCAGACTGGAAACATCAAAATTTTCTACTTCTTCTTCTTCTGTTTCAGGAAAAGAGAGAGAGAGAAAGACAAGTCAATGAAGTGCACAGAATAAATAAAGCAAGGATGAGGAAAATAATTGAAAATAAAGACAACCACCATTATCTTCTAGTCAGAAACTTCAACACACATTTACTTTAACAGGGACTAAATGAATCATTTATTGCTCAACTGTGTCATCTAATGGCTTTAAATGTTAATGAATACTTAATTTCCTGCAGACTGTGAAAATCTCAAATCATGCCTGGTTAACCAGAATTAATATATAATAAATTACTTCATTCTAAACATTTCACACCTGAAAGAGGATCATCAGAAACACTTTGAGAGCCCTCAAGCTATGTATGAACAATCTCTGCAGAACATGCCTATGTTTGCACCAGACACACCAAAATATGTTGCCAGTCTTGACAGAAGAAAAAACCCTGAAAAATACTTTTTAGAAAACCAGTGAAATTTATCTAGAAAGCTGACTAGAGCTCTTCAAGGAGGATTTGTTTTTCAGGTAAGCATTGGAATCAGAAGGAAATCAGACAAAAGGAAACAGATGATTAACACCCCACCCCAAAAGACCTTCATGATTCTCAATACTGGAAAAGCACAGAACCCCAATGACATCTAATTCATGGAAACTGAGTCTTTCTGTTGTCACAACACAGGTGTGTTAAATCAAATTCACATTTCACTATGAACTAAAATTTTACCACCTAAGCCACGTCGTTTTATTTTTAAACCATGGCATCTGAATTAATCCATTTTGAAAAGAACACGGAATGTGCTGCCTTGCCAGCTAATTCCCAAAGCTCCCATACAGCCCCAGAAGAGAGTTTAACATGAGCGGGGAATGCTGAGTAAATGTTGTAGCTTCCTTCCTGCAGCAGCTCACAGTGCCTTACTGTACCAAGATGAGAATCAAAGCAGCATCTTTCCCAGCCCTGGCTGCTTCTCAGAGAAAGGGAGGTGAGGAAGAGAGAGGTGTTTGATCCTACTTAAACAGAGTATGATATACCAAAGAAGGAATTTCCTCTATTACACAATTGCAAGGTAGCATAGAATAAATAGTAAGAGAAAACTAAAAATGTGTTGTATCTTAAAACTCCTCTATTATCTGTCCCATAGCTTTGCAGTATGTCATTACAGAAGCCTAAGTACATCTTTAGGTTGTCACATTTGATTATGCTACCTTAAAGCACTTATTTGTCAATAGGTAATAACCATGAGCATTATACCTGTTATAAAATGATTTTAACAGACCAGTGATTTTACCACTACTAGCAGACACCGGTAGCAAGGTGTTACCAAAGCATTCTTGTTTGCGCTGGTGTGTATATGTGGGTGCGCATCTCAGAAGGGATCACCAGTTCTGGATTGTGAAATATTAATAGCTGTAGGACAAGGAGATTAGGTCATGCTAGTAAAACATTAGTTAAAGAGACTTTATAAAATAAAAGCACATGATCTCAGAGGTGGCAGGACAGTAAACAATGCACCAGCAGTCACTTATAGTTATTAAAGGAATCCCACCTTTGCATTGGAGTACACTTTTAGAAACTGGGTTTTTAAAACAAGATCTACAAACAAGTATCCAATATGTTTTAAATACTCTACGTAATAAACTCAGATATAACACTGCCTTGCAAAACGATGAAGAAAGAGTGAGTAGCAGACTGCGATAGCAGATTTTTGTAATAGCAGATCCTTTTGTGAGGAAGAAACTCTTTGCCCAAAGTCAGCAGCATATTTCTCCCAGCAAAAAGGAAGACAAATCCCCCAGAAATCAGTATCATACTCCTCTCCCGGCAACGGACAGCAAGTTCTCACAATACTCTATGGAAAACACAGGTAACAGAGGCAGTAACTGGGAGGTAACACTCCCCTCCAACATCTGTTCCATTGCCATCACTTTCTCTAACAGATGCCTCTCATTAAAGACAGCTTCTAGAAGAAACTTGGGTTCATTTCACTTATTAAATCTAACCCTTTCACAAAAAGCATGTTAAGAGAAAAGCCTAGCATAATGGAAAAGATAAAATGTTTTCACAGTAAAGATGCTTGAATACAATGGATATAACAAGAAAGGATTGAAGGCAAACGGACCAACATCAAGAAAAAACCCAAAAAATCTAGCAGTGAAGAAACCTAACTCAGATTAGACAAGTAGCTAAGGTGATGTACATTTGGCAAAATTACTCCAAATTGAAATGCCAGTTCCGCTGCTCAAAAAGAAGACAACAGTCTCTCAAAGTCCAGAAAAAGTAGAAAATTATTAATAAAGAACATGTTGACATTAGTAAGTCCACTAACAGAAAAATTACCTAAGAGTACTCACAAGATTTAATCACAGAAAGACTGAACATTATTAGAATTAACATGGACCAAAAAAAGTCAATTTCAGATGACACGTTTCATATGAACCTGTGAAAAATCAATATTAAGCATCTACCTAACTCCCTCCAACCTGATGTGCCTTCAGATTTTAAAAGAAACAAGAAAATCCCACAATTTTGAGCCAAGAAGCTCTTTTTAACAGTTCAGAAATGAAAATTAAGGATGAATATTCCCATTAATTTAGAAGATAAAGACTTTTCCAGACAGAAAAGAAGATGAATTATGTATCCCCCACAGCAGGAACAAATTTTTTGGTATGTCCTATACATGTTAACTCATAAAAATGTCAGAGTTATATAGTGTCCCAGTGGAAAAAATATTTAACATATTATTTATTATTATTTAATAAAAATAATAGTTAATATTTTTAATTTTCATTTTATTATTTTAAACAGTGAAAAAAGGAGTAACTCATTACTCTCTCTGCCTCACAATGTCTACAGATGCGATAATAAATGAACCAGAGTTCCTCATATTTATGTAACACACAAACATTATTGAACTTCATTCCCCTTGAAAGCAGCAGTCTTCAGGCCCTCTTTCACTAAACACTTGCTGTAAGAATGAGATTACGACTAGTTAGCTAGTGTGCTCCTTTGCAAATTTCCTGCCTTTGAGCACCTTTTCTTTTCATGATACTGCTATCACATTGCTGAACAAAAAGGAAGTTATAAACCGTAGCACAACACAATAAGTCTTCTACAGGTAGGCATGAAAAGATAACAATGAAAGACTTTCTATCTTCTCTTTTTCATCTTTCTTATCTTACCTCTTTTTTATCCTTCTCTTTCAAAATCTACCATTTCACACTATATACTCATATCAGGATTTAAACCAGCAAAAAAGCTGAAAACACACCTAACCATCGAAGGTGGGCGTTTTCACCGTCCTTCACCGCCAACACAAAAAACAAGTGGTGATGCAGTATTAGCTGTCTTGTTCTAAAGCAGAAACCTACAATAAATCAGATGAATCACATCCAAAGAAAATCCTGTTTCTCGATATTAGCTATAACTTGAACTTAAAAGGATTGCCTCAAAATGCAGACCTCTAAACTGTGGAAATCTAAAATTAACTGAAATTAGACTTTAAACGTCCATCAAAAGACTTCTCATCCTGTGACTGAACTACCTGCAACAAGTGAAAATGACAGCCTGCAAGAAAACAACTGTGGTTTGAGAAACAAGGCTGAAGCAACTTGGGACAGCAGGCACCCCAGCATTAACATTCTGGAAAAACTAGGTTCTAATTGTTCTAATACGGAAGGACTAGCAAATTAGGAAGACATTTTTTAAATTTTTTTCCCAGGAAGTAGAATATAACTTTCAAGAAACATCATCCAATGGTGCCAACTATTTTTCATCACAAGTACATTCACCAAGTACAAAGAGGATATCAGGACAGGTCCTTCTGAAAAGGACATAAGTCTGACATAAATTCATGTCCCGGAATAGGCTGTGATAGATTTAATTTTCTTCCTAGCGGCTGGTATAGTGCTGTGTTTTGGATTTGGGATGAGAATGGTGTTGATAACACACTGATGTTTTAGCTGTTGCTGAGCAATGCTTACACCAAGTCATGGACTTTTCAGCTTCTCATTCTGCTCTGCCAGCAAGGAGGCTGGGGGTGCACAAAAAGCTGGGAGGGGGTATGGCCACGACAGCTGACCCAAACTGGCTGAAGGGATATTCCATACCATATGATGTCATGCGAGGTATATAAACTTGGGGGAAGCTGGCCAGGGGGCTGTTGCTGGGGGACAGACTGGGCATTGCTTGGTTGGCTGAAAGCAACTGTTTTTCATTTGCATCACTTATCTTAATTGGGTTTTATTTCTCTCTTTTTGTGTTATTTTCCTTTTCATTACAATTTGTTATTATTATTACTTTATTTCAATTATTAAACTGTTCTTAACCCACAAGTTTTTCTCACTTTAACTCTTCCGATTCTCTCCCCCATCCCATCGGGGGGGAGTGAGCCAGCAGCTGTGTGAGGCTGAGCTGCCAGGTGGGGTTAAACCATGACAATTCACTGTTCTAAGTAGAATTCTCATAATTCCACAGGGGGAAAAAAAAAATATTACAGATGGAAAGGTAACTATTATCAAGTTCCTTCTGCTCTAGTTTGGGTGATCCTATAAATCAAAAGATGTAGATAGCCTTTAGGAACCATCCAATTCTTTCACTAAAAGGATCCATAGTCCCTAAATATAATGTCACAGAGTCATAAGCTCAATCATTACAGAAATAAAAATAGCACTTTTAGGAAGTACTCATCCAGCTTTCTTGTTCTCTCTCCCCCTTTGGAATAGCCATTCAAGAACATTATGCTTCTCTGTGGCATATACTGACTGATATCTAGCATTTTCATAAGCCTCAAACATAAAATAAATATTCAGGATTTTGTATATGTTTTTTAAATATATAAGCTACTTCCAGTCCACTTTTCATTCTCATTGTGCTTCTCATGCATCACTAAGTCACCTCTTCTAATGTCACAGAATAAAGTTTTGAAATTAAAAAAAAATCTAATTAAATGTGTAAGACAACTCAATTGTATTTCAATTAACACTAGCAGTATTTACCTCATGTAAAACAACTCTCAAACTTTAGCTTAAAACTCTGCAACCAAATATTGCAAAGAGTAAATCTAATAAAAGATATACTAAAATACATTTTTCATTAGATCAGCTAAGAAGTATATATTTTATATATGTTCTATTAACTGGTACTTTTTGATTTAAACGTGGTGCATGCTGAACAAGGAGCTACACTGTGGAAGCCATCCAGACAGTAAATCTAATAAAGAAGGCACAGCATCACAAAAGCCACCAAACAAGCAAGAGCTCAGTGATGTGCAATGGTTTCTGCTGCATCAATTCACCTTAACTTGCTGCACTTTATTGAGGAAGTTCAAATCTGAATCTGAATATTTGAATGACCCTTTCCCACACTACAGCTGAAGTAAAAAAAAGGCCATCCACTTTCATGACAAGCTCCAATTAAAGAACATTTGATTGGCAGAATAATATGCAAAATAACAGTTTACATATTTAACATTTATTCAATTATTTGGGTAGGCACATTGTGCAAAGTGCTGCTTTTTCCACACAGTTTTAAGGGAAAAAGCAATCAAGTTGCATGTTACTCCCTCTTTTTTTTTTCTTTATTCGTATGAAGAAACAAACACACTAGAGATGTTTAGAAAAGAAAGGAATTTCAGGGCAAACAATAGAAGCAGTAAAAATAACCATCTCAAAAGTACATGAGATTATTTCAAGTCAAGACTTGTGTTTGAAAACAGAATTGCAGATTCTGGTTTTAGATAGCTTTACTTTTATTTTCATTGAGTAAGACTAAGATCATCGATAAATCATGATTTTTTCTTTACATACACCCAATATACAAAATAATACATATAAACATTAGAAAGGTTAATTCTCTGAACATCTTAAAATTGTTCTTTTTGTAGCACTGATTTGTGCAAATGTATTTCTCACCTAACATATAAAAAGTATTACCATGTACTTCAAGTCCAAATAATATAGCTCTTGCAGAGGTACAAGGAAATCATTCTGACTCTACATGCACAGCTCTGCATAAAGTTTACTTTGTTGTAATATACTTCAGATGCTGTATCTTCAGACAGACCTAAAAGTTACCAGCTAAGCATGCAACCTACAAAACTACACACATATGATTGCATGCAGAGGTGCACAGTAATATTTCCTCATCTAGAAGATCTTACATATTCCACTTCCAAAGCAGTCTTCAAAAAGCTTTATGAAACAGCTATGCAGTCACTGCTGCTCTAATGCATTGTTTTTCTAAGGAGATCAGGACATAATAGACCATTTAAATGTAAATTCTCTCAGTAACAATTACCTAATTAAATATGTACATAACCACATCAATCTCTCTCATTGAAAAAAATCCTAATTATATATTTATCTGATAGAAATAGCTTTTGAGCTGTTAAGGATTAATCACCAAAGTTAAAACTTCCCTTTCTTTGTGATACTGCAGTCACAAAGGTAAAATTTAAAAAAACAAAAAGAACTCAATCATCTCATCAGTCCAGGCTCAGGTACACATGACCTTACCGCATTTCAAATACTCCCCTATTACCAGTCATGTTCTCACACACACCATGTATTGTTGACCTGACTGTTTTAACACAGTTGATAATCTTACACTTATTTTCAGTTGATCTGCCACAATTTCCTTAAGATGCAATAGGAAGCAAGATAAATATCTTTATACTTCAGTATAAGAATGGTGTTTTAAACATTAATCATTTTATTTCATTAATATTACATCTCTAAATAATTTTACTGCTCATGGGGAATGTTATAACCTCCTTTAACCTGGAGAACAAGGTAAATTGCCATCTCCAAAAACACCGAAAGCTTGATTACTTTGACCTAAGTTTTATTCTCATCAAAATTAATGTATGACCCTGCAAGTACTCTCAATTTGTTCTATCCAAAAAGAGTAAATACTTCATATACTTATTCTCTCATTCCAGGTTCTGCATAACAGTAATCAGTAAATCATTGAGAGACTTCTTTCAGTGGGCCTACATGCTTGCCAGGAAGATTTTTCTACTAAGGCTTTTTCTAGACTAGATTTTAATGGCAAATTTTTTGTCCCTACACTAAGTAGTCCAGAGCTTACCCTTAATTCCTAGTCATAAACCACTGCACATATCTACACAGAAATAAGCCTGTTTTTAAGAATGATAAGTTTATTTGACAAACAAGGAAGTTCTCATGTTGCAAATTAAACAAGTGACATCGGTTCCTCATAGGCTGCAGACCGAGATTACTGCTCAAGAATTCAGATACAAGAACGATGAAAAATATCTTTATTACTTCAATAACTCTACCATCAAAACAAGGTACACAAGGGAACTAAATAAACCAGGTGGCACCACCAAGTCTTTGACCCACAGAACTTGTATAATGCCAAATACAAGACTGGCAACCTCTTACACAGGTGAGAAATCTGGCAAGTAAATGCAGTTTACATAGGAAAAAAAAAGGTATAAGCCACATCCTTATGTATGACATTATTGTCAAACAGGAGTCTTCAAAGCTTGTAAGATGACAGCTCTTCTTAAAAATGTATCTTAGCAACAACGAACAACACATTCAGCACAAATTCTTCTCAAAGTAATCACTTCAATATGTTTGCTGCTGTCAACCAAAACAGACTGCCAGGGAGAAGTGGAGCATGGGATACCAAATTACAGGACTAGTAATTAGCATCCACTATGCATGATGAGCACAGGATGCTGATGAGCATTTTCTTAGAATGCCTGATAAGAGAGTTTCCTGAGAAATCCAAAAGGTGCTTAGAGAATAGGAAATGAAAGATTAAAGGGTGAATATGTCTCCCAGACCACATTTTTTAATTATCTAGTTTGTGCTTAACTCTTAATTTTTTAAAGCATCGAGCCTATGGATGCACATATAAACAAACACGCAGTGCACAAAACAGCAAGAATGAGATAAACCATAGCATGGTCAAACAAGGCTAAAGGAAGACTCAGGAGGACACGCCTTGCTTGTGTTAAGGTATGGGACTGATTACAGGCCTATTTTAGAGATAGTCACTAGTACTACATTTTTTTTTAAAACGGAAGTGCCTTCAAAAAGAATCTATAAATTAATGTAGATTTTAAAAGGAATTATTTACTGGACAGGGAGGAAAAAAATCAGCTTCACTAAAGGCCAAAATGTATTTAAAAGATTAAAAAATTCTATGTATCTGCGTATGCAAGGGTGAATTTTAAAAGTACTGAAAATTAATATAACTTACCCGAAACTATTAAAAAAAGACAGTCTTGAATGTAATTACTTAATATTAAAAGATGGGCAAAGACAGCTCATTCAAACAATCCCGTAAACAGTAATATGTTTAATATACTACCTCGATAACCAGAGTAAGGTTCAACTTTAACTTAAATAAATATAGAAGTAATAAAAATTATCCAAGAAATTGTATGTAAATATAAAAACTTTTAAAAATTCAGAAGCGTAATTTTTTTCAGTGATGAAAGACTGAAAGAATTGCCACTGTCAAGTAAGCTCAGCAACCATTTACATACGACAATAACTCTATATAAGCATAAATTCACCCACTCATGAAGAATTTTTTAATTTTAACTTATTATTGTCATTGAACTGAACAACGAAATACATTCTTAAAGAAAAATGGATGCCAGGGGAAATAACTGTTCTTCAGTGACATTGTACACACAAGCCTATGATTGTGGCAGTTTGCTGCAAATCCAAACTAAGCGATATTGGTCAAATTTCTTATTCAAAATGACATGCTTCCTTATTTTGTAATCTCCCATGTCATTCACAGCTAATAAGAATGAAATGGACCTTACAGACTTCTTCCCTTATTTATAACAGAACATAAGTACCATCCATTATCTGCACTTCTTAGCACAAATTGCATATACTGAATTAAAAGCATATTTGAGGAGAATGAACTTGGGCTGCACAGGCAACACTACTTCTTATATTGCTTAATTTTTGAGTGGTTTCTGTAACTATCTTAATCTGCTATGATTTACAGTTTCCAAACAAAACGGCATCTGTGGAAAAAAGAACCACAAGGCTTGCTTTGTTCATGAGATTCAATCTTATTTTACATGCTGTATAGGTATTTATCATTAAGGTAAAGAAATAATCATACCACAAGGTACAAATTCTAGGAAAAAAACCTATTCCATCTACTCAGAAATAGGAGTATGGTTTCTTTATTTTTCTTCCCCTATATTACTGTGAGAAAGGTAGTGTCTTTAAATTGCAGTTGGACTGTAACAAAGTTAACTTTTATTTCATAATTAACTAAAGATAGAACATGCAAATCAGTTCAGAAATGTCTTTGATGACAATTCATAATTGTTTTTTTAAAAAGTATTTTTTATTAAAACTAACATACTATAAAAGCATTAAATATTTTCTGTTTCTATGAAATAAGGAAATTAAAACATGTAGAAGAAAAATTGTCTTGCCAAAGACAACCTTGGTGTGGTTTTTTTGTTGTTGTTATTGTGCTTAAGTACTTAATTTTTCACTTCTGCTTTATAATTTGTTTTTCACAGCTTTAAGTAGAAATTAAAAATTTCAGATTACTCAAATTAGAAACAAGCAAAAAAATCCCTGTACTGACGAAAAAGCCCAATTACTTGATGATTGCTATGATTAAAAAAGGTTTGCAATTAAACTACAAGCAAAGCCTATTCAAATTAAAAAGTTTCAGCACACAAACTTCTGACAACTGTATTTAAATTGGTTTGAAATCTATAACTAACCATATATCTTACTGGAAACAAAACAAAACAAAGTTCTTTACAACTATGTTTAAAGCACTGATCCAACTAATTCGAAAACCTTCCCTTAGATGGAGATGCTACTCATCTATACAACAGTATCTGAATGTTACGGTCCTGACATTTGTACAGCACATTATCATTACTTAAGTAATTCTTTCTCTTTTAGCTTTTCTTCCTGCGCATTACTTCATAATAAACACAAAAAGTTGTGATATTTGGATGCCAAAAGCCATTAAAGTAATTTCCCAGTCTGCTGGAAAGCACGCTTGAGAAGATTTAGATCTGAAAGTATAACCACCTCTGTGCTGCTTCACTACAGAAAGATGAACGTTAATTATAACTGTATGGAAACCATGGGGGAGAGTAAAACGAATGCATAAGCCACAGCTAAAATATGCAGCTCCCTTGGAATACATGTCTCTCCCATAGTTACCTTAATTGTAACTAATTTTCTCCCTCTTCACAATTCTTTCATTTTTATACCTGCAGAAATCTTTTAGTTTCTCTTCAATTTCATTTTACTGCTTCTACCATTATTCAAGATCTTGTTTTCCATTTATTCCCATGCCTCAACATTTCCAGTCTGTGGTTTCAAATGAAATACTTTCACTAACCTCTCATGACTTCTTCACAGTGCAAGTCTATTAGTTTCTTAATTGCTTTCAAAAATGAGACAATATAAACCACAAAAGGTATTTCAAACTTAATAGAAACATACTATTTTTTTAATGTAACATTCGTATTATCAAATTCATTTAATTTTAAAAATTCTGGGAATGTGCATTAAGCATCATGAAATAACACACCTTTAGACAGATGCATTTCTAAATTTCTAAATACACATACAGATGCAAAACAAACTTTAAAAACAGATAATTAAAATCCAGATCAGTAATCATATTTATACACTTAAACACATCATCCTATGTGCTAAAATAAGTTGTTAGCAGAATCTTTTTTATATGCATCAGAAATAAAAATCCTTTTTCCTCAAGTACACCGCAGCATACTTCAGAGAAGGAAAAAAACAACCAAGAAAAAAATCCAAAAAAACCCAGAAGAGCTAGAAGTAAATACTTGAATAATACAAAAATACTGTGATTTTAAGAGATAGATATGAGTTAGCCGAAAACCTCAAACACTTAAAATCAATAGACTAGTTCTGTCTTATTTATTCTGATTACTAATGACAAAAGTTTTGAGCTTGTTTTTTCTTATGAAAATGTAAATATTTAATATAGAGTACAGTTAGATACATAACTGTCAGTCAGAAGAAAATCCATATTGAGCCTCTAAACTACCCGAGACACTTCAATTTAAACACAAGCAAGATTGTGGATCTCCATATGAAGAACAGTAGAGAATCACGGAATGGTTTGGGTTGGAAAGGACCTTAAAGATCATCTAGTTCCAACCCCCTGCCATGGGCAGGGACACCCTCCACTAGACCAGGTTGCCCAAAGCCCCATCCAACCTGGCCTTGAACACTTCCAGGGAGGGGGCATCTGCAGCCTCTCTGGGCAACCTCCCAGTAAACATTTCTTTGAAAGAAAAAATAAAAATCACATAGCTAATGGAGCAATAGTTATGACCTACCAGACTTTCTTAGAGAGAACGGAAATGCCTGGTAGTAGCAAAAAGATGTGGAATGAACTTTCAGGAAGAACAGAGACAGCAGAGACAACCTGTAGTCTAAGAAGCAATTCTGCTCACCAGTCAGCAGAAACAGAAGATAAACTAGTATAAATATGCTACCTCAGCATTTTTATAATTCGTGCATTTATTCACAATATAAAATCAAATTAATGAAACTTGAAGGTCTTGAAGAGTTCTTCTAGTAAAACACAGAAGGTAGCATGCTGAGTAACTCAAACTGGGTGAATCTCTCAGTGAGCTGAAACCGTATAGCCAGGAAAAAAAGCACAGTCAGAAAAAAAGCAGACTTTGTAGGATGAACATGTATCTTGTCAGATCAGCTGAAGTAGTACAGAGAAGAACACGAGACAAGTTTACAGACACAAAAGCTGCTTTCATGTTCTGTAAAGACGTATTACCATATTACAGGAACATTAATTTCATTTTGTTAGAAACCTTTGATTCATCCCATTTGACCTTAGAAATTTCTTATTAAATTAAAGATTTGTTCTACACATCTCTTACAGCAAAAATTGAAAAAAATTCCTCTCATTCTGTCCCTAAGACCAGGTCTGGAAAGGTTCTTTACAGGAAACATCTAAGCAAAGAATCCACGCAGCTCCCCTGCTATGTTTTGACATTTCACAGGTTCTCTTCACGCACCTCTCAGACTTTCTGACTCTTTGATAGGCTTCCTAGCACCAATATGATTGAAGGAATTTTTATTAGTAGCTTTCAAGTCCCTACCTGCCTGTTCCTCTGAAATGTAAAACCATGATAGTCATCTAAAAGGAGATTTAACTTCCTGGGCTTATAAATTCCTTACCATTTTTCACATTTTGATTCTGCTGTTCGAAAAAGTCTTCAAACCACAGCTTTATTACAAATAATAAATGGAGGCTGGTCAATACATTCTAATATACTGATCAGTATTTCTCAACATAATCTTCTTTCATATGCTACAGAAGCATGTAGACAAAGATTTAAAAAAATAAATTAAAAAAACCCAACCCAAAACCTCAACCCCCCCTGCAGATGCCTCCACTAACAATAATGTGGAGAACAGAAGAACAGATAGCAGGAAGATATAAGCTTAAAGAAATATACTCCAGTTCTTTTACCTCTAACAGCAAAAAGAAATTTTTGTACAAGAACAAGATATTATGTTAGTTAGAGTAGGAAGATGAAGGTAATCTTATGCCTACAGACGTGATTCAAAAAATTTGTATGAAATGGCGATTGCCACTTTTTCATTTACTATCTTATGCCAAGAAAGAAAAAGATCAAAACATTTCATTTAATTCTCTATTTAACAAGAAAGCCAGTCATATACAGTAGCATCTTTAAGATAAAAACAGTGAATTCAAATAGAGGTACCTGGAAGTAACTGTTACCAGTCATTGGAAGTCGTTAAATCTGATAAAACCTCTCTCTGACACTTATTTTAATCGTTGCGATAGTAGGTGTTTACTTCTTCAATAGTCTTACAGCTTTTCTCCGTAGCCAATCTTTCTTAATCCCTTTAGTCACTTTTTTTAAAAGCTTGTCAGTGAAACACAGATCAAAAATACAGCAACTGTTGCTTACCACACTTTCAATGAAAACAGTGCAGTATGATAATTAGATCACTGCTTTGAAATACTTATTTAGGTGGGTTAGAGTGACAACTTTGGGACTCGGCACGCTGACTTAGTATGTAGATGCCACTCTGAGAAAGGGAAGAGCATTTTCTCACATGACAAGTCTGAATGACTTGGATATTTTCTTCTGAAGTATGTAAAAGTCCTTTGCTTTTATTCGAAGTCCTACAAAGATAATGCTGACATTTAAAAAAAAAAAAAAACGAAAAAGAAAAAAGGGAATTTGGGGTGTTTGGTTGTGGTTTTTTTTAAAAAAAAAAAAACCACAAATTTTTCCCCTCTCTTCTCCCAAAGAAAGGGAAAGTTACTTTTTAATATAACACAGTTTTCCTGTGAATGATTTAATAAGAAATCATTTACCTTTTTAATTTGAAATACCTGAGTAATCTCTAATGTAGTCTTAGTACAAACCCACCACTTTCCATTTTGTCTAACTTTTCTATTCCTCTTATTACCATACTTAATTTGACTCAGAACAACAAAAGTTAGGAACAGCTTTTAAAATAGGTGAATGGATCTTTCCTTTTACACTTCTTTATTTATAAAAATTGGATCAAATTGCATCAGACAAACAAATCAGAGAAATTATATTGAAGAACTGTTCTTAGACAAATATTTCAGTGTGTTCTAGGACATTATGAAATTAGTATAAGGACAAAGGAATAAAGAAAATACTTTCCAAAGTAAAAAGAAAAACAACTTAAACAAATACACACTTCTCTTATTTATCAAATAGAAGCTCATGAGAAAAATTTTAAACCAAACTGTCATCTTTAATTATATTTTGATAATTTCCCCTCAAAAGTATGTTGAATATATAACAGTTCAGAACTATAAAACTCAGAGGGAGCATTATCTGAAAATTGTTTGAATAATCAAGAAAACCACCATGAATAACAAACAAAACTGTAAATAGTAACGTTATACGGCAATGCAACAATCCTATTAAGATCTAGTAAAGTCTACTTTTTGAAAAGAGAAAGCAAACTGTTTCAAATTAGATGCGAACAGCGACAGTTAGAGAAACTTCATAAAACTCCAGTATATGAATACAACTGTGACAGCTTTTCTTTCTCCTTTATCGTCCAAACCTGAATTTAGATTGATAACTGGAGTTTGAAAGAATAAATGCAACAGAGAAGTTCACTTCATAATAAAACTGATTACTACTTTATTTTTCAACAGGTCATGGGCTTTGGGTTTTTTCATTCTGTATATTTTATGACTTAAAACACACTCAGTGTTTTGGTTTCATGACCTGAATTCTGACACCCCTGGTAACTAGTAACATACAAAATTGTACATAAAAGTTTTACATACATGTGACAACAGACTCCCTGTTAATGGCACTTCTTTTTTTTCCGCATTTTTTTTTTCCATTCAATATTAACATTCAAGAATCTATGCTTTAGTTATGTGGATTGCCCTTTCTTCAAAGACAATTCAAAAGCTTAAAAAAGTCTGAAAGGGTAACATACCTGTAAATTTCAGGCTTTGGGTTTTGGGGGTTTTTTTGTTGTTTTTTTTTTAAACAGAAACTCTTAAGACACAACAAGCAATTAATACCATTAGTCAAAATATTAATTTTCTCTCAGATAGAGAACTAAAAATAACAGGCAATTAAGCAGTTGGATATACTTACTAGGATAATCTTAATGTCTCTTTTTCACTTCTGACAGCAATTGTTCACCACAGCCAGGGAAATTTAACTTTAATTAGGCTTATTCCACTTCAAATAGATTGGATCCTTTTTCAGAAGTATCCATGAAACAGTTTTAGTTAAAATGTTATTTTTTCCCTGACAGATAGTGAAACTGAGGGTACACTCTACTGCCTCAACTAACACACTCTTTTGAGTAAAATATCCAGCACTATTACTACTACACATCTGTAATCAAACTAAAGAAGGTATTTTATCACAGCTTACACTTCATTCAAACTTCCAATATGTGCCAGTTCATGAGAATAAGAATGTGGATTTTGCAATTTGTGTGGTTAACCGAATGGATTTTCAAGAACTTAATTTTGTTTCAGTAGAGGTCATGAAGATGACTAGAGTTATTTTCTCCATCCCATCAGTATGGTACGACTTCAAATGCTTTGGTTATAAAGATCTATGGAACTACTTAAAAAAATAATTAAAATTCTAGAAAACATGACAGAAGTAACATTAAAAACAATTCTACACACGATAAGCAAAGAAGGGTGGCAATGTCTAAGCTTCAGGGAACTTTCAGGGGGACAAAAAAGTTTGTTTATCAATTTTTATTTATTTTTATTTAGCCTTGAAGTTGAAACTGATAACTAGAAAACTTACATTCACAGTGCTTGGTTATCACAATTATTGATACAAACCTGTTCAGTCAGTCTCAAATCCTTCTCCAAGAAGTCTACTGGATGCAACCACACATCCAACGTTTCAGATGAACTGTTATAAGTAGCTTCGAAATCTGACAGTATATTGAAGAGTGTGAATCAAAATTCAAATACAGAGTTAGAGGAGGAGTGCTTTTGTAAAACAGTATTGTCTATTATAATAAATCATGGTCATTCAAGACTGTACTAGGAAGTAAAAATACTAGAAAAGCAGGTTGCCATACCCTACATCTGTCTGTTGGGATGCTTTTAGGAGTGCTCCCTAACTTGCTAATCGAAAAATAAGTGGAATTCACAAAGACTTATCATGAGCGTGCAGTTTAATAATACAGCTAAAGCAGTCTAAGAGCTACCTGGCATTAAAGAGAGATTTTGCTTCTCCTTTCTTCCCTAACATGCTCCTGTCCCCACATCAGCACTGATGTTCATCTCTGATCCTCGAGATGAGAGAAGAAAGTTAAATTATTCATTTTGTTATGGAGCTAGTTTCCTGCCAGTTTAACCGAACTGATTCACTGTGCCAGAGAAAAGCCAATGCTGACCAAAGAGAAAAGACAGGAATTCATGTTTGGGGTTGGAAAAGAGAAAGCAAAGTTGACAACAGCAAGCCCTGATTTAGCTGTGTGATCTAAGCACATGGCAAGAAAACCCTTCCTGTCCAACTAAACCAGATTTGGAAATACTCAAATATGCAGCTCCATTGTTAAGTGTAAAGAGCAGTGAAATGAAGCTAGAACAGGCAGAGTACACTGACCTCTTGAGATAGCAAATGGGATCTGGAAGAGGGCGAATTCTACAGCACATAAAAATCTAGTTCACACAGTTCCAAGCCCTTACTGGGAATAAAATATATTAGAATAAAATATATGTAACAATATACTATCACTGAACTATACCAAATAGTTACTTGTAGATGTGTGCTCAGCTGCTCATTATCAACACCTTCTCAAGGTTACTATACTCCAAGAAATGCCAGTAGCACTAATTGGGTTGGTACAATTAGCTAAAATCACACTAATTAAATAAGTAAATCACCTCATTTTGACCAAAGCAGACTAAGAGAGAGCTTACGCAGACAGATTCACTCATATATTTGATACTCAATGCCACCACTGACTTCCAGTAAGTTAAGCAACTACAGAAAAACAGTAGGGAATAAACTCACTAAAAATCACTAGCAAACCACACACAAAGTACATATCTGGGTAAAGCACAACTACCTTCATTAGGGCTTTTACTATTATAACTACATGAAAAAATAGTCTTTAATTGAAATAGTTACATAACTCTAAGCCAGAACAAAGTGCTCACTACAGGATCAGTCAAACTGCAACTAAAAAATTAATATTCCAACAAGTAATGCTGAAAGATAAAGATGAATTTGTCCAGGTAAATAATTAAAATAAATATCCAAACACATAAACAATAAGATCAGAATATTAAAGGCAATTTAGTTCATTGGCCCCCTATTAATCAATTCTCTCCATTCCACAAGTCCTGCAAGACATATTTGCCCTCCTTCATGCTCTCTCCTTCCCTAGCCCTTCATCAACTAAGCATGAGATGTCCTCTTAATACTATCCACATTTTCCTCACAGTTCTGTTTGCAATGCCTCCAAATACACCACGTTATTAACCAACCCTAGTCACAGCAGCATATTATGGCAAGCACTGCTAGTTAACAAACAATTCAAACTCTTCACTGCTAGTTTTTTTTCACATGAACTCTCCTCAAATAAAGAGAATAGAGGGATTTAAAATAGTAAGAATTATTTGCCCAATTTGGTCTGAAAAACTGTATTATATACTAATAAAAAAATTGCTCAGACATTGTGAATGATTCATTTTTCTTGAGACATACATAAAAACAAAAGAAGAATTTAAAAATATAGTCTAGCCAACTGCTTCAAAAGTGCTAAGGTTTTTTTAAAGCACTAAAATTTAGGTCTATATTTTTATCTCCCTTGATGCAATGTAATTTACCTGGAGGAATTTTGGGTTTTTTTCAATACAACAACTCAAAAATATTTAAATGAATAATAAAAAAAAAGACAACCTTCTGAATTACAGAAGGATATGCGTGTATTTTAAAGTGATTACAAATTCTCAGAATACACTGCTTCTTCACGAAGGTCAATTATAACAGAACTATAAACATCAGAATCTAAAAATTGCAGTGGCTTAAAAATAGGACAATTAGTAATTTCTGCACAAAAGAATGGTTGAATTCCAACTGAGGAATCTGACGGGTGGTATAAAACAGAAGTAGTAAGGAGGAAATGAGAGCTATAAAAGGGTCTCAGGAAGCTCCTAAATAAAGTAGAACATGCCAAATCATAACAAACAAACAGGATAAAACACAATTTAGCTCTACAAAGTCTATGTAATAATGAGTTAGGAAACACCCTGTTAGGACTGTCTTTCAGCACCTATCATTTCTAGCTGCATTCCCACTGCAGTCAAAATCTGTGCTGCCACCCAGCACAGAAGACCAAGTCCTTAGCGCTGTGGATGGGCACAACACAGGTGTCCGCTTATTTGTGGACCTTCTTCATCTTTTCCATGGTGCAAAGCAGGAATCATCAACGTGTAAAACCAAAGACAAATCCTGTTTATCTTACTCATCACAGTCCTCTCTCTCTTCAGCTACTCTGCATAACTTTCAAAATCCTTTCACTGGACAACAGACTGGCACATCAACAGGGTGAGAGTGGAGGAACATGATCCTAGAGACTGAAAAAGCGAACAGCAGTTATCTCAAAACAAGCTAAGATAATGCTGAACGATGTCTGTGTCATGTTACAGTCACATATGTGTGCATATACTAAGAGTTTCAAAATATGTGAAAGCAAAGAGTGCTTCAAAGAATTGACAGGTAAATTGAAAGTTTCAGATCACCAAGTGGCTCGTGTACGGTGCAGATCTTTTACAGAGGAATGCATATGATATTTTCTGGACTTACGTAGAAGATGGAATTGGGTTTTCAGTATTTTCAAGACTTTAATTCAAAAGAGTTATGTAAGCTTCTTCATTCCTTGCTCACCCAAATCACACAGATAACAATATTCCATTCAATTATCAGAATATTTCAGATAATATGAGAAGTTCAGTCAGCTTCACTGATTGCCCTGAGTATTACAATAAAAAATAATGGAAATTATTAAGAAGCAGTACTGAAATATATCTTTGTATGTGGAAACTACATTACTGGTGATTCGCATTAAGGAGAGAAAAGTTAATGTGATCAAATGGAACTTGTGACATTGAATTTTCATATGACAGAAGAGAGATTTAAATTCTTTTGAATAGTTTTTCATGCAAGTTTTACAATGGTTTTAAAAAATGAGGAAATATTTTTTAATACTTTTACAACTTGCAAGAAAATGTTAAAATGTCAGTTATGCTTCATGTCAGTGCATTTACGCAAATTTAATTTGTAAAAGTTTCATAAATCATTTCAGACAAATGTGTAAATAAAAACATTTTAATATGGTATTGTTCAAAACCATGTAATTATTTAAACAAAAAAAAGCATTAAAACAGTAGAAGTTTGTTACAAAGTGTAATGCAAAAATTATCAAAAAAGTTCAAGAGCGTATGACAATTGCAATTAAAATTTTTTCATCTCTCGAACTGAAGAAAACCCTCATATTCCTGAGCATTCTCTCCTAGGAGGTTTTCCAGTATTTCTTTCCTGGTAAACCAGAAGACAGTAAGGATGATTCTATCAGTCTCTAGCCACTTGAAGGGCCTGGGAGAGGAAGAAGCATCCAGTTAATCCAGTTATAGCTCCTTGTTCAACTTCCATTTTATCAGAACAATTTGTCATTCCTAAGTAGAATAACTATAAATACGTTACATCTTTTCCACTTTATCTCCTCAAAAGCCCAATGCATGAGGTCTATTCATAATTCTCCAAGGACTAGTGAATGGGTGGAATTGAATAAGAAAGGTCTAGGTGTTCAGATAACAGGATTAATTATCTCAGATTAATTTACATACTGCAGCAATCAAGGTTTCAGCTTGGTCTTGTAAAGGAAATAACACATGCTAAACGAAATTTTACCTTCTAACCCTGTAAGTATGAGAAGAATCTTCTAGCAGCTCTCTGGAGTCAGTGGGTTAATATTTTTTGCTCTCTGGCTTATTGCCTCATCATTCAGAAATTCAGTTTTACGTACATTCTAAACAGGTTGACTTACTGCATAAAAACTAAAATTCTCTTTCCTGAAAAAAAAAATCTCTACCAAATTGATTTATTTTTTTTTGTATTTTATAAACAAACACTGAGGAATCACCTCAGATACAGCCATGATACAATGCCCTGAAATATTACTCCAATTATACTATGAAAATAATAATTTTAGATACAGCACTCAAACTATGGAAAAAACCAAAATTAATAGTTTTAACTTTAATTAGTCACAACAGATATGCTGAAAAGGAAGGAAAGGAGGCAATAACCAGTATGAAATCTCACTTTAAGGACAGGAACACTTCTTGTGACATGAGAGGGAATGGAAAAAAAAATAAGGGAGCTATAGATAGACGATGGCTTTTCCAGGACCAGCGAACTTTTATATTCTCACAGTAACACTGGTCTGGGTCTAAATCCCATCCCAATCCCATTAGGATTTGGGCCTGGGTTAACTGTTCCATAAAGTTATGGCAGTATCAATTTAAGAAACACTAGGTAAAAGAAGTTGCATTTAATGCCTTCTACAAAAGGATTTAAGATCACAAGAAAAATACTTACAAGGATAAGACCTCTCTTTCCAAAGCTTTCAGTTCATGAGTTCTTGTAAGCATCCTCAAATTGTCTCAAGCTCCTCTATTGCAAGAAGATTGCAGACAATATCTCAATCGCCATTCCAGTTGTCAGCAGCTCATTTTTCTTGACATTCTTTATCCAACATAAAAGTGCTATGGCAACATTCATTTTCTGCACTTGACTTCCTACTAACTCCCAATTTTCTCTTGATCCAACACTGCTAGGGATCTCAAAGCAATTTCACGCAGTCATTCTACTTAGCAGTGGGCTGACATGCATCCTTATTATGATGGTGATTCTCTAGAACTTTCATCTCTCTGGATGGTGAATAAATCCAGGTCCTGTCTGTGGTTCCAGGTATACACACAAGGCCCAGACAATTACCTAAATGCTGATGAAGTGCAGCTGACTCCATCAGCAAGACACAAGCAACTGGCCAGCACAACTTAGCACTTGGAAACAATGTAGAACAACGGGGACTCAGAGCAACAGGAAAGTGTACAAAGAGAGCAACATGCGTGGCAACTTGAAACAGGACTTGCAATCTAGTGCGAAATTTCCTTGTCCACATAAGTCACCGAACAGTGAGCAGTCACATGGTATATCTTATCTCGTTAACAAAAACACCTCTGGCATTGCATCCACATGGATGAGATTAATTTTGACACAAACTAATATGCTACAAAGACACAGAACTTTCAGAAAAACTGCTCTGACAGTAATTAGCATTTGTTCTGACGACATATAACACTACTACGTCATATAGCAGGTTAGAAGTAAGCACAAAATAGGTTTCCTGTATCACTGGTGTTTGAAATTCCAAAGAAGCTGTTATATTATGGCAGAATAAGCTCACAGATCTGTAGCAATTTTTTTTGGAGGGGGAGGGGGCAGGTAATGTCGAGATTGACATACACAATCACCTGGTATGAGAAACCTAAGGTTTCAATTCCTCCTTCTCCTAACTCAGACCAGAAATCCTAATCTGAATCTACTGTATTCCAGCAGGGGCCAGTACCTACCCCCTCTGAAATTTTCTTCAATTGCAGTTATGCATCTCCTGGCTTGATTTGACAACCAAGTTTTATCTTGCTGTAAATGTTAGAGTATTCTGCTTTTATTGCAGAGTGGGGAACTAATGAGACATTACCAAATTACACTTTCATCATACTTACACTGCTGGCAAGGCTGGAAAAATGCTCTCAACATTTAACGTATTCAATTCCTACATTGTTACTCAACCTATTCCAAACATGTGAACCTATGTGCTAAAATTAGATACCTCAATCCATACTAAACATCAAAATATCTATTATTTTGGTCCTTATAAAAAGACCCAGAAACTTTTTTTTTTTTTTGGCATTCAGATTTGAATGAAAAAAATGTTACTAGGCAAGGAAATTATCACTTCCATACATATCATTTGGATCTTCAAAAGTTCTTTAACAACACTTTTCCAAATGTTTTTTGGATGTCTTTAGCAGGGCAGAAAGATTCCCATCACTAGATTAAAACACACTTGTTATGCAAGATTAAGGATTAAGGCACTCTCAGTTGCATAAAGCTAAAATAAACATGCCTTTCCTCCCACCAAAATATTTGACAAAACTGCAACTGTGTGTAAAAGTTATCAGGATATACTATCAGATGATCTAATCATCACAGATTTACTATCAATGCCATTGTCAATAATAATAATTTATTATTAATCTTTAATAATCCTTTAGGACCTCTTTTTTAATTATGGAAAGAATCTAAAAGAAAAGGCTATATCACTTTCAATGGCATGAATCAGGATCCAAGTGACTCAGAACTGCTACACAAAGGTTTCAGGTATTGAGAAAAATACAAAAATCAATAGTTAAAAAAGCAATAAATAGAGCAATTTAAGGTACAACCTAACATTCACTTAAAATCAGAACTACAAATCATAGAGTAGTCTAGAGGAAAAAAAAAAAAACCAAACAAAAAAACAACAAAACCTAAGGTTTAGCCTGGAGAAGAAAAGACTGATTTATTAATGCTTATAAATGTCTAAAGGGTGGATGTCTAGACGATGGGGCCAGACTTTTTCAGTGATGCCCAGCGACAGGACAAGGGGCAACGGGCACAAACTGGAACACAGGAAGTTCCAGCTCAACACGAGCAAAAACTTCTTCACTTTCAGGGTGACCGAGCACTGGAACAGGCTGCCCAGAAAGGATGTGGAGTCTCCTCCTCTGGAGAGATTCAAAACCTGCCTAGACGCGATCCTGTGCAACCTGCTCTAGGTGATCCTGCTCTAGCAGGGAGGTTGGACTAGATGATTTCTAGAGGTCCCTTCCAACCCCTACCAACCTGTGAATCTGTGAATACAGAGTATCAATAGAGTAAATATTAAATACTCTAATAGCTTAAACATTTTTGTTAGGAAACTTCTGCAATTCTGCATTTATTTCTATCTAAATTATTAAAGTATGATTCATAGTCTGAGTTTTGAATCCTTCCATAATTTTATTACAAACCTCAGGATTTTTGAGGTACTTCATAAACTTGAAATTGGGACATAAAGTTTAAGAAAAATGCACACTCATTCATTCTAACTTGAATGCATCACTCAGTATAACTTGAATATATTAGAAAGACTCAGATCAAAAAGCCATTTAAACACAAATCTTATAAAGTTTTCATATGTCACTAGGGGAAATAACTGCTGTTAGCACTTAGCCAGGACCACTACTATACCTTCATTTCAGTATTTTTCTTACCATACAGATATTAGCTTTTACATGAGATTTTAGAATACAGTTTTCTGAGTTTCATACATTTTCAGTGGCAAAATATATTTTACAGTTGTTAGGTTTTGAGTTTTGTCTTTCTTCACTGGACACCTACTGGAATAGCCACGCTCTCCGAAATGGAAATACTGACAAACTGGCAAAATACATTAACAATCACCTGGGTCGCCAACTGTAAGTTGGTGGTAAAGACAAACTTATTTACCATATTAATTAAACGGTCTATTTAACATGGAATATCAGTGCTCTAATCACATCTCATTTGAACTTCCTATTTCAATTAACAATCCTGAAGACTACTGGAGACCCCACTGTTCTAGGATCATTAAGAACATTTTCATTATCTGTCAAATGAGGGAGTAAAAGGCAGAAACTGAAAGTACTCTCAGGAGTAAGCCTCTACCCTACTTAAGAGATGATTAGGGAGAAAGCAGCAGTAGTTCTCATTAGTTGCTTAGCAATGAAATGTCCCCCTATGAAACAAGAAACAAACAAAGCAACAGAGGTGTTGCCATGCAAATAAGTCAATGGATAGTCTATCATCCACTCAAGGATAATCTGTCCTTCGTTAAATCTAATCAATCTGGATTAAGACACCAATGGGTATCTTGCATAAAGATGGTAGGAAGAATCCACTGAAGTAGCCAGACAGCGTGTTGCTCAAATTTACATATAAGCATTGTGTACTTTCATTGTATGTGTGTATGACAAATTGAAATACAAGGAAAACAGTTTTAATTCAAGCCAGATCAACATTGTCATTTTTACTATTTAACCTTACCTTTTATATCCATAGTTATATCCAAATTATTAATGAACTCTTAATAATTAGCCATATTCAGTGTTTATAAAGAATTAAACATTAATCTATAAATTTAAGATATGAACGATGTTCTATTAAGAGATGAGCATTTAAGCAATATCAGAGTTTGCCAATTTAAACAGTTTTCAAAAAGTATACTCATATATAAGGCCACAAATTCAAGAGAAATACAGCTGTTTATGCTACTACTGTTACAAGCATTGTGAGGCCCAGAAGAGTAGAGTTCTTACCTAGAGGAATTTGATTATTGCTGCCTTAATTTTCAGATCGTAATTCCTTGCTGCCATTCTTGCAGCCACAGATTCAATTTAATAGGTTCCCACTACTTTAATTTCCCTGCCACTCCTTTAGAAGGTTTCCTTGTTTCATGGAGGTTTTTTTCTTGTTTTGGTGTGGGGCTTTTTTTGTTATTGTCATCTGACTTGGGTTTGGTTTTGTTTTTTTTTTTAAACACCTGCTCATTTCATATGTACAATTTAAAGTTTTCGTTAAAAATGTGAATTAAAGAAAGAAAGAAAGAAAGAAAGAAAGAAAGAAAGAATAAAACCAGCTATGAATAAAAAAGCATCAGGAGTGGTGAACACTTCTTAACTAGAAATCAAGATGAAAGCAAATGCTACATTGTGCTTCTTTCTCCTCCTTTCAGATCTGACAAACAAGAATGCTGTCTGCAACTTCTGCAGAGGGGTTGGTTTGGATGAGGGGTTTTTTTTTGGGGGGGGGGGAGTTTGATTGGAATAAAAACCTGAAAGATTCCTCAACTTCACTGACTACTTACACAAAGTCTGATTGCTTCTCAGTATACATTTAAAGAGAACTATACAGATTTATAATTACAAAAATTTATGATAAAATTCATGTATCCAATTATGCTTTGATTATCTAATCCAAATCATTATTCAGATTAAAATGAAGATGCTGTTCCAAAACCAGTACCAATTCATAATTCAGTATTAAGACAAATCTTACCTATATATTCACAAACGAAGACTACAAAAAAAGGAGTAACGAGATCATTTATGCCCTGGACATATCCACTGGCTGGATGACGTATTGCCCAGATAAACAAAATTCGTTCAAAGATCTGAAAAAGAATTAAAGAAACTATCAGATAATTTATCGAGTGATGAGCACATTTTATTTAAACAAGACACTTGAAAATTATACAAGGACCAACTTTATATCACAGAGTTACTAGTATAAAAACATGCATACACAAGAATAAATGAACACTGGCATTCATAATTAACTTCCAGTGCTAAGTAAGCTTCTCAGTTCTTCAAAAGGAAGTGTTTTCAAGGTATTAGCACATGTTAAAATCAACCTAGTATATAATTCAGGTACAGTAGTTACAACAAAGTGGTACTTATTCACTGGAGCTTTTCCAATAATACAAAATTCCTCTTTCCTCAAGAGACAGAAATGTTAAATCATCTTCCCATGATTTTTCACCTCTATGAAAGAAGTATTTTATCAATATTGTATTCAACTTATTCCTAAATAACAGAAAGAAGTAGTTCATATATCCTAGGTTTTTTTTTTTATTACATGCCCATAAAAAGATTCGTAATAGTTAAGCTTGCCTAATACTGCAGCGTGGGGTTTTAGACTTCAGAAGCATGTATACTGGTTAATAAAAAATCTGGAAAAAAAAAAATCAGGAAATGTAGAAATAAGGCAACTGCCTGCCATATCACATAACCTCACCCCCTCAACTCTGTCAACTGCACCTTGCTGAGAATCTGCAAAAGTTCCTAAGGCCACTACATATCTGATCATGGGAAGGACAGCACGAGAAGAGTACAGAGCAGGGAAATCACAGAACTTATCTCTGACACAATTTAGGTCTGTGACAAGCTGTATTTCCTCTCAATTATTTGCTTCTGAACATGCTACATGTCTTTAAAATGCTGCAAATAAGCAGCAAAGTGAAAGCTGCAATGCACTTTGCCCTAATTACAGGTACTCAATCAGGTATAAACTTCTGAAGCAAAAGAATGTTTGCTCCTTCCCTGGAAGGGCTGCCCAAGAAGCCAGAATGCAGAGGTAGGTAAGTGGAGCAGAGAAAGGAGAGCTCAAACCAAAGGACTATGCCGCTCTTAAAATCAGGCCTCAATGCTAATAAAACAGGAGAGACTTTGTAAGGACCCCAAGGAAATCGTGTGGTTTGCCACAACCCCAGAAGTCAATGAATGCTCAAGCTTCAAGAAAGCCCGTAAAAGGCCTGCCCTGAAAGTACACAAGAGGAAGAGGAAGTTTAGTTTATGAAGTCTTTATTATTTCTATTCAATCTCACTTCAAGTTTTTGCTAGATTAATAAATCCACTATTCTAATTACGTTTTAAATAAAATCTTACTCTTCAGTTTAAAAGCCCTCTTTCAGTTATTGTCAAGTAAGGAAAAGTCTAGGCATATATGGCTCGTATCTGGGTGCTTGAGAGTCCCATCTCAGGCTTCCACATGAGCTACCTGAAGCTGAAACACATTTGCACCTTTTGCTTTGAAAACAAGTCCCAAATATCAATATCTACCCTTCTTCCACAGGCTTTCTTTAGAGAATCAAGTTTCCTTAATCTCCAGGTTTTACGTTTCCTTGGCATACTGAAAATCCACAGAACAAGGGAAACTATCAACAACAATAAATCTGAAAAGCTTTGGCAGGCACTGAAAGACAAGCCTTAACGCAGCTCATGTCTGATCCATTACAGCTACCATTAATACTCCATTTTTGCTCAGAGTGATTTCAGCTTTGGTGCAAAGATTAGGTAGAAAGGGAGGCATTCGTTTAGCAAGTTCTCCATAAAAGCCTCTTGTTTTCATTAGCCAAGATTCTTATCCATTAGCTATAAATTATTCTTGGTTCTAGTCCTGTCACCTCATGTTTTTTAATATGCACTGCATATTGAACTGAAAAAACACCAACCTCTGCCCATCAAGCAATAGCCAGTGGGATTTCATTGTTTATCAACAACTGTATAAAGACCTTAAGTTCTGCCAGTTACAGCTTGCTTTTACATTTTCCATAATTATACCTTTAAGAAATTACAGTTGTTTGTCATATTTTTACTATTACTGGAAAACTGCAAATCTATCTAGATTAGTTAGCTCACTGCCATCCTTCCTCCTTCTGTCAGTTGCCACTTCTAGTTTCAGCAACATTAGGTTTTTTATCAGTGTTATCATTCTGTGTTTCACTTCAAATAAAGGACGTTTAACATACTGCAAATAGAAAAAACGTTATTGAAAGCAACTATCAGATAGAGGTGACTACAAAAATCTATTTAAATAGCAACTGCTGAATGTAGAACAATGTTATGCACTATGCTAAACAAAAACTGGTGTGATGGGGTTAGAAAATACACACAGTGAGAAACACACACACAGACACAAAATCAGTAATTCAGTAAGTAACAGCTATCAAAACACCCATTGTAAAAACTATAAAAAAAGTGCTTTTCATGAAGGCACATCTCAAGTCAAATAACCCCAAAAACTGTACCACCCACCCTTCCTTTCCTCAGAACCTGATAATACACATAGTTTGCATTGCAAACTGAGATGCCTATGGATTTCAAAGCATTTTTAAAATCCAGCTATGAAAACTAAGATACAGGGCGGGGTTGTGGTTGGGTTTTTTGTTTGGGTTTGTTTGGGGGTTTTTTTGCTATTATTGAGCAGGAAAGATCACTCAGCGATTTGCACACCAGATTTAATATGCCCAAACGCATCTAATCAGAAATTCAACATATACACACTGAAATAGTGTTTTCAATTTCCTACCCATTTTCATAAAGTTTCATTTACTGTTCTGAATTGAAAAAAATGAGCACTGAATACCTGAAAGGCAGATTGATTTAAGTTTCTATACAGTACTCATCACTGTGCTCAAATAGGACTCATTAAAAAGGTCACTTTCCCAAAAGGTTTTCTTCTTGATTTCCAAACCAGCAACGGAAACGGGAATTACTTTTCTACTATGAACCACTACATCTCATGAGATGTCATTACTGATCAATTATTCTCCTTTGAATTTAACTTTCATTCATGATAACAGTAAGAACTATATCCATATACATAAAGAGAAGAAATCATTAGCTTAAATGCAGATTTTTAATTTTTTGTGGGTTTTGCCACCTCAGAGGAACTCCAAAACCTACAAAGCTTTAATCATGAAAGCTTTCCAGAATTTGCTGTTTGTTTATCCAAGTAAGAAAAAAAGATAGGTTGGGAAAAATTTATAAACTATTTTTAAATTGTGTTGTTTCCTTGAAATTACTTCTTCCATATAATGCAAGCTTACACAGCAAATACACAGCCATGTACTATCCATTTCAACAAAACTCAGTTAAAGCAGAAATTGATAATAAATTACAGACTACTACACATCAACTAACCATATTTATTAAATCTACACTTACAGTCATTAGTCTTTAAAATAAACTTGACTCCAACTCCCCTCTCCTCCTCTTTGAGGGCCACTATTTGTTTATGCCCAGTACTTTAAGTCTTTGCTCCAACATTACCTTCCCCCTCCCCAGATCTACATAACTCCCATTAAAAATAAACAGTTTAAACCAATTTTAAAAAGAACATATAATAATGAGTTATTTCCACAGATCAGACTCAAAACACTTTTTTCTAAAATGAAGCATCTTATTACAGAAACTGAATTCCAAGTTCAGATAAGAAATTAAATCAGTTTTAACAACTGTAATAAAAAGCCATTTGGGAATAGACTCAGATACCTCCAAGAAAAACAAAAATCCTGGAATAGTAATATTTGGAAATTGAAGTCAGAAGACATTTTGAGGTATATACACATCTTACGTTTCTGGTCTTTTGACCAGCAATTTCTTTCAGCTCTGTCACCTACAATCTCTTCACCTCGTTGTAAGTAACATTCTTCCTAGTAGCAGTATCATTATTCTATATCTCTGCAGCAGCAAAAATTAATGTGTACAAAAAACATCATAATATCCACAACAACAGTCTTGCACACTATGCCACCTTTTGAAACCTGTCTTTGACTCATCCTCCGATTCCCTTCCCCTCTTCACAGCTGTTGCCATCTCAAGACAGAGGAAGTGACCATTTCTCACCTGGGCCCAGCAACATCTTCCCGCTCCCTTGCGGGGAGTCAGCACTGGGAAGAAGGCACTGAGCCCCTGGGAGTAGGGAGGGATCCCTGTGAGGATAAGGGATTAGGCTGTGCTAACGTAGGGCTACAAAACTCAGAGGGGGAGAGGAAGAAATCAGGGAGATGTTGGATATTGTGACCCTTCCAGCATCATTTGCACTAGTCTTTGTAAGATGACATCAAGTAAGTTGGGCTTGGCTCTCTTGGATCGGACAGAAAACAAAGGCCAAGACATATGCAATCCCACACATCTAGTCAGGACATCAGTGGAGCTCTAAAAACATTTAACGCATGAAGATCCCACAACTCTGTCAAGTTCAAGATACTGATGGATCAGTAAGAACTACCTCAGATCTCTACCACTTCTTTATAACTCAAATACTTCCCAGATTTCCCCTTATCCCACTGACTGCTGCTATCCACCCTTTTCACTACCCACCCGTTTCACATTCTTACTCTTCTGTACCTCAAGGCTACTCACTCCCAGCTAACAGATTATTATTAAAATACATCTTTGTTTTACACTTTTTTTTTTTTAGATGGATAGGATAGAGTATGGACAGGGATTTTTTTTGGGGGGTGGGGGGAGGGGGAATTGTTGTGGTGTTTGGTTAGGTTTTTTAACAAGAAAGCAGCAGCAATCTAGCTGTACAATGCCTTGATCACATTAATGAGAGGTATGTCCATCTATTTTATGTGGCTCAATTATGCTTGTTACATGGCTCGATTTACTAAACATTCAAACTAAAGAAATATAAGTATGACCAGCAGGCAGGGATCTTGGGCTGTATGCAACAGACTAAATTAATTTAAGGAGTAATTCTATGTTACTTGCAAGAGCAATCATGGTTTCTCAAAAGTGTGGATTTAAAGTATTTTTATTTTAAGGTAGTGTTTAAGATGCACGTATGCACTGAAACATTACAAAAACATACCCTTGGACAAGTTTAACAAATAACTAGAAATGAAAACAATGCTGATTTTATGAAAAAAAATTTCAAATGAGATCTCAGTAAATCATATTAAATGAATATGCTACCTGAGCAATGTTATCTGCCAAAAGACAACTAAAAGGGAAAAATACCTAAATATATTTAATGACCCCACAAAATTAACTGAAATTGCATTCCAGACTCAAACTTTACTGAGTAATATTTGCTACTGAAATTCTATTGACATATCAGATTTTACTTAGCAAGAAGTTACCTAGACACACTATTTTGTTTTATTTTAATTACTCCCAAGCAATAATAAAAGTAGTGTTTTATTCTGGAAGCATCTACTAGTTCTGAAGTTGACTGTTAGCATTTTCATTAAACCAGACTATTTTCAGATTAATTATAATTCAGCTATTAAAAACAAAATCTCCTTTCAACTGTGACTGCTTGTAAAAAATACTGCACTAATATCTTTTTCACATTAACATACTCTCCAAATTCCCAAATAAATTCTTTAGCTCTAAGTTAATCATTCAACCAAAAAGGGCTTGTAACAATCCTGTAACTCTAATTCTTTTCAATGTCTTATTATAGAATGCTTTCCCCAATACACTAAATATTTAACAAAAATGCACATTTCGAATGTTGGAAAACCTTGACCATCTCTTCTTTAATTATGAATATAAGTTTATTCTAATATTTTTAACTGTATTATCGAAAAAGCGGGTATCCATGGTAAATACAAAGCTGTGTTCTTATTATCATCAAGTTTGCATCTAGTCTAAAGAAACCTATTAACCTTCTCTTAAGAGCAGTCATAAATATATCTTGTCTCATGCATGATCAAAGAAACAAAAGACAAAAGTAGTCCAAGATCCTACAGGTTTCTACTTCTGACAATCTCATCATTTTTCTAAATAACACTTTAAAATATTCTCCAAAGACTGTCTTAGTATCATTTTTATTAAGCTACTTGACTTCTCATCCAAATAATTTAGTTAAAAGAAAGAACATTCAATATATTCTACAGAAGATGTTTACCTGGAATTTCTATTTTAAAGTTTTTAGAATTGTTCAGCTAATTTAGAAGTGAATACACCATCTAGCACTAATTTTGAAAAAATGTTTTGTACTTTGAAATCTTCCTTTAAAAGCAAGGATATACATAGATTCTTACAACAGACAGGTTAAACAGCTTCTAATTTCTCCTTCACTAAAATACCAGGGTAAAAAACCAACATCATTTCAGGGTATGTTCACCCAAACTAAGAACTACAAAACCACAGTCATTGTACATCAGAACCACACATTCAGATGATCTTCATCGAAACCTTAAGAAGAGTTTAATCATGCAATGCAAGGAAGTAAAAAAACCCCACACCCCAAAAAAACATTTTATGTTGAATGCAAATCCATCTTTAGAATAATGTAAGAGACTACTGCTGATACAGTTCAAGTATGTCTTTCCTTTTAGAAGTATTTGAGTGTTCTTCCTTTTGTAGCCATATTTTTATGAAATAATATTCACCACCAATTTCATTTACTGTCTCATGTCTAGCTACAACACAGATACTGATCTTATGAACTATTCTTTAGTAGTTTATTTCTTGCTGGTATTGTTTCCCTTCTTGTCCCTTTATTTTTCTTACTTTACTCTTCGATTCATCCCTAGAAAAGCTGAAGTAAACCACCACTGTGCAAAAAGCAGGCAGAAAGAAGTATTATACCATTTTCTTTCAAAAAACTATAGTAGGCTATTTCTTCAAACCAATTTCTCCAACACATATGGAGGAGCATTTACATTAAGCAAATAATTGCAAGAGCAAAAAAACAAATGAAAGCTAGTTCTGTGTTTGACTTCTCATATCATCTTTTGAGCTATCAGAAGATGTTCATATCTATACTGATATTAACAAAACCTACATGGCAGTACATTTGAAGGTCTAACCAGAACCATTAGAAAGGAGAAGAAATAGAAGGATTAAAAGAAATCACTGAAAGAGCATGATTCACACCATCTATACTATTTATGACTCATACTTTACAAAGAAAAGTCCCTATAGGATTCAATTACCCAACAATATAGACCAATTTGATTAACATTTATCATTAATTGATGTATATCTACTACAGCAGTAAATTTAAATAGTGTACTTAACATACAAAACTTACAAAGAAGCAAAATCAAATAAGGAACACGAACCAGTCATGCTACAAATTCAGAAAAAGAGAATTTCCCAAGTGGAAGACTACAGTAAGAACTTCCAGACCTTGAATGATTTTGACAAATACATAGAACCATGGGAACTATGCTCTGGATTACTTCAAAAATACATTACGAACAAAATATATAAAAAGCAAAAAAGGAAAATAAACCCTCAAAGGCACAAGACCAAAGAAAAAAACTGACAGATTTGATGCAGGAGATTAATGAGATGCCTTTTCTTTTACTACTCATATTTACACTGTTATTCTTAGCTTATACTTACATATATCCTCATTTTTTAGACTTTTTGAAGCTAGTTCTGAAGTCAAAATGGCACGTGTTTTCAAATTAATTAACAACCAATGTTGTCATATCAGATTCATTAATAAAATTATTTTTAAAAAAAATTCTTTGGATGTCATTCTTACCTCCGTTACTTTGGGCTGAAGTCTTAACACTTCAGGACTCATGCGTGGGATATCTATATGGATCTAATTAGACAGAAAGAAGAATACTGTAAAAGGAACCAACAGAACACTTTTTTAAACACCACAATAGTTAAAACAATCCTATGGTTTTACAGTATTAATTATAATCCCACTGTATCACTGTTTTTGGAATAACATGGATTTACTGTATTTCAAAACATACGGCTAAATCTTTAAGTCATTGCTAATCTATCAATGAGGCAAAATTATATATATATACACACTGTTTTCACATTTTAGGATCCTTATATTTTGATTGTTTGCAAATTATAGTCATATTGGCAATACTCATTACCTTGGGGTAATTATGCATAAATACATACTGCTACTTCTGTGAAGTCATGCTCAACTGACATTATCGTATATACTTCTTGCTACTAAAGATTAGGCTTGAAGCTGAAAAAGATCTCAGCTGCTTCTGTCCTAAGGAAGGTTAAAGTAGGATTGCTTAAGTCTATACTTAGTGATGCAATCTATTCATTTTAATACAAAACTTGAAGTTATCTGCTTATCTGGGTGGGCAAGGAAGTTTGACACACCCATGTTTACTGCACATCATATACAGTTTCAACTTCTTAAGCAGAAGTATGGAGCCAGTAAGAAACAGTCATTGTTAGACCTTCCCTGTACCATCCTCACTCATTTGAAGGAGGGTCTGAGAAGGAGATGAAAGACTTGAAAACCGTACTACTCTTAAACAGAAAACCATGGCAGCTCTGAATGGCAGCGCCACATGGTATGACTACAGCTGACATTAAAAGAAATCCACTATTTGGAATTTCAGACCATAATATTTCATATTTTTGCTTCTGAAAGGCAGGAAAACAATTGATTAGAGAGCTGTCTATCAAGTGAGATTAAAAAAATAGAGAAAAAAGTAGTAAACTTCAAAAATAATCTCCTTAAGTTCTTTAGCAGATGTACTGTAAGTAAAAGTCACTTCAGTAGGTGTTCTACCTGTCTATAGGTATCTTGATGATTTTCATCATTTCTGGAATCATAGTATTGTTCGACAAATGCAAAATACTCTTTGCGTTTTCTTTTTAAAGTGCTTTCTCTTCGGTCCACATTTGCAGGAAGATAGCCCTGAAAAAAAACAGTGAAATGAAAAGGATGTTACTCTTTGCCTTACAAAAAGCACTGCTGGCATTTGATTACATGTGACAGGAAAGTTGATAAACTGATGTAGTGCCATGTAGTCTTACGTGGACCTGAATAATCCTTTAGTAAATCAGTTTTGTAATCATACCAACTGATAAAAAAAGTTCAGATACAAACACCTTCTAAAATCAACTTTTTTTTTTTTAAGAAAAAGTTTCAAGTTTTTTTCCAGCTTTAAAAGAGTAATTGTTTATCAAGAATTCTAAAATGATGTTTGCCTTCCGAAGAGGAAAGCTCAGATAAATAAGTTCAGATAAATATAATGCTATATGAGTTCATTAATTTCTGCATTCCTATGTGACCATTATTGGAGCAATTTCATTAAATTTTTAAACAAAATGCATATTATAAGTGTTATTAAATGTTCAGTTTATATATAAAATAGACTTATTAGAAACACCATTATTCATGTAACTGGCTACCAAAAAGCTTCCTGAAATAGTTAATGCTTTCTTGTAAGCAGCTTAATTCCAAATGATCAACACCAATATACCATAACACTGTAAAAAGAAAGCTAGTTCATATTTTACATATATGGCATATACTTTCTATAAGAATCATTCTACAGATAGATGGCTTAGAGAGATTCAAGACAAGATATAAAAATAAAAATATCTAATAATCATATTATTCGCTAGTGAAGTCAAATTAAAATATTTCTTGCCAATATTACAAACACTTTCCTTCCACAATAACATCTATCACCATACTATGGCAACTAGTAAAACAGAGGAATCAAATTCATGTCAGATTTAAGCTTCCTTAAAAAACATAATCCTCACAACATCAAAAGATCCTATACTGGCAATGCAGCATATATTTGCACATAGTGAGCCATAGCCACTGCAAGAAACTAATTAAATGCTGTGCATTTAACTACAAAAACAACTTTCTTATTCAGTCCTAAACTCTACAAGCAAAAATGGAAGGGGTAAACCTAACATGCTAAAATTGCTAAGTATACAATAAAGAATAAGTATATAGGTTCCATTACTCTCCTGCAACAATCCAACATCATATCCCATTTCTGTAACTTCTCTTTTGCTCAGCATTTAGGGAAAAATAAAAAACACACACCACACTGAAACATGAATAGATTTTTGAAAATATCTCTATATTAAAACCATTCAAAATGTTATTGCCATATATTTCAAATTCTTAGTTTAAGACGACAACAGAATAAGTACAAACCATATTACATTCCAGATACAGTTTTGCCAAGTACCTCTTAAGGTATCTTTTAAGATGTACTGACTTGCGTCTGGTTGCAGGTACTTTAAATTGCACCAGCTTAACTTTTGCCTCAAGACTCAGTCTGACATTTAATATCCTGTCCCAGTGTTTTGTATTAAGTTAAATATTGAATTCTGCCTCCCATTTATTCTCAACAGTTGGTTTTTTTTTTCCTGTAGGATATCTTAGTTCCATTAGAAAAGAATTCATTTGTGAGATCAAATGTGATTGTTCAGAGGATACCAATATTTTCTCAGCAAGTCTTTTTGCCATTATTCAGTTTCAAAGACTGAAGTAATCTTTCAATTGGACATGTCTTGTTTCCTGTTCACTTTACAAATTAGGTTTTATTTTTAAAAGTTGGAAAGGCTTGAACATATCATCAGGGAATAAATTGGTGGAGAGTTTAATCCATTTATTCATTAATTTCCTCCAAAGGCTTTTGCAACCATATCTTCAGTTTTGTTATTCAAAAGAGAAGTAAGCCTGAATAGTTCTGCTTGCTGTTTATGTACAGTTTACCTAACCTTTTTGCTATATTTTAAAAATAAATCATGTTGGGTTTTTTAATATACTGTTACCAGTAGACATGCGTAACATCCACAGCCCCTGAGCATTATATTGACTTTCATATGCTTTCCCTTTGAAAAACTGCATTCATCAAACACGTTAACATCATCAACCTTCTGACTATGTAATAAATATCTCAACTGTTCAATTTTTAAATCATATTTTAAAAATTCCAGCTTCAATGCTGATTTCATAAACAAGACAACCACCACCTGCCTCAGATACTACCAACAGTACTTCCCCACAAAAGTCATAGTTTGGGCTTTTTAAATCAGACTTCTGAATAATTCCAAAACAAACACATCCAGCCTTAATTTAGCTCTAAACTATGCTTTGGTTTCTCTGGTTTTCTGCTCTTTTTTTGGTTTTGCAACTGATCTTTAAGCAAAAGAGTTTTGCTTTTGTACATTTATTGCCCCAATAGCTCCCAGTGCACCTTATAGCACAGAAGATTACATCCCAGGTAAGAGGCGGTAATGTGATACATTAGCAGTAGGTAACATGTTTAAACAACTAATGTGACTTAAAATTCAATTGCCATTAGAAAAAAGCATCATGGGGTTTATGACCACAAATACTCAAAGCACTTTTTCTTCCCCACTTTGGAAAGAAGATGAAACAAGCCTTACAGTAGAAAAAAGTAATGATTACTAAATGACTCACCTTTAGGTTTCCAAAATGTATTAATTGAGGACCACTTAGAAGATAAGAAATCATGGTAAGAATGACACAAGAAAAGCTGAGAACTTTCAAAATAATGTTACTTGGTGACAGAAAAAAAACACCAAAAAACCCCCACCACGCACACTTTCTGAAGTCTCTTACTTGTAAAAAAAAAAAATGCACTTTATTCTTAAACTAAAACCAAAATAACCTGAAGACAGTTTCTTTGCAGAGGTATGGCAAGACAGCCCAAGATAAGAACTGAATGGGAAAGGATCCTGAACTGGAGTGGTTAAAACTACAGAACAAGGGAACTCTACATTTACAAATTTCTCTAGACTGGGAATCTCAGGAATACTAAACTAAAATCAACTTATGGAATGAAGTTGAAGCTGATGGAAAGCCCATGCTCTTACTTGAAAGTAAGAAAGTTAACTTCTGCATAATTCCAGTTCTTTAAACCTCAGTGTCAGTCCTCAGATTCAAAGCTTAACCTATCCTTATGCTTTAACTTACTGTGTTTCAAAGTCAATTTTAAGTTAGCCATAATATTTTTACTTTGAGTGTTTTAAAACAGGAATCCTAAACTTCAAGAGAAAAAAAAGAAATGCTCTTTTCATTACCAAAATCTCAGACAATAACTTTGGAAATAGAACTAAAATAAATTGTACACTGCGTGTTTAATTTCAATTACAGCAGAATATTTGAATATCCACCATTAAGAAGCTGCATCTGCATTTAGCGTTAGAAGGAACTAAGCTGCAAATTTAGTAGAACTCATCAGCAAGAGAGACTCTTTCAGTCACTGGAAATCAGTCTCAATCTGAAGTAAATACTTCGTATTCCCTGCTGAATTATTCTATAAAAAGTAAAGCTATTTAAGTCTACTCTCTGAAAAATTCAATAGTGTTAAACTGTTGTGTGTATAACTCAGAATTTTAAACAGTTCTTAAATGCATGAAGATCTGCTGATAAAGTGTCTTTCACAGCCTCTGGAGAGTAGACAGCACGAGATTTTTACTTCTTTTTAATACAAACATCTTCACAAGTTCTTCTCCCAACCACAGGCAGGCAAACAACAGCTAAAATGCACAACCATTTGTCATCACAAGTATTATAGTTGAAAAGACTGACGTGAAAAATACTCCTATGAGGAATACATTGTATTTCTGCAGAAGAACCTTTTTAAATATAGTGCAAACACCAAGGTTAAAAAAAAATCCAGTTCTGTAACACCAAACTCAGTGAATTCAGATTCCCACAAGCTTGTCTCTGATGCTCAACTGAAACACCTCCATGTGCTGTTCCTTGGTATTTCAGCCAACCTACCACCGCTGCAAAATCCTCTGACCACCAGGCAAAGTTCAGGGAGCTCAGCCAGCCAAAAAGCTCACACTACAAAAAAACTGATTAGCTTTTTAATTAGCTTGGCTCCCTGAACTGACTCATGGGTCCGACATCAGGAGAGCCAATGCCACAAGGTAACTGACCACAGCAGTTTAGATTTGTTAGTCTTAAACCACTATAGAAAAATCAGGCCAAAAAACCTGCAAGATCCTATCACAGCTTTTCCTCAGTACAGTGTTAATCCTTTCTTGTAGTTGATTTAATGTGAAGTCAGAATTAAGCCTTTCGTAGGACACCGATAGGCTTCGTTTCCTTTACTGCGTGCCTATTTTAAAGAGAACTGTAAGAATGTACTTGTCTTTGAACTCTCCACAGTTCCATCAAAAGTGGTTGAAAGAGGCCACTGTTATCACATAAGCCTTTCTTTCATAGAAAGCCAGGCTGAAAAATAAAGATATACAGCTGACATGATTTACTACTACTACTCATTCCCCTCCTTTCAGTTTGACAAATTAATCTTGAAATTGAGCAAAAGAACAGAACTTTCATTACAATTCAGCAACAAGACGCAATGTTTTCAAGTACCGTTGATGGATTACAACTCAAGCAAAATTATTTGCAATGCTTGAAAAAACTATTACTACTAAATGCAAAGGAAGAAGGAAAAAAAAAAAAAAATACAACTTACCGAAAGAAGCTTCCACGCAATTGGACGAACCCGTTTGGGAATGCCAGACCAACTCAATTTCCGTAATTCTTCTGTTAAAAGAGAAGTATTTCATGAGAACTAAGGACACTATTATCAATTAATATACACAGGCATATTCAAATCAGCACAAAGTTGTTTACAACAATGATCATGTCTTCTTATAAAGACCAATGAAATCAGAATTATACGGCAATTCTAATGCATTAACAACATACTGGATAATTACTATCCATAGGAATACCTATGACAATAGGTACTGGTTGTAATATACTCAATCTTGTATTATAATATGCTTACACAAATCCCAATTAAAAATGAGATTTGCAGAATGATACTTTATGTCTGAATGCTGGAATTTCATTCCATGCCATATTCTCATTCTTTATGCTGTTCTCCTTTCTCTTGAAAGCTGTTTACCAGATACCACACCAAATCATACTAAACCAATCTGTGGCGCTTCACATATTTTTTGTGAAAAACTGTTTATCATGTGAAAAAAAATTATCGCAAAATCATGGAACATGTAAAGACAAGAGATGCTTAATGGTGTCCCTAAGAAACAATATTTTTATGAGATATCTACTTGTAGCTTTTTCTCTTCTTACTCTGAGTAGAAAATATGGGTTAAAAACACACAAGTTTAAATTATCAACCTGTTAAAGAATACAGAACAAAATTCTACATTTTACTTTGTATATACTTACTCCAATTAATGTTATGTATACATATATGAATTAACTATGTATATTCCAGTGAATTTGGTCTCTACCATATGCATACATTTTCCAAACTCTATGCTACAACAAAGACTTCAAAAACTTTCTACCTACCCACCTCAAGAAAACAAAGTACAGAAGAAAGTAATTAGAATAAGAACTTTCTGAATGGATACCACAATTAACAAAAAATAAAGAGAATATACATCTATAATATGGTCAAAGTTAAGACAAGGACTCGTATTAGCAACATCTGTCTTCACCCTCCTATTCCCACCCTCCTACTACTACTCTGAAAGAAGTGTGCATCTATAATATCAAGAAATACAAATTATCACGTTAGGTGTAGTATGTTATCATTATTTCTAGACACATTTACAACTATTTTTAACCAGGAATGAAAACATAGTCCACTGAAACCAGTACACTTTTTTAAAAATATATCATATATTCCAAGAAGAAGCAATCTGATTTAAAAAAATATATTGATGTTAAATAGTTAATGCAAAAAAAAATTTCTTAATTAGCAATTAACATTTCTCAAAGCATCAACTAAAGCAAACAAAACGCTCTAGTAACCTGGAGTTTGCAGTATGACATTACCCGATCATTAAGATGCCCTATTTTTATTTTAGATACATGTTAGCAAAAATGACACTTGCAAAATCCATTTTGTCTTAAAATGAGATGACAGCATTAATATGAAGTTAAATAAATCACGGCCAAAAAAAATTTCCAGCTGGATGAATTCAGACTTCCATCTCTTTTTCTTATAGAAAATACAGAGAGAGGAAAATTGGCAGGAGGCAGAAATGAAAGATTGTTATGGTCATAGGTAGATGAGTGGTTTCAGGGTGGTCCCTTCCAAACAGACATGGGCTTACCAACAATTGTTCAAGTAAAAAAAAGTTTACAGCACTGGATGTACACATTCAATTTGAGCAGCAGGCTCAGCCAAGACAACAGCAGCTGCACAGAGATCTCACAACAATGAGGATACATCACCAAAATCCAAGCAAAACAGTGACCAGATGCTGCATTAGGATCAAAAAACAGCAGAAACTCAGAAAAGCAGAGAACAATAACAGATATTAAAGAAACAAGATGTTAAAAAGCCCATCATATCAAAGTGAATGCATTTATCACAAATCTTGAATCCAGTCTAAAGAAAAAGGATGACTTTCTTATAACACCAATGAAACTTTCGTCTATAACCTTTAAAATACCATTGCATTTGACAAAAATAAGCTTCATTAATAGAAGCTTTTCTTTTCTACAGCATTTCAAACTCCTGAAAATGTCAAAATACACTGACACGGGAAAAAATGGGGAGGGAGGGAATATATCTTCTAATATGTTCTTGAGTTACAGACATGGTTTGTTCCGTAGTTTTGTTTTTAAATGAATAAATTTTTATCTTTCCTATAGAATAAGAAATACAAAGACTTCAAGGTGACACCTTGTTAAAGCAAGAAAACATAAATAAGTGAAGGGTATTTTCTAACAGCACAACCAGAGAAATAATGTTATCATGGTATTAAGTGATCATCTTTAGAAGATCTTGATATTTGGCCTTAAATAGACTTTTATCCAAGAAGTTCAAGTTAAAACAAAACCTCTGCATTCCAAAGAACAGAAACAGCTAGCTTCATAATAGATGTCTGACATCAAGAACAGTGTTGCAATTAAAAGGCAAATTTGTAAATTCATATGCTACAGTTTTAGTTATCAACTTTACCATTTTCCCAAAGCAAGCAGAAAATGGATCCATTAATCTGATTTACATGCAACTCCAATTTTCTAGTCTATAAAAGCAGACAAGACGCAATTCTAATATTACAAGTTCTCAATGACTGTCAAAAGCAAGAACTACCACACAGTCTAAGAGTATTGGTAGTGAATGACTAGAGGCACCATGAAGGAGATTTCAATAGCCATCTTGTTATGGAGCAGTGGATCCACAACAAGCCTGGAAGTGGCACTAAGTCGGTGATAACGGGATTCTTGATCCACCCATGCAGGTGCCCCTTGCCAGTCAAGGAAGCCCTTCTCTCCTAAGTCGTCCTGGCAGCTGACATAGGTTTGACTTGGATGGTTAACAGGTTTAGTTTGTTGTCAGACTCCAGCTGCGGTGTTCAAGCACAAGCTGCCCAAGAGGCACTCCCAGACAGCACCTGGTTGCATACCTCACGTTTCTTCCTATTACTTGATCCTCTCTTTCCACCACCCTTCTACCTCCTTTTCTCTACCCCAAATTAACAACCCACTCCAATTACTTCATCCCTTAGTGGTCTCAGTTTCACTACAACTATATCAAAATTTGGTATTTCTGAAATGATTACCTAGGCACTGTTGGTCTCGTAACACTATACCTTCCAAAGTGGCCCCAGTGGTCCCCTCCATGCAATGGCACTGTTTGGACATTTCTCACACAATTCCCTCTTTACTACTTGCGAAATTCAGGCATCCCATAGGGTGCTATCTATAACTTCTGTCAGCTTCTCACACTGTTGTTTGTTATGTTCAGCAGTTTCTCACATCGCCTCCAGTTGTTCTCCATGCCCTAGGGAGTTAGCTCAGCCTCCCAGCAGGGCAGTCAGCAGCTTAGATATTTGCCCGCAGCCCTAACGCATCTGCAACAAGTTGCAATTCCACCCATGATTCAATGTCAAGTAAATCCCCAAGCTACCAAGCACTAAATCGTAGGTAACTATCACTGGTTATATTCTTCTAAAAGCCAAAAAGGCAGGAATCGGTCAGAACAAGTAAAGACAAAGAAAGCATATAAGCTGAACAACACTCGAAAAATGGTATTTCCTATAGTTTATGAATAAATAAAAGACAGAATATTTGCCTTAACTAAACACATCTACAAATTATACATGTATTTCTCCTCTACTCCAGAACATGATTATAAGCTCCAGTATTGGACTAATAACAACAAACGTCCCAAGTCTTCAGAAGCAAATGATCTCTAACTGTGCATCATACTGCAGAAGGACTGGTGGAGCAGTTTTTATGAAAAGTATGTTTTTGGGTTTTTTTAATCGCTGTTTATCACAGAGTGTAGTGATAGGACAAGAGGTAATGGGTTTAAACTAAAAGAAGGTAGATTTAGATTGAATGTTAGGAAGGGTGGTGAGGCACTGGAACAGGTTGCCCAGAGAGGTTGTGGATCATAGAATCATAGAATGTCCTGAGCTGGAAGGGACCCATAAGGATCATTGAGTCCAACTCCTGGCCCCACACAGGACCAGCCGAATCAGAGTATATGACTGAGAACGTTGTCCAGACGCTTCCTGAACTCAGTCAAGCTTGGTGCTGTGATCACTTCCCTGGGGAACCTGTTCCAGTGCCCGACCACCCTCTCAGTGAAGAACCTCTTCCTGATATCCAACCTAAACCTCCCCCATCGCAGCTTCATTCTGTTCCCACAGGCTCTATCACTGGTCACCAGAGGGTGGAGATCAGCGCCTGCCCCTTCGCTCTCCCTCATGAGGAAGCTGTAGGCCGCGATGAGGTCTCCCCTCAGTCTCCTCTTCTCTAGGCTGAACAAACCAAGGGACTTCAGCCTCTCCTCATATGTCTTCCCCTCTAGACCCTTCACGACCTTTGTTGCCCTCCTTTGGACACTCTCCAATAGTTTTATGTCCTTTTTGTACTGTGGCGCCCAAAACTGCACACAGTACTCGAGGTGAGGCCGCACCAGCACAGTGTAGAGTGGGACACTCACTTCCCTACACCGGCTAGTAATGCCATACTTGATGCACCCCAGGATACGGCTGGCATTCCTGGCAGCCTGGGCACACTGCTGACTCATGTTCAACTTCCTGTTGACCAAGACCCTGAAGTCCCTTTCAGCATGGCTGGTCTCCAGCGTCTCATCACCCAGTCTGTATGTACAGCCAGTGTTGCCCCTTCCCAGGTGCAGAATCCGGCACTTGCCCTTGTTAAACCTCATGCGGTTGGTGATTGCCCAGTTCTCCAGTCTGTCCAGATCTTTCTGCAAGGCTTCTCCGCCCTCGATGGAATCAACAGCTCCTCCCAATTTGGTGTCATCTGCAAACTTGCTCACAACACCTTTTCTAGTCCTACATCCAAGTCATTTATGAAAACATTAAAAAGAACTGGCCCTAAAAATTGGATGCCCCATCCCTGGAAGTGTTCAAGGCCAGGTTGGATGGGGCTTTGGGCAACCTGGTCTAGTGGAGGGTGTCCCTGCCCATGGCAGGGGGGTTGGAACTAAAGGATCTTTAAGGTCCCTTCCAACCCAAACCATTCTAGGATTCTACAGTTTACTGGGTACCTGATCTATTTGTGTCACTGGTAGTCTGGGTAAAAGGAAACATATCTTATGCATTAGTTTATTACTTCCTTACACAATCATTTTGCTAAAGCTTCAAGTTTTGGCTACTGTTACACACAAGCACACCATTTATAAACCATGTAATAAGCATAGTATATGCAGAAAATAGAAAATAAGTTGCAACTCAGAAATTACTTTTATTACTTTCAAGTAACATCAACTGCTCATTCTCAACTCTATAACCCATTGAACTCTAGCTAATATTTCACCTTACTGGTTTTTTCCTTCCTCCTCCCTTAACTTGAACCAAACAGGAATCTATGCACAAACACAGGTACCAACCTCTAAAAACAACCCTTGTAAAGAAAAAACAACCCACCATAAAACAAGAAGAGATGCAAATCTACTGTCAGAATCAGAAACGTGGAGCATATGATTAAATCAGTGAGAAATCATCCAGGACAAAAATTCCACTTACTCTTAAGTAACTCATTTAAGGCCAAAGATAGGAACTATGAAAACCAATTGGAATATAGCTTATTCTAGTAAAACTTCCTATCCTGTGATGCAGCTGAGTTTTCCTTCTACACTCAGGACCAAGCAAAGACAGTTTTGACAAAGAGAACTTAAATTATGGCACTATTTCAAATGAAACCTCCACTTCTAGGCTAAATATAAACAACTACTTGTGGGATTAATTGTACTAAGTAGTCATTCTTTGAAAGTTAAAAGGAAAGAAGGAATAATGTTTTATTTCATCAAGTTTCAAGAAAAATCATTTTTCATTCCTGATGCTATTCTGCAATGAACATACATTTCCTTTAATTAGAGATAGCTTGAGCTATCTTGTAATTCCAAACAATAATGTACATATCCTATGGGTCTGGGTTTCAGCCTGCTCTTTCTGGAAGAAAATCTCAGCACTGAATATGGAAGTGGAAGTGTACACCAAGGACAAAACATCTTTGTTTTACAACATAACACTTATTTGAAACAGATCCTCTTGATTAATTCTCCATAATGTAGGATTTGGGAATGAATACTTCCCTACATTCTTGAACGCTGAACACAAATTAAATTATTGTTTGTGTTTCTCTGCCAGAGCCTTATCCTCTCTGGGTGCTCTTTTTACACCTGGATCATCTGCTGGGCCTACAGAATCTTTGGCAATGCTCCTTCTCCAAATATATTTGATAAAAAGCATCTAACACTAGTTTTTATACCTTTTGCAAGTTGTTTCTTGAACTCTTTTTTAGAAGTGCTTCCACACATTTGGCCTGACAGGATTTATATTCTGCTCCACTCTCCTTGTTCGACACAGAACTTTACCTTTTGGTTTGCATTTAATAACCTCCTACTGTATTCAATAACCTCCTCTACTCTGTTGTCAGGTCATACAGGATCCTTCTGAACTTTCTCAAGGCTTTTGTTTCTGTTTTTGCTTTCATAAGTGGTACAGTAATTGCTTTCAGTATGGAAACTGTCAGATAGGTGATTGCAGATCTGAGAGTTAAGTCAATTCTATCACAACGCATTAGCCCTGAGTACGTGATAATTCCATTGCTGCACCAGCACTTACTGCTGTCCTATGTCACAGTCCTCCAAAATTCCAGGATCTCAGACTACTCCAAAAATCACATAAAATTCTAGTACTAACTTTTCACTACAGTGAGCTCAACTAGCATTTTGCCAGTGACAAACAGTACACATTACAACTGAAAGAGGCCATGCAAGAATTCTTATCAGGTATAGTAGCAAGCTTTCATGATTATCACCCCAAAAGCATACAGTCCGACCCTTGCGCATCACTATTGTTAAAGCATCAATTCACGTTATGCTTTCCTCTGATGGTTGAACACCAAAACAAGAGGAAAGAAAACCAAGAACTCTGCCTTTCCCAACAACAATCATAAAAGCAGGGAAAAAGTCACTCCTAGAAGACTTAGTCTAACACTACTATAGCATAAAATAAAAATGCTTCTGGTGACAAGAAAGGTAAGAACAAATTGAAACGTAGAGTACCATTTTAGATATACAGAAAGATTGTCAGTGAAGCTGTTATAATACTGTTAAAATACAGGAATTACACGTTCATTTTATTTGAAATACATGCAAAACTTTTACAGCAAGTGTATCTATTACTGTTTTTAAGATGGGGGTTATTCTTATAAATGACCCACCAGATCACTTTGTAAAATCAAATGGTAACATGCAATTGAAACACTTGCATTTAAGTTCTCAGGTTACCTTAAGACACATGAATCTTAATTAAAAAAAGGAGCTGAGGAGGATTAAATCATTCTGACATTTTTATCTCAAAATTAAAATACTAAGTTCTAGTCTGTAAGTTGCCACAGTATCACACTTTTTTAATCTAATTTTCATTAGATTTTCTTTTAAACACCTGGTTCTTCCCTTTTCTTCCCATGTTTCCTACTGAATATTTACCTTTCCCACCGAGAAGTGCTAAGTACATTCACATTCTACACTACCTTGTAAAAGAAAATCCATTTAAGGCTGAGTTTTCTCCATATAACACACGAGAAAAAGACTTTTTTTTAGAGAAAGTTCCATACTGGGCCAATATGTAACACACAGCATGCTCCAGGGAGCGAATAGCTAGACATTAATTTGTTAAGAATGTAAAAGAGCTACAAAAAAATAAATAAAATAAATAGCAAATCTAAAGCTACCACATTTCTGCTGTGTAGGGTACAGACTCCAACCACGCAGTGAGTTTATTAATTTTTATTGCATAGAAAGTAGCAGTATAGAAGTACGGGTGTGAAGGTTTCAAACTTGGAAATCGCTGTCTTGTAAAAAACTATTTAACTACATATGCCTACCACATAGTTTGCAACACTTTAAATCAAGGCATCAGAAGAAAGTCATCCTCAACCAAGACTTTTGAGAGTATCAAGGAAATGTACTTGCACTTATATTTGAAACTTGTCCTCTATTTAATATCTCATTAACCATTAAACTATTTGTCATTGGTTGAAATGTTACATTCTCCCTCGTCAAAGCATAATTTCAATTTATTCTCATTATACTAATTCTTTCCCCTTGCAGATTTCCCAAGGAATTAGATGTCCTAGTTATGAGCTGGTGAACATGCTCCCTGGCACAGGATTTCTGCAAAGGAGTTTTAATGCCACCTACAAATCAGACACACATTTTCAATCAAGATATTTTTGCAGTACTATCCTTGCTTCAATATAATTAATGTTTTCTTAAAATTCCAGAACAATTATTTTGAAAGTGAGCAGTTGTAAAACATCCTTATCACAGACATGATCACTTGCTAATAACGCAAGCACAGAATTAAGTTTAACCTACTGATTCAGAGCTCAAATTAGCCAGATTCAAGAGCAGTATTTGTAAAACCTTGTCTATAAACCCTGCCCCAGACTGAAAGGATACTTTCTGATACAACACTTTGAACCCCACTTGCTACTCTGTCTTTCAGTTGTCTCATTATTTTACATAATTCTGTGAGCAATAAGTATCAAAATATTTATAAATCCCCATTGATTTTAGATCAAAAATATCTCCATTTGATAGCATTAGCCAACTGTCATTTCTGCTTAGAAGACAGCATTTATTTTTTGCAGAAACACTGTTGTGTTAGGATATCTTATTATGAAGGAATAATGTGGTATGCAAATGCTTCAAATTGATATCACTCATTTAATTTTGGAAAAATTAATTTTATCTGGTTTACTACAACACATTCAGATATAAGTTTCTTCTCTCTGAAGAAGAAAAAGTTTAAAGCAATTATTCTAAAAGAAATCTTCAGACAATATCCTTTTACCACAGTAGATTTAAAGATTCTTCATATTCGATAAATCTTTCATGGGGCATTCTACAGAGAAAACACGCCATTAATTTACCAGCTTTCTAACCCCACCAGCTATTACTAGAGCTATTACCCATTACATCTAAAACACACAAGGGGAAACAACCAAGTCTACAAGTATTTTTCTTGGAACTACAAGCTCATCATTCTATCAGTTACAAACAAATAAATCAAGAAATATTAAAGGAGTTCAAAATTTCTCTGTATGTATTATTCATTTTTGATACAACTGTTATTTCATTGAGATTACTGTAAACATCTACGTGAAGTGATGGCCTGCATGAACAACTCCACGATAGATATGATAAACTAGATTTACATGTTTTATGTTGCTATAACATAAATGCCTTGGATAATTTAACTATACAAAGCTGGAAAATTCTTTCAAGAGCATAGATTCACGGAACTGCAGCTCCCCCAACAGCATGTTATAACACAGGCAGTACATATAGAAAATAGCTTTAATAGAGGGCTTGTTATTACTATGGCAACCACAGCAACTGGTTTCCAAAATGAATAATAGCTCTGTTAGGCACTTCATTAATTTTTTTTTTCCAAGCAAACACTGCCCCTAATCTTCTCAATGGAACAAAGAGTTATTCTGAAAGCATGCAGAAAACAGAAAATAAAGTCCAATCCAATGTTGTAAATACAGAGTAAGACCCTTTTCGGGTCCTTTGCTAGAAAACAGTAGGAAAATACACCTTGTCTGCTATTCCACGTAGAAAGTTGGAGAAACAGAAGTAGGTGAGGTTGATGTTAGAAGGTATGAGAATGCAAGTGAACAGAGGATTAGGAAAACTATGGCAAAAGGAAGATTAATAAAACCACTAAGAAAGAATTGCAACAACTGAAGTCAACAATGTAAATTAGGAAAGTAATTAATGGATAAGAACCATGCCAGCAGAGGATTTTAAATGGCATTATAGTTTTTCATAGTTCTCTTGCAACACTCAATTTCTGCACATCATCAACTGTTTTTATTTTTACCTTAAAGCCATTCAAACAGTCTCTAACAAGCCTTCCAAGTAGAACTAAGGTATGCCTCTATACAGAAATAGGGAAAATAGGAAATACCACTTACAGTACCAGTTAATGAAAGGAGACAATTTTCCCACTTATTTAGAAATGACAGTATTTATTACTCCTGTTTGGGGAAAAGACGGAGTTTTGCAGTCTGTTGACCAATCACAAGAAAAATCCAGTTTTTAAGTGAACAGCCAATAACTGTTTATTTTTAGACCGTGTCAGATGTGTTCCATCCCCTCATACCTTTATTTTAAGAAAATATTCATATGCATTTGGAACAAATAACCAAGGCATAAATTTACCTATTATAATATTAAGGTTTCATGTTAATAAGAAAATACTCCTACAAACCAAACAGACTTAAAAAAAACACTATTGCAATATCTACATTCAAATATGCAATCTGACATTGGTCCTTCATAATGAAACTATAGTACAAGAAAGGCACAACTAAAATAATCAGGATTAATAGATACATGTCTAGATTACTGAGTCACAAAATTAATGCAATTACTCACAAGAGCTAGTACTAGAGAGCTTCCCCCATTAACAAAAAAACCCAAACCCAGTAAGTCTACCTAAAATGTATGTTTATTTACCACATAAGAAAAGCAAAGACTTCCTTTCCTGCTGTAATTTCCTTTAGCAGGAAATTCAGCAGGAAAGCTGTTGATAAACTCCATGATGTACAGAATAAAGAGGACCCTGATCAGGCAAAGAATTTCACATGGAATACACCTAACAAGCTACAGTTCTGGTCTTGGATCACCTCCTCCATATACATTCCAAGTTCAGCTTGGGAAAGTCAAATAAAAAAGCAGGCAATCTTGCAAAATGAATGAATTGACGCAGTCATCCAAAATAGTTTAAAGATTGCCTTTCAACTACCGAATTTGGCTCTTTCTGTTCATATTAACATAGTGAATTCTATGCCACTTTCAGACATCTGACATTTCAGTATTTCCTGCCTCGTAGGAGAGCTAATGTCTGCCCATCAACTGAAGTAAGAAGACTACTGGGACTGTAGTGCATTCCTCATATATGTTTCAGGGATTTGGAAAGGCAGGAAACAAGGCTGAATTTCAGTTTGTGGTCAAGTACTAAGGGAGGTGAAAAAGCTGAACTTAGCTCACAGTTCACAAAAAAAGAAAAACTGCTAGTATGTATAATGAGAAATCCTTTTACTCTCATCTTAATTGTCAGCATTAACCAAGAACAAACACCTAGCTGTCAAAGAACCTCATCTATACCTAAACTGAACACGGTATTTCCAATACAATCACTGGAATAGACACTCGTAACAGTAAGAGCTACAGGGTTGTTTTTAAACATTCAGGACAGGGTTTAAAAGCTTTTCCTCAATTTCCCACCTCTATTACATCAAATTCCTGTAATAGGCTAGTCCATAACCTCTAATCCACGTAAGGTTTTGTTGGTTAACTGCGAATAGGCATTACATCTCCAGAGTAGATGTCCACTATTGCCAACACACGAGGGCAGATCTAACCAATAATCAGTATCAGGGAGGCAGCGTAGCACAAACATGCACAGTAAAATATGCTCCACTGTGATTACCTTCCCAAGCAATAACTGCTTTATATATACAATTTTTTATATATATGTATTTTTTTTTCCATTCCAGTTCTGGACTTCCTTCTAAATATAAAAGCAAGACTCAAACTTCACAAGTACATTTTTCATAGAAAACACTGCTCATATTTAAACTTTCTTCCACATACTTGTCAAACCACGACAATGGTTCTACCTTTAATTCATACTGATCTCTGTTCCAGCTTGAGCTGGCAAACATAACTATCTTAATAGGCATTAGGCTTTCATATTGCAAAAGCAATACACATAGTAAAGCATTTTAAATACAAGACTTGATTGAAAGAAAATATAAGTATTTTTTTAAAGGAATTCTTCAGCTACATCTTGCAATCAGCAAAATTAGTAACAATTCTGTCTTCTAGGCATTTTCTAAATCTGAACTATTAAGTTATAATTCAAAAGATGCTTCTTTAAAGTTATGTTTGAAGCTGACACACTTTATTGCAAAACAATTTCCAGTTATACTGCATAAAAAAAAAATCAGATTATAATCTGTTTGCATGTATGAAGAACACTATCCTGCAAAGGAGACATATTTAATAGACTGTACTGATGTTTCAGAAAGTATTTGCAAGATTAGGGAATCTTCTGAAAATTTCATACTATAATTTAGGTTCTGGTTCTTTTCAGCATCAAAAGAAGCTGAAATCAGAGGGATAAAGTATCAATCCATTTTCTGGAGATGACAGTTAATTCCTACAATAAGGCAAAACATTTGCTGAAAGATTAATATGCCAATTTCTCAATGGATGCACAAATTCAAGTTGCTGCAAATGAAGTAACTAACTGTGAATTAATTTTCTATTTAACAGTGGAAGAGATGGTGGCAAGAAAACATACAGGATGAATTATACTTCCTTGAGTCTTGCTAAATTGGCTTCCAAGCTCCTCATTACAACATGTAAATTGCTAACCTTGATATTCAAAAACTTCAGGGCCCATAGAAAGTTCAAAGTTCTCAATAGCGTTGTTGGTGACATTCCTCATAAGTTCCTCCCCTGCTGTGTCTCTGCACAATGATGTGGGAAGCAGGCGAGGCTGCTCCCCCAGAGAAGCCATGACTACCAGAGAGAATACTGAACTTCTTATCCAAGTCTCTTTTACTACCATAATGCAGACTGCATATAGTGTCTATGTATGTTCAGTTTTCATGACGCTATCAGGAAAGAAAGGGAGATAGCACATCGAAGAAAAGTAATTTTTTTTAAAAAAAGAAACAGGAGAACTGCGAGAATACCTCATTATATAGTACCTTTCTTCCTGCTCACCCAGAGTAAAATGTCCCTCTGAATCATATTGTTCACCATATAGCTCAGGCTTAAAGATGATTTTTGAACAGGTGATCACAAATCAACACAGTAAGAGGTACACAATCTCCTAAAAACTCTGCTAAAACTTCATCCGACATTTTAAAAAACCCCAACTTTTAGTTAATGAATTTTGCAATTTGTAGTAGAATGCTATCTCTCTTTTTTTTTTCTTTCCCCAAGGATCAATTAGTGGTAACTACCAAGGTAATTTTGTGTGCACACATGAATTTGGATGATAATTTGGGGATTCTTACTGTTTTTTGAATAGTAATCCCTTCGCATCAGATGAAGTTATGGTCCCACTGTAACCAAACTCATTTGGAAACCGAATTAGTACAGAACTCCACATCTTGCTGAAAGGAACATACTGCCGTGAGTAAAACATGGGAGTTTTAAAGACCGTACTAAGGGCACATTTCTTTTTGAGTGGTGTTCAGATCAACGGTTTTAACCTAGAATGCTCTCTGTGGACTTCAGCACAAAAAGAAACAGTTTTACTCTCTCTGTCATGCTGCTGCAATTGGTATTAACAAAAGTCAGATAAGAGCTCCTCAATTTATAGGCAAGTATTTTCTGAAAGAAGTCCAGAACCTCAGAAAAAGGGCTCTTCTGTGTAGTCCACAATGTCTCATATTCATTCATTAATCAAGTAATCAAGCCATACTTGACTACCAGAGCTCCTGCCCAAAAACAAAGGGGCAAATATTTAGGGTACAGGCTCCTTTTTCAGAACTGAGAAAAGGGGAAGATTATCTTGTTTGTTAATACGATATGCAGCTGTTTGATCTCAGTCTTTTTTTTGCAATAAAAACTTAAGTCAATGACAGGTGGTGGTTGGAACTTGGAACAGGAATCTTTGCTCAAGTCAAAATTAACAAATCCTTGCTAAAAGAAAACAATGCAAATTACATTTTTTCCTACTCGAAGGTATTGATTCCAGCTACAGTTCTTCCGTAAGGCCTTTGATACAGTCCTCCACAACACTCTTGCCACTAAATTAGAGAGATACGGGTTTGATGGGCCTTGAACACTTCCACATTCCACTGCCCCATCATCCACAACTTCTCTGGGAGACCTTTTCAGTGTCTCACCATCCACATCATAAAAAATTTCTTCCTTATGTCCAATCTAAGTCTATCCTCTTTCAGTTTAAAACTGTTACTCTTGTCCTGTTGCTAAAGGCCTTGGTAAAACATGTGTCTCAATCTTCCTTATAAGCCTACTTGACATACTGAAAGGCTCCTACAAAGTCGTCTTAGAGCTTTCTCTTCTGCAGGCTGAACAACCCCAACTCTCTCAGCCTGTCTTCATAGGAGAGGTGCTCCAGCCCTCTGAGCATCTTCGTGGCCTCCTCTGGACTCACTCCAACAGCTCCATGTCCTTCTTATGGTGGGGGCCCCAACCTTTCATGAGTCCCAAATTACTGAATTATCTTAACTTATTGAAAATAGAGGTATAAAAGAGAAACTGAAAAAATCCAAAAAACACAGAATACTCAAAAGCTGAGATCAGAAAAGGTACAGAAAACAGAGGAAAAATTGGAAGAAAGGAAAGAGTTTACAAAAAAAATAAAATTAAAAACTGGTCCAATACAGAGCAAAGTAGTTAAAAATGTCAACTTATTACGTAATGCAATGACTATGTTGATCAAATATCTTTACAAAAGAAGAAAAATACCTCCTCTGGAGACAAATTATGCAAAATCCTCTCAAAATTGTTTCAAGAACATATTATCTAGTTACAATGAAAAATAAGAAAATAATATCTTTAAATTGAAATATCCCACTAAAGCAGTTGTCAGGATAAATGCTGATTATTACGTGAAACCACAAGTTATAAGACCAAGCCGCAGAAAATAGGAAGACAAAATACTAATCCTGCAAAAGAGCAATTAGTATACGGAATCATTGATGGATACCTAGCACTGATTCCTTTCAGAAGATTTTTAATTAAAAAAAAAAGATGTTCCAAAGCATACTGGTAGAGTACTGACTTTTTTTTTTATTAGCCTTATTTATTAGCTGAAAAGGCAAGCATGTTTTGCAGATAACAAGCTAACTAGAACAGAACAGGAATGAGAGAGGACACCTTTCTGTGATAATGGTTTGAAAAGAAACTATGGAACAAAAAGCTGGAGAGGGACTGTTTACAAGGGCACGTAGTGACAGGACAAGGGGTAATGGCCTTAAGCTGAAGGAAGGTAGATTTACATTAGATATTAGGAAGAAATTCTTCACTGTGAGGGTGGTGAGGCACTGGAACAGGTTCCCCTCCCTGGAAGTGTTCAAGGCCAGGTTGGATGGGGCTTTGGTCAACCTGGTCTAGTTGAGGGTGTCCCTGCCCATGGTAGGGGGGTTGGAACTAGATGGTCTTTAAGGTTGCTTCCAACCCAGACTGTCCTGTGATTCTAAGATAGATATGACTAGGGGCACGTCACACGCAGCAACAGTAGGACGCATATTGTTCACTTTACACTATATATCAACAAACTGGAAGAAGAATAAGCACTAACATGATCAATTACAGATAATTCAAAACTGCAGGGGGCAATACAATTCTAAATTACATGGATGGAATAGGAGCACAGAGATAAATTGCTCTGTAGTTCAGTGCGGATAAATTAATGAGACTGGGAACAAAATTAATCAAGTTAATTTCAATTAATGCATTTTGTAAAGTTATTGAAACTTCAAAAACATCAGTTTGACAAACAGTTTTAAAGGACATAATAGATTACTGTTACAGACTACTATGTTTATGAACCATAAATAAAAGAAACTATAATTGCTGTAAGCACAAATGGGAAAATCCTACTTTTCAAGTTGCTGCAACAATACAGATGACCACTGTGGTGGGGAAAAAAGACACATCTAATAATTTTTCTTTCTAAATTTCATTTCTAGAGAATGACCCTAGAATTCTTTTATTGTAGTACACAGAGGCAACCAGCTATTGTTATGAGATAATCATAATTCCTGTAAAATCACAGAATTAATTCTTGCCATCAGATTAACGAAAGGTTCAGCTATTATTTATATGTTTTGTAAGACTTCACAACATTATCTACTACTCTTATAGCAAAGGACAGCACCCCACTTCACAGCTTGCGGTGCTCTCTGCAAAGGTTTTCTTTCTAGAGATTTTTGTTAGAATGAGTAAGAGAAATAGATGAGTTTTTTAAAAGTGCAAAGAAATAGAGCTTTTGAAAGTGAATACAGAATACAGCACTATGAGTAAATTAAGACAGGAACACTTCATCATTTTCATGGGTGCTTTTACAGGATTTCTATTATTTTTACCCAGGTAGTATGCTAAAACTTCATAATGTTATTTTGTTCAACTTGGAATATGTTGTGATTAAGTAGAAAGAAAAGACATTTTGACATGCAGAAACATGTCTTAAGAAATTAGGGTTTTTGACTGAAAAATTTGACAGACATGCTATGTTGCATAACAGTAGCATCACAATGTTATGAAGAGAACACAGTACACCAAGCTTACCGTTGGTTGTTGATATAACTAAACATGTTTCTGACATCCAATTACATACTCATTAGCTACATGTGTGTAAAAAAGCAGATTAGTTGATTTGAAGATAAAGAGGGAGTTAAGGAAGTGCTTTAATAAGCTGTTCTTTAAATTGATATTACAAAACCCATTGTACATCTGATATGCTGTTACTTGTTTGTTGTTATAAATCAGTCTGATTTTATCAACATAGTTCGCTTACATTGTGTTTGCACAGCAAACAGCTCCCTAAAACACTGTACAAGACTGCTTGAAAACTCAAGTCTAACAAATTTAATAAAATTAAACTTAAATTGGAAACCGGATAGACATAGCAGTACTGTCCCTCTTAAATATGCAAACAATGATCTGTTGAAGGAAAGAGAAATTTCTTCGCAGACTGTCTCCCTACACTGCTTTGTTAAAGTCCCATCGTCTCCCCTCCTCTCAAAGCAACCAATTGTTTGCAAAAGATTCTGCAAGCACACAGCCAATCTTCATTCAGTAACCCAAGGTCCATTACAAGGAAAGGCAAGGCCTGAAATGAAGTAAATCTACATCAAATTGACTGCAAGGCAAGCGTAAGCACAGGTTGATTGCACAAAACAACTAGCTTAAACTGTTCTCTCTGAATAACCTGGCATGCAGTACCAGGAGTGGGCGGCTGTGCAGACACATAGGCCCTACAGTCTACTCTGCACTTGTCTACTCATCACAGCTGTATTGCTACTTCCAGTCCTATCCTGCTTCCTGAATGTGCACCCAGTATACCTCAATACGATCTGACACATCAGTCCTCAAGTCCCTCTCCAATCAAAACTGCTTCTTACAACAGGCACCTCTACGAGCCCACATTTCTTGCCATAACATGGTTCAGCTTGTTTAGCAGCTTTCATTTTGTAATTTTAACTTTATGAGATTATCTCCCCATTCTTTTCATTATATTACTACTTGAAGGTATACTGTCAGGGCTTTTGAATACCGCTCTCCTGCAGCACAAATCATATACCTAGAAGTGACATTTCTATAGGAACCAGGATTTTCTCATATAGCTAACTACTCTTGACATCCAATTCACATTATACTTTCCCCATTTATATTAGAGGTAATAACAGCATAGCAATAGTCAAATAAAAAGTGTCAAATGGAAATAAAGCCTATTATTTGCATCTGTTTATCATGCAAACAACAAAAATGCCTGCAGGACAGAGAAGTAAAGTGTGTTAGGAGGGCTTAAGTGAAGACTCAGAACTACAAGGGCAATTATAAATTACAAGAGTGAGTTGATTAGTTCAGCTCTACAAGACATTAAAAATGAGTTAAGGGCACTTTTGAGCCATGGAAATAAGCTCTTTATTCATAAATAAGAGTTAAGTAACCTAAAAGAATTCTTTTATATTCTTAGAATTCTGGGGTTTGTTTTTTTCTTCCTTTCCTACTTTCTGTTCTCAGACTGTGCCTTGCTCTAGAAACTATTTGTGTATGTAAGCATCTGCTGAATAAAACGGTACACAGAAACTTTCAGAATGGCTCTCATTATATATTTATGTAATATTTATTAGTAGATTCATATCCCAATTGCAGACTATACCTGGTATATTATTTTGCTCTGTGTATAATTTGATGGGATCAATAGAACCTACCTATCTCCACAACAATATCCAACCTATGGACCAAACCCAACTCCAGAATCCATTAGTGGACTTCAATGGCTAAAATAATCTTCACTTTCAAATTTATATGCATAATCCATATTTTTGAGAGTTGTCTTGTGAAAGAACACACTCTTTCACAACCTTAAAGATCATCTAGTTCCAACCACTCTGCCATGGCCAGGGACACCTTCCACTACACCAGGTTGCCCAAAGCCCCATCCAACCTGGCCTTGAACACTTTCAGGGAGGGGGCATCCACAGCTTCTCTGGGCAACCTGTTCCAGTGCCTCACCACCCTCACAGGGAAGAATTTCTTCCTAATACCTAATCTAAATGTACCCTCTTTCATCTCAAAACCATTCCCCCTTGTCCTGTCAACACATGCCCTTGTAAACAGTCCCTCTCCAGATTTCCTGTAGGCCCCTTTAGGCACTGGAAGGCTGTTTTAAGATCTCCCCGGAGCCCTCTCCTCTCTAGGCTGAACGACCCTAACTGTCTCAGCCTGTCTTCATAGGAGAGGTGCTCCAGCCCTTTCATCATCGTCATGGCCGCCTCTGGACTTGCTCCAACAAGAAAACAAAATCAAGAGAAATACTTTACTTCTGCTACTAGTACTTCCAAACAAAACCAACACTACTACATGCAGAAATGAACAGAAATATTTGCTAAAATGTCTCCAAGACAACTACCCAATAATTCAATTCATCATGACAATGACTTCATGACAAAAAAAAACCACACCCTATCTGTGGATCTACCACAAAACAAAGACCCACACATATCGCAACATCACACACACAAAGAGAATGAGCCAGCTGCAACAGAACAGCTACTTGTCCCTTCATTACTCACTACAAATCTCAGCTTGGAGCCTGTTACCTAGTTCTACCTTAGTCCATTTTCAGTATTACTCTCAAGAAAAAAAAAGGAAAAAAAAAAACCACACCACACAACAACAACAACCACCCCACCACACACAACCCACAACAGTTTCCCAGGCTACTACTGTCATTGTAAGAATCATTTTAAATGTAGCCTTCATTGTAACATGGAGCTAAACCAATTATCTCCCAAAAATACATACACACATGCCCACAGCAGATTCTCATGAACTGTACATATGGTCATATGCATATACATGTTTGCACACATATATATACACTTTCCCTAATATATACATCTAATGTAGTCTGAGCACTACCATCACATATGATCTACTACTAACAGCTTCATGATCATCAAGAGTTTGCCTGTTGTCAATAAGGAGTTCATTTCTTTACTAAGAAAAAACATTAATTATTTATAGATTTATTAGGAAATGCTACTGGATATATCCCAGATAAAAAAAGTCAAAATATTTGTATCAAAAAATCAAAATTGGACTTAAGATTCTAATTCACACAACTTCAAATTCTGCACTTATTACAGTTGGTACAGCAAAAGAACGAACAAGCTTCCTAAGAACAGACATAGACAAGGGATTATTTCATGATATCTACAGGAAAGAATATTGAGAGCTTATTAGATATGAGCGCAACATACTCAAATTTCATATTCCTATGTATATTTCTGTGCGAGACTTAGAAAGTTCAATAGGGGGGAAAAAAACCAAACCAGTTTGTTTAAATAACATAAATAAACTCTCACCACAGTCAGGGTAACAGTACTCCTAATAAGAGTGGAAGTTTCTTTCACTCCCAAAGTATTTTATTTTAATCCCTAAATTTGATTTACTGGGAAACTATTCCCTTCTAATTAAGACAGCAGAAGTGAAATGGATAGGTTTAAGTTGAGCTTTCTCTTCCCTCTGACTTGGTAACCTTATGTAACAAAGTTTCCTACCATTAGGATATTCTTAAGAGTTATACCAGTTTTCATGTCTGTCACAATCACATAGCTCATAACATCTGTTAGATCAAAGGGAGAAAAAGTGAGATTTATCATTTTCAAGCTTATATAACATATGCAATTTGTTTTAACACCTCGGAGTTTATTCACAGTTGCATTTTATAAGTGTGTCAAGTCTCATCTAGTTAGTATTGTTTCCATAGTTCTACTTTGCTAGCATCAACCTCACAATAAGACAAAAAAAAGCCACAACGTGGACTATAATACATTGAAGAAGTCTCATGACAACTACAGGGCAGGAAAGTGTCAATTCAAGAACTGCAAACATGTAGTTTCTACTTCCTTCCATAAAAGTTTCCCGTAGATATGTTCCAGAATGGTCTAACTCAAAGACATTTTGTTTATCAATTATTTTGACGTAAACTCCTACTTCTAAGTAACCAGCCAAGTTCTCCAAATGCAGTGTACTATTTCTAATTCCTCCAGATTTTCACTTGGGATACAAAGCCATTTGATTCTGTGGCACCCTCTTAGCACTTGTATTTACTATTCAGCAGTTAAAATCCAGCGCACAAAGGGAACAGTCAAGTTATCTGACAATTCATTTGTTTTCACATTAACATGTTGTCAGCATTCACAGATGAGACGCAGAACTACAGTATCAGTCTGTGAACATGAAGAATGCTCACTGAGTAGACAAGTAGTAATACTTCCACATCTCACTGTTTTTCACATTCATATTTCTAAGCATGAGAATCATTCTTATACCGCATGCTGTTCCATTATCAGACATTAACACTAGACACAGCTAATTATACTTTGTTTTTTCTCCAGAGATTAGTCCAATAGGAAGAAATAATGTGAGAAAGAACAAGAAGCTATCTAACACCCTACACATTAGGATGTATGCAAATTGCATATTACAAGCATGAATATTACAAGTATTCAATTATATTCTTTCTTTTGCAAGATCAATTCTAAATGCTGAAAGAATTAGGTCCTAACCAAACCATCAGGCAGAAGAGTACATCAAACAGGAAAATTTTATAGTTAAAGAATAATTTAGATGTAATTCATAACACTTATAAGAAATACTCACCAAGATCTGTATTAGGGCCAGCAAGTAGCTGCTTGAATTTGTCTAATCGGGATGCTTCTCTTTCAGTTAACGCAAGAGTAACTGAGGTATTAGAGTCTGCCATTCCACTCACCAAGGGAGGTGTGGAAGTTTGTGGAAGGGACTGTGATCTCTGCATGGAAGAATTTTCACTAGCATTATCTGAAGGGGAAAAGAAGCATAACAGTTAGCCTCAGCTAATGAGAAAGCTACTAATAAATTAAATTCAATTTGTAAAGTTAAAACAGAGTTATGTTTTGGAGAAATGAAAGCTCAAGTACAGCACAAGTTTGGACTTCAAATGACTTGGATTTAGCAAGAGGAGCATTCCTCTTCCAAGCAGTATTCCACAATTAACACATTAATTAGAGATCATACTAACAGCAAAGCTAATTGATTTCTAAAATCTCTGTGCTACTGAAAGCTGTTTCTATCCCCCTCACCATTAAAAAAAAAAAATCATTGTAATTGCTTACTTCAAAGTTTACACATAAAAACAAAGACCAGATCACATAAGGATGAACTTCCTAGTCCATATGCATGTTTTTCTCCAGTGTTTCAATATACTTTATACAGTAGCATTTTAATAACAATTTTTCACAATAGTAGGAATACTATTAATAGCATATATCTTGGTGCAGTTAACCATCAAAATACCTTCAATAGTGCAACATCCTTCCAAAACTGAGTATGTATGAAGGCTGAAAACAAAAAAAATTTAATTATTCTTCCCTCACCCATGTATTTCTCACACACATGCCTTATGGTTTAGTATGGCACGCAGTATCTCTCTCAGATAAATCAATACTGATTAATAATATTTTCCTTTGGGAAGGAAGTTTGGGAGGGAAGGGGCTAATGTCTTACAGGGCAAAATATTATAGCGCTCTCCCTTTGATTTTCAACATCTTTTTCATTTTTTAACACACCTGATGAACTTGATGCATGACCTTCACTGACTGATTTAACAAGCCTATTATCACCACATGCAATTGAAGTCAGCTCTGCAGATTCTGCTTGTTTTTCTTCCAGTAGGTGTTCTTCCTGAAATTTATGCTGTTCTTGTAGCTTGCTGTGATTCTGAATTACTTTGTGAGCTGTTTCCATGACCACTTCTGTATTTAAGTTTTCAGCAGCTATTGCTAAGAGTTCATCATCATCATCCCCAAGATCCCAAGCATCACTTGTGTTACTTTCAAATTCTTGAAAGGTGCTGACTTTCTTGAGTTTCACTGGAGTTGTAGGTGGCTTTGAACCTGGTTTTATCAAGCTGTTCAAAAACAAATAAACAATATTTAGAGAACTACTAATGGAGTAAGCAAATCACTATGGATAGGACCAAAAGAAAAAAAAGTCTATGCTTGACATTATATAGGTAGCAAATATTTATTTCCCTGCACTCATGTTACTGCTACATCCACCCATGATAACATACAGATGATTATGTCTGAGAATGAAGACAGGTAAAAACTGATTCTTCTTGGCTTTGAGCAGAAGCTGAACAAATTCTTCCTTCCCTTGTCTGAGAACAAAATAAAAATAATCCAAACAAACAAAAAATCCAACCCCAAAGTCAAATAAGAAGAATACTACTGGAATAAGACAGGCAGGACACATTGCACTTCTCTTGCTTCATGAACTTCTGTAGACATTTCAAGGCTTTTAATGCAGTTGTTGCATAACAACACAGGAGCAGTAATCAAGTCATCAGGTCTACTCCTAAGTCATCATAAGCAATCACATATTACAATCACTGTCATAAACAAATCAAGTCTCACCTTAAAACTCATTAGATCTATCATTCCTCCTCATTCAGGCACTCCAGCACAGATTTGCTTCAGAACTTTGCTCTTTTCACAGGCAGAGATATTTCCTCTAGTTACTAGTCTACGTGTACCCTGATAGCTCCCAACTTTTTGTCCCTCTGTTAACATGCAGCGTAAGAGGTGAACCAAGCACCCCTCCCTAGCTTAGCACTTGTTCTCACTTACAGCAATGAAGAGCAATCACATCTCTCTTCAGATTTCAGCTTAATATGGCATTAAGTTCAGAGTTTCCCAGTCTGCTCTCAAAAAAAAAAAAGTTACTGCCATTAATTTAATTGCCCTTTCTGACCATCCCTGTCTTTCCCCCTGTGCTAGTTTAACTTTTTTCTGTTAAGACAAGGCAGCCATAATTGTAAATCAGAAAAAGTTCTCACACAGTCTTCATACAACATCAGTAATGTTTCTCTCATGCATTACAGGGAATATCTTTCCTAACAGGTGCTACAACATTAACACTTTCACCCAACTTGTCATCATTATCTAAACCAGCAAGGTCTTTCTCCTCTTCTGTCATCATTTCAAGCACTAAGCTTCTAGTTTTGTTACTAGGTCTCTATAACTCCACTTTTTGAACCAATTCATCCCATTCCCTTTTCTTCAGTCCTCAAGGTCACACATTTCAACTGCCTTCAACTCTGTATCATCTGAAAATTAACTAGCACATGTTTACTTCTTGCGCCATTTCAAACCAGCCCTTGAAAAAAAAAAAAAATCCACTAGAAGTATGACCTTCTTCCAAGCCAATACTTTTCCTTGTAACAGTTCTTTTTGTCCCATTCATTTCATTGATCATACAATTTTCCCAAAATTCTCACATACACCAATGTTTTAACAGCATTGCTGATTTCAAAGCATTCAGAGGAACTGTGAAATCTACCAAACCAGAAACAACTTTGTCCTTGACAAAGCTTAAAACAAACTGTCTTTCAAAAACAAACAAAAAAAAGACAATAAAGCAAAATACAAAAACCATCTGTCAGAATGCAGCATCTTGCTAAACACCTCAGTCATAAGGAGATTCACTTGCATTAGTTGTGGGTTATCAGCATGAAATTTATTTGTTTACTAATGAAGTTTAACATAATATTGTCACTTTAATGTACTGTTCTGATATCTGATAATCATGATCTAAGGCAATAAACTCTTAATTCACTGTAAAATGTATTCTGCCTACTGTTTTCTCACAAGCAAAATGCCCACCTTTACCTCAAAATGATCTACTCCACAACGTGACTCTTTTCTCTTATAGACAGACAAATAAAGGCAGCCCATCAATAGAAAGATGCATGCAGGAAAGCCAGTTACACCTAAATTGTAAGCTTCATCTGCTAAATTAAGGTAGTATTTACCATACAATTTCCAATTTATAAGACACTGAAAACAGAAAATAAAAGTTGGCAATCTATGTTAGTTAAGAACTGAACAGCTGATTTGTTGCTCCAACAAATAGGGAACAATTGTAAGGACCAGGAAGTCACAAAAGTTAGAGGAGTGAAGATTATGACAAAAATTGAAAAAGGAAGATTAACATTCAGCTTTATAGCCAACAGTGAAGAAAAAGAAAAGATAGAGGAATATTTAAAATATTAAGTTAACTTACGTTCCATGCAATAATGGATCAAAAGGCGGATGCTGAGCTCCATACACATGTTGAATACTAAAGGAAAAGAAAGAGTTATCACAAAAATAATAAAGCATTTGATATTTTTCTGTGTATTAAATAAATAGTCAATAATAAACAGAACTGAATTGTTCCAACAGTTTTCCATTTCAAAGAATCCCACATACCACTAAAAATAATGAAGCTGAAATTGAAGTGTATACTAAAAAGTAAATTAATAAAAATCATAGATTTGCCAAATGGCAATGGCTCTTTTTGAGGCCTTGCAAACTTTGGCTGACTTATTTTTCTAAAAGGAATTAAAACAAGAAAAAAATGTAATTCCACAATAAGAATCTACACTGCTTTTAAATTCATCCTCTTTTCTGGTTTATCATTTCTTCATTTCTCTCCTGCAAAAAAAAAAAAAAAAAAAATTCTCAAACAAACATCTGCAAAGTTTGAATCTTCTATGTACCCTTGTCGCCCAAAATCCAACCAGTCAATTCTTAACCCTTACTGAAGTACAAGGCTGATAAATTTAAACAAAAATGCAAAAAATGGCATGCTAGAGAATAAAAGCCATGGGAGTATTAGAAACAAATACTTCAAAATAAATAAGCTTCCAAAGACACATTTATTCACTACAATCTCTAACATTCCAAAACAGCATGTTATTGTGTGAATAATAAAACTCTCTACAAACTAAAAGTTCATTTCCTCCCAGTTTTCAGCTATAGAATTATTTCATAAGAAAACTCCACAGAAAGCACATCAAGATTTAGGTGTGGCTTCATAATGGAAATTATTACTACAAAACACTTTGATTGCAAGAGAAGCAAATCATATGCAACTTTAACACCCACCTAAACTTGTACTAAAAACCACATAAAAGGAGACAAACGTGCCCTCTTGACAAATCAAAAGCTATCTCCAGACCATAAATGTAAATAAATCCAACCTTAGTAAACCTGAGATAAAACCAAGCCAGAAAGACTGCAGTCATAACAAATTTTAAGAGAGGCTTAGAATTATATTACAGGGGCAGGATTAACAGTAGTGAAGTTAGTCCTAGAGATGACAGAGTAGTGCTTTATAAACTCTATCAATTTTTATGTGATTCCATGCAAATCAAGAAGTCAGTCCTCCATCTTTCTACGTGACTGTATGCCATACACCGTGGTCAAGTCTTTGCGTTCTCCTGCTCTACGCTCACATGAGGGTCAGGTGTCACTTTCCATTTTTGGCAGACAGACAAAATGTGATTTTTCCTTCAGCCACTCTATGAATGACCATTATGGGAATCCACCCAAATATAAAGCAACAACAATCCTCTCCACATCATTAAAAAAAAAAAAGCACATTGTCCGCAGTGTCCTCATTTTCCCACATGCCTGCAAATTAATTAACTGCAAATATTCATAGACCCTGTGTAATTGAGGAGGGTCAAAAGTGTTTTACTCCCAAAGGACTCAGTAAAGTTACAAAATAAGAAGTTCAGAGAAACAAGAACAGTTGGACTGAAAGAGTTAGTTTATAACTAGAGAAAGTAAACCACTACCAGTAACTGAGAATGGAAGAAGTTAAACGATGAGCAAGATAATTTTGCTGAATTCAGCTAAATGGTAAGTACAGAGTTACTCTTCTCCGACAACCAAGAATACGCATCATTCTTACAAAAATAACATACGAAACTGAATTAGTGGGAGAACAAGTTTAGGGATGGGAACAGAGAATGTTATTGTTAAATAATCATCTGAACAAGCGTTCCCAGCCTGACATAATAGTCAAAAGAGTAAATGCAGCTTTGGGGATGTATTACCTGGAAAATTTCAAATGGAAAAATGGGTTTGTAGCTCTTAGCAGCTATACAACAACTGAGCCTGCTGTTCACGCTTCAGAAAAAAAATTGAGAAACTGATATTTTGAAATATCAAGTAGAAACTAGAATATGGGTATATGCCTATACCATGCAGTTTCCTGCATAGTATTTCAAAATATCTTAACTTGTACCAAGTCACAAAACTTGATAACTTGCTAAGAGCCACAAATACATTCTCCCATTCAAAATTTTCCAGAGAATAAATCACCAAAATCACGTTAACTCTTTCGACCATGACATCAGGCTGGGAACCCCCATTCAAATAACTATTTAACAACTTTCCTAACACAAGTTATAAGTGACGCTCACTGAGACCACCAACGATCTTCGATCAGGTAACTGGAGGCGCCGAGCACGGAAACAGCCCGGGCACTGAAGTAACAAGAGAGAACCGAGGGAGGGACGGAGAGGCCCTACACCAACCTCCCAGCTCGAGCAGTGACCGACCGGTCACGCTCGCTGCAAAGGGCACGGGATCCGCTGGGATCCATCGAACTGGACGGCCGAGGCGGCAGGAACAGGGTGTTGCAGTGACAACGAAGAGGGACGGAATGGGCCCAGCGGCGGCGGGACTGGGCAGAACCGCTCCCCGCGGCCCAGCACCACCAGGCTGGAGGCTTGCCCCACCGCCCTGAGCTCCAGCTGGCGGCGGGACGGGCCCGCGGCCGCCGCGGAGAGCCTCCTCCCGCGGGCCCTGACCTTCCCGCGGCCCCTCTCACCTGCCCGGCACCTTCGCGCTGCTCCGCTTCCAGAACTGCTTCCTGCCCCCGTCGCTCGCCATGGCGGCCGTCACCTCATCCCCCTCCCCGCGGCGCGGCTAGCAGCCCCGACCCGCTTCCTCAAGCTTCACTCCCCCCCATTCCCTTCCACAGAAACGGGACTGAGCGCCGCCATCTTGGGACCAGGAAACAATCCTGCTCCTCATTCGCCCACCAAAGCGGCTCGGAGGTTTCAGCCAACCAGAAGTGAGAGTGCTGCCGGGTGGGTCAGGTTGGGCCAATCGCAGCGAGGTGGGTAGGGCGGGACCTTGGGGCAGAGTGCGCCGCGGTGGCGGCTCGGTCCGTTCTTCCCGTCACGGTGGGGCCGCGTCCGGTCTCGCCAGCTTGGGCAGGTCGTGGTGGGGGTGGGCGGAGAGGCGGCGAGAAAGCAGCTGGCGGCGGAAGCCTTGGCTGAGCCCTGTCGGCGCTGTGTAAACCCAGGCTGAGGCCGGGGGGCCAGGGAGCCTCTCCCTCCCCTTCCCTGGCCCTGTGGTGTGCAAGGTGCCGGGCTGTAGTAGTACGGGGAGCTGCGCTTGGTTCCCGTCTGTGATTAACTAATGTATTCTTTTAGGGGCCGGGTTTGCTTCATGGTACTCCGAGTATGATGTTTTCAGGCCTTAATCCTTTTTGATTTAACCGTAAAGAGTAGTTTGGAGTACTTTTAAGGAAGAAATGCAAAACCTGCCATGTCAATGCAAGGAAACATTAGTTGAAGACGAGGACAGATTTCGATGAAATTCGATCTAACACAGTTTTATAACAAAATCCATCAGGTTATTTCCACTTTTTTTTTTTTTCCAGTTATTAACAACTATTTACCCAGTTACCTGGAGGGAGAGTGGCTTTACTCTTTATTGACTTTAAAGTTCTCCTGAAGATTGGATTCATCCAATTGCTGTATCCACTTTGCTTTGAGATGATACAAGATTGAGGGGTTTTATATGTATCTATAGAGTTCTCTGCAATTCTAACCCAAGGATACATCATTTCTGCAAACAAAATAGGCATGGGTTTATGTTACTTTTTGGAGTATGGCTCTTGAGAAAACAATACTGACTTACAGAGTTTTTCGCTGTATGCAAAACTAATTTAAAAGATTGTTCAGGGGACATTCTGCATAATTCACTCAAAAACTGGCAAGTAGTACAAGACCTGACCTGCAACACAACATTTGTTCTTTAGTATGTGTTTCATGTGTAAGTTAGTTATAAAGAATTCTTTAAAATGAAGCTTTCTGCCTGTTTTGGGATTTACTTTAGCAGTTACTTTCTGAGAACTGACAAAATGTTTCACAGATCTTGCTAGATCACAGCCCATGAGTGAAAGCTGCATGTCCCAGTGATTTCAATGCTACTTATATATGAATCATAGAATCATTTAGGTTGGAAAAGACCTTTAAGATCATCAAGTCCAACCATCAACCTAGCACTGCCAAGTCCACCACTAAACCATGTCCCTAAGCACCACACCTACACGTCTTTTAAATACCTCCAGGGATGGTGACTCCATCTCTTCCCTGGGCAGCCTGTTCCTGTGCTTGACAACCCTTTCGGTGAAGAAATTTTTCCTAATATCCAATCTAAACCTCCCCTGGCACAACTTGAGGCTGTTTCCTCTTGTCCTATCACTTGTTACTTGGGAGAAGAGACCAACAGCCACCTGGCTACAGCCTCCTTTCAGGCAGTTGTAGAGAGCGATCAGGTCTCCCCTCAGCCTCCTTTTCTCCAGGCTAAACAACCCCAGTTCCCTCAGCCGCTCCTCATCAGACTTGTGCTCCAGACCCTTCACCAGCTTCATGGCCCTTCTCTGGACACACTCCAGCACCTCAATGTCTTTCTTGTAGTGAGGGGCCCAAAACTGAACACAGTACTCGAGGTGCTGCCTCACCAGGGCCAAGTACAGGGGGACGATCACTGCCCTAGTCCTGCTGGCCACACTATGGCTGATACAAGCCAGGATGCTGTTGGCCTTCTGGGCCACCTGGGCACACTGCTGGCTCATATTCAGCCGGCTGTCGACCAACACCTCCAGGTCCGTTTCTGCCGGGCAGCTTTCCAGCCATTCTTGCCCAAGCCTGTAGCGTTGCCTGGGGTTGTTGTGACCCAAGTGCAGGACGCGGCACTTGGCCTTGTTGAACCTCATACAGTTGACCTCGGCCCATGGATCCAGCCTGTCCAGATCCCCCTGTAGACCCTTCCTACCCTCCAGCAGATCAACATTCCCACGCAACTTGGTGTCATCTGCAAACTTACTGAGGGGGCACTCAATCCCCTCGTCCAGGTCATTGATAACGACATTAAAGAGAACTGGCCCCAGTCCTGGTCCCTGGGGAGCACCACTTGTGACCGGCCGCCAACTGGCTTTAACTCCATTCACCACAACTCTTTGGGCCCAGCCAGCCAGCCAGTTTTTTACCCAGGGAAGTGTATGCCCATCCAAGCCATGAGCAGCCAGTTTCTCCAGGAGAATGGCATGGGAAACAGTGTCAAAGGCTTTACTGAAGTCCAGGTAGACAACATCCACAGCCTTTCCCTCATCCACCAAGCAGGTCACCTTGTCATAGAAGGAGATCAGGTTGGTCAAGCAGGACCTGCCTTTCATAAACCCATGCTGACTGGGCCTGATCACCTGGTTGTCCTGTATGTGCCAAGTGATCTCACTCAGGATGATCTGCTCCATAACCTTCCCCAGCACTGAGGTCAGACTGTCAGACCTGTAGTTCCCCAAATCCTCCTTCAGGCCCTTCTTGTGGATGGACATCACACTAGCAAACCTCCAGTCAACTGGGACCTCCCCGGTTAGCCAGGACTGCTGATAAATGACGGAAAGTGGCTTGGTGAGCACTCCTGCTAGCTCCCTGAGCACCCTTGGGTGGATCCCATCCAGCCCCATAGACCTGTGTGTGTCTAAGTGATGTAGCAGGTCGCTAAGCATTTCTCCCTGCGTTATGGGGGCTTCATTCTGCTCCCCATCCCTGTCTTAATGCCATTTAACTTTTGTGTCAGTGTGGTGCAGCCATGCAGAACTTCTGGTTCATTTTAGAAGTGGAGGTTTTATTGAATTACATAATAAAGTCAGTACGAAGTTAGCTGTATTGTTTAGCTTTCATTATATTCATATTACATTATATTAATATATTTTTTTTATTCCCTTTCCATTCACTTTTATATATTTTTCCTCATTCTGTGTTTTATTTTATCCCTGACACAAACCTGTGTTACCAAGGATCTGGAGATGCAAGGGATTTGAAAGGAGGAACCTTTCAAGACCCCATCAGGTAACTTAGGTCCAATGCTTTATGCCCATCACTTAAGGTGATCCCACCACAAAGAGTGTGTCCTTGAAAAGGACTTATAAAACAGTATTAACAGAGTATCATAAGAAGGTGAGTTCACAGCTATACAGTACTTGAAGAGGGAGAAGATGGTCTAACCATGAATTTTAGCCACGTTCCTGTTTAACTTTTTTGGTTACAGAAATGTAACATGGGCAGCTGAGGGCGTGCGCAGATTCAGCTGTCAACTTCATTGTCTATGAGAAGGAGATCTGCCAGTGTTCAGGTGCTGTCGTTCAAGAATAACAACTCTGCCGTCACCACTGGGACTGCAGCCGATTCGCATAGTCTTGAAACACTCCCAAGACTCGAAATAGGTACTTGGGACATCAGTTAATGTTGAGTTGTGCTTAACTGTAGTTGCACAGCTTCAAATATCCAAACTAGCTATTTCAAAGTCTGTCTAGCTGTACTAACTAAGGTCTGCCCTACTGGGAGCGCAGTATAAACTTGCAGTAATATTTCAGTTACCACTTGCGTGGGAATTTTTGTTACTTCAGAGCAAGAAGAAATATTAAAAAGCCTACCGCAGTATTTGTTTTGCTTCATGCAAAATTGTATGCAAGAATTTGTAGCTAGGAAGAAGTTTGTTGCCAGCATGGGCAAATAATGTACTGAGCTGAAGAGAGGTTTGTGGGCTCTGGGATTTTTTATTTTCTTTTTTCATTGCTTTTAATTTTCTTGGGCATTTTTCAAATTTGAGTCACTCCATACAGTCAGTAAATGGTATTAAGGATCCCCGGGAAGTTTCTGTATGTACTAAAATGTAGAAGTGTAGCCATGTTCTTGGCTGATCAAAATTAGGAGTGTTGTAGCTTGCGCTAGCAATATTTTGAATAAAGTAGATGCTGAGATGCTTATTTAGTGTGGTAGCTGGTGAGCTATATATGCATGTGTTTCAGCAGACATTTAGTTCTATCAAATTGTTTTTCATCTCTTCTATTCTAGAGAGCTTCTGCTAATATACCTGTGCTGATACAGTTAAACAGGTAGACTTTTCAGTGGAGGTGCAGTGTATTTTGGAAAAAGAAGCTTTTCTGATGATGCACAGGGAAGTATGGATTGATGGTAAACAAAATTAACTAAGCTGACAAAAGCACTCCCCTGGTAACTTAGCTACACTCACACCAGGAGGATTTGCTGATAAAGTTGTGTAAGTTAGGGAGTGTGCTTTTTCATGCTTATCCTTACATCGCTGTGTCAGCAACACACTACAATGTAGATGCAACAGCGAGGTGTGGTTTAAACTGACTTATTCTACAGGCTAGCAAGACTGTTTCTCTACATGCTTTTTTTTTTGTTTGCTTTAATCAATAAGGAAAAAAAATAAACTGAATTCAAATGAGCCACTTCTGTGTTGAAGCATTAGTTTCTGCACATGTTTTTACTGCTTTAACAAATTGTTAGAAGTGCTTCTGAATGTAGTGCACAGAGATTTCTATGGTGGCTGATCACTGTTTCTGTTTGATCCATGCACATGCTTTTTTACCAAGCCATTGTATCCATCTACTTTATTGTAGATATCCTGGAAGAAGCAGATCTTTAAAATAAAATGAGCAAGCTAACCCAAAACCAGCATTCTGCACAAAACGAAAAGGGTAGTAAAAACAGAGAGTGCCACTTATACTAGGGAAGGCAGCATTCTCAGAGGGTCGAGTACTTAGTGACAAAAAGATATGGGGCAAGGTAATATAAATGGGAGAAGTAGTAATGTAGAACCACGGAAGAAAGAACACAGGGATGTTAAAGAAGAGGCACAGCTAGATTTCAGTAGCTAGATTGAAAGAGGTTAGACATGGTCCAGCAAATCACATAGTCACAATAGCTCTTTCAGTGCAGTGCAATTCTCCAGAAAACTGGAGAGGAAAAAAGGGGGAAGGAATCAACGTAACAGCATATTGGCCAGGAGGAGTCATCATTGCAGATGGACGGTCATCATAGCATTTTGTAACTTTTTCTCTGTAAGTGGCTTTCCCTATCACACATGAATTGAACAAGATTTTGAAAATAAGAGCAGACTTACCAAAATACACTTATGCTGGTAGCGCACATGTATGGAATTGTGCACACTCACACTTTGTGTTCAGTAACAGTGAAGGAAGACTGTGAAACACAAAAGAGCATAAATATGTGCTGTCTCTAGGTAAATGTGTTTGTCTCTTGTTTCTCCTTCTAGAAGAGTGATCAATGTGGGTAGCTTTCGAAAGCTGTCATTCACTAAAGTATTAGTAACAGTGCTCATGTTAACATTTCATGCATTTTAAGGTGAAGGTTTTTAGTTTTATTTTTATCTGTGTCACATCATCAGATGATAATCTGACACCGTCTGTTGGGCATAGCCTGGAACAGCACTCTGAGCGCCTGCTCACCAGAAGTCCAGTGGATGAAACTGCTTTTTCCTGAAGTCTGATGCAATATGCGCTTGAGGCTTAAATGAGTCAGAGGTGGAAGTCTTGGGTAGAAGACTGAGAAGTTGGCAAAAGCAACAAGTCCTCTTTGCAATAGACTTCTAGTTCCTTGAAATTCCATGTTATTATGCCTCCTCTACCTACAGTACATACAAACATAGCATTGCAGCATGACAGAACTTCAAACACAGAGAAATAAATCAATGCATATTTGGCTCTAAGCCATGATAGTTCTCTTCTGTTCATTGCTGATAGAAATTTCTTTTTTTTAAATTATACAATTCAAATCAGTTTCTAAACTTCACATTTAACTTGCTATCAGAACAAGGTGAAAAGCAAAATCATTGTAGCATTAGTTGATTCTTCCTGAGGCTAAAAAGATCTTCCTGAGTTATTGGCAGAGCTTTAGAGGTACCAGAAGACCTGCTTAGTACTGTGGCGTGGTGAGGAAGTAGGCAATACCATTTTTTTAAAGTCAGTAAGAGTAGGCAGTTCCTCAGAACAGACACAGAACCACTTCTTTTTTCCAAAGTCATAACAAATAGCAAAAATGTCTACTATTGCTTTAATCTAAAAACTGGACATGAAATAGGGCAGAATGTAAAAGGTGGATGTCTGGAGCTTTTCATCTGAATCGACAAATGAGCTTGTTTGGTCTTTTTTTTTAACCTATCATCTTAATGAACGGGAGGGCAAAACCAGATTTGGGCATGTAATATGAGAGTGAGTAGGGCTCTCAGGTCCCGTAGGTTTCTTTTTAGAACAGATACACTCATCTTGCTAAGCGGCCTCACTTTTTTTCATCTTTTCAGGTTTGTATTACTGAATTTTTCAGAGAAAGTACCTGAAACAAAGTGTGTTGTAACTCTAGGAAGGAATTGAACAGCAGATTTAGGTGTTTCGGTTCAACCTCTCAGTTTTGGTCATTTTGGTTCCAATGGACAATTTCATCTCAAATTTCAGGAAATGCATCAGGCATGGAGAGAAGTATTTCTCATCATTATTTACTTCTTGGTTATCCTCCACCTTCTGTGACTGCTGATACTGACCAGCTCTGACCTGTGGTTTATAATAACCTCTGACAAATTTGTACGTAGATCTTTGAGACTTCTTCAGTGTTGGAAACCTCCAGACCTATAAAAGTCTATAAAAGACATGTTCCCTTTAGTTCATTCCCTGGCCAGTCTCTGTTTCTCCTCCTATTTGATCCATTGTTCTAAACAAAGTTTCTCAGAAGATGTATTCAGCACAGAGACATTGCATTTGGCATGCCACTGGCATCAATCACGTCCTTGACCCCTTCCATTTTTTCATCAAAAAATTGTATTTACAAGTGAATCTTTTATTTAGAAGTCCTCCCATGTATGTAAGAACGGAGACATGATACTACACAGAAATTTTGATGGATTATCTTCAGCAAATATTTTCAAGTGTTAGAACTCACCAAGCTGTGTGTTAAATGATACCTACAGTTTATCTTAAGAGCATAAATCTGTTCTCTGGCAGTCTTCATGACTGACTGCTGCAGGGTTTGGTGTTTTGTTGGGTTTTTTTCTCTAGTCTTTGACCACCTAGATCCATCACCAGTGTTTTGGTTTTTTAAAATTCCTTTGTGGTTTCTCCTTGGATCTCTATATCTAAGTCTAGCACTGACTTCACTTTTCATGCCTCAAAGCCACCATTAGTGCCTTTTTCATGTCATTTGTGTCTGTGTGAGGGATTAGTTTTTGTTGGTGTTTCTTGAGGACAGCAAAGCCTTTACCGTGCTAGTCAACCCCATTTCTCTCTCAATTAATTTCTCTTTGATCCAAATGTATATTAGAAGGTAATTAAGTTTCACTGTTTGCTTTTTAATCCATTTTTTAGTTCCTCTGCATAGCAGTTGAAATGTACACTTAAACTGAAAACAGCCTTCTCCCCTTCTTTTTTAGTGTTCCACATATTTTCAGCATTGAAATCCTATTAATACAATTTCTATAGAAAAGGATTAGTGGTAGAGTGAGTTCAGGTAGTTTAAGGTGAATGACAAATACAGGATAGAATATAAATTCACACTGCCTTGCACTGTGTTGCGTAGATGTAATTTCCAGAAATATCTTCAGTATAATACGTTATAGTTAGTGAGTTGTATCAAAATCATATTTTCTTTTACTTAAAGAGTAATGGAATTTGCTACTTTAGAGGTATGTCTGTATCGGGTCTCATTAACTGTTCTTTATTACTTGATTTTTTTTATTGCTGTTTTTGTGGTTGTGTATGCTTTTCTTTGAATGAAGCAATTGTAAACAAGAGTGATGAGTATAATGAAGATACTGCAGTTGGAGTTCTAGTAGCAGGATCCTTCCAACACAACTTTCAGTAGAAAAGAGTTACTGAGTGCTCCTGCGGTAATGCTGTTGGCTGAGCCACCCACTTCACTAGTGAGAGTGTTGGGAAGGTGCACGATTTAGCAATGGAGGGGCTGAGAGTTTGGGTGAGAAATAAGCAAAATTATATTGCAAAGAAAATGAGAGTAACTTCAGATGTTTGGGTGAAAAGATGTGATAAAGGTAAAAAGGATTTTATACATTTGCTTTAAAGTGTTGCTACTCCTTATCCAAGGATACATTCACTACTCTGTTAGTGAATTGGATTTACAAAGTACTCATTAGCTGCAGATGATAAATGTTTTCCCAAATTTAAGAATTTTGGTGGAATTGGAAAAAAATCAGAACCTGCATAGTTTTGTTCTTTTTAGACCTTGCTACTTTTGAGAAAGGGGTAGGAATAGTACAAGTTTTTCAACTAACAGGAAAAAAGAGAACTCAGACTAAAAAAGTGAGAATTAAGTATTTTGCTATTCATATCACTTTCTTGTATAACACGGCATGTAGCATCATCTTGTAAAGTAATAAAAGAAAGAACAGCTTAGCGTCTAAACCTTGAAATGAAAATTTGCAATTTCTCTTGAATGGTCTTGACAGTTGTTTCAGGACTGGCAATCTTAGTGCAAGAAATGAACTAAGAATACTGACGTAAAACCACCAGAGAGTCCCTGAGTTTTGAAGAGAAAATGATAAGGCAATCACAGGCAGCTCCTCGGAAGTTAAAGCCATTTTAAATAGAAAGAGCTCAAAGGATTAATCTCTTCTACTGAAATCCTGAAGTATAGTGGTAATAATTCTAGTATGCATGGTCATTAAAATAAGATTTCACAAGTAGCCAGAGGAAATAAATACGTTATGCATCATTTTTCAAAATTCTCTCTAACTCTGAAAATCAGCCATGGGCTGCGGAACAGGAACAATATTGAAATACTAATGAAGCTTGAAAACCTTTGTGTTTTCTCCTTTTTGTCTTTGTTTTGTGAGAGGAAGATTTGTACAAAGAGATAGTATTTTATATCAGCCTAGCTAATGTAGCCAAGGGAAGAATGGATAGGTTTCTACCAGACAAACCTTTATTTATTTACCAAAAAAAACCCCACAATAATTTATTTGATACTGAAAAAAAAAATTTTATAAGTACTGCATGATAAAACCTTAAATTCATAGTTCATGTCATACTTTATTCTTGCTCCCACATTAATAATAATACTAAAATTATTAATATTATTAATATCAAGCTGATCCCATACCATCTTTATTGTCTGATTTAAATTGATTTGCATGTGGTACCCTTCTGTTTATACCAGTTCTCAGATAACACTAGCCAACATTCTTACTGATGCTCTAAAAATTCAAAATCACAGGTGCCATGCATTTGTAGGTGGCAAAAATGAAGAGTGGCAAATAATTACAATGGCAATCACTACGCAGCAGAGAGAAGAACGCAGCAAAATCATAACATGATTTAATAGCTGGAAATTAATACTAGAAGAAGTTAAGGGGAAATACTGTCTAAAGAGTGATGATAAGCAATTGCATCACTGGGTAGAGGATGTCGGAGCTTCTCCATAAATTTATTTCTTTAAATCAAGACAGAATATCTTGCTGAAAAATATGCTGTACTTCAGCTACAATTCATTGGGCTTGATTGAGGTTTTTACTGTGTGAAAAATCTATGTTCTTTGTGCAGAAAATCAGAGGAGATGATCATAAGAGTCCCTTGGGCTGTATGACCTATGAATTGTTCTCAAAGCTATTCCCTTCTGAATGTCTTATTATTATTAATTTATCTTTTGGCTTGTGTTATTTAAACTCTGTACAATAGAGAAACAGTTACATTACATTGTTTTAGACATAGCATATGTATATATGTGTATATATGAATGCACATTAGATACAGATGCTTAGTCTTATATAGAAATCAATTAAAACGTGGTTTTGTTGGACTATCACCAAGAATAGGGATTTTTTTTTCTTTGTGACAAGAGGAAATTTAATGGAACAAATTTATTTAAATCTCTGTGTCTAAAAATGAGCTTTCCTGTATTTGTGTAGGTGAAGAAAGAGGGCCACCTCTGCACCATTTTCAGTCCAGCTAAGATCTAAACTGCTGTCTGGAAATGTGTTCTGTCTCTCTTCACAGAGAAGTCAGGAGGGCTGGCTCCTTCTGTAACATACCTCATGAGAGGGGGTCTGAATTGCGGCCGTTTCCTTAGGAAAAAGTAACTCAGGCAATTTCTTCATAGCTCTTAAACAATTAGCCAGTTGAAGTGTGAACATATGGGAGCGGTGAAGGAATAAATCACCACAGCAGCAGCTATATGAGTTCTTTATAGTATTCCAATTTTCTGTCTGTTACACGCTGCACAATAGAAGAAAATGTCCACTTTATCTGAGTGCTAATAGTTGGCAGTATGCTCAAAAGCAGTAAAATTAATGAGAAAATTATTATGGTATAGAAATAGCTGTCAGTTTTCATCTAGTGCTTAGAAATGATGGATCTAGGACAAAACTGCCTTCAGTAGGCTTTGGATTTGGCCATGGTGTTTTTCATAGCTCTCTTGTTGTTCAGTAACCTTTCAGTATCTAACTTAACTTAGGAAATCTTCTGTTGTGTTTTATAAGACGGGTTGAAACCTGAAGCTTATTGCTTTTGTTTTCATTTGTCTGAAAATGTGAAAAAAGCATTTATGTTAATGAATCCTTGTTTGCATTCAGGTACTCCTTTCTTGAAAGCAAAGGGCTATTCATCAGCACTCTGCATCTCGTTGCTCTTTTCAGTGTGCTCAAGTGTGTCTGGAGAGGGGCTGAGTTGTCCTTGGCTCCACTGGAAACATTATGTCATCATCTCAACAAGATGTTGTAATGCCAGGAAAAGATCAATACTTTGATGAGGAGCTGCTGGCTCAAAACCACAGTGCTATTTGATAAAGGACTACTTGGAACACTTTGCAAAGCATTTCCCATAGCATGAAGCTCTAGGGACTTGATTTGTCTCTCTGCCTAGGAAACTGAGTTGATTCATCTGTAAATATGTGTCTGCCAACCTCAGATAATAAGCAAAATTGCACTTCTGCCCATGTTAGGCTTCAGCCTTTCAGCCATTTCAATAGTATACTCTCTTTGTGAAGGAAGTACTTCACATACCAACAATTAATTCAGCAGGGCAAGGAGGAAAAGGTTTTAGCCTTTTTCCTGCTGCCGACACCAGACAAGTCTAGCATTTAGTCTGTATGACCTCACAGCCCTGGGAGCTCTGCATTGTGCAGGGTGCAAGGGCTGGCAACCCCACAGGAGCTTGACGGCGAAAGGGTACTGTGCTGCAGTCCTTCCATCCCCCCCAGCCAGCTTCCCCGCCGGGCTGCAGTGCCAGAGCTGTCAGCCCTGTCCCCCGCAGGATCTCCAGCTGAGACGCGCCAGGACAGCCGCATGCCGCTGGGTCAACGCGTTGTGAAAGGCAGGACAGCTAGAGCCAAAGGGCTCTCTGTTGAAACAAGCTCAGCTCTCCGCTGAGAAACAAGTCTCAGGAGAGATTAGGGTTGTTCAGGGTGCTAAACCAACATTGCTTTGGGTGATATCACTAGTATACAATGGTCAAGGATTATGCAACTGGTGAGTGAAACGGATTAAAAAAAAAGGGCTGGCCAAACCATTTAGGCTTTCTGTATCCCCTTCATGCAGTCAGAGGTGGCTTTAGCAGAAAGGCTGTATGGAAGTCCTGTAGCTCCATATGAACAGCCTGTCATCTGAGGGGAAAACACTACCTTGCTAGATATTGCAGCTTCATTTAACCCTCCTGTTGGCTCAAGTCCCAAGTAACCCAATTTTAGGATTTATATACCCAAAGACGAAGAATTATTTTGTGAAGGTTTTTTTTCTTTTTTCGTTGAAGAGGAAAATAGTGAGTCCAATAATCTTAAGAAATAAGGAAGAGGGAAAAGGGAGGAGTCAGCATCTTTTCATGATATGTAGATGTAAATATCACTTTTTACATTAATTGTCTGTTTATACTTTGGTGGATAAAAACTCAGTACCTAGTGCAGTTTTGAATGAATTTGAATTGGTTTAATAGAGAGAAGTTACTCATTCGTGTTATCATAGTAAACAGATATTTACCATGACAGAAGGCAAGCTTAGCAATGTCAAATCATTTCTATCATACTTGTTCAGGTCTAATTGGTTTTTCCTTGTGTCCTGGGCATTGATATTCTTCCAGAATTCATGTCCATAATTTAATTGTTATATACCACTATTGAAATGTTGATTATAACATTTGGATTGTAAGAGCTCCAGAATTATTGACAAAACATTGCTTCATCTTATTTTCTTCATACCTAAACAACGCAGAACCTGCTTTTCATGTGGAAACAATGGAGTTCTTGACATCTGGAAGGCAAGAGCAGCCTGAATACTTATTTCACCTTAGAGGAATTGCTCAGTATTTGTTTGTTATTTTGCTTCTTTCAACGGTGAAGCCATATGATCTTTTCCTCTGGCGGAAGAAACAGGCAAGCGACTTTGTCAGTGCTGTTTGAAAAGCCTTTCATAGCATCAGTCAGCTCCCGTGAACTGCAGTGGGGTTGTTCATCTCTTTCATACCAAGGAAAAAGGATCAATATCTGAGAGATCTTTTGTAGGCCTAGGAGTCCTGGAGAAATCAGCCAGCAATAGGCATCCATGGTTCTCTGAATCTTTATTCTTCCGTGCAGCCTTTTTTTCTGATGTCACCTGCTCATCGAACCTGCATTGCTATAGATTTTTCCCTGGCAGGTAGGCCTCGATATACACATATACAATGCCTTGGAGAAACTGAACGTAGGTGGTAAGGTTTCATGCTGCTCTGAGAAACACTGATTTTTATAAACAGTCCAGATACAGATATTACGGATTCTAAGGACTGTAACCTTGAACAAAGACACTTTTTTATTTGAAGTATTCTGAGAACTTTTATAGCTGTCACAAGAAAGAATAGTCTTGTGTGCTTTTGAGAGAGTACTGGGCTTCGTGATTTGGTCCTTTTATGTTACAATTAATCTACTTCATTTGTTCTTTATTATGCAATAAAATGAACTCGTAGCATCGCTATGTGAGTGGCTCTCGATATCATTTCCTACAGGATCAATGCTTTTTCTCATCTAAGCAGGCAAAACTAAAAAAATTCCTCTTACTATCCCTCACATAAAAGCATCATCAAAGCTCACTGTCTTGGTTTTAGTTTTCTGTTGACCAAGTATTGAACTTTTCAATGTATGATTTTTCCTTTCAGAGCAAAACCCATAGCTCAGGAGTGTCTTCCCACCTGCAGAGGAGGATCCGGGGAATTCCTTCCTTGTCACCAGCGTGTCCATCCAGTACATTGCAATAAAGGGAGTTTTGCAGTTACTGATAATTCCTCTTCAAGAAAGAGCAAGCAGTTTCCTCTGAGGTTGCTATTAATACCTCATTATGAGATTATGATAAGAGGTCTCCCTGGAGTCTGCCAGCAAAACAGCTGTTGGGAGTAGATGAGTTGGTACTCCTCAGTGGTCTCATGTTTTGGTAATCTCATTCTTGAAGATCAAGTCAATTATCATTTGCAGCATGTCCAGGTGTCATTCAGATGAAGACCAAGGAGTTCTGGCATGACGTTTCAACCTGGCCTTTTTCATGTCAGCATGATCACTGAACTGCTAATGTGAATCTGCATTTTTGGAACCTCCTTACTTTGATAGTATCATTAGTGTACTAGGAGGCAAAGTCTGCTTATTACAGTAGCTGCAACATTGACAGCATTAAGTTTATCATTGAAAATGTTAATATGGGAAAGAAGAAAAGCAATCCTTCATGAAGTTTGAAGAGCACATCCTATTCTATCCCACACTCAGAAGTGTTGCCCTTACATATAGATGGATGATTGGAGAGGGGATTTCTGCTTGAGACGAGTGAAAAATTCTACGTTTGTTTATCTATTTTTAAGGGGGTTTTTGTCAATTCACATCTTCCCTATACATGTGTTCCAGAGATTTAGCAAAATAATATTGACTTTAAAAAGGATTCTTCTTAATTCCAGTGGTATGATAGCTATGCCCATACAAACCCATACGAAAGCTGCTTGAGCAGCAGTAGTAAAATCTGTGCCAAATATATTCAGCTGTTTACTTTCAAGCTAAGCAGTGCTGCAGGGATCTTGGCATATGGCCCCCACTATTTGAAATCTGAGGAAATTCCCACTGGGCCTTAGACCAAACACTTTCTTGCAGCCATTTGGTGAGCTTTTACTACTGCAGTGTTTTAAAAGGCTGGTGGTTAGCAGTCTCTCACTGCTCAGGAATCCAGCTGAGCTGCTTCACAGAGTGCTGTTCAGCTTGCCTTGGTTGCAAACACAATTCAGCCACTCCCAGCTGTGTTCTGCCCACTTACAGCAATGATTAATTTCTCCCCAAGACATCAATATAAAAGTCATCTGCGTTGAGTGATGTGCGATGCTACTATTCTTCTTTGCTATGTTTTTTAATATCAATGCAGTGAATGATTGTTTTTTCACATTAGAATTTTCAGAAGAATCATCTCTTACGTTCCTGTTTTGATTCTAGTGGCCCTACAGAAGCAAGCTGAAAACAAATCTGTAACTGAAAATTGTATTTTTATGTTAAGAGGTGGGTTTTAATCTCTTTAAACAGTACATACTACATAATGATTAATACAGAACTAATACATATTACTAAAAAAGTGTTCTTAAAGTCTGAGTAAAAACTGCTTTCCTTCCTGATTATTCATTTTTCAACAGTTTAGTGTTTCAAATATGTATTTATTCTAAGCAGGGCTCAAGGCATTATAGGGGTTAATAAGTGATAATGCCAGTAAAGGGTAGAAAAGTTGATTGTAGACTGCAAAGTTAGTAGGTTCAATATTTTCTACATTTGTTCAAAATAATTATGGGTGCCAAAGGTAGCATCCCCGTAACTTGTCATGGCAACCACACTGCTGCAGCTCAAACTAGTGCCCAACCATATAGAGAGGTCAGCTGCACTGCAGCCTGCAAAATGAAGTATAATGATTAAAAAACATTCATGTGGAATGTCATAGAATATTGTAATAAAGCAAGCTTCCGTGATTGAAACATGTTCCAACAAGCCATGAAACTATTCTTAAAGTTGCATCATTTTGCATCCAAGAGAAAAATCTTATAATCTGTTGAACATCCACTGATTTGATGAAAGCTTTTGGCCACTCAGAAATGAGCTGGATTTTGAAGCATGATGGAGGGACCTGGCTGTCTGAGAGAGCTTTCCTCGAGCACTGTAAAGGTCAATGGAAGCCAACCATTCCAAGCCAACCATTTCCCCACAACAAATAGTAGCAAATGAGATTGCATCTTAGGGACTGCATTGTTTGTGCTATTTTGTGTCTTTGTGCTCAGTGGTGCCCTAAAACAATCAACAACATTTACTCCTGAACTATTCCAGGGTACAAGAACTCATGTAGGATTTGATCATAACAAGATATGCTCTAAACAAGGTACTTAGTTTGCAGGCTGGTTTTCTGCTTCTACTATCAGCTTCCGAATATCGATGACTCCAAGGAAAACAAAAGATTATGTGCTAAAGAGGAAGATACGTTATGCCTTCCAAATTAATTGGTAGAAATAAACTTGAAATTTGATGTGCTTATGCAGTGTGGCTATTGCATCAGCATGAAAGTAGCTTCTTCACCAAAGTGACACAGCAGTTCTGTGCTTGCCACGCTTCTCTATGAGTCAGAGATTTTGCATAGAAAACGCATCCACCCATGGATTTCCACTTACAGAAAACTGCCATGAGACGATTCTGTGTACCTGCTCTTAATGAAATAATGTGATACCTTTTTTGTTTTAGTTGGATTGGTTGAATGCTTATTGAGTCATTAATAACAATGTCCCAGCAGCACTGGGTAGCAGTTATAGTTTGGATAGACCATATGTAAGTGACCAAGCAATTCCGATACAGTGAGCTGGAGCACGTGAAAAGGAGGATGGATGGCAAGATAATACTTCAAAGATACCCTAGAAGCACATTTGACTGAACACACCCTGCCAGCTAATACTTCTGGAAGCCTAAACCAATAAAGGAGGTTAAAAGTATGTACAGGTGTTAACATCTACCTCCTTCTGTCAGCAACATCTTTGACTCTGAGACCACAATAATCACAGAATCATACAATGGTTTGGGTTGGAAGGGGCCTTAAAGATCATCTAGTTCCAACCACTCTGCCATGGGCAGGGACACCCTCCACTAGACCACGTTGCCCAAAGACCCATCCAACCTGGCCTTCAACACTTCCAGGGATGGGGCATCCACAGCTTCTCTGGGCAACCTGTTCCAGTGCCTCACCACCCTCACAGGGAAGAATTTCTTCCTAATATCTAATATAAATCTACCCTTCTTCAGCTTAAGGCCATTCCCCCTTGTCCTGTCACTCCATGCCCTTGTAGACAATCACTCTCCAGCTTTCCTGTAGGCCCCCTTCAGGCACTGGAAGGCTGCTGTAAGGTCTCCCCGGAGCCTTCTCTTCTGCAGGCTGAACAACCCCAACTGTCTCAGCCTGTCTTCATAGGAGAGGTGCTCCAGCCCTTTCATCATCTTCATGGCCCTCCTCTGGACTCACTCCAACAGCTCCATGTCTTTCTTGTACTAGGGACCCCAGAGCTGGACGCAGTACTCCAAGTGGGGTCTCACAAGAGCAGAGTAGAGGGGCAGAATCACCTCCCTCAACCTGCTGATCATGCTTCTTTTGATGCAGCCCAGGACACGGTTGGCTTTTTGGGCTGCAAGCACACATTGCTGGGTTATGTTGAGCTTCTTCTCCACTAACACACCCAAGTCCTTCTCCTCAGGGCTGCTCTCAATCCATTCTCCATCCAGCCTGTAGTTGTGCTTGGGATTGCCCCAGCCCTTGTGCAGGACCTTGCACTTGGCCTTGTTGAACTTCAAGCAGTTCACAAAGGCCCACCCCTCAAGCCTGTCAAGGTCCCTCTGGATGGCATCCCCCCGTCTAGTGCGTCGACTGCACCACACAGCTTGGTGTCGTCGGCAAACATGCTGAGGGTGCACTGTCCATGTCACCGACAAAGATGTTAAACAGCACCAGTGCCAATACCAACCCCTGAGGAACACCACTCATCACTGGTCTCCACTTGGACATTGAGCCATTGACTGCAACTCTTTAAGTGTGACCATGCATCGAGTCTCCTTCTCTGGAGATATTCAGAACTCACCTGGACGCAATCCTGCTCTAGGTGATACTGCTTTAGCCGGGAGGTTTGACTAGATGATCTCCACAGGTCCCATCCAACCCCTACCATTTTGTGATTCTGTGATTCTGTCATCCAACCAATTCCTTATCCACCGAGTGGTCTATTCATCAAATCCATGTCTCTCCAATTTACAAACAAGGATGTCGTGTGGGACAGTATCAAATGCTTTGCACAAGTCCAGGTAGATGACATCAGTTGCACTTCCATTATCCACCAACGTTGTAACCCCATTGTAGAAGGCCACCAAATGTGTCAGGCACGATTTGCCCTTAGTAAAGCCATGTTGGCTGTCACCAGTCACCTCCCTATTTTCCATGTGCCTGAGCATAGTTTCCAGGAGGATCTGCTGCATGGTCTTGCTGGGCACAGAGGTGAGACTGACCGGCCTGCAGTTCCCCAGGTCTTTCTTTTCTCCCTTTTTAAAAAATGGGGGTTATGTTTCCTCTCTTCCAGTCAGTGGGAATTTCACCAGACTGCCATGACTTCTCAAATGCGATGGATAGTGGCTTAGCAACTTCATCTGTCAGTTCCCTCAGGACCCGCGGATGCATCTCAGCCGGTCCTTCAGTGCACCTTCAGGTTCCTTAGATATTCTCAAACCTTATCTTCTCCTACAGTGGGCAGTTCTTCATTCTCCCAGTCGCTGCCTTTGCCTTCTGCAACTTGAGCAGTGTGGCTAGAGCACTTGCCGGTGAAGACTGAGGCAAAAAGATCGTTGAGTACCTCAGCCTTCTCTATATCCTGGGTATCCAGGTCTCCCATTTCCTTCTGGAGAGGGCCCATATTTTCCCTGGTCTTCCTTTCATCACTGATGTACTTATAGAAGCTTTTCTTGTTATCTTTAACATTCCTGGCCAGATTTAATTCTCTCAGGGCTTTAGCTTTCCTAACCTGATCCCTGGCTGCTTGGACAGGTCCTCTGTATTCCTCCCAAGCTACCTGTCCTTGCTTCCACATTCTGTAGGCTTCCTTTTTGTGTTTGAGTTTGTCCAGGAGCTCCTTGTTCATCCATGCAGGCCTCCTGGCGTTTTTGCCTGACTTCCCCTTTGTTGAGATGCATCACTCCTGAGCTTGGAGGAGGTGATCCTGGAATACTAACCAGCTGTCTTGGGCCCCTCTTCCTTCCAGGGCTTTATCCCATGGTACTCTACCAAGCAAGTCCTTGAAGAGGGCAAAATCTGCTCTCCTGAAGTCCAGGGTAGTGAGCTTGCTGTGCGCTCTCCTTGCTGCCCTGAAGATCTTGAAGTCCACCATTTCATAGTCACTGGAGCCAAGGCTGCCCTTGAACTTCACATTCCCCACCAGCCCCTCCTTGTTGGTGAGAACAAGGTCCATCAGAATGATGAACATGATTCTGATTTCACAGAACTGCCATTTTAGTAGCCGTCCATTATGTCTTTCAATAAAGAATAGATATTAAAGGAGTCCGAGATTCTATCTATTTATATAAGGTGCTGTAGAAGATAATTTGAAGAAGTGGACAAATAAGCAGTATGTGTTGTATTATTGGTGAATTGAGGAAGAACACAGCCAAATACTGATGCTGTAGAGAGTGTCTCTGTAGATTCAGTCACAGAAGGATGAATACAAGATTTACTTAGGCCTGATAATAGCTTCACCATTGCAAAACTGTAAAAAACCCCAGGATATTTTAATTTGGTGGTTAACAACATTTTTCTACATTAGCTGATGTCTCTTGAAGGTACTGAGATATCAGTGTAAGGCCTTTATAACTCAGCCATCACTTTGCTTAAAACCTGTTTGGTTTTTTGAATACTTGTACTGTAGCAGGCACTTGAAACACAGTCATGAAACTATGAAAGATTAGGTAGTGGCCATCAACTCTGACTTGCTGCAACTCCTTTGATACAAAGGGGTTTGCCAGTTGCCCATCAAGATTTGGAGCCTGGAAATTCCTCGGGTGATGTACAAAGACAAGTAAAGGCAGGAGATATATTTTTTTTAAAAAAGATAATGTTTTCTAAACCATGGAAGCTATTTCACCAAGCAGTGAAGCTGATAAAACTATGAAAGTGGTCTGGCCTAGTGGCCTGGGCCAAATCTAAGTTTTGAATGGACAGTGTAACACAGTCTAAATTAGCGACTTGGTTCAGAGTAATAATGCAGTTTTGAAGGAAATACCTTGATCATCTCCATTTACTGTGTTCTGAGGACAGTTGTAATACCCATGAAAGAGATTCTGTCTGGAAAGAAACTAAGTCAGAAACATTGTTCCAGAAGTGCTGCAGTGCTCTTCAGCAACAATAGGTTCCTAACTTACTTGTGGACCGTACCACCAAAAGGTCTTCCAGTTTGTGCCTATCACTTTTCCCTGAGCGTTGAACCACCTACATAGTAGAGATATTTGACCTGGGAAACTAACCAACATCTAAATCAGGGTGAGCCTCCTGAGCCTGGAGATGTATAGTGGCGATGTAAGGAGCCTTAGCACCACTCACTTTGATCTACTGATTGATTGCACTTCTAGTAGGGGACAAAATGGGTCTAAATGATTAGAAGTTCCCTTGACTAAGACATTAATCCCAGGATTTAGGTGACAAAACTCTTGAGGTCTGCCTGCTAGAGAGTGTTATCAGACATGAGGAGTGAAGTTCCATTGCCCAAACCTAGCCATTTAGTGCTGTTCTAGATGTAGAGTAGCTGTATCAACCCTAGCTACCAGCTGCACCTTCAGAGCATGTGGGTCTTTTCTGAAGCCCTGTGTCATATGTGCCTGACCCAGACAGACATCTTGGCTACCCAAAGGCCTCTCAGTTGGCATTAGGCACTTTGGTCTAGGCAGCTGGATGGCAATTGAGTTCAGCACCCACGTGTGCGCTAAACAAAAAAATCTGAAAAAACCCTAGAGCTTTGAACAATGAACTCCACAAATCAGACCAGGCTGGAAATCCAATGGCTTCCATGGCTTGGGTCCAAACACGGCATTTTGGTGTCTGCCCAGGAAGTGGGACAGGGATAAGGAGTGATGGTGAGGACTTTCATTTTAAGTCTGCTTCACCCACAGGTGTTTTTGTCTTTCCAAACAGCAAGCTACTTATTCATACATTTGAAAATAAATTTAGGAAACAATATTCTAACAGTCTCATTAGGCCGTATCTCACTTTCTGTCAAGCAAGCTTTATTTATTCTCATATATCATACTCTCTGTACAGCTAAATAGATTACCAGAGAGAAGAACACAGGAAGGAGAAACTTTTAAGATTTTTAGGTTTAGCAAATTAAGTTTCAAAGGTAAAGAAGTTTAGCTGCATTATCTTTTCATTACTCTGAAGTGTAAAGCAGTGAGCAAGGTGTTAACATCATGATTACTGAATTTGGAGATTCAGGTAAATATTTTTTTCACCTGCCTGTATGTGCATGCCTGCACACATACCCGTACACTTTGTAGCCATACTGTCTTCAGAAAGTGAAAGGAATTAATGTCTGTCTGCAGATTTATTTTGTTGTTACTCCTGTTGCTTTTTATCTGATTGTTTTGTCATTGGTTCAGTTACGTGGGAATGGTTTGTGTGTTTTAACCCAACCACAAGCTATGTTGCTGTCAACCCTGCTGTGTGTGTTTCTCTAATCAACTGCACACAACATTGCTTGTCTTCTGAAATGGTGTGTTGTGAGAGTGGGGTTCTGTGCTGGTAAAAAAGGGAAGATGTAGGGGTTTTATCTCTTCCTGCTCTTGTCCTATTTGTAGTTGGGCACTGTCAGCTTCTGGTAAGCCTATAGTTGCGTTTCTGTTTTTTACTGAGACAGTCCATAGCAGACTTCTCTATTTCTCTCTCCCCACTTCATGTTCTATCCCACAGAGTTTCAGAGCGCATCCTTCCAAAACCAGAACGATTTGTGATGTTGAGATTATCAACCATATGATATAGTGAGTAATTCACACATGCTTTCTCAGTAGCCAGTGGTTGCTGGCTGTGAAAGCCACACATAGCATTACATTAGCTTCTGTCCTAAGAATTCTAGTCACAGTCTCAAAATTTGCTAGAAGAAGCAAGAGGAATGAGATGTGGTAGAAGTCCATTTTAGACTGAACATTTATTTCAACTCAATGCTACTTCTCTGGTTTCTATTAAAGTTGCTGCTCTGGCCCTTCATAAGTTTATTGTACGCCCATCCTACTGTGACAGAGGAGGAAGATTCTCACAGCTAAATCTGATATGAATGTGTTAGTAGGTCAAGTTTCATTATTGCATTTCCTTTTCTAACCAAGGCAAAGAATCTGCTGTTAACAATGTCATCTCTGTTCCTGTTAACTTGCTCTTACAGATACAACCATAAAAGCAATTGGTTTGAATGGTTCCTTTGTACTCAGGTTCTTTTTCAAAACATTGATTACTTCTAATTGTCATTTCTTAGCCACAGTGATTTAGAATTATGTCTTTCAGAGTCATGATTTTCACAAAACTATTCACATTAAACTGTCTGGAGATAGTTTTGAGGTGATTGATTTTTCAAAGCATTGCAGTGAAGTTTGATTCATAGTTCTGACTAAACGAGCTGGTTGACCAAAACCCTGCGCCATCTTTTGAAAATGTATCGCTGTCATCAAAATCTACGATTTCTATAAATTGTATTTAGAATGACATGTAGACTAGTCAGGTCTAAATATGTATCCGATAAAATGATGTGCTCCAAATTAGTCAGCCATTTCCACCTGGCAAGAAAAACAGATTACAAATGTTTGTCAGGTTACTCCTCGGTCTTTGATTTTTCTTTTCAGTATATTCAGAACTATGCCCAGGATGACTGGCATCCCTTTCAACCACTATGAAATCAGGTACAGCAAAGTTCCTTGAATATATTTGTTTGCTAGAATTAAATATTTAACTTCTGTTATGAACAGATCCTCTTTGTTCACCATTGCCCTCTTTTTTGGGTAGCTCTGTCTGATTTCATATTCTGTTCTTAGCTTTCCATTTAATTTTGATACCAGAAAATCAAAAAGAGAGGATGCCAATTCAAGTCAACATGCGTGCTGAGATGTCAAAAGGCACAGTGCAGAAATAGCTCTGCTTTGTGGATTTTATGCAAAGTATTGGTGTCTATTTGCATTCTAGTATCACTGATTCAGACAACTTCATACCAGCTGTCATCATCTCTACTATAGTAGTCAGCTGAAAAACAATCAAAGTGAAAATGAGTCTTTTCAAACAAACTGCTTCAATCCATCTTTGATCTGATCATTCAGAATCTCGGTCTTTGAAAGAAAATCTCACCTGCATTTCTAAGCATTTACTTTAGGTTTATATTGTACTTTTAAAATATTGTACTAACCACAGAAAATAACATTGTTCATTAAATCACATTAATTAATTAAAGCAATTTCAAGGAGACATTTAAAGATAAAACTCCTTTCCTCCTTCTACCTTAAATCCACAAATGTAACTTTAAGAGAATCTACAACCAGAATCTTTGTCTTTGCAAACATAGATGTTATTAAGATACGAATTTATGCACCTGTGAAATTTTCAATTATATAATGAATCAATACCAAGACTGATGAGACCACGTCCAAAGAGTGATAAGATTGAGAAAACCTTTTTTTAAGTATTATTTCATTTACTCTTATATTTTCTGAATTAAATTTGTTCTGATAAAGGTATTGTGTAGGTTTGCATTTTTCTGCTGAAACTGAAATGGTGGGATAGTTTGAATGAAAATATGAAACTATAAATCTTTTGTATAAATCATGAATTTTTCAACATGGACTTTCAGGAAAGACGAGTCTGTGATCTAATGCTACTTGTCTTCAAAATGACAGTATTCACAAGAAAGAGAGAGTTTAAAGCGTCAAATTTTTTTAGTTTAGCCAAATATCTTTTCCTTTCTGAGCATCCTTCTTCCTCATATAGTAACTCTGATCTTGTGAATAGTGGCTATGTCTTAGAACATCTCTTGGTCTTCTAAGAAGATGGACTTCAAGATCCATCTTTAAGTGCAAGTATTCATAGTCTCGTAGAGGTACTGAAGAAAGTATGAGCTTGTGAATATCAGGTCAAAAGTAGATGTATTCCAAGAAGACTGGTGTGAATGTTTGTGGTTTAGGGTACATTTGATAGGTGATAAGTTCCCAAGGACAAAAATTGATTAAGGTGTTGAAGAACAACAGAGGGGAGCAGAAGGACTTCTCGGTAACTGGTGATTAGGCATTTCACTCGCTTCTGAGTGAGCTCAATCTACCTGTGATCACATGCATGATTACCTTTTTAGTAATAAGAAAAAATAATTGAAAATTATTTAAAATAATAATATAAATTAGGTTTATGTTTCATCTGATTCAGGATGTATCAGCTAGAGTTTTAATTGTGGCAGCTATACAGAGTCAAAAACTTTTTTAAAGGCTGTATATTCTTCACATATACATTCTGATTTCTGTGTTGTTTATGGTTTTTCAAATTATTAACATTGGGAGGCTACTGATATGTCCAATGATGCTTGGAAATGAAGAAGTGGTTTGAGTTTCTTGGATGACATTGCTGTTCAGATAATATTTTATTTTATTTTATTTTATTTTATTTTATTTTATTTTATTTTATTTTATTTTATTTTATATGATAAAGACCATAGGTGGTGCTTACAGAGATGCTTCCATGGTTGTCTAAGTACTAGGTACTTTACCTGTTTTTATGTGCTAGGTTAATTAGTCCAACTAAGCATATCTTAGGTAATAGTTGGTCTGGAGTGTCATGATAAATAATGAGGTTGTGCTTCTCATATGTGCTTATTTCCTTGTGTTGATACTCTGATTATCTCTATTTTATTACTTCCTGTGTTGTTAGTAAGGATATCCGGAACTGAAGGAAGTAAATTGTATTTTTCCAGTGTAAAGGTTTCTATACTGAGATGATTGTTTTATTTTCAAATTATTTCATTAGTTGATTAAGTCTTATAAATATACTCTCCAGATTTTCCTCTTCTCTTTCAGAGAAATGTGCTGCTGGTTTGGTTTACATTCTCTTTGGAAAGGGAGTGTTTCTACTGAAGCCATAGTCTGTGTGATTTTTTCCCCCTGTGCTTTCCTGTTCTTTTACCTGCAGTGTTGGTTAGCAGTTTTACAGTCTGTTCTTCTAAAAGTAGCATAAAAATATGTCTCTCCATCTTAAATGGAAGAATAATCTTACTTCATTCTTTAGTTTATGAAGGCCACACTGTCTGGTATAAGCTAGAACAGCCCTGATATAGATTAGAGCCCTGCCTGCTGAAGCAGAACATTTAGAGAAGCACTCTGGGAATAAAAGGTCCAGTTAAAATGGCTCAACTTAGAGGTCTAAAAATGAGTTAGGAGAAAAAAGCGTTGCTTTGGTGATAGTAGGAATTTTTATACTAACAATGCTTTCATCCTGAATCTCTTCTATGGCATTGATTGGAATTTGTCAATAGGGTCATGCTGGTGGCACGCACATGCCCTGTAATTGTGTAAAAAACCCTCCAGGCAGTTAGAAACCACCAAAAAATCTTACTGTTCTTATACTCAGTAAGTATAAGAGTTAGTATATGTGATGGAGGCTACTATTGAACATGATACATAGTTTGGTAATAGTGTCATAGCTGAACGATAAAAAATTGTCTGCCTACCCAGAGTTACCATCTCTTCGAGCTCTTCTTGAGAACTGGTCCATACGCATGGTTTTGCATAAAGCACCGGCGCGCTCCAGGCAAGGTCTGCACAGGCCTGGTAAAGAGCTGTTTTTCTGCAGCTTTGAGGGACTGGAAATATCAGCAAAACATAGCCTGCAGAGAAAAATGTGCTCTTTTATTAGAACAACTGATGTAGTTGAGGGGTGGACAGAAGAGAGAAACTTTTGGGTGATACCAGCATTTTTTCAGTTTTGCCTCTTCGGTTACCCTCACCTACAAGCGCTGCAGGGAAGGACGTACTTTACCTTTTCAAGCATTCTCACCAGGGCAGAGCAAACATTTCTTATACACCCCCTTACACACCCTGTGCCACACAAGGCCATCAGGAAGATAACTGATCTCAGATTCCTGTATTGCTGTCTTAAAACAAGAAGGAAGATCAGTAATTCCTGGCCTTTTCAACTAATTGCAACAATTTCTCAACATAAGACCAACGTTGCACACTGCCAGAGAGCATTACCATTCTGTCAGACAGGACACTTTTAATTTTGTTGTTTCTTAAAAGGATACAGTTGGATGAGAGGGGGGTCCCACAGCTCCTCAGGGACTCCAGTTGAGGCTAATAATTATAATAGGAACAAGGATCTAAACAAAGAAATATAAATCTGTGTTTATCTGTAGGTAGGAGCCACAGCTATAACAGCTTGAAACAAATCACATTTAGTATTTTTCACAGCAATAGGTAGTTCATGCAGTGAATATGGAGGTAGGTTGGAGCTTTGGAAGAAAAGAAGGATTCTGTAAACTTCTATTGTTCAGGAACAGTACGCAGCATTTCGCTGAACAAGAAAACAAAGTATCTTCTGGATCCATTCCCACACCCTCCAGTATGTCAACAACTTTCTCTCAATTACTTTTTGGCTCAAGTGAATAAAGGGCTGCAATCATCCTTTTTGACAAGCCTTTAAAACTGCTTTTTTCCAGATCATTTCCAATAATAACTGTAATTTAAACTTTTATGATAAAAGCATAGAAGTGCTTTAAAATAGTTCAGGTATTTTTCTGGAGAAGGTGATGTCATTCTTTCCATCAGCAGCAAGAATTTTCCACTCACGCTTTAGTCTTTGTTTGCTGATAAGTAGAAAAGGAATTACAATATTAGCCAGTATTGTGATATTTAAAATGAATTATTTTCCTCTGTTCTATTACCTTTGTTGGTTACTTTCCATTTTCCAAAAGTATTTCAATTGCCAGATTTGGCCTTTGGGTGTATTTATACTGTTCTAATGGGACCTGCGTGTGTGTACTTGAGAACAGAATTTGATTCATGTGTAAGTACTGTGATTTGCCTGTGATGCACTGAGATAAAAATTTTTTATAATTCCCAAGCAGCTGTCTAAAAACTTTCTTGGGGCATTTTCTCTGTGGAAGAAAAGAAACATTTAGTACTCATCAATGGGGAGTAAAAAATATGCAAAGCAAAAACTTGTTATTGGTTTTGGTTCCAGTTTTAAATTCCTGAGCAATGAGATTAAACTTTCCATTCTGTACTGGCTGTCATTTGGACAAGACCATGGCTGGCTCTCTCATACATGTTCAAGGGACATATTAGCAACATCTTCACTGATCTTCAACTTTCTTCTCTTCCCTCAGTGGAACTGAGCACCATTGCAGATGTTGCTTGGGACATGGAGGAGTCCTTGATCCTGGAGCCATTTCCCTGGGAGCACAGGGCAGAGCAGCTGAACTCCATCACAGGTCTGTGACAAGCTGTGTTTTCCAGAGTTCTTGGTAAAAATCTGTGATTCCCTCTTACATGCAACACAGAACTGAGTGGGGAAAATATGGTGGAATATGAGTCGTCTTTGGTCTCTGGCACACTTCTGTGGGTATTATGCAGCTTTCACTTTGGTGAAGATATTTTACATTTTTTCACTTCAGCCTCACTCTCTCAGATAAGGTTGGATACACGGTATTTTCTACTTCTGCCAAGGTACTACAAGGGCATGCTTGATTTTCACTGCAGAACAAATTAGTTGCAGGGTCCTTATGAAGAAGTACACCTCCAAAAGATTTGGGAGAGAGATAACTCAAGTTTGTAATGATTTAAATAAATATTTTTGTAATGCAGGTCATGCAGAATAATAACTGTCTTGTTCCTGTTGACTAAAAAGATGTACTTGCTTAGAAGCGCTTCTTAATTGATTGCCTATATTATCATGTAATGATTCTGTTCATAGGATCAACATAAAGTTGATAGGAGTAAGTACTTTTTATAGACATTATAGACTCATAGAATGGTTTGGGTTGGAAGGGACCTTTAAAGATCGTCTAGTCCAACACCCCTGCCATGGTGTGCTGGTTTTGGCTGGCATAGAGTTAATTTTCTTTTGCTTTACTTATTAAACTGTCATTATCTCAACCCATGGGTTTTCTCACTTTTACCCTTCTGATTCTCTTCCCCATCCTGCCATGGGGGGAATGAGCGAGCGGCTGCATGGGTCTTAGTTGCTGGCTGGGGTTAAACGACAACACGTGGGCAGGGACATCTTCCACTAAACCAGGTTGCCCAAAGCCCCATCCAGCCTGGCCTTGAACACTTCCAGGGAGGGGGGCATCCACAGCTTCTCTGGGCAGCCTGTTCCAGTGCCTCACCACCCTCATTGTAAAATATGTCTTCCTTATGTCCAATCTAAATTACCCTCTTTTAGTTTAAACCCGTTACTCCTTGTCCTGTCGCTATAGGCCCTACTAAAAAGTCTGTCCCCATTTTTATAAGTCCCCTTTAGGTACTGGAAGGCTGCTCTAAGGTCTCCCTGGAGCCTTCTCTTCTCCAGGCTGAACAACCCCAACTGTCTCAGCCTGTCTTCACAGGAGACGTGCTCCAGCCCTCTGATCATCTTCGTGGCCTCCTCTGGACTCCCTCCAACAGCTCCATGTCCTTCTTGTACTGGGCACCCCAGAGCTGGATGCAGTACTCCAGGTGGGGTATCACAAGAGCAGAGCAGAGAGGAAGAATCTCCTCCCTGGACCTGCTGATCATGCTGGTTTTGATGCAGCCCAGGATACATTTGGCTTTCTGTGCTGTGAGCGCACATTGCCAGCTCATGTCCAATTGTTTATCAATCAACATGCTCAAGTCCTTCTCCTCAGGTCTGCTGTCAATCCATTCATCCCCCAGCCTGTACTGATACTGGTGATTGCCCCGACCCATGTACAGGACCTTCCACTTGGCCTTGTTGAACCTCATGAGGTTTGCATGGTCCCACTCCTCCAGCATGTGAAGGTCCCTCCAGATGGCATCCCTTCCCTCAAGAGTATCAACTGCAGCATTTGGCTTGGTGTCACTTGAGACGAATGACCTAGTATAAAATCAGACACAGGGGAGAGAAAGGTGGCTTTAAAAGTTTTGTTGTTTGCTAGATAGGTAATAAATGGGTCATAGAGATAAACCTTTTAAGTTGTGTTACCTTCCTGCATTTGCCATTGTGAATTGTACTTGTTATGCAATGTATTATTGTTCCCAAGTTAACTACAATTGCAACCCTTCCTGTGGCCTCTGTGGACCTGTGAACAAAGTCAGGTGCTTTTACAACCGTGCCATTTCTCAGGGTGGAGTCCTGTGATTAGCTGCCTTTACTACCAAGATTTTAGGCTATAAATCTGCAGTTTACTGGCATTGCTCATCTGCAGTTCTGTCCCCTCAGTAGTAATTAAAGGTGTATGTAATAAGCAGTAAAACAATAATTGGCATGTGTTTGCTTTAGCCTACCAAGTCAGTCCTCCTTTAGAAATTCTTTCTCTGTTAGAGTCAGGGAAGGAAATCATGAAGTACTAAAACTGATTGAAAAAAATGTTGTGTTGGCTCAAATTTGACCTTTGCTTTCTAGGGACAGAAGCACGTGTTGGTGTTCAAGGGACAGAGCAGACCAAACACAGCGCTTGTATGAATTCCTGCAAGACATTCCTGTAGTGGCATGGAGGATCCCAAATCATAGTCCAAAACACTGGTACGCTAAAATGGTATGCAAGGAAGAAATAAGTGGCTTCTCCTTATCTAAACAAGTAAGAAATGTGGATGAGGAATGCCATTCTTGCTAGTGGTGCTAGTACACCTCTGTAGGCTTCTAATGGACCAGAGAATATTTTATCAATTCTGTGTTTTACAACTGAAGGCTTTAGCCTTAGCTAAGCCAACAAGAGTTGTCAAATTAATAAGAATAAAAGGAAATAATCATAGGCAAGAGTGGTAAAAAGAATGAACTTTTTCCTTCTTCTGCTAGCATGGATCACAGCCTAAGAATATTGATTCAGGTGACTGTAGACTATAAAAGATTAGATCTAATTTGCCCAGCGGAGAAATGATAAATAAGTACTCCTGTGTAATATTTTTAAGAATACAGCTTTATATTAGTGATCCATTAGCTCCTGGAGCATCTCTGAGGGGGCCAACAGCAAAAGCCTCTGTTGCATTGTGAGTGTCGGCATTAGGCTGTGGTTTCCACGCAGCTGCTCCGGCTTGCATAAGTGGTTACAAATAATGGAAATTAAATGTGCTAGATATGGTACGACCCGAAACAAAAAGGACGTTCCTGGCCCAGGGATCTTACTATCCAAGTGTAAGAGGGATGATAACAGATGATGCAGCTGGCAAAATACAAAGAACCAGTGAGACGATAATGACTGCTCAGCAGTGGATTTGGCAGACTAATTTTCACAACAGACTTTCACAACAAGCTAACTTTATTTTAAACCTCAATATATAGAACTTTATGGGTGTTTATGAGGGGAAGGATTCTGAAATGTAGAGGGAAATACAACTGACAGAAACAAAGTGTTCCTTGAAATTGTGAAAGTGTGGCATGTCTAGGTATTTTCCACAATGAAGGTGGCAACATCATGTTTTTCAAGGCCAGAGGGAAAGACGTTGCAATAATCGAGACAGATGACAAGTATTCATGGCACAGGAAGACTATGTTGAACACATAACTTGGATGGCAGTGCCTAGCCCATTTGTTTTCAGAAAATGAAAAGTGAGCACATTGCAAGGTTCAGAGCAGAGCTCCAGTGCAGCAATTTCTCAGCCCTGTGCTCGCCATGAGCAAAGCCAGCTGGAGTGTCTGCATCACCCCCATGAAGCAGAGAGCTGGCCCCAGGGCTGGGCCCACTAAGAACAGACCAGTGACATTTTTCTCTAACGTCTACAGGAAATATTCAGAACCAGTAGGTTTGGAGTAAGGTCAGAGGCAGAGCAACTGTGTCTCAGCCTGGCCTGTGTTTTGGGTAGGATGCTGATGGTTATAGCCATAAGGTTCAGGAACACCATGGAGGATCTGAAAGGCAGCAAAGCATTAGGAGTTTAATCATAGTGAATTATTGTCAACATCTCTAAGGCAAACCCTATATATACATATTATGGAAAAGAAGGCAAGGTTAGATCGAGAGGTTTGTGGTACCAAGTGTTTGTGGTTGACGCACTCATTACATTTCACGGTCCTGGTAAGGGAAGAGTTCATCGTCACTTCATCCTCCCGCAAGAAGCACGAGAAGGATGCGCACACGTAACGGTGCAAGCCCCAGTTTCTCCGCGCGGAGCCATGCCCGCGTGTGGCGTCTCCCCCGCGCTGGCGGTTCCCGGGGCCCCGGCTGGCCCAGCCGCCGCCGCGGGTCGCAGAGCACGTGGCTCTCGCCAGCGGGGTGAGGAGACAAAGCGGGCCGGGGCGGGCGGGCTCTCTGCCGCCTCTGCGCCCCGGAGCCCCGCGCACCCTGCCCGCGGAGGGCCAGCGAGCCGCGGCCCGGCCTCGCTACCCCGGGCTGCCCCGGGCTGCCCCGGCCCCAGCCGCGCCCCACCCCGCGGAGCCGCAGGCCCCGCCCCGGCGGCGATGGCGTAGGCGCTGACGCCCCGCCCGGGGGGCAGGCCGGCTAGCGGCGGGCCAGGGGCGCCGTTACTTGCCGGGCTCTCCCCTCGGCGGCTGCTCGGTCTGCTGGGCCATGCGGTAGCGGGCTGCGGCGGGCCTGGGCTCTCGGCGGCCATGGAGCAGCTCCTGGGCGGCTGGCGGCCCCGGCTGGTTTCCTTGCTGGTGCTGGGGCACCGCTCCTGGGAGGTCACCTTAGACGAGGAGCGGGGGCGGCTGGCCTGGCGCGACTCCCGCCCGCTGCGCCGCGGCGGCAGCGGTGAGTGGAGCGGCGGGCCGGGCCGCGGCGGGAGGGCGGGCGTTAGCGCACCTGCCGCGGCCTCGCGGCGGGCCGGGGCCGCCTGAGGGGCCGCCTCTCCTCCGCGGCGGGGGATGGGCGTTCGCCACGGCCCTGGCGGCGTGGGGCAGCGCGCAGGGCGGCTTCGGGCACGGGTGTCGGCGGGGACGGCCTGCGGTTGTTGTCGACTCAGAGCACGTTGAGCATTCGGTATTCTGTCGGCGCTGAGTATTTCCTGTAGTTGGGCGCCGTTTCGCCCCGCAGAGGAAGGGCGGCAGTCGGCGTCACCCGGTGTCCGCAGCAGCGGTCGCCTCTGGGGTTCGGAGTCCGATGGTGAAAGACGGATGGTGGTTTCATCACACGCGGGCCCGGGCCGGGCAGTGCCGGGGTACCGGGCAGCGGGGGAGGTGAAGCCGAGGGCGAAGCGGTGGCCGGAGTGTCACCGGCAGACAGCCGGCGGTGCTGAACGTGTGAGCCGGTTAATCGCCTTGTGCGTTTGCAAACAAAGCTGAAAGCTCCTCAGGATGAGCCGCAGGCGCTGCGTGCGGCTGCAGCAAGTTCCGCGCTTCGCGGAGAAGGCAATTTAAGCATCTGCTCTGAGAGTGTGCTCTGGTGACAAAGGGAGGAAACCCGTCCCTGCAGCTGGACGAGGGAAGCACAGATTTGTTTAGCTGAACCCCATTGTTTCTTGCACTGTTAGTAGGTAGCAGCATGTAGTCTGCAATGTTGTAGTTAAATTCATCACAGCAGGACATAATTGACTTACAGAACTTTAAGCCGAACTTTTTTTTTTTTTTTTTTTAGTTATATGGCTTATTTGTGGTTAAAAACACTTTCATACTAAGGCAGTGTTTCAGGCAATTATGGGTTTTTTTGGTTTTTAAGCTCTTTACTTTCTAAAAGACTCCACAGAAATTTTCAAAGAAAGTTTAACTTTTGTGAGTTAGGGTTTTGGAAATATTTAATGTAGGCTAATAGTTTGTAATGGGGTAACAAAGCTATTTATAGTTTCCCTTTTGTGCAATTAGAATAGTGCCAACTTAGAAAATCACAAGTGTGAGAGGTTACTGCTGAAAATACCGGACAACATTTCAGGAAAACTTCTGAAAATGTCTGTACACACAGCATATCAAGCTTTCTACTACAGTTTAGGTGGTATTTTATCAGATTCTTTGACCTTGGGGTTTTTATATAGTAATTATTTCCAATATAGCCCTATTAGCATGGTACGTAAACGTCTGAAAATATGTAATGTCCGTCTTTTCACAGCAGCTGCTGTAGACTGGAGAACTGATGTCATCCTCATTTTAGAGGTTGGAGGAACTGAGACAGAGCAAAACTAATAACAGAAAGGTTTACTAGAAGTTTATCTGAGAAAGGTTTGAATGTAGATCTCTCCAGTCCCAGGCAAGTTTGCAAACTTGAATAGTTAAATTGTTCTTCCCTTCTTATCATGAACCTTTCTTAAATATTTTCCCGATTTTATCATAATATCTTATTGACCTGAGGCTTTTTGAAAAAAGGTGAGGGGAGAAGGGAGAAGGAGGCCTTAAAAAGTATTCTAATAATTTGATGTTGAAGTTTACGTAACTAAGAATTGGTCATGTTTGAAATACATCTCCTCTTATTCCTGATAACATAAAACCAGAGTTTGTTATCTTTCCCTTGCTGTTGGGTGAATGCAGTTTGACATAATCTAGTTTTTATCAGCAGTACTGCTGAAAAAAGTATTTGAAAATTCCTGAACTTACTTCAGATGTGCAGCTAAATGAACTTAAGACTTTGAAGACAAGTTAGTTCTTTAATACTGCCTAGCTTAATATATTGGTGTGAAAAAGAAGCTGTATACTTTTCAAAATGAAATGTGTCTAGAGAAAGGTATCTGGAATATATTTAAAATGTAAAGTTTCAAAGCTTTTTGAGACAGTCATTCCCACTAGGTAAATTAGCCCCTGCTTTGGGGAGAATTTTGTTGCGTTGTGTAAAATCCTTCTAAAAATGCCTTTTCAAAGTTACCAGTTCAATAATCTGTAGGCTAGAGCAAGTTCTATGGGAACTCCCTTCTACTGTGTGATGACTTCCTTTAGACCATGCAAGAGTGCCACAAAATCACACTTGCACTGTGAAGTTTACATCTGCTTACAGTGGTAAGTTTTTACGACTTTTTAAGTTGTAAGTTTTCTTGACTTACTCCTGGTGGGCCAAATCGAGTATGAACCTGTCTTGAAGTCTGTTCCAAGGTGGATCTCAAAATGCCAGGAATGGTGCAAGAAGAGCAGGACATAGTAAACTAGACGCTTTTTGAGGCAGTTTCTGAAGCAGTACCCAGTTGGATATTCCTTAGGAGGCAAGTCTGGTTACTGAGAGTGGCTGCTGTCCTGTAACAAGATTTTAGAAAATGTGACGTGGAATCAGAAGAGAAAAGGGCGGGTGGGAGAACAAAAAGAAATGCCTAAGTGTTCTGGAGCAAGGATATCATTTATGTAGAGAGCAATACAATAGATGATGTACCTCCTCCTCTTAACAGCCTGATTAATTCACATTGTTTCCTGCACTTGTGCTTTAATACCATCACAGTTTTACATTATTGCTGCCCTATTGTCTTTCAGCTTTTAAGACCTGGGATGGCTCATCATGTTCTCTACAATTGTTTTGGAAAATGAGCAGCATACATGACAGTATATAAGTAAACTTTATAATATGGGAGATGGTTAGTTAGAAGCCTGTAATTTCAGAGGAATTGCTTGACCAAGATTGGTATCTTTCTACCATTTAGCCTTTGACTATGTGACTACTGTGCATTATGCCTAAATACAGACTTAATTATGCAGTATAAAAGTGCTATATTTTTTGTTTAATAGGTAGCTATTACAGTGAAACAGCTGTCTTTAAACTGAAAAAAACTCAGGGCTGCTTATTTTCTGAGTATTTATTACTATCTTGCATTCAGCTACATAAGTACGAATGGTTTGGTATATATTTTGTCAGAGTTTTCAGACTTTGGCAGGTAAGGAACTAGAGCTATATTAGGTCTATTGTAGAAGTGTTGTAATATTTGCCTCTCCCTGTTGCATCCAAATTCAGGAACAAGTAGGAAACAACAGAGACTTTGTCCTGTTGTCCAGGAAAATACATTTTTTACGGAATATGGGGAGGTTCTTGTGTTTTCTCATCTTTGTACAACAATATTAAGATATATTTATTTAAAACCCATTCTGTCAAAATGCATTTTGTGAATAAAGTACTATTAATTCAGGAGAATTATTTTTAATACTATCATTGAAAAGATACCAACAATAACAAAAACATAAGATGTTTATTAAAGTCATGGTATATTTTTAAAACCTTAAATCCTAAACACTGTTTACTCGCCTTCCTACTGTTAGACCTTGTTTAACAGCATCACACGTTCAAGTTCTGTCCTCAGTGTAGCAATGGTCTTATTTCCCATTCTTTACTTTGTTAGACTTGTCTGAACTTAGAGGAAAAAGTTTTATCTGAAATTTTTCATGTGTTTCTGTGTTATTTTTAGCTATGCACCTTTTTTTTCCTAGGCATACCTTCATCTTCAAATATTCTGAAGAACATTATTTTTCAACCTTGTAACGCTTCACCATGAGATCTAGATCTGCGAACCTGGGTAGATCAATTGTTTTATTATTTTCTCATGTTGATGGCACAGTCAGGTTTTTCTCATGTAACACATGATAAAACTTTATGTACCAAATTTCATAGCAGATTCTATATTGTACATGTGTACTTACGAGTATTTTAGAAGTATTGGCTAAGATTGTATCATGCCTAGTACTACGGGATTACAAAGACAGAATGAGATTCTCTTGACATTTTTCTGTTTTTTTAATTGTAAAGTACAAGTATGAAGGGGGTGATCAGACTATGCACCGGACTGTATGTCTTTGCTCATTGTGTGCACTTTCTTTTAACTCTTCTATTTCTCCCTTCAGAATTCTCCTTTGACATGTCTTTTCCAGCTTCCCCCCCTAAACAACCACTTCAGGAAGCCTCAGTACTATTCTGATGTTGTGGGTTCTAAAGAATGCTCAGTTTGATAAACACAGTACCGAGACATCACAGGTGGGCCTGCATGGAAACAGGGTCTGTCCAGCACCTGTAGTGTGTTGGCACATCCTTAGCCAACGTCCTTTTTCATCAGTCGTTCCCAGTTGGCAATGGGCACGTGCAGAAATCTGAACCGTGTTTTTCTCTGGGCAGTTCCACTGGCTACATTGAACTGGTAGGATGTGGGGAGTAATAGCTCTAGAAGGCATTGTTATCTTACAGAAGACACATTCCAGAGTATATTATTCAAATATAGATACACACTATGTTAAACAGTACGTGTTTCTCAGCATACACCTATTTGGTGGTTTGGGTTTTGGTTGTTTTTTTTTTTTTTTCCCTTGAGGTGAAGTGCATCTTATTTCTTGCTTTACCGTTGAAATATTCATAGTTGAGTTGAAAAGATGTAATTTGGAAGTAAAAAAATAAATGGGAAAACATTCAATAGTATGATTTACATATGCAAATCAATCCAAGTTCAAATTGCTGTGATTTGATTCAAATTTAGATATATGATGTGAAGTAGCAACTGTGTGTCTGATCATAGTAGAAACTGATCTGTTGTCTATTGGTTTATGAAGTACATGAAGACTTACTTAAAGAAAAAGAAAAATAAAATTAAAAAAAAAAAAGCCAATTTCCTTACACGTGGCTGTATATTGTGAGATCATGGCCTTCGAATGTTTTTGTGACTCTTCCACAGTTTTGAATTAAGTCATTTAGTCATGATGCTTCCCTCCCCCCTCCCAGGATGTGAATTCTCTAATTCTGCTCTATATCCCTATCCACCATCTCTTATTCTAGTCTTTTAGACGCAGCTTTCTGTAGTGCATGATCAATATAATGCAAGGTACCTTCTGATAGAAAACATTCTTGTTTTCTTGCTTTTAGGTGAAGGCAAAGCTTAAACTTAGGGCAAGATAACTTACTGTTCATGTGGTCCATAACAGTAAATCAGTTTTCAAAGTGACTGAAAAAATACTTTTTCTTTAAATCTGCACCCCAGCTTTTTAGTTTTTAATATTTTTAAGTCAGAAGAGTATGCTAATAGTTTAAATTAATTCTGAGTGCCACTGCATCCGTGGGCCTGAGCTGAATTTTAAGAATAAACCAAATGCTGTGATGAGCGATGTTTTTATGCTTGTGCACATGTCTGTGTTGCTTTGAGCTAACACATTTCTAAGGGAGGAATTTGGCCTGTAGGATATCTAGCTGGCAGCGATGAAGAACAAATCTTGACTTGGGTTCTGAGTGAGTTTGCCTGTAAACTCGGGAAGTGTTCTGTGGGAGTGGCAGACAACGATATGCACCACAAAGCCTTTTTTAACACAGGAAAACACACTTCACAACTGCCAGCTATATTTTTCACAAAGGAAGCCTGCTGTTCGTTGTGCTTACCTTGGGTGTTTTTTGTCCCTCCCACTCGCTTAACGTGGGGAAAAGTAGTATGCATCTAACACAGTATTTTGCTGATTTGTCAGTTTGCACTTCAAGAAGAGTGTCTGTTAAGACTGTAATAGCACTGTGACCCAGAATGAGTGATGGCTGGCACAGCCGATGTGCTGGGAAGACTGTCACCTGTCACCTTGGTGTGTGGTGTTTGTTTCTTTAATATTTTTTTGCCATGCCCCTTTATCCAGCAGCTCTGGATGGACAACTCATTGTCTTTGGTGTGTCATATATGCTAGACATTGAACAAGATGAGACATGACAACATAAATGTGTGAAGATCTTTAAGCTTAAGAAAACGGATATGTAGTTCAGTATTTCTGAACTCAAAATTCAGTCTCTTGAATCTAGATGTGTACATTGAAAAAGTCATGGTACTTTTACTGAAGTTTTGTCTAGGAGCTGTTGTGTACTACTTGGCTGAATATATTGTACTGAGCCTAGTAAAACTGTTTGGTGTGGTCTGAGCCCATAGTTCAACTTTTTTCATTAATGTTGATGTAGTAGTAGACGTAACTACTAATTTTTTTTTTTGTTAATGTGGCAATAAGATTCTCCATGTTTTAGGAGAAACTTACAAAGGTGAAGGCCTTTGAGTGAACACCGTTATGCGAAATCAGTGAAAGAAATGGCTCATGATACTTGATGATAGGGTAAATGCTGCAAAAGTAGGGAAAGTACTATAATAAGTAAGTAGGGAAAGGACTATAATAAGTTTATATGTGAACCTTGTTGACCTTTCAAAAGAGGGCAGGATAGTCTGTCTATTTATTGTTATGGGGTGGGTTTTGGTGATTAAATGGCAGATGAGGGCATTGTGTTTACAGAAGCAGGATTGTGCTGCTTGTATTGAAGATCTCTGATTTCTTCACATTGGAAACTAATCTGTTCTGGGGAGAAGGGGGGAGAGTGGGAGTAAGTAGTTGATTTGCTTTCTGATTAAATGATAGAGTGTTTAACACTAAGTCGAATAGTGATAAAGTCATGTTTGGACTCACAGAAATTCTACAGCTTGGTTCAAACACAAATGCCTCTGCATCCAGGTTTGCTTTTATAAGCTGTACAGAATGTTCTGCATAACATGTTTGTATTTGAGACATGTTTGTATCTTTCTGACCCTCTGCGATTACTGTATTAGGTAGTGTGTTTTTTTGACTGCCTTATGATTGGAGTATATTATCAAGGCGTGGAGTTACTTGATGCTTGTACAGTGCCAAGTAGTACTGAGGGCCACAATCAGCATAGCTAATATTTGTAGATCAGAAACTTCTCAGACTTCTAGCAAACCCAAAGACTTACAGAGGGAAGATGAGATCACTCTGTTCTTTGCTTTTCATAGAATCATAGAATGGTTTGGGTTGGAAGGGACTTTAAAGATCATCTAGTTCCAACCCCCCTGCCATGAGCAGGGACACCCTCCACTAGACCAGGTTGCCCGAAGCCCCATCCAACCTGGCCTTGAACACTTCCAGGGAGGGGGCATCCACAGCTTCTCTGGGCAACCTGTTCCAGTGCCTCACCACCCTCACAGTAAAGAATTTTTTCCTAATACCTAATCTAAATCTCCCCTCCTTCAGCATAAGGCCATTACCCCTTGTCCTGTCACCACACGCCCTTGTAAACAGTCCCTCTCCAGATTTCCTGCAGGTCTCTTCAGGTACTGAAAGGCTGCTCTAAGGTCTCCCTGGAGCCTTCTCTTCTCCAGGCTGAACAACCCAAACTCTTGGCAGCCCATCCCCACAGGAGAGGTGCTCCAGCCCTCTGATCATCTTTGTGGCCTCCTCTGGACTTGCTCCAACAGCTCCATGTCCTTTTTATGTTGGGGACCCCAGAGCTGGACGCAGTATTCCAGGTGGGATCTCACAAGAGCAGAGTAGAGAGTTAGAATCCCCTCCCTTGACCTGCTGATTATGCCTCTCTTGATGCAGCCCAGGACACGGTTGGCTTTCTGGGCTGCAAGTGCACACTGCCGGCTCATGTTGAGCTTCTCATCCACCAATACCCCCAACTTCTCCTCAGGGCTGCTCTCAATCCATTCTCCACCCAGCCTGTAGTTGTGCTCGGGAGTGCCCCAGCCCATGTGCAGGACCTTGCACTTGGCCTTGTTGAACTTCATGGAGTTTGTACTGGCCAGCTTATCAAGTCTGTCAAGCATTTTTTTGTTTTTGTTGGGTTTTTTTTTGTTTTTGAGAAATCTTTTTTCAGATATTTAGCTCTTGTGGCTTAAAATAAAAAAAAGCATGTATTTAAAATACTCAGTCATTGCTTTTTTTTTTCCACATCTGTGAAGAGATTTCCTGGAACAGTAGAACTTCTAGTCGTGTGACTGTCAAAGGGAGAACATATCTGAAGAATTAAGAGAGCTTAGTAGAATTGATTTCAAGGTCTAGGGTTGTTAATATAAGTTCTGTAATATGTGCTAAAATACATACTCCAAAGATACTTTACAGTATACTTTTACATACTCCAAAGATACTTTACAGATTTGGAAGTACTTCTTCATGTCTTTGCTATCTGTACAGTTGGAGATCTTTCTCTTTATTATATAGAAAATGTCTAATAAAACAATTAGTTCTGTTACTGTTCCTAGCGTACATACTAATAATAAGTATCCAGCATGTAGAGCTGGTTCCCAAAATGTTCATTAGAGCATTGTCATTTAAATTTTGATTTAAATGTAGTTTGTCAGTTTTGTAGCGTATCCGTGAGTGACCTCAAAATGAGTTACCACTGAAGTGCAGTCTTTATAAATGCAACAAGCTTTCTTTCATATTCTGACATATGGATAGGTGGCATAGCCAGTAGAAAAATAAGAACTAAAAGCAGTTCTGGGAAAGAAAGGTTAAAGAACATTTTCCCTTCTCTTAATTTATTGTTCCATCTCTGTTCTGTATTTTTTTCCTTGGATAAATGGATAGGTGGATAATCATATCAAGATCCCATAACAGATCTTTTCTCTGAATGTCTGGAAGCCCAATTAACTGTTACTATCCAATGTTAAATACTTGATATAGGCTTACATGTGTATATATATGATATTTATATCTGTATACAAGTAAAGTGTTTTTAGTGAGTTCGTCTCTGCAGTTGGATCTTTATAAAGACATTCTGGGACTGCTGCGCTTCCCCATCATGCCTTAAGTAGTAGGCATGGTGGTGTTGGGTTGACAGTTGGACTTGATCTTAGAGGTCTTTTCTAACCTTAATGATTTTATGCTTCTGTGTAGTAAATGCAATTATTATAAGCTGAAATTTGTTTTGTAAGTAGTTAAAACATTTGAATACAGCCAGTTTCCTAAAAGACCTCAGTGTAAAGTTTGGAGGCTACGTTTCTTTGGAATCAAGCTAAAAATCTCTGGAAAGATAAAATCCCTGAAGGAATATAAATCAAGTCAAATGCTAAAACACCTGTAAAGGAAAATAAACTTGTGTGTGTAGTCCTTGACATGTCAATAGACATGACAATAGGTAACAACCTTGTTGACTAAAACAAATAAGATGGGGACAAAAATAAAATTGAACTAGTGGCAAATGAATTGTAGTCACCACTGTGAAGAGCTCAGGAAAATTTTTTGCTTATTTTGCATTCCTTATCACCACCATAGTACTGCTGCAAAATAGTGAGGAAGATGAAATGTAGGATAAAACCCAGTAGCAACATTATTAGTGTTTGTATTTTATGTGTTTAATATCTCTTTTTATCTCTATATATGAGAGAAACAAGTATATTATAATAATATAACAAGTATAATAAGATATTATGTAATTAAATGTTTTATGTGTGTATATATGCACACAGTGCTTGCTTGTACATAAATACAAAGCATGCATTTTCAGTTCCACTTTTTTTTTTTGAGATAAGGCAAAAGCAGAGAAATTTTGAAATCAGTAATGAAAATAAGACAAAATCCTCAATTTAACATGAGTTAATAAGACCGAGAAGGTGTTGAGGGACTATAAGAGAAAAAAGACTGAGGGTGGGAGAAATTCTTTCATAGTGTAAGCGCAAGAGGCCTTTAATTCTAAAAAACAATAGTTTTGAAGTTGATAGAAGGAAATATATTTAACAGTACATAAACATAAGATCTAGAATTTGCTTCTTAGGAGATCCTGAAGTTTAAAAGCTCAGTGGGATTTAAAGTCTTAAGAATTCATATGAATGCCCTTCTTTCATAAGCCACCTACTTACTTGACAATAACAAATAGCCTCTGTAGTCTCTCTGCACTAGATTTACTTGTGCATTCTTTGAACTAGCTTGTGCTCTTCACTGTCAAATATCTGGACTAGGCGTCATTGAAGGGGCAATTTCGTTACTCTGAAATCAATGTTGCTCAATTTTGGCTTCATGCAAAGATGTTTTTATATTCAGAATAGCTAATTTTCTGAGAAATCATGGACATCAAAAATACTTGGAGTAGTTCAGGGGTGGTTATGGATTATGTGCTTTGACTAAAGGCAAAAGGAAATTGAAAATGTTCAGCAAATTTCTCTTGGCTGTGCTTATTGAGCAGCTACTCTAATTGTATGTCTATATCATGTTATGTGTACAAATAATCATTCTGGTGTTCTTGTGAGATGTTAATGTGTAAGGTCTTGTGTTCATACAGAAAACTGTTTTGTACCAATCTCTGAGATCATTGCCGTAGAAGAAACGGAACTCAGCAAGAAACAACGTCATATTGGCAAATGGCAAAAAATGGCAAGGCCACATGCTTTCACAGGTAAGGCAAATAGAGTCTGAGGCTGCTTGTGTTAACTCCTTTTTTGGAAGTACTTTAGAGCAGACTCGAAAGGAATCATCAGAATTCTTTTTAACAGAAATGATGTGTTTAAAAAAAATCCCCAACCAACACCTGCACACAAACAAACAAATCCCCACCAAAAATCTGCCAGTTTACATTTACATGTAAAGATCCTTATTTTGGAGAAAAAAAAACCCTTCCTTTAAGAACACATTCTGTGTTTATTTAGGACTTTATTAAATAACTAATGTTTTACGTTTCTGCTGCTGACTGACTGCAGCACGACACTTGCTATGTACTACTTGACTAGAAAATCAAGAGAGAGGCTGGAAAAATGAGTCCTAAATGTCTGGGATTTTTAAAATCATCCCTAACCATCAGAATGTGTGCACGTAAAGGTTCTTTGTATTATTGACTGCGTTCTTAAAACAAAGTGCCAGAAGTAAATTTCTGTTTGTTTTGGGGAAAGAGTGGTGACTTCTGTGCTGCAAAGCTGGGCCAAATGTGATTGTTCCCATGCCAGAATTTTATGTGGTGGAGTACTTTGGTCACATTTAGTCCTTCGGTAACAATGATTGGTGATACTGTAGGTGGAAAGGCTGCTTCTTGTCTCACCAGCCTGGTTCTTAATCCACAAGAAAACTCTAAATCTTTTTTCTCAAATTTCACCTTTATGAAATTAAATTCACCCTGTTGATTACATGGGAGCTGATGCGAGGGTTTGACTTATCCTCTTAAGCTCATGGCATTTTATATTATGTAGACATTGCAGAATTTAATATGGTAAATAATATATAAGCTCAGTGAACTTCTGTATAAGTATGTCAATAATCAGTTTATGGAAAATGGATTGTATTTGTTTTAAAAGAAGTTTATGTTTGGGTATCTGCTATTAGGTAATGACCTAGAGCAAGTGTTTTCATTTTGACTTTTTACAGTTGTCTTGTTCATAGTCTGAATGTTTCTGTCATTTGCAGAAATGTGTAGTGGGGGTTAATTACCACTTTTTTCCAGAGATAGATGTTTTGGAGATATCTCTGAAATGCATCTGTCATTTCACAGAATGGTCTCATTGTGCCACTTCTTTTTTTTTGTTGTTTTGTTTTTTAATTTAAATAGTGTATTACGTGAAGAAAGCCCGAAAACACCGCTGGCGGTGCAGTGATGTGACATTTTGGTGTGTTGATGAGCACTTGTGTAATCAGTGGATAGGGGCGCTGAAAGAATTACTTGAAAAGCAGAGTAAGTTTGACTACTAACATTTGCAGCATCATTTTACAGGCATGTGTGTCAATATTATTTTAATATATCTGGTTTTTTTAAGCTCTTAAGAGCAGCTTATGCTCAAAAGTTGAGGGAGCTGAATGTGGAAGTGTCTCCTTCTTATCACTACTTTTGTATCTTGCATATTTGCTAAGTTGTACTGACTGTTTTACTCTGATCGGTCAGGACTATAGGTGTCTTATAATTTTGCACAGATAAAAATTATTTTCACAAAATAGGGACGCATTAGAAGCTTAGCAGAGGCTTTAAATGACTCTAGCTTTGGAGAAAGTAAAGTGCGGATGTAAGCTCAGAAATTTGAGGTACTCTAGAGATCTGAGGACAAGGATTGTAGCAACGTAAGATTTATGGGTGGCTTTTTGTGTGTCTGTCTCACCTTTCCAGTCTCATCAGTGGTGGGCCTTATGTAGTAAGAGTTCCCATTAATAATTTCTGGGACTCTTAGACGTGTGCTTCTTGGAAGGCAAAAAGTAGTTTTGCAGGAGTTATTCCTGAAAGAGATACCTTGATAGATGTCAGGGAGTAGCAGGAGCAGAGCAGCTCCATGACAGAAGGGAGGATGGGCATAGCACAGGCAGTGCCCTCACCGACCAGGGTGCAGTCCCACTGTATCTGAGTAGGGGTGGGGATAACAGGAGGTCCCATTTACAGCCCAGAAGAGATAAAGTAATTGGGTCCATCCAGGGAGACTAGACAGGAGCAGGAGGAGAGGAGGGTGGAGACAGGACTGGAGATAAGCGACCTACTGCATAGGTCTGAGGTCCATCTGCGACACTGAGCCGGAGAAAGGACTGGGTACAAGTACATCTATGATGAGACTCAAGCAAGTACTTAAGGCTCACAGAACAGAAATGGGTATTTAACAAAAAAAGTTCTGAACAGACATTGGAAGCATGCATCTTACTAATGTTTTTGTTTTGTATATGTTACATGAGGTATCTGGCTTCAAATAAAGTATTTAAAGAAATGGGCTTTGTACATGCATTCACTACACCTATGAGAGATGTGGCCCAGGCAGTTGTCTCTGTGTGCAGGTGTTCGTTCTTTTGGTAACAAATCATTTCAGAAAAGACTCTCAAGAGAGTGAATGGTGCTTTGCGTATGTGGCAGCTTTAAACCATTCAAACAGTCTAGGTTGGGTGGATGTATTATGCAAGTGTGCTGATCTAATAAATATGTTTATTCTTTCCTTTTAAGATAATAATTTAGAATGCCATCTGAGGAAGTGGGAATGTTATAACAGGTCTTTGTGTTCTATACCAAAAAAGCAAGGCTCTCTAGGCGCAGCAAACATTACCATTTTGTTTATCTGTTAGTACAGAGATGTAATAATTGTTTTAATTGCCACCACCAATGTAAATCCGTAACTACTTGAACGAACTTGAGATAGTAATGTCAAAGGTGTTTTCTGGGGGAAGGGGTTACAAGCACTTATTGTGCAGCATGTAGTTCTGTGAGGTGTTCGGATTGTGTCTTTATCACAGAAAGGAAATGCGTTTTAACTATATTACCAAAGCAAGAATGTTGTTTAAATAAATTAAAGTAAAAGTATTTCTATATATGCTTCACTCACAAGTGCCTTTCCTGTTGCTGCCCTTGGTTTGTCTTTTTGTCTTGTATGCCTGTGATACTAATGTCATTTAGTGGGAAAGTACTGCAAGAATAATATGCATAATGTGAGACATGGAGTCAGATGAAATTTCACCTGCTGTCTCGTTACCAATTTGTTCAATACTGTCAGTATCCTCAGTATAATAAAGAAGATAGATGAAGCAGGTTTTTATAGCTCTTTGGTAAAGAGTTACTGAGTTTGAAGAGTTAATAAGAAGTAATAAAAGGCTTGTATGCTGTGCTCACTCTGTTCACAGTTTTGTTTTTGTATAGCTTGTTGAATTTTTGTGTACAAAAGCAGTGTACTATAATATTTTTCCTTACTGCAGAGTCTAGACCAAAGCAGTTGCTTGTGTATATTAATCCGTATGGAGGAAAACGTCAAGGAAAGAGGATTTATGAACAGAAAGTTGCTCCGCTCTTCAGTCTGGCTTCTATTTCCACTGATGTTATTGGTGAGCAATGAATATTTTAATTTCTTAATAAACACAATATGAACTCCTTGAAACATACCTGAGGAGCTTAAATTCTTTCTGTTACTTACCTTTTCTTACTAAGGAAATGAAACTAAGTGGTAGAGAGGGAATGCTTTCTAATTAAAGGATTGGTAGCCAGATAAATGATGACCTTACATCAATTTTCTGCTTACTAAATTAAAACTTCTGCTACTTCTATTTGAGCTCTTCATTTGTAAGATACTGTCTTTCTCCTCTTTTTCAGTTTTACTGTTAAAACCAATTGTTCATATGCACAATTTTATAGTGAAATATTTTTCTGTGTATACTGCAGTGCACATCTCTCAATTTTTTCCGTGGCATGTGATCTTCTGAAACCCATTTTATGGGCAGGCTGTTTTATGGTCACATTGGTAATAAGGTCATGGTTATTAATTAATAATAACACTTTTATAATTGTATATTATATACCATTTTATAACAGTAATTTTCATTGTGTTTGTTTCTTCATAGTAACTGAACGCGCTAATCATGCTAAGGACAATTTATTTGAAGTTAATATAAATAAATATGATGGGTAAGTAACATCACTGTCTTTTTCTAGCAGATGTATTTTGTAATCTGTCTGTTCTTGTCTCTAATTTAAAATAGTAGCCTTCATTGCTGGTATGTTTGTTGCACCAGCTGAAAGTTCTGGGGCATGTTCCTTTCCATAAGAGATCCACATTTGGGAGTATCAAAGGAAAACTAAACTTTTTCAGTAAACTTGTTCAACACGTAATAAATTCAAGTGTAGGTAACAACGTTTGCATGATATTTGTGTTCAAAAGATGAATGTAAGATTACTGCTGCTCATCCAGAAGTTGTTCTATGATAGCTTGAAAGCTGCCCTGAAATGTTTTGTGGTATAGATGATCTTGACATATACATGAGTCCAGAACACTGCATCAGTAGCATTCAGCCTGTGTGTAGAAACAATGAGCCGTTTAGAAACGTTTCAGATAGTTCCTCTTGCTATGTGGGACTGTTACAATAATGGCTACATCATTTAGCTTTATTTGTGTTAGTTCTGTTGTGAAATTACTGTTTTAAAAGAAGACCTAACTGAATGGAGAAATTGCATTCCATTATTAAATCTAGTGTAGAAGCAGAATATATTAATAAATAAGCAAGTCATTCCAGTTTCCTGTTCGTGACATGAAACAAGTTACACGACTGGAAAATAATGAAAATGTATGCAGAATCCGTGCAGGTGAACCCTCAACTACAGTATTTAAAATAGTATCTTGTTGTGCTTGTAGACAGGTACATTTAAACTGGTAAGTTGCAAAAATAAAACGTTTCCTATCTTTTCACAGTAATTTTGCTAGGGGAGCAGATCTATATGCATTGTATATGTTGAGTGAGGGCATGATGTTGACAAATTATGGTAGTGAGAAACTACATTCACAAGCGGAATTCCTAGACTTCACCTGCTTTAAAATGAGTTGAGTTTAAATAAGCAGTTTTGACTCTACTGGGATTTTTCTTAATTTTGCTGAAGTGGAAAGAAGAACAATGGGGATCCTGGAAAAAACTAGTTAGTTAAGATTTCTCCTTTTTGTTTGACTTAAGTGATTTGAAATAGATAATACTGACAGTTGGTGAGATTCTGATACAGAGCAGAAAAGGGAAGCAAGTGAGCCCATGTTCACTCATAGCAAATGTTTTTTTACAACAAGTGGCAGTGACTAATTGTAGTGGTACATGAAGTGGTTTTTGGCAGATTCAAACAATCTGTTATGGTAGAAAGTTGGGTTTCTTGGGGGATTTCTGGGGGGTTTTTTTGGGAGTTTTTTGTTTGGTTGGTTTTTTCTCTTCTCTCTTACATGACTGAAATAAACAGATGGCCAGAGGACTGCATCTTTTTAGAATCTCGTGATTCTTCTATTCCCAGGCTGGGCCATAATTGCAGTTAGCTTGGGAACTGCAACTTGTCTTTCTAAGCCTCATCATATACAAGTCTGTTTCTGTGGTGAACAGTGATGTTAGGAAGGGAGTTCTTGTATTAATACAACTTTTAAATAACAGATCGTGTGGTTATATAGAAGATTTTTAAAAATGATTGAACTCCATAAATGCATGTGTTTCTTCAGTTTGGTTGACTCTTCTCACATACAGGAAAAACTTCTTTGGATTCCTACATCTAATTGTTGTTCACCTGTCCTCTTAGATTGGTTCTGATAAGTGGCTTTCCCTTCATTCAGTGACAGGATTATTCATTTAATCTGCAGACTGCCTATTTGGCAAAGCCATGCCTGTAATTTTGGAATTAGATATAGGTTTCTTTGTGATAACTGCTTCACTGCCTTATAAGTGTGTTTACTTGAGGCAGCTTATTTAAACCTCTTCTGCATGTTTCCTGTTTGTTCTTCCCATTTCCCCTTATAAGAATTTCTTATGAGCATACTAATCTAACAGCTCAGTAAAAGAACAGCTTCTCTTTGGAGACAATTACTTAAAATATTAATTCAGTTACGATATACCAGGTTTTTGGCCATCATTGTGCAGAACAACTGGAGCATGCTGTAATATCGTGCAGGTAATAACCATGTTTAGAATAAGTCTGACGTATGAATCACTGCTTCCTTATCAGTATGCCTATTGCACAAGCCTTTGTAAAACTGTTTCAGCTTGTTTTTTTCCTAGTTCTTGAATTAGTTCACAGAATGGTTGAGATAAGAAGGGAACATAGGTCTTTTAAAACTAATTTGTCTTGTGGACTTCATAGAATCATAGAATGGTTTGGGTTGGAAGGGGCCTTAAAGATCATCTAGTTCCAGCCCCCCTGCTACGGGCAGGGACACCCTCCACTAGACCAGGTTGCCCGAAGCCCCATCCAACCTGGCCTTGAACACTTCCAGGGAGGGGGCATCCACAGCTTCTCTGGGCAACCTGTTCCAGTGCCTCACCACACTCACAGTAACGAATTTCTTCCTAATACCTAATGTAAATCTCCCCTCCTTCAGTTTAAGGCCATTACCCCTTGTCCTATCACTCCATGCCCTTGTAAACAGTCCCTCTCCAGATTTTCTGTAGGCCCCTTCAGGTACTGGAATACTGCCCCTTCAGGTACTGGAAGGTCTCCCCGGAGCCTTCTCTTCTCCAGGCTGAACAACCCCAACTCTTGTCAGCCTGTCCTCATAGGACAGGTGCTCCAGCCCTCTGATCATCTTTGTGGCCTCCTCTGGACTCGCTCCAACAGCTCCATGTCCTTCTTGTATTGGAGACCCCAGAGCTGGACGCAGTATTCTAGGTGGGGTCTCATGAGAGTGGAGTAGAGAGTTAGAATCCCTTCCCTTGACCTGCTGGTCCCACTTCTTTTGATGCAGCTCAGGATACGGTTGGCTTTCTGGGCTACAAGCGCACGTTGCTGGGTCGTGTTGAGCTTCCCACCACCAATGCCCCCAAGTCCTTTGCACAGGCCCACCTCTCAACCCTGTCAAGGTCCCTCTGGATGGCATCCCTTCCATCCAGTGTGTCAACCACACCACATAGCTTGGTGTCATCCAACTTACTGAGGGTGCGCTCGATCCCACTGCCTGTGTTGCCAGCAAAGATGTTAAACACTGCTGTTCCTAACACTGATCCCCAAGGAACGCCAATCATCACTGGTCTACGCTTGGACATCGACTGAGTTGACTGCAACTCTTTGAGTGTGACCATCCAGCCAATTTCTTATCCACCGAGTGGTCCATACATGAAATCCATGTCTCCAATTTAGAGACAAGGATGTTGTGCAGGACAGTCTCAGATGCTTTGCACAAGTCCAGATAGGCGACATCAGCTCTTCCCTTAACCACCAATGCTGTAACCCTGTTGTAGAAGGCTACCAAATGTGTCAGGCATGATTTGTGTTTAGCGAAGCCATGTTGGCTGTCACCAATCACCTCCTTGTTTTCCATGTGCCTGAGCATAGTTTCCAGGAGGATCTGCTCCATGATCTTGCTGGGCACAGAGGTGAGACTGACCAGCCTGTAGTTCCCTGGGTCTTCCTTTTTTCCCTTTTTTAAAAATGGGGGTTATGTTTCCTCTCTTCCAGTCAGTTGGAATTTCACTGGACTGCTATGGCTTCTCAACTGTGATGGATAGTGGTGTAGCTAATTCATCTGCCAGTTCCCTCAGGACCTGCGGATCCATGTCATCAGGTGCCATGGACTTGTGCACCTTCAGGTTCCTTAGATGGTCTCAAACCTGATCTTCTCCTATAGTGGGCAGTTCTTCATTCTCCCAGTCCCTGCCTTTGCCTTCTGTGACTTGAGTGATGTGGCTAGAGCACTTACCAGTGAAGACTGAGGCAAAACAGTCGTTGGGTACTTCAGCCTTCTCCATATCCTGGGTTTCCAGGTGTGCTCTCCAGAAATCCAAGGTAGTGAGCTTGTGGTGCGCTCTCCTTGCTGCCCTGAGGATCTTGAAGTCCACCATCTCGTGGTCACTGCAGCCAAGGCTGCCCTTGAGCTTCACATTCCCCACCAGCCCCTCCCTGTTGGTGAGAACAAATTTCAGCATGGCACCTCTCCTCATTAGCTCATCTATCACTTGAAGGAAGTTATCATCAACGTATTTCAGGAACCGCCTGGATTGCTTATGCCCTGCTGTGTTGTCCCTCCAGTCAGGGTGGTTGAGGTCCCCCATGAGGACCGGGGCTTGTGAATGTGAGGCTGCTCTTTTCTGTCTATAGAGCGTCTCATCTGCTCTGTCTTCCTGGTCGGGTGGCCTGTAGCAGACCCCCACTATAATGTCCCCTGTCCCTGCCCTCCCTTTAACGTGGACCCATAAGCTCTTGGTGGGGTCCTCATCAATCCCCAGGCGGAGCTCCATGTACTCCAGCTGGTCATTGACATAGAGGGCAACACCCCCTCTTCATCTCCCCTGTCTGTCCTTCCTAAAGAGCCTGCACCCTTCCATCCCAACACTCCAGCCATAGGAGCCATCCCACCACTCTCCACAGTGCCAATACGATCATAGCCCTGCAGGCATGCGCACATCTCTAACTCCTCTTGTTTATTCCCCGTGCTACATGCCTTTGCAGAGGCATTTCAATTGGGCCTTCAATGAAGCTGACTTACTGGCTGGAGTGGCTGGAATTCCTTTGTGCTGCACTTCAAGTGTTCTCCTGCTGACCTGTGATCCTTCTTCTGGCTCTGGGCATCTATTGCTGGCACTGGCATCAAACTGATAGGAGTGTGGCACCAGTCCTGTAACCATTTGTTGATTCGCCAGATTCGACTGGCCCTTTCAAACCCCTGCCCTTTGACCGAGAGGACTGATGAAAAAAACTGCCTGCACTCCAGAGTCCCTTACTGCTGCTCCCAGGGTTATGTAATCTTCTTGATACTCCTCAGACCGCTCCTGCCTGTATCACTGGTGCCCATGTGAAACAGCAGCAGCGGATAATAGTTAGTGGACTGTATGAGGCTTGGCAGTCTCTCGGTGACATCCCTGATCCGAGCCCCCAGTAAGCAGCACACCTCTCTAGAGAGTGCGTCAGGTCGGCAAATGGTGCCTCTGTACCTCTCAGGAGAGAGTCGCCCACTACTGTCACCTGTTGCCTTTTCTTAGTTGTGCTGGTTGTTATATGGGGAGCAGACCAGGCTGCCCTACCCAGCTCCAGCATCTCTCCTGATGCAGCGGGTCTTTCCTCTTCAGTCTGCAGAGCAGGGAAGTGGTTCTGCAAGGACACCTCAGGCTTCGGGGGAAGTCTCTTCCTCCTGCTGGCCCTTGCCGTCACAAGCTTCCATTCTTCCGTATTATTGGCCTCCCCTCCCTTTGGTGTGACACCGGTGGGGGAGGTTTTGGCTGTTTGGCTGTGGGTCCACTGCAGGCTGCGCTTGGAACCAGCTATCTCACTCCTTCTCAGCCTCCCTGAGGTTCCACAGCCTTCTCACCATCTCCTGCAGCTCAGCCACGTGCTGCCGGAGGTCCTCGCCCTGGGCACACCTTCTGCAGGCAGGTCTGCCTCCTGTCCCTGCCCCAGGAGAAAGGTCTGGGCACTTCCTGCAGCCCGAGGTCTGCACTGCAGCCTCTCCCTTCAGCAGCTCCGTCTGGGTGGAGGCATCGGCCACCGCTGGGGTAGATGGTGCAGACCCCCCAGCCGGAGCTGCAGCCTTTGCTCTCAGACGAGCACCCACCGTTCTGCCTCAAGGGTCAGGTAGGATGGGTGACCTTGACTTGTCACAGCACGGTGCCGGTTGCTGGGCTGTGGGTGCTTCAGGTCTCCCACTGGGCCAGTGGATGCCCCTCCTTCGAAGAGGCGCCCTCCCTGAGCGCCCTCCCTCGCCAACCACCGCACCACTCCCTGGCTGATGTGCCAGCCCTATTTGCCCGCTCTGCTCACGACGGTCCTGGTGGCTCGCGCACCCTGGGCTGCCTCGTGTAGGTGCGGGGTGACCGCCGTGGCTCTGGCAATGCCCAGGCCGCGTCAGCGCCTCCCACGAGAGCTGCAGCTCCTGGCAGGTCTCTCCGCTCCCCTGGCGCTTCCCTGCCCCAGGAAACCCCTGGGCACCAAGGTCTGCCGCTCTGCTGCGGGCCGGCCTGGCTCCGGAGCTGCTCCCCTCAGTGACTGATTTGCTTCTCCTGAAGTCCTGTAGTATACATAGTTTAGTGTTATCTGTCTAAAAAGTTAAATGCTAGTCCATTAGAAAAATAAACCCAAAATGTAAGAATTGCTCTAAGATCTCTCTTACAGTAGTTCTTCACTATGGGCCTTCGTGTGTGTGACTCACACACTGGTTATCTGATGTTGGCAGTGAATTTGGTCATGCTGGTATTGTGTGTATAACTTCTTTATTTACCCTTGATAGCTATAGACATTGATATCATTGTCATCTCTGAGCCTCAATACAGGAGTTGTTATAAATAGAACACTACTAAGACAACATTGACCTTGAACTGACATGGAAATTTTTGTCCGCTTAACCTCTTTCTTAGAGTCTGCAAAGAAAGATGAGACAGGCTAAAGTTGAGAAATAATGTAGTTAAGTTATGAGAAGATAAATTTATTACAAATTAAAAAACAAACTTCCTTTTCTCCCTTCTGTCCTAGTCTTAGGTCTTGACTTAGTCCAGTGGACAGTGTATGAATTTTTTAAGACTATCCTCTCCATTCATGAAAAAATGACTGGTTTTTTTTCAAGCTTTCCTTCTGGTGAAAATACAATAATAAGTAAATTTAAATCATCAGTATTTTAAAATTAAATAAACTAACTTGTCCTATGAAATAAGTGTTCATTCTGCAATATCTGTTACGATGTGGAAGAGTAAGTATTAGTTTATGCATTGGAAATGATTGCTGTAGATAACCGTAAACATTCCTAAGCATGTGTGCTGGGGACCACATGCATAACTTCAGATTTGGCATGTATTCCTTTAAAGTGTGTTTGAATGAGTTTTTCAGTTAAAGAATGTTTATGCTTTTAGAGTTCAGGGTGTGCATTTGATTATTGTGCATGAAATGTATCCTGCTGTAAAATAGTCTTTTACTTCCTAGTATTTGCTTGGTTGTGGACTCTCTGCTGAGCTTTAACATATTGAGGATCTGTGTAGCTGCTGCACCAGCTCTGACCTGAATTAAGTTTGCAAAACAAAGTTTTGCTTCTGGTAACACTTAGAACTCTGTTTCATTATGAATGGCTATGTAGATATACATGACTTCTGTCTGTCTGATGAGCTCTCAGCATGTTCAAAAGAGCATGCAAGCATGTACTTTTTCTGGTTTTGACTTTCGTATAATGTATATCCCTATTAAATTCATAGTGTAAAATATACATCTGCCTGAAACCACAAATATTAACTTACCTTTTTAGTAAAGGTACCATATGTCCCTTTTGTTCACTTAGCTTTATGTACAGTCCTGTTCAGTGTTTTCCTGTATAGTGAATTTCCACTGATATTTGTCTGTCTGCATAAACCAATAGAGGATAAAGATTTTTTTTTTAGGTTGCATTCAAACATTTTTTCTAACTTTACAGACATGTCTAGATGCATTTGCAGTTGTGTAGCTTGAAAATTTTTTTCGGCTTTTTGTTAATTGCCAAGTTGATTGTGGGCTACTATATTCTGTAAAAATGGAGGAGAATAGAAAAACTATTTTTAATGTGCCCAGTGCATGCCCTAAGTAGAACATTTGCTGTGTTGTTTATTGACTGTTAGTGTGCATTCTAATTTGTGTTTCCTGGCAGTGTTGTTTGTGTTGGTGGGGACGGCATGTTCAGTGAAGTGATGCATGGTCTCATTGGAAGAATGCAGAAGGACTCTGGCATAGACCAAAATAATCCCAAAGCACCGTTAGTCCAGTGCAATATAAGGATTGGCATAATTCCTGCTGGTAAGAAAGGGTTAACTTTCAGTTTATTTTATTAATTTATTCTTGAAATTTCTTCTTATTCATAACTTCTTGAAATGAGGCCTAAGTGTAAAATATGAGTGGTGATATTCCATAAAGACACCTAGCTAAAGCTGTTTGTATCCTGGTATAATTATTGATCACATGCAATTTTATTTGGGAAGGATATTTTGTAAAGGAAATCAAATCTTAATGTGGAACTTTAGAATTTAATTGCTTTTAGACTTATTTTGTGTTAATACAAGATAAAACGTTGACAGTAATACCTTTGCCCATCTGAACACATTGAGTGAATTTTACTGAACAGAGACTTACCTGATAAATATTGTCCCAATTCCAAATGCTCCGCAAACTTAAATTGCAATGAGAACCTCCCACTGGTCTAGCAAACTCCAAACAAATGCTAAATGCCTTCCCCCCCCCCAGTTGCCACCACAGAAATTATAAGGCAACTACAGTTGAGGACCAGTGCTCAGGTTCCAGGCCAAGTTGCTGTTTCTGCCCCTTTTTAGACATGCTATACCTTCACACTTCTCAATGTCAGCCATTTTTTCAGGCAATCCTGACTGCTCTCGTTGAGAGGTGTTTGTGAGAACTTGTTCTTGGAATTCAGGTCTTTGGTGATAATCTCAGGAGTTTTTTATTGACCACAGGCACTATTTGGATCAATCTTGCTGTTAAATCTAGTTTCCCAGGTGTTAACCTCACCGTGCCCAGTTGGTCCCCAAGATTCCCTCTAAAGTGGACTTACAAGGGGTGACTCTTCCAGGACTGGATTCAGTGTTGCAACTTGTTAATAGGATCTGCAATTTTGAGGACTCTGTGGAAAGACAAATGGACAGTTCAGTGTCTTTTCTATGCTGTTCTCTTTCTTGTCAGATGATTGAGATTTGAGTTAAAGAACTAGAATATGAAATAAACATTGGGAGCTTCTGACTAGAACTAAAATACAGACTTCCATGAGAAAATTTAGCACAAGTTATAAAAATACACCAAGTGAAACAGTATATTTGTACCCTCAGGCTTTAGGTGACTAATTTTATACTAGTTACATCTTTGTGAAGAATGTATCCAAGCCCAAATGGTCTGAATTGTTGCTTGGAAGAAGCTTAACCCTTTATGCTTGCAGGGTTAGACGTCTAAAAGTTGCAATGTGAATATCCCCTTATGGTATTTCATTCCTGTTGTTAGCTAGCACATTAAGGGTTCTATATAACAGAACTACTATATTTAAGTATATTCTGATTTTATTTGTGAAAGCTTTGTATTAAAATCAGTTTGTATAATAAATTTAAGAATAGAATTTGAAGTGCTCTACCTTTCATTTCCCTTATTTGGGCAAATTTCTTGGACTAAAGGTTATTGCTTACATGCTTGGTTTCAGAAGATTTTGCCTACTGGATATTAGTGGCCATAAGAAGATACAATTTAAAAAATGAGAACCTCAATATTAAGAGTTATTTCTTTGTCCTGAGGAAATTAACTATAAGCATGTTAAAATTGCAAGATTCACCTTGCTTTTTCAACAATTTCTTAACGCATATTTCCAATTGCAACCAAAAAGTATGATCTTCACTGATATTTTAATATTGCTGACATGTATCAAGTCACTTTCTTCTTTTATATACTTCAGTGTTTTGTGTTTTGTCCTTCATAGCTGTTTGCTATGTGAATGTATGCTGCGTGCTCTATTTCTTAAACTAACATGAGGTACAGTCTTGTAATCGGTGCTATAATTCAAATATTTTCTCAGAGTCATTATTCACATCCCTCAAATTATTTATAATGGTGCATAAAGAGGCTGGCCTTTAAGTTCTATTAATTAAGTTTTTGGAAGTACAGAGAATAATATATATCTTGATCTGTTTGCATATTGTACAATATTTAAAATGATTCATTACTGCGAATATGGGAGAGTGCTTATTTACTGAAAAAGGGAGTTAAATCACTGAACAAATCTTAACCCTTTCTTAACACATCTAGCCATCACAGGGACCTTAAACTGTGTATGAAATAGCCAAACTCATGTGTTGCAGGGTGGTCAGGAAGGCAGCAAGAAGGTTTTTTCCAGCCCCTGGTGAAGCTGTTCTGTTCATCTTTGCTTGATGTAATGGAGCTCTGGCCATGTATTGACCCCAACAGATCCCCTAGTTCCCAGACTAGTGCAAGGACTCAGCTCCAAAATTAGTGAGATCCTTAAAAAGACTTTTAAAAAAAAAAAAACTAAACTGACAGTCGTAAAATACTGCAAGTCAAAAGGAACTATGAAATATAAATCATACATCTAGAAAAACTTCATCTATGGTGCTCTTTTTAGTTCTTTATAACCAACATATTTCTTAAAATCCTTAGAAGTCATTAATTGATATTGAAAACAAAGACTACCTAGAATTTAGAGATTAAGTTCTAAAGCTCCGTGTGTCTTATGAAACATGGAGACAGTTTACTTGGTGAGGACAGGAGCCTGGGGTAAGGTGACACTGAATCAGTGTTGTTTGCCTTTTTTTATCATTTAGTTCCTAATGTCTAGCTGTGTTAACATAAATGTGGCAGGTTGTGGTTTGTGGCTATCATTAAACGTCTGTATTCAAACTAACGCTCAATTCAGTAGACTTAATCTTTGCTCAGAAACTGTCAATTTAATTGTACAAAGGTTTGAAACTACAAATGAAAGAGATTTAATGCTAAAACACTCTCATCTATATGACCAATTTGGGTAATTAGCTTTATTTCACAGGCAGAATCCCATTCTGCAGGCTCTTTTTTTTTTTTTTTTCTTAAATGTTAATGCTACGTGTAAATCTTGATTTTAACTTTCTGGAGCAAGCTGCTGCTTGGCCCTTGTTTTGAACAGATGTGTCTGTTTTCAGCCAGTCTCTTTCCTTAACGTGTCTTCTGGTTAAAAATTATCACTTATGCTTTGTGGTACATTATTGTGAAGTAACTTGTGTTTTTATTGACATGTATAAAGGCTTCTACTCAAATGGCAGTTTTGACTTCTGAATTTCTTAATAGAAATTGCAGCCATTCTTCAGATCTGCCAGTGTAAGCTGACTGCTGTTGTAAGCAAATTTGCTGTTAAGAGTACTTAGAGGTTATAGTAACCTAACACAGTTTTGTACTGCAATGTGGTAACTGCAAGTCAGCATATCTACAAAGACTGTGTAGTTATTACTTCCTCCTAGTGCCATCCAGCCTTAGAAGCACATTCAGCCATGGTTTCTGACTGCATTCAGAGTGGTAGCATGCCTCCATAGAACTTAAACACAGAAGATTATTTCTGTTGTGACATGTGGCACTGAGGTTTCGTCTGCATGTTTTAGCATTGAAATTGTACCCTCTGGAGTAAGCCAAAGTAATTCTTTCTTCTTACTAAACCTGGCGTAGAACAGGAGGACAAAGCTGTCAACTGCTGTCGGAGGACTCTTTAGTAAAAGAGAATGGATTAGATTAAATACTCTTATGATCTCAGCAGGTGGAAGAAAAAATATCCTACTTCACTCTGTGCTGTAGCATAATAGTAATATATTCATTCTTCCAAAACCCACGTCTGCCAGCCTGCCCTGGGGATAGAGGAAAAGTCTTCCAAGCACTTGGGAAGATGGAGAAAAACATAGACGCAAAGTGTTAATTGCTACAGTGATTTAGGTTTCCAGTGTATCCAGATCCCTCTCACTTTTGTTGTGGTCAAGGTATGAACTCTGTAAAGCCTAGGACTGAAGCATGCAGTAAGATTATAATCAGCATGTTGATATGTAGCTGTAGAAGTTAATGCTAAAGACAGCACAGGCTTCTTATGTGAGTGTAGTACAGAAAAATGGTGGAGGATTCATTCGCAAACTTAAAAACCAAATGCAAGTAAAATCATGAGGTGTGACTGGACTCTTATACTACTGTCATATAGGCTGTAAAATTTCCCTTTGAAAATGTGCTAAAGCACAGCATAAAAAGCTATTTAATTCTTTTTTTAAATGACTCCAAGTGATGTGTCCACAGCCTTCTTTGTTACAACGTTTGTAATATTTAATGATCTTTGCAGTTTAGTTAGCATCTCCTTTCAAGGTCCAGTATGTCCAGTTTGAAATCTGAAGTGCAATGTTTTGTGTTCCTCCTTCAGCATTTTAAATCCATTATACTTCTAGAAATGACGGTCTTTGAGCTAAATACTGCATTTAATATGGTGGTGCTGCTATGAAGACAAACTAAGTCAAAATTACTTTTTCCTGTGATGTTAATTTAATCTCCTAAATTTGCCATTATTGTATTAATCCATTTTTGTTGTACTGTGGTACTGAACTTCTGCTGAAGTGACAATCTACCAAAAAAACCCAGTCCTTCTGAACTGTTCCTTTTTAAGCCAGTCTGTCATTCCGCAGATGTTAAACTTGATTTCTTAGTTTCTAGATGCAGAAAGGAAGGTGTATAAAACTTTGAGTAGGGAAACGACTAAATGCCCAAGCCATTCATCTCTCCCTGTAACTGTAGCTTCTCCCTTTACTTTCAAATGTGTCAGATCCATGTCATTTGAAAATCACTTCCCGGAAAAGTCACTATCTAGATTTTTCAAAATACTAAATGCTGCTTGATCAAGAGTATGCAGTTAGTCTGTCATAAGCAGGACTCACCCGATATTTCGCCTGTGAGGTGACTGCATGGATTGTGACTTAACAAAAATACTACAAATGTACGGGACCCCCACTGAAGTTGTTATTCTACCTGTTTGCAGTACAGAATCCCGTTGCAATAATAATTTGTCTCTGAGGATTGTGTGTGCTGTGGGACCAACTTCCCCTGTCAAGGGTCTCTCACATGGAGCAATTCTCATGAGCACTAAGAGTATTTCTATTTCTTTATTAAATTCACTCTTTTCTATAGGATCAACATCTAGCCAACTGCTTCTTCTGTCATCTACTTAGTTTGATACTTCCCATTCTTCGAATTTGTTTAGTTTTCCATCAATAAAAGCACAAAAATGAATACTTATAGCCCACAGCATGTGTGTGTTTTGGTTTAAGAAAACTTAATTGTAAGTTAGTAGTCTAGTCATTTTTCAGGCTATTAGTTCTAGCACTTCGGGTGTTTTTTGTTTGTGGTTTTTTGTTCTGTTTTTTTCCCCACAGAATCATATGACATGAACAACGAGTAAATCATACGACATACAACCAGTAAATCATCTGGTTTTGCTTATTGCTTTGGTGATTCTATGATGAATTTAAAGCTTATGAGGTGGTGTCTGGGCACCTGTCTACATGACATGTCTACTCACAAATATCCGGCAATGTTTGCATGCAAAGGGGAAATCTGGTGATTTAGCTGTACGTATATTCTATCTAGTGCAGTCCATCACTTTGGTTTCTTTAATCTTGCTTTAGCAAAAATGTTTTATGGGAAGTACATACTCTTTAATATTTCAAATGCATATCTTCATCATTTCTCCTTGTGATTAATTAAAAGGAAGGATTTCCTTGATCATTTTTAAATCATTACACTTATTAAAAAAATACAGTGTTTAAATTTGGGGAGGGAAAGAACGTAGAAGAACTTGCCTATGTAACAAGTATGTGGCTGTATGACACCTCCTAATAACAAACAGACTTTGGGGAAATTGGGTAATGAAATGGAGCTCTAGTGTATGTAATGTATGGTAAAGATTCAAAATAATTATACTCATTTTAACAAAGACTAGTTGATATGTCCTCTACACACTTAACATTTTTCTGTAGGCTCTTAATATCAGAATATGTGGGATGAGAGCTTTCTTTAGTTGGAAGTTTTCAGACATTTAGCTTGGGATTCAGCTGTCTGCATATGGTGGCATGGTGCCACCATGGTTGAAACATACTAGCCCTATGCAAGACAACTGTTGTACTAGAGTAGGGGTTGGAAGCGAAGCAGAGTAATCTGCAGCACTTGCACACTGGTAGTTGGTGTCATTTTAGGTAACTCACTCCTTAGGCCGAGTTTGAATTTGAAGTTGATACTCAAATTTTCATGCTTACATTTAGGTGTCTGCAGGTGAGATGGGCATCCAAACTCATGTTACAGCCAGGGGGCACCTGGTCAATATGGTCAGTTAGATCCTGTAGATCTTGTGTTACATCTGCCTGTCTTGTGTGGATGTCTTCTTTCCCAAGGCCTTTCACGTGGGGCCTGCGTGCGAGTACCTTGAGTCAAGCTCAAGCTGCCATCAGCGTTCCTGACAAGATCTCCTTGACCAGAATGGAAGCTTTGACATAATCTGCAATGTAACATGTACACATGTAGCTACTTCTAGGTGTCTTAACCTGGAACTTAATCATTCCCTTGCATGCCAATTTTATTCTCTTCTAGCACACCAATGCAAAAATTAGTTTCCACACTGAAAATCTTTCTTTTTTAATGAATTAGGGCTCAGCTAAACAGTCCAACTACTTTCTTCAAATTTACATGTAGTTCTGTGCAACCCATAAAAACCTCTTTTATTTTCCTTCACTCAGGCTGTTGCCCTTAAAAATCCTAAAAGAAAGTCTGGCATAGTATGTATATAATTTTTCTGTTGGTTTAAGCAGAACAAACAACATCCACCACCTAGCATTAGTCAAGTCATGCTCTGTGAAAGCTTCTTGCCCAAATTGAGTGCTCTGGCAATCCTAAACTATTAATCAGGGCTTACTAGTCAAGCTATATCTACATTCTAATCCTGCTTTCTGTATCAGATTTATGCTGATGAAGTAAGCCAGATTTTGGTGGGGTTTGCATGTGCATCTACTCAGAGTGCTGTTTCAGCAGTAGTAGATTCCAAATCTATTCAAGACCCACCTAATGATCCAAAATTCCTGTTTGGTTATGAAGTATTCAAATCTTTAGTCATCTTAAACGTTTTTGTGATCTTTAAACTAGTACCGCTATGTTCACGGTGGTGGTATGACCAGTTACATTCCCTTGGAATGTACGAAAGGAATGATACCGGTTTTGTTGCTCCGTACTTCTGGCTCTGACAGAGGAAAAACAACAATATTTTACTGTTTGTAGTTGGTACTCCACTGTCATATCTGAGAAGGATGGATGATTTGACAGTTGGTAAACACTGTTGGTGTCTTCCCCAGCCTCCCATTTTAGAATCTCGGAATTGATTTCAGACTTCAGATCTAATTTTAGTCCTCCCTTGCTAGTTAACAAATAGAAATGAAAATAAGTTCTGTAAAATTGCCCAACAGATAAAGCAGCTTTTAATTGACTACAGAAGAGTATAGGGAGATAAGCCTCCAGTGTTAACATGTAACTTCCATGAATTCCCCTCTTCTCCTCCCTTATAGTCTTATAGTGTAAGACTACTTGGAAGCTCTGTTTACGTCAAAACAAATGTGACTAAGGTAATTCTAGCAGCAGAATGAAACAGATCTTGAAGAAATGTGAAAGATTGGATGAAATATTAGGCTTGTACATTCAGCAGTAAAAGTTCAGGTCAGATTTTTTAGTGGCTATTTGTTTTTCTTTTCTGCCTAACTGAAATTCAGTAGTGTAGGAGGGAAAATGAAACTGAAAAAATAGGCAGTAAAGCATAGCTTCAGTATCTGAACTCTACTTAGTATTTTCTGCTATAAACCTCCAAATGTGTCATGATAACATCATCTATGTACCTTGTCTGTTATGGCAACAGGCTGCCCAGGGAGGTTGTGGAGTCTCCTTCTCTGGAGATATTCAAAACCCGCCTGGATGCGATCCTGTGCAACCTGCTCTGGGTGATCCTGCTCTAGCAGGGGGGTTGGACTAGATGATCTCCAGAGGTCCCTGCCCATCTGTGATTCTGAGAGAAATCGGGAGTCCCATTCCCTGTGCAACAGCATATACTTGTAATGGTACACTTGCACCATCTTGAACCTCAACCTTGTAGAGAAAGATCTCTTTAGTCTTACTGTTTCTTTTGTTCTGCAGTTCTGTTATATTTATGGTCTCTTTAATTGGCTCCTGGAGCTGCTTCTTGCTCGCTGTGCCAGGCTTCTGCATAGCATTTACTTGATAGAAGCTTCTCTTGTGCCCTTCACTGGTAGGGGAAGTGGTGTCCATTTCCCGAGAAGGGAGTTGGAGAGGAAAGGATTTTCTTTGTTGCTATTGATAACTGTATATGCCCTGACTGCTTTCAAAGTGAGAAAGCACCAAAAGTTGATTTTAAATCATGATTGCTTATTCCTCCATTTTTAGTTTTCTATTTCAATTTAATTAGGCCTCAGAAACGAATTACTCTGTATCTGAGCTGCTCTACATCTAGTGTGTCAGCAGCAAATCCGAGAACATATATGTAGACAAAGTAAGTTCAGATATCCAGCTTTGACTTTAAAGGAATTCAATTTCAGGGAAGGGATGGGAGAAACTACAAGATAAATTTGGAGTTAGATGCTGCAACAAAAATGCTTTGGTACATCTGGCCCTGAATTGCAAGTCCCTGCTGCTTTGTAGGGATCAGGGAGATTTGCCTGCCTCTAAACAGCACCTAAAATACTGAGTGGACATTCTGAGTGAGGAGTGGCCTGAAGGTAGGTAGTAACAAAGACAGAATATAGATGAAACCTAAAGCTTCTTCCCTTTCTTCTTGTAGGTATTTTGATCAAGGCTGTACAAGCACATCTCTATTCACTTTGCTCCCCTGTCTATAAACTCATTCCTGAAAGCAAATATTTAACCATTTTCAAATAATAGAACTAAACAGAACTTTCTGGTTTAAGATGCAGCTGGAGGAGGAGGGGATGTTGACAGTCTGGAATTTAGATCACTCCCCAAAAAACAGGAGACCAGTCAACTTCTTTTCATGAGATCTCAATGAGTAAGAAATCTTAAGCAAAGGAGAATCAGCATATGCCTTCCTTCCCCTCTATCCTTAATTGATATAAAAGCTGTAATGTAATTGTGAAATTTTTCATGTGATTTAACTTATTCCTGTTAATTAACTGCTACATATTTATTGTTTATATAGTGAAAATCTTTGTACTTTGTATGGAAATAAATAAATTCTACTGATTGGGAGGAAAGAAATGTTACAATTTAAATCAAAATATTTGTATGCTTATAATTACTTTGTTCCATAAAATAGAAGGGGGCAGGTCAAAGGAGTATAATACTTTTATTTGGAGGACCATGCTGATAATACTTGTTTTGAAAAGTTACGAACTAATCTCTAGGTTTTTATTTTTCCAGGGTCAACAGATTGCATATGCTATTCAACTGTTGGCATTTCTGATCCAGTAACATCAGCTCTTCATATTATTATAGGTGGGTGGTTACAGTTCACTGTTTTATTATGAAAATTATTAAAATAGCAAAAAATAGTAATTTTATTTAGTTCTTTCTATAAGTTTGTGAAATATAATTTGAACATAATGGCTGATTTGAACTACAGGAGCTTAAAAATTAGTTGGTTTCTCTACTCTTAATTCATTGTTTTCAAGGTATTGTAACGTTTTGAAATTTTGTATCTGGCATGCTTTTGAAAATAGCAGTAAAATACAATAAGCAGTGGAAGTTGTTGGGCTATATCTCTCTCTTTCTCTCGTAGAGAAAGTATGACATGTACACTTGAATAGTAGTATTTTGTACTAGTTGTCCAATTGTGCTGTGCAATTCAATGCTTCCATGCCAAGTTAGAAGTATGACTTCTGCTTGACTGGAATTAGCTGATAATTCCCCATTTTTACCATCTGTAAGTCATATATTTGAGGAGGAACTAGGGAGGAAGACAACTACTCTTCAATAAATGCTTTTTGATATGTTGTCATCAGTAGGGATGCTGACATTGCTACTTCTCAAAGTCCTCTAGTAACGGGGGGGCTGAAGGAGACAGCTTGGCATATTCAGTGCCTTGTGATTCGTGATGTCCATCCTATTTTGCAACATACTGAAGAATCATAGTCACATGGTTCTTAATACTGAATTTGAAAAATTGTGCAGGATAGTCTTCAGTTACAACAATGATGCATGAGCATAAAAGATAGAATTTCCAAGTGAGGATTATTTAACTATCACTTGTTTTTGAGTGCTTAACAGTTGCAGTTTTAGGAGCTGGTGTTGGAAGGGTTTACACACACGCTTCTCTGTTACTAACCTATGGTTAAATCTGTTTAGCATACGTAGAGTTTAGGCCATTGAACTAGGATTAGAGAGGTGTGGATTAAGTATATCAATAGTATTTTAGCTGGATTCTTAAATGTGCATAAGTACGTATGTATTTAGATTTTTAAGAGTGTTTCTCACTCATGTAAAGGGTTCTTCAGTCGTCTGTAGTGGAAGTATGAGAGACAATCAACATAAAGCGAAACAGAAGAAAAAAAAGAAAAAAACCCAAACCAAACAAAAAAAACAAATAAGCAAAGAAACAACACCATTTCCCTGCCCAGCCCTGCAAAACCCACCACCACTCCAAAGCTTACACTATGAGGACATCAGAGAGGTGGAATACTCTCTGTTCCTAGGGCTTTTGAGGACTTGTTTGGATAAGCCCTGAGTAACCTGATCTGACCTCATAGCTGAACCTACTTTGAGTGGGAGATTTGATGAGAAACTTCCGAAGGCCCCTTCCAGCTTGAATTATCCTCTGATAGCATTGCCTATAGAATTAAGTAGTATCTGGTAGGTGTACAGATACTGCATTGATCTCTTCTGTAACATCCCCTCCTGCTGCTGCATGGCATATGAGTGTAAATTCTTCCTTATATAGCTTTAGCTTAGTGCTAAAAGCACTTAGTGCTTAATACGTTTTAAATATTAAATGTAATTAGTATTAAATAATTATTTTTCCTTTTCTGCATGTGTAAGAAATATATATGGCTATATGACATATATATGTTATGACATAAATACAACTTTTTTTTTTTTATTTTTAACATTAAAATTACTATCGTGTTTGCAGCTACAAACAAAATAAGCCTTAATAGAACCTTGCACTTCTAATCTTCATAGGTGACTGTCAGCCTCTGGATGTCTCTTCTGTACATCATAACAACACATTTTTGAAGTACTATGTATCATTGCTGGGGTATGGTTTTTATGGAGATATATTAAAAGATAGCGAAAAGAAGCGGTGGATGGGTCCGATGAGATACGACTACTCAGGTAACTTGTGTAATTATTACATTCTTTTGTCAGCATGTAAACATATTGGAGCAGTTGATGTGCTCTGTCCAAACCAAACTTCTCTGAAGATTTTAAACATAAGAGGCAGGCTGAACCAAATTTTAAACTCCTTGTGGTACCAAGTACATCGGATGACATTACGTAAAGTTCCATAACTTGGGGGGATGATATTAACAGTGTGCTCATTGAAGTTGTGTTGAATTTGACTATATAGCACAGTTAATAATTTAACTGACAGTTAATTTTTAAAGTATTTTATGAGCTTTATGAAGAACTAAAAAGTTTATATTGAACTGTTATAAATGATGTTGGAAGCAACTCTAATTCAGATTTCTTTAATAAGCTTTTTTATTAATAAAATTGCTAGCACTGTTCTGTGGTGTTAATAGAAATGTCTTGTTGTGTGTCACCTAGTGATAGCTGCCTAAAAAGTAATATATTTTCTGTGCTAATCAATTTTACTTTCTTTCCAATCAGTTAGAGAGAGATAGGCACTCCTCTCTTGGATGTTCAGAATGGATTGTTACTTTTGTCCTTCCAGCAATGATTATAGAGAGAGCTGAGTTAGCTAATATTTGGACAAATCCTGTGGTACTGGAAGGTATTTTTTGCCTTCTGTGACTTGTTTTGGGTTAGGAAAAGAAGATACAAAAACAAAATTTAAGTAGTGTAGGCTACTTTTGAGATTCAGCAGTGATGTACAGCTAAAATTTTTAGTTGGCTCTCAAAGGTGTCAAGCAAAATAATGGCACTATTGGCAAATGTTAGTAAGTTGCAGGAGGGGGGTATTTCCTTGTCCTTTACAGTCTAAAACATTATAACACAAAGAGCTGTGAGCTTGAGGAGAGCAATTATTGTTTTGAAGTCCTTAGAGAAAGAAAGAGAGGAACAAACAAGGGATGTATGAAGAGGTGTTCCAAATGTGGATTTATAATGACTTAATGCTACTTAATACCTTTTTTATGCAGGCTTCAAGACTTTTCTTTTTCATCATTATTACGAAGGAACAATTTCTTTTCAACCAGCAAAACATACACTAGGATCTCCACGAGATAAAGATAGCTGCAGAACAGGGTAAGCTAATGTTCATCTCTGGATATTTGACATGAACTATTTGAAAAGGCCTGTACATAAATAGAAGTCACAGAAATGTTTTTAACATCAAAACACTTACTCTGAAAGAAACAAGCTTTTAAAAAAGTTTATTGACTCATTAAAGAGAACACCTCATTTTATCAGGTCAGTAAACAAAAATGTAATAAATTTTGTTTGCTGGTGTCCATCATCCCCCCAATTTTAAAGGAAGCAGTGTAGAACAGCACCATACCCAGTTATAAGATGCTGAGGATCCTATGCTGTGTTACTGCTAATAAAAGAAAAGTCTGGATGCTTCATAGCTTCTATAAATGGAAATAACTATTCAAAAATTCTCAAATGTTCACATTGTAATTGCATCTAGCAATTTTAGCAATTGTTTTAGTGCCATGATAACAGCTGGCATGGCTTGTCCTGAGGATAGGTCCTTTCAGGAACCAGCCTATTTAGTCTTTTTTATAGACTATTACTATGCTATATAAATTCTGTGTGATATTCTTCGCTTGTTTCTCCAATCAGGGGGTCTACCTTAATGTCCCAGTGTTCCTTCCTTTCTCTTTGTTTTCACCTGCTTGAAGTTATGGAGTAGAATTTCTTACTCTTCTTTATATATGAAGCTATCGGAGATACAGTAGTTGTCACAGCAGCAAGCAGCACAGCAGGATACAGAGGAGCCAGAAACTGCGTAGAATTTATTGAGACTCTGCTGTAACATGCTACAGATCACGGTCTCCAGCACTAGCTGGAGCAACTGTCCTGATCCATCAGATACCTTGATACAGGGGAAGCTCCAGAGGGAGAAAGCTGTCACCCAGGTTTCAGTCAAGGAGTAAAGAGCGCCTGGTGCCTCACTGGGGATTTTGTACATCCTGATAATTGCTGGAAGGGCAATAGGGCTGGGCACAAGCAATTTAGGAGAATCCTGGAGTGTGGTGATGACATTGATCATGCAGATGAGTGACAAGTTGACTAGGAGAAATGCTCTGCTGGTCTTCTTACAGAGAAGTTGGGGATGTGATGATTGAGGGCAGTCTTGGTAGCTGTGACTGAGAGATTATAGAGTTCAAAATCCTGAGAGAAGTGAGCAAGACAAAAAGTAGAATTGCAACCATGAACTAAGAAGAGCAGATTTTCAGGAATCTTGACAAGATCCCATGCGAGACTGCTCTGGAGGACAAAGAGGCCCAGGGCACTTGATTGGTACCTCCTCAGAGCACAAGAACTGTCCATTCTGATATGCAGAAACCTGAGTAAACATGATAGAAAACCAGCATGGATGAGCAAGGATCTGAGAAGAAAACAGAAGGTGGAAGCGGAATGCGTGACTTTAGAGGAATGCAGACATTGCCTAAATGTGCAGGGATGGGACTGAAAAAGCCAAAACTTGGGTGGAGTTGAAATCAGTGAGGGATGTGAAGGGTGTTACTTTGTACGAAGGGATCCTAACAAAAGGCTAAAGGTACTGTAGGCCTGCTGCTTGGTTGTATGGGGGAGCTAGTGATAAAAGATATGGAAGAGGCTGGGAAATCCCTCCTTTGCCCCAGTTTTCACTGATGCAGTCTGCTCCCAGGGCTTACAGGTCCCCAAGCCTGTGGATGAGGGGGAAATAGTGGATGTTACATATCTTGATTTTAGCAGGGTCTTTGGTTTCCTGTAATATTCTTAAAACCAAATTGATGAGGTGTGGACTTGATAAGTGGATGGGTGGAAAACTGGCTAGACAACTTAGAAAGGTTGTGAGTTCAAAGTCCAGCTGGCAGCCAGTTACTAATGGTGTCACTCAGGGATCCATACTGGGGCTAATACAGTGCAACATCTTTATTAATGACTGGGATGGTGACAGAGTGAGCTCTCAGCAGTTTTATGGATAATACTGGATTGTGAGGAGTGCTTTACATGTTGAAAGTCAAGGCTGCTGTTCAGAGGGACCTTGGTGGGCTGAAGAAATGGCTGATAGGAACCTCCTGAAGTTCAGGAGAGGCAAATGTCACGTACCTGGGGTGGAATAGTCCCATGCAACAGCACTGACTGGGCACTGACTGGCTGGAAGGCAACTCCGTGGAAAAGAACTTTGGGATCCTGGTGGACAGCAGCTGTGCCCGAGTCAGCAGTGTGCCCTTGCAGCAAGGAAGGCTCAACTGTATATTGGCCTTTCTAGGCAAAAGAGAAGCCAACAGGTCAAGAGAAGTGATTCTTCCCCTGTACTTAGCACTTGTGAGGTGAAGGACTGGTTCCAGTATGTCAATATCTTCCAATATTTGACTGCTCTAACAGTGAAACAGGTTGCCCAGAGGTCTTGTGGACTCTACGCTGGCAGATATTCAAAACTTGACTGAACAAGACACTGAACAATCCTGATCCTATAAGACCAGCTTTGAGCAGAGGCTTGGACCACATCAGAGGTCCCTTCCAACCTATGTGATCTTCTGGCTCTGTGATGCTGTTATTTCTGACATCCAGTAATCTTCAGCACTGTACTTAAGTACCTGTACTGCCTGCAGGGCTATCCTGAGTCATGCTACATCAGGGTTGTCAGTGCTGTGCTACATCTTGTGGTGGGGGGAAAGTCCTGCAATGATTGGGTAAAACAAAAAAATTAAACTGAATAGTAGTTTTGTTTTCAGGAACCGAATGGTGTTTTTGTTTTCAGGTGTCACATTTGCAAGAAAAGTGAGCAACAGCTGGCAGAACAGCAGAAGGAATCTGGATTAAAACATGAAGGTAATTTGTCGTAAAAAGTAGGATAGTGTAGTATTACACAAAATATTATTTTTCAGAATATGTCAGTTCAAGTGTGTGTGTGTGGTGTGGTGTGTTTTATATGAGTTACTAGATAATCCATTGTTTCTTTAAGGAAAATACATGTAAATATGTGAAAATGTATGGTGTCCTCTGCTACTCAAACCTCAGAAAGTTCTGGTAAAATTATACTAATCACTTGTATATTTCAATGTGTTGGGTTTCTTGTCTTTAGGAAAGATACATTCTGTGAGCTAGGACTCTGTTCTTTTTGTGAGGAGGACTTAACTGATAAACTGTGAGGTAGTATAGAAGGAAACAGTTCATTAAGGTAACTTTTGGAATAGATCAGGATTAAAAATTTCTGTTTGTTAGCACAAAAGTCACCCTATGTAAAGCTGTTTATTAAATAAATATGAGGCACTGAACCTGGAACAACTAATAACTGATCTAGTGAACTGAAGTATTTCTGTGCAATACCCCACCAATACTCAGTATAAATGATAAATGAGATTTCTTCAGTTATGCTATCCTTACTCTCTTTCTTCCTCCCATTCCAACCCCTGCACACAGTTCCATGGATTTTTTTTTTTTATGGGCATAGCTTTTCCTTCCTTTTGTTAAAACAACTGTTAATATACTGGATTCTGTGCAGTCATCCTCCTAGCTGTATCTCTTGGACTACTACATCCTAATAAGAAGTACTGATAGTGATAGACTTGTGGCCTTGCTTGAATAAGATATGCAGATTCAGTTGGCCAAGTTTCGCCGCTGGTCTCAGTCATTTTGGATAAACCCATCTTGAACAGCATGTAGCCTTCCCACCAGCACTTTCTTCTGCTTTTATTCTCCTTTTTTCTTTTGTGGGTGTTTTGTTTGGTATTTTTTTGTTTTGTTATGTTTGGGATTTTGGATTTTTGTGGTTTGGTTTTAGTTTGTTTTTTTTTTTTAAATCTGCTGTTTTGTTAGTTTTGATCCAGCAAAGGAGCAAAGCCAAAAGAAAGCTACAGGTTAGTGAGCAATCAAGACTGCTTTAGCCAGCATTGCACAAGACATTATGCAGATGATTATGTAGTACTTTGTTCACTTAAATCCATTTTGCTTCTGGTAGCTGGCTTTCTTTGCAGTCCAGTCCCTCTCCATGCACTACTGGTAAGCAAACAATAACAGTCAGCTACTCCTGATTTGCATTAAAAAGGATTTTAAATCGCCACCACAGATAAGCTTTTTACTCAGCAGGATATATTGGCTGACTCCTTCATTGTGCCTATTTGGTTTGTGTACAATTCAGATACGTTTAGAAGGATCCTTGCATTGACTGTCACTGAACATATTTCTTCGTATTCTGCAGAAGTCTGTGTGCATGTGCTGAGTAAATTTTGAGTGCTAGCACTTTACGCTGATTTCAGCAACTTGCAGTGTATATATGCACAATAGACAGTTGAGTGCCATTTACGCTCTCCCTGCTTATGATTGCTCTATTGTATGAAAGATAATTTGGGTAAATAATTTGTGTTATTACAGTGATGCACCCTGCAGAATGGTTATGAAAACAGTTGGTCATTTAAAATGTGATAAATACCCTGACTTTTTTTCTTACTTGAACAGTGAGGCTTTTTTTGAGCAACATGCTGAAATTTATATTGAAGGGTGCTTTTCCACCAGGTGAAAACAGTCTATTACAGTAACATATATAAGCATTCTACCTTAAGTAATTTGAGACATTTATTACGGTGAGCATACTTCAAAAGTTAACACATATCTAGACACACTACAGTCTAAATTATAAATGCTTCTCAGATAAAAAAAGGATTTATCAGTAAAGGGTGTTGTTTTCATTTTGTTGGTTTTATATCAGAAAATGCCTGGTTTTCTTGTAAATAAGCACTTGTATAGTTCTGGACACAGATGTTTCCAGTTCCAGTAGTTTATGTTCTGTTCAGTTACCTTCATCTCGGAGCAGGGCCTCATCATTTGCCTACAGGCTGAACAAAGTCATTTGTAGTTTGACATTTAAGTCTTTCTCATCTCTCTCTAAGATACACATTTTGAATCTCATTTAAATTATTTCTTTCTGTAATGTCCTGTTTGAAAGCAACACAAAAAGATCAGCAGTAAAGCAAGCAATACTAAGACCACTCTGGCAAATGATGTGAAAATGTTGAATTTAAGAGCTCCTTTTTTTATTGTTATTACTGACTTGTTTATCAGGAGATAGAGAGGATAGTCTAGATGGAAGAAGAAAAAATGTTTTGTTTCTTTTAAGCCTTTTGTCACATTATAATCCTGCTCTTTTTTTCCTGGAATTCTGTTTTTCTAGGTTCTGTTACTAAAGGGTGGATAGTAAGAAGCTGAGTCTAGAGGAGGGCCACAAAGATGCTCAGAGGGCTGGAGCACCTCTCCTATGAAGACAGGCTGAGAGATTTGGGGTGGTTCAGCCTGGAGAAGAGAAGGGTCCGGGGAGACCTTAGAGCAGCCTTCCAGTACCTAAAGGGGCCTACAGGAAATCTGGAGAGGGACCATTTACAAGGGCATGGAGTGACAGGACAAGGGGTAATGACCTTAAGCTGAAGGAGGGGAGATTTAGATTAGGTATTGGGAAGAAATTCTTGCCTCTGAGGGTGGTGAGGCACTGGAACAGGTTGCCTGGAGAGGTTGTGGATGCCCCCTCCCTGGAAGTGTTCAAGGCCGGGTTGGATGGGGCTTTGGGCAACCTGGTCTAGTGGAAGGTGTCCCTGCCCATGGCAGGGGGTTCGAACTAGATGATCTTTGAGATCCCTTCCAACCAAAACCGTTCTGTGATTCTGTAAGTTCCAACAAATAAAAATTTAAGGAGGCAAGAAAAGTTCAAAGGGCAGAGAACAACTACAGAATACTGTCCAAACTTTTTTCCTTTTTTTTTTTTCTTCTTTTTCTGATGTATAAAGCCTGGAAAAAGTCAATTCAAAATGAATGCATCATAGACTTTAGGTCCAAAATTACCTAGACAATTGTAATAATGATTCTCTAAAGTAAATGTGAAGTTCCTAAAACTAAGACAGTAAAGTATATCAGAATTTCAGGACATGAAATACATAGCATAATGTCATCTATAGTCCCATCAAAGAAGCACCTTGAAAATAACTACCCTGAGTCATCTCTTCACTTTTTGTCTTTTATAATTTGTGGCATTGAGGCAGATTTAGAAACCAAATACTAAGCCACTGTCTTTGCATCATTGTTTATTTACAATTAATATGTTGAGTAAGAATAAAATTTTTTACAAAGTTAAAAATGCACCTGAACTTTGACACTTTTACAAGAGTTGTAACTTGCCTCCATCTTTTCCCTGTCTAATGTTTTGTGGGTTTACCCAAATAGCATTGATCCTGAATTTGACATGTGTATGTCAGAAATGCTGAGCAGTTTTAGTAGATAATCACAGTCTGTGAAGGAAGAAAGCAACTTTCTGTTAGTATATGAAAAATAGATTCTTTTAATGCAGTTTATTTTAGATGTGTATTGACAGTGCATGAATCTGCCCAGTAAAAACTTTTAAGTTGCTGACAATGATTGCCTTTTAGCGTTCGTGTGAATAGATGAAATAATAACCTATCTCCATGCTTTTATTGATGTGTTTCAGAAGATGAAGAAGAATGGAGGGTTATTAAAGGAAAATTTCTAGCCATCAATGCAGTAAATATGAGCTGTGCCTGTCCACGAAGTCCCAAAGGTCTTTCACCAGCAGCTCATTTGGCTGATGGTTCAGCTGACCTCATTCTAGTTCGTAAATGCTCCAGATTTGATTTTCTACGGTATCTTGTCAGACATACAAACCAAGATGATCAGGTGTGTATTCCCTTTGACAATGCGTTCTCCGGAGTCAGTCTAAATTGTAAATATCGATGTTCTTGTATGAGAAAAAGAACATCTACCAAGCAGGTTTGTTTGGGTTTTTAAAAAAAAAAAAACACCAACACATTTTGGGTGACATAATCTCAGCATGTGTACCATTAAAAAATAAATTATTTTAGCTAAGTCAAGTCTTTGGCCATGAATTCTAACAAAATTCAACTTTTGCTAATTGAATTCTGTTACATAATATTTTCTATATGTTTATTGTTTGGACAATATTTAAAGTGATTTTATCACAATTGTGCCTCCACGTATTTGTCATGAAAAACTGCTCACAGTAGTATAACGTAGAAGATCTAGTGAAGCATAACAAATCCCTTTTTATAAACTATATAAAAATGTGGTTTAGAAAAAAGTTACCAAAACTGCAGTTTGATTGTAAACCTCAGGCTTTTAGCAGAATTTTAATACACATACATGACTAGGATAAGAGCTTTATGTGTTCAGATTCAAAATTACTCCTTGCATACGTTGTAGCTGGCAAGATAAACTACAAGGGAAGATTCATCATTGCTTTGGATTGTAGTATCTGCTGAAAGCAGAGCTGTGGCTGTGAATATACACATTTAACATTTGTCACAACCTGGCATTATTAACATGTTCTGGAAATTATCTGAACAATGGACTAATGTCATATCTAGTTATAAAAGCAATAATAAATCTCACTTGTTTATGATGCTATTCTTCCTCATCTGTATAGCTTCTCTTTCCTGTATTCCCTCATACCCTTTCCTGGGACATTGTGTTTGTGTCTGTGTTCCTCCTTACTGCTATTCTCAGTCTCCTCTTCTTCCCTTCACTCCTTCCCACTCACTGTTCCCTTGATATTTTTGATTATTTGAAGCTTTCCCTGGCTACCTTTCAAATTGGCTTCAACATTTATCAAGAGGCTAGATTCTGCTTAGACTAGAGACACGAGAGCGTTCATGGGTGGCTCTGTGCAGCTGTGGATACTAGTTTTTGCAGCTAAGCTGTTTGGACTAGCACTCTGCTTAGGGAGCCTCATTGAATCCATGAGCCACAGCTTCCAAGTGTGGAGTTTGACAACTTCACAGTTTATTTATGGTTAAAAGCTGATGGAATTTAAGACCTAGGAGATCCCTTCAACTCTGATGCTTTTTGTGATTGCCACTGTGGTCATTCTCCTTCCAGTGCTTCCCCACTGTTTCTCTCTGGGGTATGTTAGTTTTGCAGTGTAGATTAAATGCAAGGTTGTATGTATGTCCTCACCCCAGACTACTGTCTAATAATAGTGGGAAACCCTGTTTGAAAACTTAAGAAAATGTGAAAAGAAAAAGGAAGCAAAAGGTGACTGTACATTAATACAGACTAGTTTCTTGGTAAACTTTTGCTTCCTTGCCACCCTCCTCCCATAGATGCTCACAGACATACTCCTTTGCTAAATGACATGTCTATATTTATTACAGCTTGCTAAATGTTTAAGTCTCTATCAGTCGCTTTCAAGGCGGGTCAGGGCACTCTCTAATTTGATTGTTCCTTTAATTTACGAAGGTTTTTTTTTTTAAAGCATTTGTACAATATTGTAGTGTAAATCTACAACCTGTGTTAATAACAGCAATCTTGTAATTGTCCTACTTTTTCTAGCTCAATTAACTAGTTAAAATTATCTTTGTTTTGTTGGAATGTAATAATATTGCCCTCTAGTCTTATTTTCGTATACACCCAGCTCTCTGATGTGATCACACTGCTGTGGAATTCTCACCTTCAGGGCATTCTTCCAAATGTAGAAACAGAGGGCTTTCAGAAGAGCCCATGTGTCTTAAACACTGTAGCTGAACAGGTCCTGAGGATGGTACAAAGATTCAATCCAAACCTTTTTGACTTGGATTTCATGTTAAAATAGTTTTAATAGGGTTTTTTAATAGTTTTTATACCCCGTTTACTCATAATCTCAGAACGTGTTACCCGATTATAAAGTGGTAGTATTGCAGCTACTTGAAGACCACTGAAAAGTGAGGTTCCGCTTTGGCTTTACTGTTTCTGACTGGTGAATTTTGTTTTAAAAAACTGCACTCTATGCCTCAGGTAAGCTTCTCTAGAAAATTGGAGCGGACAGACTTTCTTGAATACAAAATGCTGCATGCTGAGTTGCTTTACACATCAAATGTATTTAACTAATTGTAATTGCCTGTTTTGATTTATTATTTTTTTCTTTGTAGTTTGACTTCTCATTTGTAAATGTTTATCGGGTGAAGAGTTTTCAATTTACATCAAAACTTTCAGAAGACAATGAGAGCAATGTCATGGACATAGGAAAGAAACGTTTTGGCCACTTCTGCCGAGATCATCCATCCTGTTGCTGTAATGCTGCTAATACCACCTGGAACTGTGATGGAGAAACTCTGGACAGTTCAGCCATTGAAGTGAGGTAAGCATCATTTTTTCTCTCCATATACCAGAAAACATTAAGCTTTTTCATAGATTTTAAAGATGCTTATAAAGACATCCCAAAAAGGTGCCTCTGCATAGCAAATTTTAGTCTTCTGATAATAAACTTAATTTTTTGTTACTCTTTTGAGTCCTTTGCAGAGAATATTCCAACTGTCTATATTGTAAATGATCACTGACTGAGACAGATGGATGGCCCTACCTTTGCAGTCCTGCTTACTGCTTAGGAACTGGTATTACCTGCTTGAAGTGCTGAAGGTGAAGGTGGTGTTGGGAGGATTCTTTTTAAATGAGTGCAGAACCTCCTTACACTGAGTACTAGCTTTTCCTATTAGGTTTAAATAGGCATCTTTGTCTTAAAAAAATACTGAGTATTTCCCATACTTTGTGGGTTTTGGCACACAGCATGATCTTATATCCAGCCTTGGTGTATGGAGAAAGAAGTTTGCGGTTGTGCAAATAATCAAATTAGAAGGGAATAGAGGTTTGTGAATTTTGAAGGGCTTTTTTTCTTTTCTGTTTGGGGTTTTTTTGTTGATTGTTTCTGTTTGTTGTTTTTAAAACAAAAGGAACGAAAAACACAACAGAAAATATTTACATGCAAGTGTGTTCCATTTAAACATAATCACTTAGCAGTCCAAAGTGATTTTTATAAATATTGTATATTGTATAAGATCAGCTCATCTAATTGCTCTGTAGAACTTTCTGTGTGGAAAAGAGTAACAGAAGTGATGGATCCTTGAAAGCATCCAGCCTTCTTTGCAGGGGAGGATTGTATCAGGAAAGAGAGTGCGGTTTCTGTAGTCTGGAGCAAGGAACTTTGTCCAACTGCTTGAAATTCATGGATTATTAGAATTAAATATGTAGTACTCATTTCTTATTAATTGATTTCCATATTTTTCAGGGTTCACTGCCAGTTAATGAAACTATTTGCAAGGGGAATCGAGGAAAACGGTAAAGATGAAGCTGCCTACAGCCAGAGTAGCACTGAACAATTACTATAGACATTGCTCCTCCAATGAGGAGAAGAAAAACTAAAAGCTCAAGGAAATTGAGTAAACATGCATTTTAGTCAAACTGACGTGTTTTAAAATTTTAGATTTTTTTTTATGGCTTCAGTAGAGTTTTAGACATCTTATTGCATTGTGTCTTTTTTGTATTGCATTGTGTCATTTTTTTAAAAAACATTGTACTCATTAAAATATATCTTGAAGCAATGTAATTTAAGTTGTTAGAAAAGAGAGAATTGGCGTATATATGTATTCACAATGACTGATAAATTCGCTGTGCTTTTCTAGAGAGCTAATTTAGCAGTTGTGTTGCAATAATATCTAAATGTTATAAAACATAGGACTTCGAATTGTCATCGAACCAAGATATCAAGACAAGATATTTTCAGTGTCTGAGAAGATGTTTTCTACTGGGAGTATTACGTAGTTGCATGTGGCTTAAATGCTGGACAACAGTGTTGTCATTCTCATGGGTTTTTTTAGTAAATCTTTGATTTTATAATTCTGATTATACCTTGCAACTTATCAATGCAATTTAAACACACATTCCTGGCTTTAAGTAATAACAATAAGAGTTTAAAAATACTTTGACACATAAAAGCACATCTGTATACAGATCATACCTTATCCTATATATTCTATTTAAAAAAGCTTCCTTGCATGATGCTTTTTGGGATTATAAAGGGGTTTATGACTGTTTGGATGATACCAAATACCACACACAGCAACTGAAGTAGGATACTTATAATACCAGGAAGGCACAGGCAAAGGAAAATATAAATATCTTCTGAAACACCAGCAAGTTTTAATTTTTTTTAAAATATCTAAAGCTAACATATGAAAAGCTTCCCTCTTTGGTACGCAATTCTTTGGACGTTCTACTATATACGTTAAAATGTCTTTGCAAAATAAGATGTTGGAATCTTAAGTTTAAAAATATGATTTGATGATTGAAAGTTTTTTAAATAATGTTTATTTAACTGAATATGAAACAAAATAATTTGTTTTGTGAAGTCAAGGGAAGAAACTGGCATCTGATAAATAATTAATTCACTGTGCTGATTTGTTTTTATAGCAGGAAACATTAGACTATCGTGTATAGCTATGGAGTGATTATTTAAGTTGTGTATGGATTTATGTATTGACACACACATGTTCTTTGTGTAGGCTTGGTGCTAAATTTATTCTGGTTTGAGGATCAGAAGTTAGCCCCTGCTGTCTTTTCTTAAGTGTGTAGTTCTCTTTAAAACTTTTTTTTTGGCTGAAACAGCTAATGATTCTCTATTCATGTTTATTTATTGGCAATTCTGCATTCAGTTTGTATTAGTTTTATGTCTCTCTCATATTTGCTCAGCGTAAGCCATGGTGATTGGTCAGTTTATTACTGAAGCACTTGAAATTGTTGTAAATGGCTGATTTTTTTTTCTATTGAAATTATTTACATTCCAGTTTTGTGTAATCTGAAAATGGTGTGCTATATCTTTGCTACGAAGTGTTATTCATATTGCTCTATATGACAAAAAGCACTTGCAAATGATATTTGCTTAAAGGACAGTCATACAAAGTTTAGGATCTGGTTTTTGTTTTGTAGTATTTCAGGGAAATACTTGAATACTTTTCCAAAAGTACTGCTGTTTACTTATTAACGCAGTGAGTTGAAATGTTGATTGATCCAATGTTTTTCAGACATTTGTAACATAAGTGTTATGTGTACTGTATTTTAAAGCCATGTTTAATAAGTGAAATAGTACTTTGGACCTAAGAACCTCACTGAAAATGAGATTATGCAGTTCTACCAATGCAGATATTTTTTGCAAGTGTCATTTATTTAAGAAGTTCTATAGTTACTTTGGTCTATCCATGACTTTTGTGAGAAAACCCAGACTTCAAGTTACGGTAATTCTTGTGCAGGATATGGTGGTGCACGCACAACTCACCAACAGATGAGGTCATTTATGAGGCATGGCAGCTATCCAGATCACATTCTTGTAAATGAGGAGTAAATACCGACTGGTGCTCTCCATCAGTTTACTAGCAAGTAATGAGACCCTTAGTTGAAAAATGGAGGCTTAATCTAGTTGTGAATGTATACTGAAATCCTCTGAATGTTTTTAATATCTGAAACTGAGTGCTTGGTGTTTCCAAAGAAAGCCACAGTGAAAGCCTCCTCTCTGAGAAACAAGCCACCAGAAAAGGAAAGATTGTTCTGTAGTATGATAATGAAGTGTGAAGTAAATAATAAAGATGTTGCAACATAATAAAAAGAAAAGGTCTTAGGTAATAGAAAAGCTGCATAGTTGCATTTGAATAATTCTATTTGTAGCATATTGTACTAGCAAAGCACTGTGAGTCATATGACACGTCCAGTTTTTAAGAGAGCTGCATCAGTAATGTCTGCTTACCTTTTAATTCTAGGTTGTTTTTTTTTCTCTGAATGTAGTCTCAGTATGGAAATTATGTATAGGAAAAACAAGTTTGATTTTTCTTTTTTTCTCAATCTTGCTGGCTTCAAGATTAGAAAATGTGTTCTGTTTTATGACACCTAGGGCATTTCATTGAAAAAATAAAATTATGTCATACAGCGGTACAGTGGTTTTCTTCTTTTCACATCTTGATTTGAAAAAATATCTACCTTTGTTTTGCAGAAATCTGGCAGTAGTGTGCTCAGTGTAACCAATGTGGGCAGGTTAAATCAGGTGGAGAAGTAGTTCATGAGCTTCCACGTGGGTTGACCACAGCTTTGTAGCAAAGTGTGAGTGTGAACAAACACTGAGAGTGAAGGAGGGCGATTAGTGAAGCGGGACTTAACACTGAAACTAAGCAACTCTACTGAGGGAAACAGCCTGGGAGTGGGGAGAAGAAACTTAGTTATAATGCAAGGATTTAGAGTTATTTATTATGGAAAAATATAAGCTACAAAAAGTGAAAGAAAACTACTGTTCTAAGCAGCATGAAATATCTATTATACTGTAAATAGATGGGGGGTTTAGAATTTCATTGCAGTAATTATTACAGATGCAGTACATGTTCTAATAAGAAGTAAACCACGTTCATTGCAGATGAACGGTGGGCACAGAGGAGAACATGCTTTTTGGCACTGTAGAGACTTCAGCTTTTGAAGTGTATTGGGTTTATGTGGCAAGGTTTTGGTAGCTGGGGGTGCTGCAGGGGTGGCTTCTGTGAGGAGACACCAGAACCTGCCCCCATGTGGGAGAGAGATCCAGCCGGCTCCAAGACGGACCTGCCACTGGCCAAAGCTGAGCTGATCGGCAGCGTTGGTAGCACTTCTGTGATAGCATATTTAAGAAACTGTAAAAAACATTGCACAGCAGCTGTGGAAGAAGTGAGGGGGGAAATAGAGAAACAGCTTTGCAGACGCCAAGGCCAGTGAAGAAGGAGGGGCAGGAGGTGCTCTAGGCACCAGAGCAGAGATTCCCCTGCAGCCCCTGGAGAAGACCATGGCGAGGCAGGCTGTGACTCTGCAGCCCATGGGGGATGATGGTGGAGCAGATACCCACCTGCAGCCTGTGGAGGACCCAGGTGGATGTGTCCTGAAGGAAGCTGCAGCCTGTGGAGAGCCCATGGAGCAGATTTCCTGGCAGGAGCTACAGATCTGGAGAGGAACACAGGTGAGAGCAGGTTTTCTGGCAGGAAACGTGGCCCATGGGGGACCTGAGTGGGAGAAGTTCATGGAGGAGGAAGGAGCAGGAGAGATGAAGTGTTACAAACTGACCACAACCCCCATTTCCCATCCCCCTGTGCCGCTCAAGGTGGGGGGAGGAGGTAGAGGAGTCAGGAGTGAAGTTGTGCCTGGAAGGTGAGGAGGGAGGAGGGGAGAAGGTGGTTTTGGTTTTGTTTTTATTTCTGATTATCTTATTCTGTTATTAATTGGCAATTAGATTATTCTTTCCCAAGTCAAGTCTGTTTTGCCCGAGTGTAATTGCCAAGTGATCTCCCTGTCTTTATCTCGACCCGTGAGCTTTTCATCGTATTTTCTTACGCTGTCCTGCTGAGGAGGGAGAGGCACAGAGCGGCTGGGTGGGCACCTGCCCGGCAGCTGAGGTCAACCCACCGCGTGGAGTTATGCACCAAGGCAATGGTGCAGGGACGTCTTATGGCAGGAGCGGGGAGACGGTATGTAGAATCAGAAACTGCTCTGAACACCTCTGTCTTGTAATTCAAGCATTATTTCCCTAGAACTCCTACATAATCCCTATGAAGTAAATGAATAATAGGAATTAATAGTTTTTATTCTCATTAGTCATATTGCTCTTATTTCAAATTTTCAACAGGATAGTTAAGTACATTTAATAAATTCTAGCTGGTGTTTAAGTTATAGTAAAAGAATTCTGTCCATAATGAAGTGACAGTCTCCCCAGACTTCTCTTACCCACTGACATGCACATGATGTACATCTGGCAAAGGCTTATGCATGTTCTTAATTAATGTGTGACTAGTCCCATTAATTAGAAGGGGGTGGGGCATTCCTTCTGCAATCAGTCATGCCTTTCAAATCCTCTGCAATGGGAGGATTAACAACTGGGGGTTTATTCCATTTCCTACTGCTTCAAAATGATTCCTAATATGTAGCTACCAAAATTGCCAACAAGAGGTTGTCTTCAAAAGATGTTTGGTCCTTTAAGACTCTTACAGGTCTGAAAGGGTGACTTGATCTTATTGGTAACTGTCACCTAAAATGCAGTTTTGTGCCTCATTTCATAGGAATCCTCCAGCAAGAAATAAAATGAATACAGGTTTCTTTTCTCTTTTTTTTTTTTTTTTTTTTTTTTTTGCATGTAGAGAAGACTTCAGTAGGGTAGAACAGGAAAAAATAGAACGGGAAAAATAATTATTCATAAAGGAAAAATACTGAAAAAATTACAGAAGCAATGCAAATTAAAAGATCTATGGAGACCAAATTCTGGAAAGGATGAAAGAGAACAACTGCAAAACAAATTTTAAAAAGTAAAATAAAACAAGGAATAGGAAAACAAAATACAGATTTTTTAAAAAATTATTTTGCTGGAAGGCATTGCCCAGACGTGTACTTTAACTGCACAATGAAGCTAGCACTAAAGGTTTGAGTAGATTGCTAGAAGTTTGACTATTTACAACTCGTAGACAGAATAAAAGCTTTATCACTGTTGTGAAGACATATTTCTAAAAAAATATTGCGTCGTGCTCTGTATCCCTGCTCACAAACTTTACCAAAATAGCAGCATCGCTAGGAGAGGTGTTAAAGGGGAATTGTAAAAGCAGCTTCCTGAATGACTGTTCGATTTAATCTGCCAAATATTTATTTTTCATGTTAATATTTAGCAGCGGTGATTTAGGAGAGGGGAGATTGGGCAGCAGGAAGAAATGCTCGGTTAGTACTTCAGTGCTGCTGAGGTTAAGGATAGCAACTCACACCAGCTAAGGGTCTGCCCCATGGACCTTGTAACATCACTGGAAGTTCCCACAGAAAATGATTGCATACGGGAATATCTGTGCCGTTCCTGGTGGATGTTTGTGTAACCTGTTCTTTTGAGCTTTCAGTGATGTATTTTCTACAAAGTAGTTTAACTATCGGAACAGATTGCTTAAAGATTTTTATAGTTAGAAAACTTTGGCTACTTGCTTGCTGTATTTCAGCGTGCTTGCTCTGTCTTCGGTGGGCACAGAGAACAGCTCATTCCCTTCAGGGAAATTCCCTACCTGTGCTGTTGTGTTCACTCAGTCTTCTGGTCTTTGCCTAAACAGCGTTAATATTCAGATAGAGATGGAAAAGCCATGATATTTGAGCACATATCAATATAAAGAAAAACTGCTCGAAGCTGATTTCTGTTTGCCACCAAAGAAGGGACTCTATAGAAATACAGCTGGTATTGGCACGGTTGCTCCAGAAAAGGAATGAGTATCTGCATAAAATCTTTAATCGAATCAGATACTGTTAGTTCCTAGATATCATGTTTTCACAGAATGCTGGCTAAAGCTCTGATGAATGCATTTAGAGGACGTATCTCCCCTCAGTAATACCTATCAGATAAATAACTACTCTGAGGGTTACAATGCTGGTAGATTCTGTCCTACCCCTAGTCCAAGAAGAATCGATCCAATAAGTAAGTAGCTCTCAGGTAGCTGGAGCCTCCCAGTTCCATTTTGTCTCATAATGCTGGTATTTTCTAGGGAAAACGGGCAAACCTGAACACCTTGGCCTTGCTGTAGTTGCAATTTCCTAGTAAAGGCTTTCAGAAAAATCCTCAACACGCTGGTAGCAGGATCAGGGAAGAGTAAACATAGGCGTATTCTCTCACCACAACGGCAGATTGTGTTGTTTGTTCTCCTCTGTGCGTAGGCAGAGATTTGAGCCAACAAAAGAATTTGTATTTTTTTTCCTATACAGAAGAGTTTACAGACTCGGTGGAGGAAGGTGAGGCGGGGAGGAAGCACATGGCTGCTGCCGCCTGTACTCACAGGAGTCTGTCCCGAGGCTGTTATGGTGGGAACAGCAGGCAGTAATGCTTCCTCTGGATGGACTAGTGCACAAGAGGGATGAGGAGAGCAGGAATATCAGAAGATCTGTGGCTGTGCAGACTCAGCGGTCCAAACTCAGCCTCCAGTCAACAAAACGTTGCACTACACCTGTGTAAATTGCTCTGAGTTTTGGGACTGAAGGCCATTGCTGTCTGCCCTGCCTTCGTTTGTTGGAGGAAATTTCAGTGGTCTGGGATACATCTGTCCTGTAACACTGCTGTGAAAAAGCACAGCAGGAATCCATTAGCAAAGTAGACTGTGTTCAGTTTTTTCACTGAGAGGAAAAAGGAGGTGAGGAAAGGGTGTTGATTCACCCTGTCCCTTACTGAACCTGGCACAATGCATCTTAAATTACATGTGCAAGGGCAGCGGGAGACTACTGCTACTTGTACTCATTTCTACCAGGGTTTCTGATTTCTACCTTCCAGCAAAGGCTACTGAGATACCAGAACTCCTTCCTCCACTTGGCATGGGTGTGGGCTAAGGAAATCAACGTCATACCCTCTCCTCTCAAAAGCACCAATAGCTGTGTTTGAACTCCCTTCAGTCCCAGGGCACAGCATACTTCCGTCAGTGGTGACAGCCAGAGCGCCCTGTGGAGTGGCAAATGCCTCCCTATGCTCTTAGTGCAAGGCAGCGGTGAAAGGAACTACCATTACTGTGGTTTTAATGTTTCTCCTAAAGCCGCTTGGATGGGAATGCATCTCTGCTGTCTTCATAAAGACTGGGAAGCACACATCAGGTCATGATGACCCCTGCAGTGCCCTTTCTACTGACATCAACTGACGTCTTAGAGATTACCAGCAGGCTGTGGGCCATGTGACGGTGCAATGAGAAGACATCCATCAGGGAACGAGGTTGCCATTATCTTTGTGCTAAGGCCACAGACATTTTAGCAGAAAGGGAGGTGGTGTTGATGGTTGTGTAGTTGTTATCTCTCATATGTGTTGAAATATGTACCAGGTGAAAGATGTGGATATCCTCCACAGCTGCGCAGCCAACACGGATGAGCAGGAGTGGCCTGTAGTCATCAGGACCAGTGATGTGGAGTACACCTTGCAAAGGACCTTAGGTTAGGATGTACGTCTCACTGATGGCTCTGACACAAGTTATGCTCTGTCTCCAGAATGCAAAAGTGACACTGTGAGCACCAACCAACAGAGAGCAGACAAAACAGGTTATACAAAATAGAGGAGATGACAGAGATCATATTAATGGTGTCTATAATGGACCTGCTGACAGTGAACTGCTGCGCAACAGAATTGCAGGGAGTGAGCACAGCCAGTGATTGTCCCACTCTACACCACATTGGTGTGGTCCCACCTCAATTCCTGTGTCCAATTTTGGATGCCTCAATGTAAGAAGGACATCAAACTGTTAGAGTGTGTCCAGAGGAGGGTGACCAAGGTGGTGAAAGGCCTCGAGGGCAAGACTTACGAGGAGTGGCTGAGTTCATTTGGCTTGTTCACCTTGGAGAAGAGAAGGCTGAGGGGTGACCTCATTGCAGTCTACAAATTCCTCAAGGGGGGCAGTGGAGGGGGAGGTGCTGATCTTCTCTCTCTAGTGACCAGCTATAGGACACGAGGAAAGGGAATGAAGCTGCATCAAGGGACGTTCAGATTGGACATTAGGAAAAGGGTTTTTTGCTGGGACGGTGGTTGGTTACTGGAACAGGCTCCTCAGGGAAGTGGTCACGGAACCAAGCCTGTTAGAGTTCAAGGAGCATCTGGAGGATGCTTTTAGTCATATGGTTTAATTTTAGGTAGTCCTGCAAGAAGCAGGGAGTTGGACTTGATGATCCTTATGGGTCCCTTCCAACTTCATAGAATCATCATCGTAGAATCATCATAGAATCATTTAGGTTGGAAAAGATCTTTAAGATCATCTAGTCCAACCATTAACCTAGCACTGCCAAGTCCACCACTAAACCATGTCCCTAAGCACCACACCTACACATCTTTTAAGTACTTCCAGGGATGATGACTCAATCACTTCCCTGGGCAGCCTGTTCCAGTGCTTGATAACCCTTTCAGTAAAGACATTTTTCTTGGTATCCAATCTGAGATATTCTGTGATTCTATGAGCTTACTGAAGACAATGCCTACTCACTTAGTTGAGGGTGATGGCCTAGAAACAAGTGCACCGTCACTACAGATTTTGTGGTAGCTATTGGCCAAAGGTCTAAAAATAGACCACTTGTAGGTAGTTATGCTAAGCCAGGAAGGTTGAAAGGTCCTGATGCACATCCCAGATCTCTAAAACATACCAAGCCTCATCTCATGAGTGGTGGCCTCCAGCAACTTAGTCATCTTCCCTTGTTTAGAAAATCTCTAAGGCAGCATGACTCTTGAAATGCACTGGGGCATTTTGTGTGGTGGCTGTCCTACTTAAAGCTGTCTGCAACCTCCTGTTTGCTCTTCTGCCCTTCTCTCCTCTTATGAATACCAGCCTGTTAACAACCTACTGATGAGCAGGAAGAATATTGATGCTGAGAGGTTACCACGTCAGGACCTTTTATATAGGCCAGCGGGGTCTATGCAATGCAGAAGAGTTAAGATAGAGGAGCAGAGTCTGGTGCTTTGGGTTTGTGTCATGTGGCCAGTGACATGGATGTGGCACGGAGAGGCCCACTGCCGTGAAGCAGCCATCAGGAGTGACTGAGAGCAGTTCTACTGGTGCTGCCCCAATGTTACGGCGTATCTGTGACTGCAAGTATTTGGGAGTAATTTGACATGACAAAATAATTGTGACAAAGGTCTATTTTTAAGGCCTCTTCATGCGGGTCCACTGGAGGAGATGCTCAACTCTAAATAAAAATCTCAGGCACATTCTTGGATGTAGTCTGAGACCTGTAAATAACATTGGATATTTTGTTGTAACCTCATTTTCCTCTGTTCAGGCACTTGTCAAGGTCTTGTTTTTCAGTCTTGGCTGACACTGCCGACACAGAGGTGTCAGTACAGAGAAGGCTGGCTAACGCTGCGGGATGCTAAACATCTGTAAATGGCACAGTGTTTCAAATGTCGCTAACTGGCCTACGCTGGTAGAGCAGTGTCAACAGAAAAAAGGCTCAGAGCACGTTTAGTCTAAAGGATAATGCTTGAAAATGATACATCTAGAGAAAATCACATACACACAAGATTTGCCTTTGGGTAGAAGCAGATTATTTTGCATACAAATACAACAGGATGGAGACAGCAGAGATAACTCTGCCTATTGCTCGCTGATGTTGATTGAATCTCTCAACCTGCAGTCTACAGTTACCATATTGGAAATATTGCCACTAACTTTCAATAAGGAAAGAAATATAGCTTTGTTTTGGTTTTGGAGTCTTTGTATCACAAATCAATGCTTATAATCCAGGAAAAGAGAAGATTATTTTTCAGTAAAACATCAAACAATGCCTTTACATGCAGTTATATACATGTCGCTTGTTTTCTCCACACCCTAAGCTGCAGTGGACTGTTCTAAAGTTTAAATCATTTTATGATAATAAACTCTCTGGTACACTGTTTAATAATTCTGCATGTTACTATAATTTTTTATCTACCTTACTGCAGTAACTGCTATTCAGTGTTCGAAGTCTGACTTGGTCCTGCAGCTCCCTCTACTGAAAATTATTTATCTTGAAAATAACTCTACATTTCCAAATACAGCATTTATTTTTAAGGTAGTCTGGCAAATCCATTTCCTATGGTTCCCTACTGATGCGATCTGCAGTAACATGCTTTGGTTCAAATTACATTTTACTTCACGCTGGTAATTTCTACTTTTAATTTCCTTTACATGTGATCAAACAGTGATAGATGCTGCACGGTTGTTTTTTTTGTCCCAAACAACTGAACAATTTAAAAAATGTCTTCATTAAAAAAGGACGGAAACATACGTCAAATAGGGGAAAAGTATAATTGTAAATTTTAGCGCCCGAGACCCTTAGATTCTTGTTCATGTGCCAGCTTACTCAGCTCAGGAGAATTTGCCCGTGCTGCATGATGGGCACTGGAGTGAAGGTGGCTTAAATAGTTGTTTCTACCAGGTTTCAGGTAGTTCCAGTTCTCAGTGAACGAGAGTTCACTGTGCTCTGCCCTAAGCAAGAATGGAAGAATGTCATAAAAGAAAATAAGCTTCCATATCTGTTACGCTGATAGCCTGCAAGGACAGACGATACCACGTATCGTTTTCAGTCAGTGCCACGTGGCGCATGGGAGGCTGGGGCAAACCTGACTAGATCTGGTGTTGCTTTTCCTCTCCTTGCCGGTTCCCGGCTCTCGGGCTCAGCCCCGTTTGCTCCTTTATGGCCACAACAGCATTTCTGAGTGCTCCTCGTCTCCAGCATTTCCCCTTGCTTAGCCAGCGTACCCTGGCACGTGCCCTCAGCACTGCCAGTTTTTCTCCTCCTCCCTTCCTCACTGCTATCCCGACCTCTTACTATTCCCATTGCTTTCTTTCACCAGCTCCTTCTGGAGTTCAAGTGCGGTACCTGTAGTACTGGCCCGATGACATTTCTCTCTGTCACTTTGATCTCCTTTGCTCCACCTTTGGTACTCCCTCGGTCCGGCTGCCTACTGCTCCAGCACACGGGCTATCAAGCTCTTCTTTGTGTTATTTCTCTTCTGGAATTTTTCTGCTTGATTTTGGGATGCAGACTTACATCTGAAACAAGGGATTTACTTATATATCTCTGAGAAGAGACGTTTGACATCTGGACACATCCTTGGGCACCCAAGTGGTTTATGTTGCGTTACATCCAAGCCGTACTGATCAGCTTTGGGTTTGTGGCTTTGTGAGTGTTTTTCTGCTGGAGTATTTGAAAATTCTCCAAAACTCCTTTTATCAAGGGGAAATATTGATGTATAATAAATGAATGACAATAACAATAGGAAATTATTATTCATTATGTTATTTATTATTATTTAATTATTTAATTACAAATATGTGCATATTCTCCAAGGAAGCATTTAAAAGCCAAGCATCACTGACATGAGGCTACGTAATGTCAACGTCGTGGTAACGCACTGCCATATTCATATGTCTTTTCTGTCTAAAAGACTAGGTTAAAAAAAAGCATGTTGCTGTGAACAGTGAGCTTTTCTTACTTATTTCTACATTAAAAGGAATCTCCAAGGAAACAGAAGTACTGTGTGGCGCTGTTAAGATGTTTGTTCCCTCTCTTAACCTTCCAACAGCCATCTTTATTGAAAGCCTTTAAAAAAATAATGATTTCTTTAGCATGTACAAGTATGGACAATATAAATGTCAATATTTATGCTCTACATATTTTCTCCTGTATAGCAGAGCAATGATATATATGTAAAAGCAATTTTGCAGAAAATAGGATAGAGTGATTTCAGTGCAAATGTTCCTAGCATTTATTGCTATGAGCTGGCTTGTTTACAATGGGATCCATAATCCACACAACACTTGATTGAAGTGCATCCTAACGTTTGTAACTGGATTTCATCAGAAACCATAAGCTGTAAAAAGGAAAATGGCTGTTCCTACAGCCAAAAGGGCTGTGTAGCCTGTGCTGCGTGTGGATATCTTTTAAATTCACGAGTATTAGGATCCCCGGGGCCTGCAGTGGAAAATGACGAGAGAACACAACGCTATCAAAAAGCAGGAGAAGTACCAATCCCTCTGCCCTGGGGGAGGCAGGGGGGGAATGACACACAGCAAAGCACAAACCAAAGCCAGATCTCTGCGAGTTTGTGTATCCCAGGTCATGTTGAAGGCTCGGCCAGTGGCATGTTGATTACAAAATCCAAACTGACTGCACTTTGGAGCCATTGGCATGTCACAGTTCCTCTTCAACAGCCTTATGTGAAGGTTTTGAAAGTCAGCCACTCTCCAACAGAGACTTTGGAGGTAAGTACCGTGCAGAGGACCAGAGGGTTTCCTCCTCTTCTGAAGGGCAAAGGGACAAGACACAAGTGACAGGTCAGCTACATCCTCATCTGATGGAAATCAGCTCCTTTGATTTTTAATAGAGCCACATCAGTTTACCAGAGCTGAAGATCTGCTGCTCGCCTTAGACGAGATACATGCTTAATCCAAGAATATATCTGGAAGCATTTCACCAGAACTATGAACAGGCTTTGCATCCATGGCACGACCTCTGGAATTGTTTTCTGCCAGCTCTAGCAAAGAAGTAACATTTTATTCTACTTCAGTATACTCTGAACCAGAGGAACTAGACTAATAGGAATGTTAGGTTCATTTCCAGATGGGTCTTGAGTAAGGCAAATTTGCATTTTCTATTGAATACACAAGCCCATCTAAACAAAGGAGAGGAGAAGATGGTCTATTGACATTATGTAAAGGTGGCATATCAGTTTAAAGGGTTCTGTTTGCCTAGAAGAGTGTGAAGGAAACTATTTAATTACCTGTCTAGGGTTGACAAAGATAAACACCCTGTTATTATTCCATGTATTTGCTTGTAACTCAATTAAGGATGTGTACTTAATTGTATCACCAATATGAAGAAATAAGTGTTAAGGTGTTTGAAAGCTAGAGGAAATGAGATGTCCCTCAAGAAACATGAAAGGTCAGGGAGTAGAGAAAGCAAGGAAGCATAAAATTATGGCATTGGTATTCAACTAAGATCAGAAGTGAAGGGCTGTGTTGTCTGAATTCCCAATTGTAAGGTTGAATTGAGGAGTTAACAGAAAAAGTGCAGACTTACAAAGCAGAGCGACACAGCACAGCAGCATGAACTAAATCAAACACGTCTAGCTATTCTGTCAGTGGTGAAGGAGAGCTTATGTTCTCAAGTTATTTCAGTTACATTGAATCATCCCTGACATATCTACAATATTTGCTGTCTTCTGTGTACAACACTCTTGAATGATAGCATTTAATGCATGGCACTAAGTGATCAGCCTATTTCATTCTTCTGCTTCCCCATATTAATTTTGCCATTAAAAATACAGAAACAACATAGGACATGAGTTGGTTTTGGTTTTTTAAGATTAATGCAGAGGGCTGTCTGATCATCTCCCTACCTGTCCCTTTTAATGTGCTGAGTGTTTTAGCACGGATTATGACTGCACATATCATATAAGCCAAATTGGTTAGCTCCATGTTCTCCTGACGTACATTAGCCTTAATGTTGTGCATAGCAAACAAAAGACGCATTTCCCTGTGAGATGGGCGTTCTCCATAATCCTGCCACTCGGACGCCAGCCGTTCCTGCCAGCACCAGCACAGCGAGGTGATCCCAGCCTACCAGCACCAAGGCAAGGAGCGATACAACAGCAAAGCACGGCCGCACGTTGCCCTGTCGCGCGGCCCCGCAGCAGGACAGCCAGTGCCAGCCGATGTCCCGTAACTACACCCAGAGCTGGCATGGCTCAGAAGAGTAAGTCATTACGTGACTTCTTACTGCTTGTGACTATTTTCCCTCAATCAAGTGTTCTCATCGGTGCAAGTCTGAGGGGGGCAGAAAGCAGGCAGGGGTGTGACTTGACCATGTTGGGTGGGAGATGGCACTTCTGGGATGCTAAAACAGCAGAGAACTGAGGGAAAGGATCTTCCCTGCTTCTCCCTTGCCATTATCATGTCTGTATCTCATCTTCCTTTTGACACATCTGACAATATAAACATGTTCTTTGCAACCCCAGGAGACTTCCCCGGCTGCAATTTATCATTGAAATAGTTTGATTAAATTTAATTTTGCTCTTTATAATTTTTCTCTTAAATTACCTCAACACTTTCTGAGGAAACTTTTTTTTAATTCATCTGACAGCTGATTGTTTTGAGGGTTTTTTACAGCATCTGACACATCTGACACCACTGTTCTTATCATAAATATCTGCCACATTAGTTTAAAGCTGTGATTAAAGCTGCTCCGCATTCTGCTGGCAAGGCAGCTGGACCTGCACGAATTATGATAATAACCACAGAAGCTCCTTCCTGAGAAGAGTGCTGTTTCTGTAGCCGTGTCAGACAAGTGCTGCCTTTTAAGAATGATTGCTCAGCTCTAAATGACATTTTTGGCTTTCTTTTAGAAAAGTAAGTTATTTATTTTCCTGTGATTTTAACTAAAGAACACTATCATCCCTAGAGAACAATTTTGTTTTTCAGCACCGGAGCAATTACTTTCAGCTGTATCAAGCGCCTGATGTTTAAAAGTCTGTGTGGTTTCATGGGTTTGAAAAATGCCTTCTCTTAAGGACTCCTAAGCTATTTTCTCTGTGGCTCTCACCAGTCCCACAATCTCAGAAGTAGATAGCCGCATGTCACCTGGCCAACACTCCCTTATCATTTGCCATCTGTGAGAAAATACATATGTAACCAGGAGACAGTTATAGCAGAAGATGAATGTATATGGTTATGATGCCACCATTAAGACAGCAGAACTTTGTCTGGAAAACCTGTTCTCATACAGGACAATAATCACAAAGCCTTAGAACAGCCCAGGTTGGAAGGCAGCTCAAAAGATCATCTGGTCCAACCTTTTGTGGGAAAGGCAGTCTAGATGAGATTATCTAGAATCCTGTCCAATCGCATGTTGAAAACCTCCAGTGATGGGGTCTCTACCACATCCCTGGGAAGGTTGTTCTAGTGAATGATTGTTCTCACTGTTAAAATTTTGTTTCTTATGTTGAAATGAAACCTCTCCTGGTACAACTTGTACGTGTTGCTCCTTGTCTTCTCCATGTGGCTCCTTGTGAAGAAAGAGGAGACCCTCAGTCCTTTTTGTAGCCACCCTTTAAGTACTGGAATACTGTGATGAGGTCCACCCTGAGCCTTCTCTTCTCTGGGGAGAAAACGCCTAACTCCTTCAGTTGTTCCTCAAAGGGCAGGTATTAGAGCCCTTTGATCATCTTCGTGGCCCTCCTTGGGACCCTCTTCAGTCTGTCCTCATCTTTCTTGAATTGTGGGGACCTGAAGTGGATGCAGCATTCCAGGTGTGGCCTGACAAGCGCTGGAGGGAGTTGCAGAGCCTGCAGGAGGGCAGCAGATGGAGAAATTACAAATCCAGCAGGAAATGAAGAGCTTCTGCCTTGCACAGGGGCAAGATACAGAGTGACAGCAGCTTGTCTCTCAGAGGCAACATCTCCCATCTCCTGCCTCTGCCAAATTTCTACCAGCCAGCTTCCCCTGCACTTGGGTAGGCTGCTAGGAGACCACCATGCTGGCAGGACCCTGGCATGTCTGGGAGAGCCCTCGCACCTTCTAAGCAGAGAATGATGGCACCAGCTCCCCTCCTAGTAGTTGGCACAGAGCACGAGCTCTAGTGCTGCACTGCCCAGAGCGAGGAGGTAAGCAATGAGACCTTCAGTGGCCATGTCATCTGTGGCCATGGCCACTGTATAAGTAGCATGTATGTTCCTGTACAGGGCTAGTCCCTGATGCTGGAGCGAGGAAAGCAGGACCACAGAGCTGAAGGCAAGATGCCTTGTCAACAGCAGAGCATGCACCTGCACTGACGGTTGATTACTGACACAAATCAGGATCGTATTGATGAACAATCCCCTGAGGGAAAGTCTTAAAAGCACAACCCATAAGAACAAAACACGTATATATCCAGATCAATCTATAATTCATACTTACCAGAGGCATTTTGACACTCAATTCTTGCCACACTGAAAAATTAATATATTCTTTGTGCTAGCAGTATATAATGTACATGAAACACATATCCCCAAAATGGTATTAAACACATAAGACCATGCTATTGCTATCTTATGGTGACATCTAAAAAACAACCCCAAAGCCAGAATGGTAAACAATGACAAAGCAAAAAGTAACGGTACTTGTAATCTGGGTCATTCTTAGTTTCTTAGAAGCTTTCAGACAAAACACACAGTCACCAGCTAGAGTCAACATTCATGGCTTGCATTCTGCTGCACATCAGTTTGTTGCCGTGTCTTCCCATCCTTTAGCGGTATCGCACTGCAGCGGAAGCCTCCTGGTGCCGCAGAGCCTGGTCACTCAGGCCCAGGTGGCTCACCCAGGTGGAGTCCACAGCGCTGGAGTCCACAGCTCTTGCCACAGCAGCTGCTTTGTTTGAGTCCTGTGCCCAGCTAAAATCTCAATCATCACTGTCCTGGTCTGTTTAGATCACTTGGATTAGAAAGTATTGGAGAAAAAAATCACAACAAATGTTTTGAGCAAATAAAATCAATTAGATTGGTGTGAATAAGCTGGACGCATGTTGTGACAGGGTTCATTGCGTTGGGGAGAGCACTGAGGCTGTGGGGCAGGGTGATGGTGTATGGTCTATGTGGGGCTGACCAGGGAAGGGTGGTGAGCAGAAGGAGGGGGTTGTACCTGGGGACACACACAGTGGGAGACAGAAGACAGATCCTGAATGCAAGCTGCCATGCTTGGCCTGGTGCATTTATCACTAGTTACTGCTCAGAGGATCTAGAGGAGCAGGCTTGGGCCTGGCAGGAGACTGTCTGGTTGCTAAATCCTCTGACTTTCATCTGCAATCCAGCTTTCAGGTCTCATGGACAAGGCCCGCATCAAAAAACCTCAGGCCAAGCAGGGCATGTGCGTTATGCAGTGTCTTTGCAATGGCCTTTAGACAGGCTGTCAGCAGAATTACTGTCACCACCTCTCCTGAGATGTCTGTGAAACCTACTGTAAGTATTCTGGCCGCTGGCTTTTTTCTGTGCATGCCCAGGCTGATGACTACTATCAGTTAGTGAGTGGTCTCTGAGGAAATTTGTGAACGTGCTCTGCAAGTACCTCAAGCAATTAATTTCTCAGCCTACCTTCTAATATGAGGCCAAAATTAGACCATGAGTTACTTCTCATCTCATTAACCTGAAGCTGAGAGATGGATGGGACTGGTGAGCCAGCCCCACGGTGCTGTTTCCACCTTCAGACACCATGACACCAATGGCCAGTTGCTGTGAGCAGTGGTACTGCATGCACGCACATATGTGAAATTCCTGCTGATGCCTGCTGTCCTTCTGTGGCGGTCAGCCCCAGCCTGCTGTCACTGAGCCAGTCTGACCCTCAGCCACGACTTCTTTTTATTCTCCTCCATTAACTCCTTCCACACATACCCTCTCCATCCTTGGCTCCTCACCTCCTTCAAGCTCTTTGACATAGTGCCCACTGCTTGCTGGGTATGTGGGCAGGTGGGCTTGCACTGGGGTGCACAAGGCAAGACGAGCTGACCATCTACCATGAATTCTGGCCTGGAGGGATCCACAGGCTGTGCGGAGGGATTGTTTGTGTGCCTGGGAGGCTGAATGCATGGGAGCTTCTGCCAAAAGGGGAAAAAGATCCAGTGTCTTCTGTAATGGCAGAATATTTCATGACATTGCATGGGTGCGGGAAGGCTTGCTAGAGATGCAACTGGGTTGGGGTATGAAGATCCTGTGTGACTCTCTGATGCATCTGGGGCTGCTTCTGAGGAGGACTTCTGCCTCTCTGGTCTCTTCTGTGGGTAGTACTTGTGAGGAGTAGGGAGCTGAGCGTGGGAAATTCTTTATTTCTTCCATAACCTCCAAATACCCTCCACATTTTCCTCCTCTTTGCCCTGACTTACTCCAGGAGAGTTAAAGCCCACAGTGTGTGCATGTTCCCATCTCTTTACAGTGGTAGCCTGAAAACATGGAAATTGCAACAAGTGAAGGACAGGGTCCCGGTAACCCAAGCTAGAATGTGTGCAGTGGGGACTGCTCACCTCTCGGGAGACTGGCGCGGGAGTAGCACGTGTGGCTGTGGAAGGCAGCTTGCCAGGCAGCCCCATCCTTAACTGGGCTTTCCAACAGACGGGTAACTGTCGCAGCCTTCAGGTCGGTGGCCAGCCCCTTTCCCGTCCACGCTGTGCACCTTCACTGCCCGCTGGGCACTTGTGACACAAAGGAGCGGGTCTGTGTGTCAAGATGAGGAAAGGCAGAGGATGAGAGTGTCAGGTGATGGATGTCTTGCAATCACCTCTAGAGCATGAGGGTGCTAGCTAGAAAATGAGCCTAAATGGGGCTGAGCTGCTTGAAATGAGTGCCTAGACATCTGGGGTGTTATTAGCAATCGAGGGGAATTAGATCTGCGGTCTGGGGCAATTGCATTGTAACTAAACGTATGCTCACATCCAGAGGGAGAAGTTTATTCTACTTTGGAAATCTAAACTAGGGCAGACGAAACTCAGTCACTGGGTCTATATACAATTAATAATACTCTCAATACAGTTAGGCCATTTTTCTCCTTGTCTTTTATTCCAGAACAGACACTCTTTATTATTGTATTAAATTTCTTATATTAATTAAAAGAGTAATTAATGTACAAAGTAGATTGCTTGCGTTATTTTTTCACTGCCAGTGTGGCGTGATGAAATGGCTATGAATGCTTGAAGAGCAGCGTGAGGCCAATGATGCGGCTCAGAGGTGCTGCCTGCCCCAGCCGTACCGTAGGAAGGTACCAGCATCGGCCTGGCACGTACCTAGCCTGGGGCCAAAGCCTGCCCTTAGAAGGAACACAGCAGAATTATATTCTCTCAAAAATATTACAAATATCACAGGCTTTTATTGATTCTGTGAGTTCTTATAAATCGAGCAAATAGTTCTATTTCTAATGCAGCCTACGATGTCTTGAGGGCACTGGGCCATTTGAAGGCAAAAGGGTCAGGATTTTACTCCTTGTTTAAGGGTATATTGTGTCATTTCAGCTCATAAATTTTCACTACTTTGTTCCTGTTCTTAAAAAACATTTCATGTGGATGTTTTGACCTCACAAACCAGATGTTGGTATTACTCCCTGCAGTTTCATGGGGGTTGGAGGGCTGCTGTTTTCTGTGACTATTATGGGAGTTTATTACTTGAGTACAGTTCATATCTGGCTAATGCACATTTTCTCCACAGCCATCTCTTTCAAAGCATCTTTTTAATTTGTTCCTCTTCCTTAAATGCGGTGCTCAAAGGTTTCTATTTATGTTTTCTGTCTCCCACCGGCTGTTCAGGCCAGTTCTCAAAATGAAGATGAGCACCTCACCGGACATAGGCTGCACTGGATATACAAGTGTCCAGCTGTGGGCTGTGTTGTGTAAGAACCATCACTAAATTAGTCAAGAAAGCAGGAAAATGGAAAATTATCATAATTTTTTTTTTCTTCTTTTTGTTTTCTTCTTTCTAAATACTTTCAACTGACAGGTCATGGAACAAAACAATAATTATAAAAAGACACTATTACAATAACAAAGCAACAAATATTCATAATTAATTAAAACTAACAAAGGAAGAATTAGAATATAGGAGTCATCTACAACAACAGCTGAGATGCTGTTTGCAGCAGCTGGATGTGCTGCACTGCTCCTTTCCCAGCGTGAGATCTTCAGAGGGTGCCGGGGTGTGGATGGCAAGTGCCCCTCTGTGCTGCGCTCTGGGAGGGGGAAATGCAATATGTCACCAGACACAATTAAAAACAGCAAATGTTTATCCTTCTTAATTAGACTGTAGAACACTTATCGCCAACCTCCCCCAATGCTTGCCGTTGAAAGCAAATTATTCTGAGAGCATTTGTAATGTAATTTTTTTGCAACTTGCTGAAATCCTTACCTCTTCTTTAGTAAGTCTGATGGCTTGAGACTGACCAAGAGACCCCGGCAATGGAAGAAGGCTCACCTGGAGTATAAAAACTGAACAATTAGCAAAACTATTTCAAAGAGAGCAAAGGCTTTAGCTGGCTTCAACCCACGCATTCCTTCTCGGCGATTGGGAACGTCCCCCATCGTGACAGTGAGCATATTATAGAGACTGGGAATCACATTGTATTGTGATTGAACTGTGTGTGGCAATTGCTATATTTTGCTAAATGCAATTTACACTTCTATTGTGTTTTCAGTATATTTTGTATCTCTCTGCTAAATCAAAAATCCCATGTAACTTCTTCAAATAAGTAACTTTGACATTAAGCATTACACCCTCCACCCTTGGTATATCCAAAAGGAACTGGTCAGAGAGTATTGGACTTCAACACAGCTGTTCAATAATAAGACCGTTTTGTAATTATGTTGTTCATAAGTTTACATGGCTGTGACTTTTGTCAGATAGTTTCTCATCAGAGAAACTTACTTAACTAAATGCTAACAGCAATGACAACTGGCAACTCTAATTACACTTGACAGAGTACAAGACAGTCTTTTTTCTTCCTACCAGATGCTTCCACTGCTGCGGGCTCCCTCATCTACTAATTTCTGCCCCTGGTAGAACTTATTAAGACATGCACCTGTCATTTGGGACATCACAAATATCTGGCAAGACATGTAAAGTGTAGCAACGTGCGGCAGAAGTGCCAGCGTAAACAGCCTCTCTCTGTCACAGAAGACTACCTTCAGAAATGAGGAGTTACGTGGGGTAGACGCTTGTCATTAAGGTGAAGTGATGCTTCTGCAGTGGAGACAGTCAGGGGGTTGCATCTGAAAAGGTATCAGGGTGCATCCCTCTCCAACTGCTTTAGGGCTGATGTGCTCCTTTGATCCTCACAGAGTCATTTCTGTGCCTCAGCCGCCCAAGTGCCCTCACAGACTCGTGCCTGATTAAGTAGCAGAGGCAGACAGGGTGATCTGACAACCGCTGAGGTATGATACCACAAGGTAGACTGGTTCGATGTTTCTATTCCAGATAAATCACAATGTAACAATTTGTCCACATGCACAGATATATTTTCCCATTTTTCTTTGTTGTATGAATTTTTGGTTCACTATCACATTAGTTTGCCTTCAATGTATAGAAGGAACTGACCTAATTTTTGCTGCTAGGCACAGGGAAGGCAGAGCAATAAAGGTGTTCTGTGAGGGAGAGGAAGCACACCATATTTCAAAGATCCTGGAACAATATTCCTGATGTGGAGCAAGATCATAAGAACAGGAAATGGTCGTACACTGATAAGGAGGTTGGTAACGAGACACCAGCAAGTTAAAATGTCACGTTATTGGGAAAACTCCAAGCAATACCTCACCAGCTGATTGATTCATCTGTGGTTCTGGCTGACATATGCCCTTGTGAAGTATTTTCCACTTGTCCCAGGTGCTATCTACTGTTAGTGCTTACTAATGAATTCTGGAAAGCATTGAGACATACAGATCTTTAGAACAAGTTTGCCCAGTTTTGTGCGAGTTTGTGTGAGCACAAGTCCTCCGTGATCTACCTGGGGAGGAGGCACATGTGCTGGTGCTGATGGAGAGGCAATATTCCGTTATCTTCATTCCTTCTTCCTAATAAACCTGCCCCAAACCATACACACAATGCAAAAATCGAAGTTGAATTTTAGAGCATTATGGAATGTTATTTGTTCTCCTTTATACAAAATGAGAATCTGGGAAGTCTAGAGCACCTCAACAATTTTGTGCTGTCTGGGGAAGGAACATCAGCGCATCTTCTCTTATTTGTGTGCTGCAGGCAAAAATCAGGACATTGTTCCTGTGGTTGTGAGAACTAAGTCAGTCCATGAGCTTGTTACAGAGAAACAACCAACCAATGAGAAAGCAAAATTTAAACAACCTACTCAGAAAGCTTTGGAGACATTTTGATCGTCTAGAAGGCATACTTTTCATATCTTCCCATCTCAAGAGCCAACAGCTTTCATGATTACTGGTCCAGATATTTTGAGCTCAGAAGTAGCCTTAACATTTCAAAAATAGGTTTTATGTGCTTAAAAATAATTCATACTTTAACGGTCAGACATCTCAAAGCCTTCTAGACCTGAGAAACTGGGAATTTTTCCTTTCCATTGGCATAAAGATTTCCATTTCTAGTCATACCTGATACAATATATATGGGGCATTAAAGCTCTGACATTTCTAGGCAAAGAAAATTTGTCACTGTAGTAGCACTGATTTTTACCTTTCCAATAGCTCACACAGGCGTCATTTTAGAAGAAACTCCATGTCTGAAATGAAAAAGAGGAAATATTAGCTATAAGGAGCTGTTCCTATTTGGGGACTGTTGAAATAAATCCTAGGTGATTGGGTTTGAGAAGCAGATAAAGTGGTGAAAGGTGTATGATAAATTCAAATATAACTTATCACTGTAATTCAACACCCCATCTCAAAATGCACCGCAATGTATCATCAGTCAGAGGGATGTGTGTGAGCTCTGTTGATTGAGTCTCGAAGGACTGGGAGAGGTGGCAAATACAAACTCAACAGAGCACAATTATGGGCAGATTGATCGAAAGGAGTTGAGCAGGAGTTCCTCCTTCCCCACGTCCGATGTCCCCAGGGCTCACTGTCTCTGTGATGCTGAACTTGCAGGGGCCGTGCCGGTGCTCAGTCTATCCCCTCAGCACACTGGTCTCAGGGCACGCAGCAAAAAAAATGGGCTGCATTTCTACAAACACCCACTTTCTTCCTCCAGCCACTTTGCTAAATTTTGCTAATAGCCTCAGTGGTCAGGCAGGGTTTGAATAACTGTTAATTAGTCGTTAGAGCAGTGCCAAAAGGGTTTCACTGGGTCAGGACTTCATGAGGCTGGACAACAAAATCCCTGCCCAAATCACACCCAAGAGAGCTCAATTGCTGTATTGATTATTTGTTTACCCTGCTAGTACTTGCTTCCACTGCGGAGCAGAGGAAGAAAATACATGTGGGCTTTCTTACTCGTCGACTGATGCAGATTCCCAGTGATGGTCAGGGTGAAATGGGTCAAATTGGGTTTTTTGTGATAGCTTTATTCTGATTGCTAAATGCATACAGAATACATCTAGGTTTTTAACATTGGGTAATGAGATTACTAAGTCGTTATGATATTAAACAAGTAAACATGTAGAATGTGTGTAATATTGAACAGTCATTTCTCCAGACTTTTTGCACATGTAAATACAGCCCAGCCCTTCGTGGCTTTGCTTTATCTATGTGAACATACTGCTTTTAATGATAATGTACTCCCTAATTTGTTCTCCCACTGGTTTACATTTCCTATAGCCAGTTTTTCAAATACATAACGGCACCATAGAGCTTAGGCAATTATTTCAAATGTCTGGGCATATTTATCAAGTGGAATCAAGTATCGATCATCTGTAGAGAAGGTCTCAGCATTCCTTCACATTTTCCGGCTGGCAGAGTAGGGGGGAAGTTCATTCCTATCAGTGAATTGAAAGTTGGGTTTGTATCCCTGTTCTTAGACAAAACTCATCAGGTCTTGTGGTTGCAGGTTCGTAACAAAACCCAGTCATACCACCTGCTTTTCACAACTGCTGCCACTGATTTATCTGGCTGTTCTGTTTCAAATTTGGCACATCATGTTTTTATCATGTTGAGATCGAAAGAGTGAGTGCAAAAGGAGATGACTACTTTATGCGACAAAGATTATCCTAAGGTTTTAAGACTAAGTACTTAATACATTTTTTTGGTCACTTCTTTTTTAGCTGCATGTCAGCTAACTCAGCCAGATCAAATTTCTGTTGCCTAAACACCTCTTGCCAGAAGTATCCTGCTGCTTTCAAGGATGAAAATCTACTTCCCAGCATGATTCGCCAGGTCCAGCATCCCACCGGTACAACCAACCAGTGCTGGCTCCACTTTTCAGCCTTGCTGCTGAGGTCCTTATTGCCAGAGGGTTTTAAAGAATTGTGAAATTGCTGCAGACTCATGTCACTCTAATACAGCAAGTGTGTACTACTACCTCTGCTTTACAGATGAAAGAGCACAAAATGAGAGGGAAATAGGAAATTAACCCAAAACCTTACTGAGTAACCTGTGGGGAAACCATGAGTCCATCTCCTCATTTCCTTACTCTGTGTCTTAACCATAGATCCATCATTTCCATTTATTTCCAAGATGTATTGTACTATTACTACTGACATTACACTGTTTCAGCAGATGCTCTGCTTAACTGATGGAGGACTCCAGAGTGCCCTGTCTCCAAATCTTTTCCCCTCTGTCCTGTACGTTGCAATGGAAAGAACTTTTTTTGGGGGGGAGGAAAAAAATGCTACCTAAGTATAGGCATAAACAAATCCTTGGGGCATTCACAAGAACAAATTTTCATTTCGGTAACATGCGTTACATGTGATATGTCATCACATATTTCCACTGAAAAACCTTCTGTGCAGCAGACTGTTTGCAGGAATGGATCATAAGAATTATTAACAAGGAGACTTCATGGAAAACTTTAAATTGACATTTTAATGCTGATTTCCTAAGACTTGTTTGTTTTGTGCATATGTAACCACATGTTAATAGATGGGGGAGTTCATAGGAAGAAACCATAAGCCACAGCAGAGCAGGACAGAGCTGGGAGGTGTCTATCAGCCATGGATCCAGGTGGGGCCACATCTCCAGCACCTCTTGGACACTGCTCTGCTTGGCAGTAGAAGGACTATGTCACCACCACTCAGCCCCGCGAGAGGTGCCCGGGCTCCTCTTACGTACCTTCCACTCAGCTACCTAATCCTTAAGCAACAGAGTCATCTCTGGCCAGTAAATGCTTGACTACATCTTCCTCTCCCCGCCGGTGGCGCGGGTGTTGCGCAGGACCGGCGGTGGGTGCTGCACCCGCAGTATGGCAGCGGTGAGGGAGGTGGCCGAATCAGTCCCCACCGGAGGGTTTACATAAACCGAAAGCCAGAAATACACTGTGAGCCACTTCTGTATTCTCCGTCCATTATATTACCACGTGATGTGTCCGCTCTGCTTTTAAATCATTTTAGAGATGTGACTTCTAACACTTTTCTTGGGAAGCTATTTCACAGTCTATTAGATGTCCTTGTTAAAATTTTGGCTGGATAGTCAACTCAAATCTCCGTTTGCTCAGTTTCCTACCTTATATGCAATTATACCCCTGAGAAGTGCTCTAAACAATCTCCCTAATGCCTCGTTGTTTGTACCTTTCAAGTACATGTAAACAGTTATAGCACTTTTGGACACTGTGTGGGGCATCTTAAAATATTTAGCTCTTACAGTCTTTCTCCATGAATCATCCACTATAGCCCTTATGTTAGGCATTTTATTCTTCTTACAGCTCTTTATAATTTGTCATCGTCTTCCTAGGTAGATTGGTGCCCAGACCTGCGTGCAAGCTATAATTTGTACAACAAAGATTTCATATTCGTAATGTTTCTAGGCTGCACATATTTTTAAATACTGCTCAGTGCCCTAATTTCACCAGTAATTGTATTAACCTTTTTTAAACCTTATACAGAAAGTATAAGAGTATAGAGAGAAGTGAGCAGCACTTCAGTTTAATTAATTCGGTTTCTGACAGCTTTAATGTGCAATGCTGTAAAGACCGGTAAGGCTAAAAGATTTTCCTGGGGTCCATAGAACTGCAAAGAAAAATAAACACATTTTGCATATAAAACAGAAGCAACGCTATATGCGATATTAAAATATTTTCCTGCCTTTGTTTTCTTAAAGCACAGAACTGCTCATTTTAGAGTGTAAAATAGGAACATGGGTTTGTCACCCTAGCTCCTAAAATAAACCACACATAAATGCATTCATAGTACCATCCAGATATTTTTCACGACAGCATGATAGTCAGGTGTCACAGGCAAGATGCTGTCTGTTGGTACTCAGAACATTCAGTGTCACTGCATGGTAGGAGCTCTTTCTGCATAACAAAATGTGTAAGGACTCCATAGATGCTACTTGTAATTCTTTGGTAGAAAATTCTGCCTGGGAATCCATAAATGACACATTTTATTTGAAAAAAAAAAAATGTACATGAATTGATAACAATATCTGATTCCAGTTTCTTAATAGACCTAGTCTTAGTGTGAGAAACTGTATGAAAAAAGTGTAGTTCCAGAACCAAATTTTGAAAATGAACTTAATTTTGTTAAAAATGAGCAACACCACTATTTCAGGATGGTTTATGGCAGGATTGGGGTGAAAGTAATCTGGGATGATTCTGTGTAATTATTAATAATAATGATGATGAATACAATAATAGTAATAATAGTAATAACCAGAACAAAATCATGCAGAAGCTCGAGTCAGGGTCCGAGTACAAAACAGAATGAAGGATAGCTTTTTTTTTCCTTCAGGTGAGCAGGATTTTTGTAGTGCTCTGTGCACAGCTGGTATCATATCCATCTTCTCCCCTCATTCAGTACAGTAAGATAAAAAATATGAACAAGCATGTAAGGAAAAAATATATGAAAACCATAGATGATATCTTTTTATGAATAGCATGGTAGAATCAAACTTTTGAAAGACATCGCTTTATTACCTCTTCCTACTGTACTTTCACTTGAGGATATTTCCACCTTTGACCTTTTCAGCAAAATTTTAGTCTTCTCAATATTAATTTCCTGGTGTCTGGTTTCCATCTTTCTGCCAATTGACATCCCAAAATCTAAAATACTGCCTGCAAATTCCAGCTGACTTAGAGCTACTGGTCTGCGTTAATGTAGTAGCCTTCTCACTTTCACCCAAGCTCTTCTTCATCGGCATGAAGCAGGTCACAGAGGAAACCTGAAGCTTTTTTCAGCAGTCCCTTAGATTCACCATGTGCTACACAGTGGGAGCTGGGTACAGATCGCATTGTGATCCATGCTGCTTCTGTGAGAAACTGAACGGGGACTGCAGTTTCGGGAGATGGTCTGATTAAAGCAGATGAGCCTTTCATCTCTGTTTTGATGCTTGCTTTCAGATCACGGTGAACCAGACTGCTGTGGAAAGCATCTGGACAAAAGAGACCCAAGCATCTCTAAGGTGGGAGACAAGGATGAGTTTAAAGAGGAAAAGCAAATTTTTTTTTAATTCTTTCAAATGGAGAAAAAATAAGCTTTTGTTTATTTTTTTAATTATATGTTTTTGGAAAGGAGAGGGGCAAAATATTGTCATGGGACCATAACTCGTACGCCAAAGAAGAGATTCATGGAAGCCACGTCTTCAAGGTATGTTACAAAATAGACACACCTACAACTCTTCCCTTTGCATGACTGTCACACACGGGTCATACTTGGTTACAAACTGCCAGAACCCGTAGGTGAGAAGACAAACATCTGAATGGCCCAACATAGGCCTTTTCTGAGTGGGATTTACCTGGAGGCCTTTCTCCTTGTGTTTCTTTGGAATACTTCTGAATGCCAAAAGAAACTCATTAACGAGAATCATCCTCAATGTGTAGCAATCATAGGCAGAAAGCCGCAGACAAGTCCTGCATAGTGCTGGAAGCAGCGGCAATGCAACGCCACAATTTTTCCTAAGTGATGCAGCATAAGGCTGGATTCTGGCAGGATCTGCTGTTCCTCGATACTTGGGTTGGCTAATTTGAATCGGATAAAAATTCAGCCGTTTCTACAGATGGAAAATATTGAAGAATTTTTCTTTTCCCATGGAAATTCTTTATGTCATATTTGAGTGAATTTACTTTGGCACAATTCCTGCTTCCTTGTGCTTTCTGCAGACTCTCCAGTTACTGATGGGATGTGGGTGTTCATAGACAGTACATTGCAATATCTGTTTTGTTGTATATCAGGTCTTACATCTTACTCAGCAGTGTCAAACCCAAAAGCCTTCCCACAGTGCATGAAGCAACCTGACGACTATCTCTGTCACATTTGCTCTCTCCATCTTTCTCCAGAGAAAGATGCAAGACTCCTGCACGCCACCCATCCGTGCTGCTGCTGGGCTGTGCTGAGGCTGGCAGTCACCAGTGCTGGGCAGGGCCCAGAGGATGGGAATGGGTGTCCTTCCCCATCCAGTGCGAGGAAGAGACCTTCTGTCAGCATCTCGACACTGGTTCCAGTTCCACATCCCCCAGTGAAGCCAAATTTCACTGAATTGGAGATATTAGCTAAGGTGATGGCAACATTTTCATAAACAGACCTATATGCTGGATGGATCAGAACCAGCATTGTGGTCATCGGTGAATAACTCCTCCGAAATAGTCCATCAACTACAACTAAAAACTGCTTAAAAAGAACATCTGAAGTGTTCAAATACTTAGAATAGAAGGAAATATCCTCCACTGAAATGTCCGTGAGGCCTTGATCCTTTTCATTCTGTGCAAGGTGAGAATTAAAGAAACCTGAATGTTGTCTTACCTAACAAGTTGTGGAAAAGGTGAACCTATAGGTGAGAACCAAGATGAAACTGCTCTCATATTAAGATTTTGTCTAATACGCAATTTGTATTCTTTCCAACACCACTAACATCTTAATCTTTACCACAGAAAAATTAGCATTGGAGAAAAGCCTCATGATCCATTGAGATGGACACTCAGAAAATAATAACCATTAATTCAGTAAATGAATTAGCTTGTAATTCATCATAACTTCTCAACTCTAGCTAGATAAGAGGACTCTATACTCTCAGTCCCCCTTTTTTTTTCTCCTTAGTTTTCGTTAAAGTCACTTCTATTTCCCTTCAAAACTTTCAGGTTGTGTTTAGCAAAGTGGATGCTTTATGTACAGGGTTGCTGATGTAACCCAGAATGGCCAGGAGCTCTCCCGTAATTAGCTTTGCTGCGTGACTGTGCATTTTAATCTGAATACTTGACTGCTCTTCCTCCAGTTCTGAGAGGTGGCCTTCACATGCACTTTTTGCTGATATAGAGAAAAAAAAAAAAAAAAAGAAAGAAAGAAAGAAAGAAAAATATTTCCTAACTGTTTTCTCCTTACCTTAGCATATGTTTTGGATTAAATCTGGCTACCACATTTTTAACAATCCTCAAAAATATTCTGTGACCAATTTCCAGTATGCCATGTGACCAAGGAAGGTATATGCGAGGGAACGAGGGGGCCCAGTTCATGCTAGTTTTCCCAGTAAAGCTCTGTTTCCTGGATTCTGTCAAGGGCCCGTGCTGGTGGCAGTCATTAACACATGTGCACAGAAACGCTGATGTCGCTGCTGTTTGACGGGGTGTGCAGCTCCCCGTCGGCGTACACAGCGCCGATAACCCTGGGGCTGGTGTGCTTCCCACAGCAGTCCATGGGAGTCTGGAGCTGCTAGCAGGGAGCGAGGCCCAGCCCGCATCAAACGCACCATATATTTCAAACATACACAGCATGCCAAGTTGCTGGGAGAAATCAGCATCAGTGGGTGTTGCAATATCGTACATTTTAATGTAAATTTACTCTCTTACTGAGTTTGTGGAAGTGATAGAGAAAGACGGGGTAGAACCAGATTGCCTGTAGGCTTTCACCTCCCAGCAGCTAACATGAAGCTAACAGAAATTTAAACAGTTGCTCCTTCTGGAACCACAGTTGCTCGGAGAGATAGATGCAAAAATGCTTGACAGATAATGTTGTCACCGCTAATGAGCAGGGCTGCTCTGAGCTGGAAGAACAAAGTACTGGAGCCAACAGCCCCCGGGAAGTCGCGGGGCTGGAATAAAGCCTGGATAGTCCAGGCTGTGCTTTACTGGTAGCTAGCATCTTCAGAAAGTAACCTCTCCGTGCTGCAGAAAGGCAGCTGCTGTGGGATAAAAGCGCTGTCAAACCCTGCAGAAGAGGTGACAATGTCCCCCACGGCAGCCAGACCTAGACCGGGTACACACCGACTACCCGAGTCGTGGAGCAGTCCGTGTCTCTGACACCCAGCGTGGCCGGTGGTGCTGTGCAGCACAGGAAAAGGCTTCACAAGACGTGCCAACCATCCTCCTCCGTATCCACCAACCCACTCTGAGCCCATGTTTGGTTTTAAGGACATGACTTAGCCGCTTGGTGCCGGAGGAAGGTCAAGGAAGCCACTGTGAGTTTGGCCATCCTCTCCAAGAAAGGAGAATCAGACCTGTACACATGAAATGCAAATTCTTCCTTACTTGGCCAGCTGGCCTCTGACTTGCTTACAGACTATCACAGGAGCGTCGGCAGGGTGCAGGGTGGCTCATGGTGCCTAATCCAGTCCCCTTTGGGCTTGCTGCCAGGGCAGCGTCTCTCCCCGCTGCAGAGCTATTGTCCTCACGCCTTGTGTCTCTGCTAAACCCTGACTTGCCGTGTGCCACCGGTGCGCTTAACAGCGGCGTACTGTGACTCCGGTTGTACTGTGCCCTGCAGGGTAACTACCGTCATTTACAAAACTGTAACTCCTATGCTGGGTCTGACGTGTGGCAAAGCAATAAAGTACTTCTCATTATCGTCATCCATGGGGTTGTCTCCTCACAGGTCCAACCTGTTACCTAACATATGTCTTTAAGTGCACACAGATGCGAGCACCAGGAAAATAGCTTTCAGCTCAACCTGGATCCTCTCCCCAGGAACACGATAATCCTGATTAGTTGATACTGCAGACAGACTTCACTTACTTGTCAAACAAGTTCTGCCGCTTAATGAAATGAACAAATCCACTTCCAGCCTCAAATGGGAGTTTAACTTGCTGTTTCTTTAAATTAAGCCTGCACTGCCTCAAACCTCTATTGAAGTGTCAGCAGGTATATTCCAAAAATGACATCTGTAAAAATGACTGCCTTCCCCTCCTGCTATTCTCTGTTCACCCATGTGGAATCTAATTCTGAAAAATAAAGTTATCTGCTAATAATGGCGATCTCATCTCTATTCTGAGATCTGCAGGGCTGGCTTTAGCAACCTGGGGGAAGTGATCACCACTCAGTGATGTACGGAAGCATGGGGCAGATCCATACTTTGTGCAATCTCCTATATTCCTCCAGGCTACTCTTCAAAAGCAAAGATTTATGTTGTGCCACTGTCCAGTCTTGTAGCAAAAAAATTTCCTAGATTATTTTTTTTTCTTAGTTCTGTGAAATTTAGTTGCATAATGTGCTGCTATACCTCAAACTTGTCTTTATTTGAAGGATCGTGTCCACTTTTCAATTGTTCTTATGTTGGTGACACCTTAATAATAATTACAGCAAACGTCAGTCTCGGGAAGCGTTCGTATGAGTGATTGCAGGAAGGAGGAAGGTGAGGTGTTTTCTCCCACTGGTGCACGGATGATGTACGTACATAATTTCCACAAACGCTCAAGGATTGTTCTTGTATGCCTGTTCCCCCTGCAGAGATGAGACACACTGTCTGACACCCGTGTATCTTCGATTGCAAGAACAGTGCTTTCATTTATAGACACCGGGAACGAACAAAACCCAGCAGGTTCACTGGGAGGCTTAAGCCAGACAAATCTCGAAGGAGGGCTTTCTGCAGTCAGGTTTGATGCATGCGTCTGAGCGATGGCACTGCAGTGAGAAGACGTGCATCCTTCAATGAGACCGTTCGGCTTGGAATATATTTCACCCCAATTAAACGCCCTCTGCCTGGTTCCTGTGGGAGAGGTGCTGCCCTGAACACCCCCAGCACCTCTCTGCCCCTCTCTTCTCAGGGAGGCTTGCAATACTGCTGTCCGTGAAATTACGTTACAAATCTCCCAAAATAAACAAAAACTCCCCATCGGGTTTGTTAAACTAGGAAGAGGGGCTGGTGAACACCCAGAGGTGGGATGGTGTAACGTGTTCTCATGCCCTCCCAGCCCGGGGCGTGCCAGCGCCGGCTCTCCCGGCTGCCCAAGCTGCTGTGCCGACCCTCGGAGGCATCTGCTGGTGGGGGCCCCCCTGCACCAGGACCACAGGTACCTCTGTGGGGTCTGGAGCGGCAGAACCCTCCTCTGGGCACAGCACCGAGCCACTCTGTGCTGCACAGGTCCCCTTATTCTAATGGGGATGAGAATCTAATTTTTTTAAGAAGTCAAACTTCTTTGTAGTTTTTGGTTATTTTTTTTCCTCCTTTTCCATCAAATAAAAATTACATCACCACTCTAAATAAAACGGAAACTCAGTGAATAGCTCTTTCCTGAGTAAGTATAAATCTAGGTGTGATTCTGTGTGTTTAGAGATTTCTGTTCTGAGGATGCTTGGGATTTTGCTGAAGTGCTTTCCAGCTTTACATACATTTTGGTTTATAACTTTCTTTAGTTTCTGGTATATTCTGCAGTTATATTTTGCAAGGCAATCCAAAGACTTTTGGGTGAGAAGTCTATTTATATGTTTCTAGTATTCATAAACAATTTAATGATATATGCCAGATGATAGTAGAAAGAGATGATCATTTCAATAACTAAATTTTCTGGAGAAGGCTATACTACACTACTTCTGCTTGACACCTTAAAACAGTTTTTAAGAGGGAAATTTATTCTGATTTGAAAAGACTAAAACATCATATTGTAGGAAGGGTAAATCAATCTGTCTTACAATTTACTTAATGCTATAAAGCTCTATAGCTCTCCTCATTCCTGCTTTTTAAAATACCAGGCAGTAAGAAAAGTGAGAAATAAATGGCTGCTATCTAAGACACAATGGCATTACCGAGGCTCCGGTGCTCCTCGGGGGCTGCTCGGCCTGCAATAAAGCTGAAGTGGGGGAGCAGCTCAGGGAGGCTCTCGGCACCCCGTACATCAGCCGTCCGGCAGCAGGCAGTGCTCGGCAGCGGCACGGGCAGCGCCCGGGTTCGAAGGCAGGAGGCAGGGCTGGGCCAAGAGCAGGGAAAGCCAACAGGGATCTCCGGAGCACGGCCCGCTGCTGGAAAACTGCGGCACAAACTGCAGAACCAACGGAGGCTGAGAAGGCAGACAACATGTATGCGCAGAGCTATGCACCTACCACCTCCTCAAATACAGCGGATCCAGGCTGGAGGTACGAGGTCCTGTGGATACAAAATGAAAAACCCATCAGTACTGCAGTTGCAATCAGCAGAATAAATTTACTGATGACACTTTATGGTGCAGTGTGGAAAATAAACCCTATTTTTTCCCCCCAATGATAGATATATTGCAATCTTCCTTTAACAGATATGGAATGCAGCTTGGATAAAGTTTATCAGAGGGCTGATACTGAAGCTGGATATGCACAAGTTTATAGAAAACCATTTTCAGGCATTTATGGGGATGATAGCTGTCTGTATATGAAAAAAATGATACAGTAGCAAAATACACTAATCTGAATGGATCCTGCTTTCCTGTATGCATTGAGAATGTATCTGAGATTACTCGAATAATCCTTAAAAATTGTCTGGGTGTTGTGCTTTGAATAAATGCAGAACTTTTTCTTCACTGATCTGTGTTCATCATATCCTGGATAAAAAAAGATCATGTTGTTCTGGCTGATTTGTGTGATTTAAAATTTTAAATTCAAATACACATGCAAACCCATATTTTTTAATGGAAGTTTTAACCGAAATATCTTAAAATCAGCCAACAAAGGGGATCATATCCTATGACTGAACATTAAAGTTATATCAATAGCAGTGTACGTATGACCAACAAATATTATCTTCCCAGAGATGAAGTACTGTGCTGTGCTCATCCTCCTGTCACAGAATCACAGAGTGATTGAGGTTGGAAGGGACCTCTGGAGATCATCTGGTCCAACCCCCTGCTCAAGTAGGGCCACCTTTAGCAGGTTGCCCAGGCCCGTGGCCAGATGGCTTTTGAATATCTCCAAGGATGGAGACTCCACAACCTCCCTGGGCAACCTGTGCCAGTGCTCGGTCACCCTCACAGTGAAAAAGGGTTTTCCTGATGTTCAGAGGCAACCTTCTGGGTTTCAGTTTGTGCCCATTGCTTCTGGTCCTGTCACTGGGCACCACTGAGAAGAGCCTGGCTCCGTCGTCTTTGCACCCTCCCATCAGGTATTTGTATATATTGATGACATACCCTTGAGCCTTCTGTGCTCCAGGCTGACTAGTCCCAGCTCTCTCAACCTTTCCTCACCTTTCGTCATCTTCATGCCCTTGGCTGGACTCTTTTCTGTATGTCCATGTCTCTCTCGTACTGAGGAGCCCAGTAAACCATACTCCAGGTGTAGCATCACCAGAGCTGAATAAAGTAGAAGGATCACCTCCCTCAACCTGTTGGCAATACTTTGCTGAATGCAGCCCAGGACACTATTCGCCGCCTTTGCAGTGAGGGCACATTGCTGGCTCATGTTCAACTTGGTGTCCACCAAGACCCCCAGGTTCTTTTCTGTCAAGCTGCTTTCCAGCTGGTTGGCCCAGCATGTACTGGTGCCTGGGGTTGTTCCTCCTCAGGTGCAGGACTTTTCACTTCTTGTTGAGATTCATACCAGCCCATTTCTCCAGCCTATCAAGATCCCTCTGGATGGCAGCATGACCCTCTGTTGTATCAACCACTGCTCCCAGTTTTGTGTCATCAGCAAACTTGCTGAGGGTACACTATGTCTCATCATCCAAATCATTAATGAAGATGTTAAGCAGGATCAGGCACACTATTGACCCCTTGGGTACACCATGAATGACTGACCTCCAACTGGACTTTGTGCCACTGATCACCACACTCTGGTCCTGGCCATTCAGCCAGTTTTCAATCAACCTCACTGTGCTCATCCAGCCCATACGTCATCAGCTTCCCTATGAGGATCTTATGGCAGTCAGTGTTCAAAGCCTCAGTGAAGTCCAGGTAGACAATATCCACTGCTCTCCCCTCATCTACCAGGCTAGTCATTTCATCACAGAAGGTTATAAGGCTGGTCAAGCATGACTTCCCCTTAGTGAATCCATGCTGACTGCTCCCACTGCCATTGGAGATGTTTGTCTCCTACATTTTCTCATGCTGTGCTATGAGCCTGGCACCTTCGTCTTTGCATACATTCTCATTACAGTACATACCACTGACATGAAACGTTCTGCTAGTCTTGTACTACTGATGATGCTGTGTATTTCTTCTCATTTTCTTTATGTGGTCTTCATTTGTGGTGGCCTTCACAGTTCCCAATTATCATTTCCTGTACCTGTTTTAAGTAGCCAGCTACTTCAGAAAGAAGAGTATATTCAGCGTATTTAAGACACTGCAGCAATGTATGTATCGATAAAGACTAATACAATGAAAGAAACGGATCTTAGGTTGAATTACAGCTGCCCAAGTATCAATGGATTTGTACTCAGGATAGATCTGTACTGGTACACCACAGCGTGGATACAGGTCTCCTCTCAAACTACCTGCTTATGGGGCTGGCATTTACAGCCAGATGATAACTGCAGTTTACAAACTCATAACCAACACCCTGGGTTTTTTACAGTCTTTAATTTCACTACTTCTTTCCATGTAGCTTATTGCTGTACGGTTTCTGTATTTTGCTATCATTGTTCTCTGCCTGCTTTTTCAAGACTGAATCTCATTTTATTGCCTACTTATATCTCTAAATTCTGCAGGTCCCTTTTTATTATTTTGCCATCTATCCTGGGTTTTGCAACACCTTACAATTTAGTATGATCTGTAAATTTAATTAGTGTCATGTTTGCTAAAGAGCATAAGGAGCCAAGTCAATTACACAGCCAAAAAAGAAAAAAGGAAACCTTTATTATGCTATAAATGCTCTGCTAAAAATCCCGCTTGATAAGGAAGCATAATATATTTCTTGGCTTTCATAGATGTACTTGCAAAGGGGCCTAGATGTTTTACCCACATCATCAGTGTCATTTTAAAATTTAAAATATATTATTACCAAAGTAAATAACAAAGAAATGAAAAATGGCAACTTAATTCCTTTCTTTGCAACTGAAGTATGCTGGACAGGGTTAGACAAACATTCATAGTACACATTTTGCTATGGCATCTAAATTAAAGCTACCACAGCGTTACTTAAGCAGAATTGCTTCAAATTGGTTCACACATTAAGGACAAATGCAGGCAGCCAATTAATAATTGATTTTATTTAGAATGTCTGCTTTATTTTGTTTATTTTTTTTTTAGCATTTCCAACGTGTGTTATGTATATAGTGCAATTGTGCGATGCCTCAGCCCAGTCTGACAACATTTGAGCAAAGTCTATAATTCTCTGTCATTATTATCTCTTGGCTATTATGATGCTGGTAGGCATTAGAGCAGAGCAACCTCCATCATTCAACTAGGAACAACAGCAATTACTACTTTGGTCTCTGACTAAGGTTAGAACAGATAAATTGAGCTAGATAATTATTATCATTTCTCAAATTCGTCATTAGCTGCAACTGCATTTCTAATGCAAAAGGCCAGATTATTGGGCCTGACCATGATAGCTTCTCCTGACTTACGCTACAGAAATGCTACTAAGCTCACTCCCTCTTTAACCAGGCATCTTGTTCTTAAACTGTTCCACCTGAGATACACTAGTAGGCATTCACTTTTAGGAAGTAATCCGAGACTTTGAAACCCCATTTTGAATGTTCAGTCTGAACACCTGATTTTCAGGCAGGGATGCTCTCCATTGGCAGAGAAGAAAAGAAAAGGGGAAAGGTTTACCCCTCCTTTAGTATTTAAAAAATGGATCCCATTTCCAAGTAAAATGAAACGTATGCGGAATGTCATTTGGTTAATGAAAGTACGTAAACGAAGATATAATTTAGCAAGTTATGAATGTGCCTTCGTCCCACTGACATCAATGTCTTGCTCATAAATTCAGAGCACATGCAAATTTCTCCATGGAAAAGCTGATTTTATATCCTTGATTTAACCTGTAATTAAGTGCTTTTAGTTTTTAGGGATTTGTTTCCTCAATTTATTTTGCCTGTACCTGTATTCCAAACACCAGTGTCTTACTGATGGAGCGATGCAGTTATGAGCGTGCAAGAAGACCAGCCAAGTGACTAGCGAAACTATCATCTCGGACGCCTGTAGCTGCTCATGTCAATGTCTGTCCTGCAAAAACTGCTGGACAGGATGTAAAGAAAACCCCTCCCGTACTGTCAAGGGTGCCATGGGTCAAATCTAAGACTAGTGGCTTGATCCAGTTGCCCAAACACAGTATCTGTGCCATGCAAAAAGCCCAAGGCTCTGGGGAACAGAAAAATATGAATATGGGGCCCATGGGGATGACACAAGAACCCCTTTTCCTTACAGATTTGTGCTCCTCTGTGGAGGTAGCTGGATGGTCTAAGGTGGACAGCCCGGGGTACCACAGACGGCGTTTGATGGCTGTGTTTAGAGCTCTCAGTAGGGCTCCAGACATCACAATGGCTACAAAGATTCAGAGCATTCAGGCATATTAATTTTACACTGTTGGTAAATGTTTTATCCTATTTTTTGGAGAGAGATAGCTGACACAGACATAGAATTAGCAAATTGTCCTAATCGATACAAGCGCCTACTATCAGCTTAAAAACCACTAGGCGTTAATTATGAGACACTGCAAACACATCGCTCAGGAGGCTCCTCGGCAGAAGTGCCTGTGCTCTGCTCAGCTCCCAGCCCATGCACTCTTCCTCCCTCCCTCCCTCCCTCCATCTCACCCCTCAGTCGGTAACAGTGGCTTTTGTGAGATGCTCATCATTTCGCAGTTTCAAGTTTCTGACTTGAAGTTCTGCTCCTTCAAACTCTTAAATGAAGGCATGGCTAATTTCTGCTCTCAGCCACCTGTGGCACCATGTAAATAGCGCTGCTCACTCCAAAACTATTTGAGGAGATTTCTGCCAGGCTTTAAGTTCTGCATGTTTATCAACCTCTCATGGAAGGCAGTACGGGTGTCGGGGACTGGGGAAAGAGAGGTTACCTAGGATGTGTGAGGGGCAAAGCGTTTAGAAAACTATAGCACAGTGGTCTCCAGCAAAGGAGGTATCTTGCGGGAAGTTAAAGTGAGATGGTATAGATGGGAGAGATGGGGAGACACTGTGAAGCCAATGAAAGATGGGCGCTGACTTTATCATGCACTGTCTTTCTGGAAGGCATTCAGATGCCATGGTGATAAGCATGATAATCAGGGTAGGCCAGAGAAAAATGTTAGCTAAACCCAGTGTTTCCGAAGGTACAATCTGCTCTGGAGGGTCCTGGAGGGCTCTGGTGTGTTCAGAGGCAGGAGGAGCACCCAGGGACAGGAGATGGCCGGAGGCCGGGTGAGACCTGCCAGCGGGCACGCACGGAGCACAAAACTAAGCACTTATTTCTTTCCTTCACAGACAGGGACAACGCACATGAGAGACAATAGAAAAATTGGTGTGTTACGGGGTCATCTGATGAAAATGCTGCAGCTGTCACTCAAACATCTCCTCTCCGCTCGGAGACTCGCTGGCTGCGGTCAGCACTTGTGCGGAGCTGCTGTGACGCGTGAGGGGGTTGCAGGCAAAGTTCAGTGTAAGCCAAGTTAAACATGTTTTCAGAAATAAGCACCTAGGTCTGGGGCAGACAGAGCCCCAGAAATATTACATGACTTGCCCAGGTCTTCAGGTGTGACACATAAAGATGAGGAAGATGAGGTCCCGAAAGCCTCAGCCCTCCCTGCCTCCTGCTGAGAAAACAAAAATGATTGAAAATGATTAACACATTGAGAGAGCTGGCTTGTTTGATTTTATAGATAACAATAATATTTTAGCTATTCCAATTACAAGCAGTAATTAGGCAGCTGGACTGGATCAGTGTTGGAGTACAAACACCTGCTTGTGTGCTTCCAGCTGTTCTCCACTGGAATTACGAACAAATATGTTGCATAAACATTTTACAGGCATTTCAGGATCACCACCATTTTCTTTCTCATCTCTTCTGAAGAACATGCTCTGCTCTAGAGTTTACTCGGGGAAAGAAAACGGGTGCCTGGATGATGATAGCATTTAAGACTTTCCCAGCCTTTCTTTCTTTTGTGTAATCACTTTTCACACCTGAAGGAAACGTAACATGAAAAGGAGACAGAGGTAGCAGATAATGAAACAACAGCTTAATTCAAATGGGTGAAGGCGGTTTATTCATTTCTAAATGAGAGAGGATGCCAAAAGTCTGCTGTAAATCTGAATGTCAAAATTGCTCAGAGCTCGGTCTGCCTCCACAGCAGCAGCAGGCTTTCTGTGCAGCTTTCTGACACTTACAGAGCTATTCACAAATATTTCTAAGCAAAGGTTGCAGTCACCTATTATCCTGTTTATTCCAGAAGTGCTCAGGGGCTGGCTGAAAGCAGAGCCCCGTTGTGCCAGGCTTTGTACAGACAAAGCCACAGAGACAGCCACTGCCTTCCTGGCTTTACTCAGCTATTGTTTTGCTGAAATGCAATTTAAAATGTGATGCAATTCTTCTGGCTATTAACAAGCAGAGAAAATACTGTTTCTTAATCTGTGTCAGTTTGTTAGATGGGTTTAGGGCAAGCAAATACAAATGAAGCTACATATTTTTATGTATTTAGGACAAATGCTTAGTTAAAAACAATTAACTGATGGGAGACTCAATTCACTTGATGTTGGAAGCATTTATGTAGAGAGCTGCAAGCAGGAAGTTGATGGAGGTGATGGGGAGGGACGGTGATGTTCGACTGTGTGCCTGAATGAATCCCCATTTGTTCTGCCCCAGGAAGAGCTCCAGTACATCTCATGTGAAATCTCTGCAACTCATTTCTTCACTGAAATACAAGTATTTTTCTACTCTTCTCATTTCACCAGGACCAGGAGCCCTGGTACCAGCAAGGAGGCTGGAGAACAACAAGGTCAATGTGGGCAGATCCCACCTCTCCAACATGCCTCCCAGAAGTGCCCAGCAATGCACTTTTCAGAGACAGTCCCATGAAAGCAACAATCCTACGTGCTAGCACGAATGACAGCATCTATCTCACACTATTTTTAGACCAGGTCCTTTTGCTTCTGGCATCAGTGGCAGAGGAGATAGGGTAGAGGCACGTGGGCAGACCAAGTTGCCTGGAATTTGCACCATAGGCTTTCTTGCACTGACAGTTGCTTGGCACTGGGTGACTGGAGCCCAGAGCAGAGCCTGCTGTGCCTGTAACAGGCACTTTTCTCAAAGGAAACCAGAGGCCCATGGCTGCCAAACTCTGCTGGCAGCACAGGGGTGGTGGAGGCCATCAGGAGTTCAGCTGAACTTCGTCCTGACCTCAGAGGCAAGTGTTGTGAAGCAGGAATCTGATTTTTGCTATTTTAATGAGGCAGAAGTTGCAGGCACAGAGAGACGCTGTGAAGGACAAGGTATTTTCCATGTTGCTTTTTACTCTGCAATTTTTACATAATGATTTTTCCCATTGTCTGACTACATAGGATTTAAAATAAGAACAAGTTTCATGACCAAGTATAAAATCTGGGTTGGGGAAGGCGTCCAAAGGGCCTTCTTATACGGTTTCAAACACAACTGGGTGAAGGAGGTGCCAAGGTCTCACTACCTGAACGTTGCATTTCTTTAGCTAGTGACAGAAAGGAACCAAACCTCCATCTTCCAAATATATTTTCACTTTTTGATGTAATTTTCCTATTTGCTTTCTTTACACTCAGCCAGAGCCCATCATTTCTTCACGTTTTCCTTTCCATTCACGTGTTGAGGGGTGCCTGTCCCACACAGAGGGCGTAGAGCAGCCGGGGCTGCAAGCATCAGCCCCGGGGACATGGCGATCACACCAGATGTGAAAGCCGGTTACTGGATGTTACCTTTTCTCTTAGGAAAGGTGCCAAGCATCCTTCCCTGAGCAATGTGGTGTGCCAGGGACTCATACCAGGTCGTCTCAGCACCTGGGACCCTACCTCGCTTTTAGCGGAAATGTGGAGACAGTGCTATGGCAAACGGGTAGAAAACAGAACTCAAAACTCCCTGCTAGTTAACAGGCATCTAAACATATTTGACAGAAACACTTGAATGTCTGTCAGACTGTGGGAAGAAAGCACTGAAACTGTCTAATCATCTGGGGACACAGGCACGTACAGAGACACTTCCAACTAGCTGAAGGCATGTCCCCGTGGGATCTCCCGGCCAAACACGCAAGGCACTAATGCTGGTGCCAATGCCCTGGTAGTGCAGATCCAGGGCACGGAGAGGAAGGAAGTTTCTCTTGGTCTGGTGGGCAGGGTACCAGGGTGAATGGCGTGCCTGTGCTGGCTCGGCTGTGGCTGTTCCCGGCCACGGAGAAATCATTCCTCTTCTCTGCTCCATAAGCAAGAATGAGGTTTAAGGCAACTGGGTATAAATATTGACCAGGACACTGCAGGAGAAGCAATTTTAAGGGTGACAAAACTCGCTGCAAATCATCACTTTTCATTACTTCTTAAAATTTCTTCAATGACCTGGTATCATGATACAGCTTCTTAAAATCTCTACCATGCAACTTCTGGCACAATGGTGACCCTGGCAAGTTTCTCAGACAGGAGGATTTTGTTCAATAACTTTCTGCTGTATTTCAGTTTGTCATGAAATGTTGAACATGTGTTGTTTAATGTCAGGCAGAAGCACAGCTTGGATACTGCTTATGCTCCTTCACCATTTCCCTTCGCATCAAAGCCTGCTCATTTCCTGAGCAAGTGTTCATTTCGCCTGTGCGCTTGCAGTAAGCACCAAGCAAAATCTACCCATTCTAACAAAATCTCTTGGGAAAAACCAACACAATTATAATTTTATGACTAATGAATTTAAAATGACCCCAGGAGAAGTTGCTGGAAACATCAAAAGGAAAACTGGAATGCGTGATGACTTTCTGTTTACCTGCCTTTGCAAAGCGTGTTGGGATATATCCTCTAGCAGAGGTATCATCTCCTTTGGGATTATGAAGGAGAGATGCTAAACATTCACTTCAGATTTAATAGAGATGGAAGCTTTTCCCAGGTAGTGGATCTCATATATATATATATATAAAAAAAATATATATATAAAAAAATATATATATATAAAAAAAAAGTATTTGTTTGTAGCCACCAGAATCAATGACTTCTGTACTTGTGGGATTTCTGTATGTTTTTTCTTCCACCAGAATAAGGGAAAGTAAAAATGTTTTGACTTTGCAAGATCCAGAAATACAAGCATCTGTGACACTGGTGAAAGATGAGTTCTAAATAAAACCGTCTGAGAACCAGAGAGGGATAATCATGAAAAGGGAAGATTTTTGTTTTCTAATAACAAATGGCAGTTGGATTAAGACATCAGGTCACCCATGCCCGAAGCACTTACTCTAGTCTTTCATTTCATAAAGTTCAACTGGCAGCAAGGACCTCTGTTTGAGTTATTTTGATGTCTTTGATATTAATCCTTGTGGCGAGCAGTAAATATTCTTTTTGCAAATGCAGTTCACATTATTTACCCACCAAAATTATTCATACCTCAGTTCTTATAGTCTGCAAAGTGTATTTGAGGTGGCTTGGACTCATGTGACAAATTTATCTTCCAAAACCATCTGTGCTTAAATTGCCCACTACGGTAATACACGTTACTTCCTATCCAACAACTTTTGCAAATTGCTTCCTTGCACTAAAAAACCAAAACCACAGAAATGCTGATTATTCTAAATCCGAAAGACATAGTGAAAACACATTCTGCAAAATGACAATTAGGCAGTAGAGCTTTATTTATACTTGTGAAATAAACATCAGTTAATCATCACCAGGAGCACCAATTTCTAACCTCCGTTTAGGTGAGATTTCAGATGCCTAACTCATTATCAGCTTTCAGCAATGCCTGCTCATCAGCGGCAGTCACATTAGACAAAATACAAGGCATACGATATGGCAGTAATTAAATCATACTCCAGGGAAGAGATAACAGTGAATTATAAGATATCCTGAGAAGTGATAATAATTACTCCATAGGGGTTCTATTTTATTAGGGTTTAAATACTTTTAAGACTTTGTAGAAAAGACTTAATTTGAAAAAAAATGCTAAAGATGAAAGTAAACAAAAGCTAAGTGCTGCTAGTCTCATCTGTCATACACATCTCTGGCACTATTTCGGTTCTTTCTTTTAACTTTAGCCCCAAACTATTTTAGCTTGCCTTCAGAAACCACTGTATTATTCATGAAAACTGAAGCAGACACATGAGTCTATTTAATTGTTTGTGGCTTGATACCTCCTGCGCAGATGAGAAGCTTGGCCAAAGCCAAGAACACTCAGCTAAAGGGAGAAACTCCACTGGGGACTTTGTGAAGAGCTCAATGTCTAGAAAGGGAATCTGAAATACATAGAGCAATAAAGAGCTAGGAAAATCCAGAGCCTGGGAGATGGAAGGAGAGGTCAAACCTAACATTTCATGATACAAATTAAGTTATTCTGATCTGGAAAAAAGATGAGACTCATCCTGAGTCCCAGCTCTGTGGAACAGCACTGGATGTCTAAGAGATGCGCCTGCATTCAGCAAGTCAGTAGGAGTTATGGATATTGTCCTACTCCACTGGTGTCAATGGGTTTGGGGCCCTCATTTGCTCTTGGTTTTGTTCAAAGCAAAGCTAAACAGAATCATAGAATCGTAGAATGGTTTGGGTTGGAAGGGACCTCAAAGATCACTTAGTTCCACCACCTGTGCCATGAGCAGGGACACCCTCCACTAGACCAGGTTGCCCAAAGCCCCATCCAACCCGGCCTTGAACACTTCCAGGGATGGGGCATCCACAACCTCTCTGGGCAACCTGTTCCAGTGCCTCACCACCCTCACAGTGAAGAATTTCTTCTTAATATCTAATCTAAATCGACCCTCCTTCAGCTTAAACCCATTACCCCTTGTCCTGTCACTACACTCCCTGATAAACAGCCCCTCACCATCTTTCCTGTAGGCCCCTTCAGGTACTGGTAAGCCGCAATTAGATCTCCCCGGAGCCTTCTCTTCTCCAGGCTGAACAACCCCAACTCTCTCAGCCTGTCTTCATAGGAGAGGTGCTCCAGCCCTCTGATCAGCTTCATGGCCCTCCTCTGGACTCTCTCCATCAGCTCCATGTCTCTCCTGTACTGGGGCCCCCAGAGCTGGACACAGTACTCCAGGTGGGGTCTCACCAGAGCGGAGTAGAGGGGCAGAATCACCTCCCTTGACCTGCTGGTCAAATGCTTAAGGAATTGTCATAGTATGAAAATTAGATAAAACTTTCATACTCATGTCATTTATTAAATGTTGTAATATGTAGCAACAGCACTAGATTCGCATTAGTATTGGATGTTTCAGATAAAGTGTACAATGAATGTGAAAGAAAAAAATACATGTGTCTTTTGTCAATGTTTATTGGAATGAATTTGAGAAGCTCAGATCTTATCATGCCTCATTTGATCTTTTTCATAGAGTCTTTTTTTGGTAAAGAAATCAGACTTGGCTCTTTCAAAGACCCAGAGCCCTGAACATATTTGCCGCCTTTTCTTTCTCTGGTACAATGGACGATTTGTGACAGTTACTGCACGACACTTGGACAAGCACTTTGTGACCCTGGTGATTCACTACCACTAATTCTGTCAGTTCAGTTTAAAATCACCTAAATTAGCATTTCAGTGAGAGATGATTCCCCTTCCATGGTAAATTCTGATGCAAATAATCCATTTTGCTCTTCTGCTGTGTCATCAATTACCCTGAATGAAAGTCCTTTTACACTTTGATTATCCATCAGGCCCTCTAATTGTTTGGTTGGTCAAAGGTAAATGGTAAAAGCAGGTTAGCACAGATAGTCCCAAAAATGTGCAAGAAGTGTTGCTCCAATTATTTGCTTTCCAGCTTTATGAAGTAATGTGTTTCTTTGGGACTCTTTGCACATAATTCAAGTGCATTTTCTACCTATAATGACCTTTTAACTTGAAACTATACCATCTCCTTATTAAGAATTAAACTCACCTAACACTCTTTTATAACAAATACAAATAGAAACTTATAATGAAAGAAAATATAGTAGAACCCAAACAGGGTTGAATATTGGATATTAAAGTAATAAAAATTCCACACAATGCTTTTTTAAGAATACGAAAGAAATACCATGCACCTTCCTCTGAGGCTGTCCTCAGGAGACAAGCACTTTGTAAATCACATTCCTCTGATGATACAGCAGTATTTCACATCGCTGACAGCTAGGCTGGGTCTGGCTTATTAATATTGCGTGATAATAGGTAAACTTTAAAACAAGCACACTGTTGTATAGGTATAACTCTGTGCAACTTACCGGCACCTATAATGTTTGTGAGATAGCATGGACTATGCCATAACATTGTGACACTTGCCAAGTAATGGACACCAGACAAGTCTGGGTAGATGAGAAACAGCTATGGGGCGAAGCAGGGGACAGCACCCGTCACAACCAAGGTATCAGCCAAATGCTGTGTTACTTCCACTGTGAGCATTTCGGTGCCAACTGCAGATCTTTGTGCACTAGCGGTGTCATACTTAACTCTACAGCTACACCAAGCAGTCTTCCGATAACTCTGGTGAGACACACATCTAACGCTGTCAGAAATACAGACCCATGTACACACTTATGCCAGGCTCTGCTGACTCGCCAGGCATGCGCTTCCCTCAAAGTCCTCCATTGCCACCTAAAAAAGATTATGCTTTTGGTTTTTTTTGTTATTAGTGCTGTTCTGTAGGCTCACGCATGATTCCAAACTGCTATAGGTGTGTTAGATGCCAGGCCATCAAAATGCATTTGCACCTGACAGACATGGTTACTGGCTGGCCCACACAGAAAATAATGAAGTATTTTAAACTCTGAGGAGATGAACAAGTCTTTTCACTCCTTAAACGCACGCTAGAGAAGAACCATGAAAGGATGGGCATAGCAAACGCTGGATGGCTCATACACAAGTATGCACAGATGCTGAGGTTTGTTCCTCACACTTCATGGGCCTGCTCGTTTAATGACTCTGTTTAGAAGAACAAGTATCAAAATGCAGAAAGAAATTCTTTGATTGAATATTTTTTTGACTCGGAAAACATCAAAAGAAAACCTGATCAAAGCAGAACAGATAAATGTCTGTAATATTACCCTGACCTATCTCCTTCTGAATCACCAACATACACATTATGTGCTATCTGAGCACACCCTTGTGTCTTGAGTAGATCTAATATATATTAGTACATACTTTCAGATTGTCAAATCTGATTTTCCCTAGTCTTTTTTCATTAAATACATACTTTCCCCCAACTGATATTGAGGTGGCATTCACTGTTCTGGGAAGATCCCCAGATCAGCAGAGTGGGGGACCGAAAGGAGCGCTGACTGTATGCTCTCAGCACATCACATTTGCCCCGGTGTCCAGCCTGCACACTCTACAGGAGTGTGTTTGTCATTCGATCATTTAATAAACTCTTAACTGGACTTGCTACTCAGGATCTTTATATTTTGAAGGTGTTTGTAGATGACATTTTTCTTTTTTTTTGGATATGAGGGATCAGGTAGCAGCAGTGATGTGGGGTGGATGTGAATCTTCACTTGCAAATGAAGTCTCCATCATCTATTACCAGTGACTCCATACTGATGATTCCTGTTTTCATTATTTTCAAACCTTGTTTTAATTTTTAAATATCAGTCCAGCTCCATTCTCTGTACCACTTCTGGACGTCTGATTTGCCTGTAAGCAACGGGCCATCATTCAGTCCTAGCAGCCAGCTGTCTACATTTACAGCTCTTCCTTTTTTCCATTTCATATTAACTCTGGTAGCAGCCATGGTTCACAGCTGTGGTGGCCATGCAGTGTGGCCCTGTTGCCCAGCTGGCTGGGCAGTTGCCGGGGCGCTGGTCTCTGGCTCTGGCCCACAGCTCAATGGGAGCACAAGCTGCCCTGTTTTTTAATCCCTCTGCAATGCTCTAATAAATAAACTCAGGCCACTGTTGGGAACCCCTGTGCAATAGTGAGATGTGGAAACAAACCCAAGCCCAGGCATATGCAGCACATCTGCTTTAGCCTCAGTGGTGGGCGGCAGACTGGAGACGACCGGGATGCACTCAGCAGATTTAGCACATGACGAGAAGCTCAGGTTTCTCCTTCATTAGCAGGGTCAGCCCTGGCTTTCCATACTCCCCTCCAGAGTGCACGTAAATGGCATCTCCTCCCCCTCCTTCCTGCACAGAGGTGCCAAAGGCTGTCTCTTTGAGTCAATGCATCTCCCCATCACTGGCCAGGCTGTATCAGCAAGTGTCACCATCAGTGCTGCTCTGTGCCTGGGCAGCCTCCTGGGCTCTGGTGGGCCCCTTCAGTCCCAGCTCCCTTTGCAAAGGGGTTAAACATTTCAGATGAGCATTCGCTCTGCATGTGACCCAAGCTTCCTCCTCCACATTTCTGCCCATACCCATCTCCTTTCATTAAAAAGCAAAATGAGCATCACTGGAAAGGTGCTTGCGATCAGGTGGCCATACCAGCTGGCTCCGGGATGCACAGGTTGTCAGTCAAAGGCTAACGAGGTTTGTTGGCCAAAACACCAGTTATTTAGCCCGTTTCTGGGAACATGTTCTCTCACATGGCTGCAGCCCAGCCTGGTGCAGCTCCGGGCTCTGCCCTCACCCATTTGCCTGCGTGGGGAGCAGGTCTGTGCTTTTCTGCCAGGTCAGTGGCAGGCAGGGCTTTGCCTCCTGCCCCCATCCCCAGGGAGGCTCTGCCTGGCAGAGACTGCAGAGATTTTGAACCCAGCTCTCAGCTGAGCATCACTCTGTGAGGCACCCAGGGGTGCACTGGGCTGTTCTTGCCAGCAGCATTAATTAGAAGATGAACATTAGTCAAAAAGCAAAACCTGAACACCCTATCTCCAAAATGTCACCATTTATCCTAGCTTTAAATTTTACATTTTAATCTCCTCCCACACAAGATAATTTCAACCAGACAGGAGCAGTGTCTTTTTATTTCTGTTGCAAACTTGCTGGAACATTTTCAGGAGCTGGGAAATAATGACAGGGTTAGCCCCAGCGCAGGCGGCCAGCTGGGCAGGCAGCAGTTTGCTGCGGTACCTGCACGAACGAGGTAGCACAGCCCCGCGGCCAAGGCCAGGACAAACCTGTATCCAAACCTGCTCAGCTTGTGGCCTGCGTGATCATGGGGATCTTTATTTTGCCACTCTGCAATGGAGTTTTCCCAGCCATAAAATAAAGATAAATGACATTTTTGCAAATGCCCTGCTACATGCGCATAAACAGTGCTCAGCATTCTCGTCCGTCCCCTGCACTTGATTAACACGTACTTTAATGACTGCATTAACACTTGTTCCACTGCCCACTCCCACTCTCCAACACCGCCGTGGACCGTCTTCCCAGGATAACATTTCTCAAAATCACTTTTCCGAAAGAAAACTCCCTGCTTTTGGGGGAGGTGCAGACAGGTTTGCATGTTGCTGCGGTCACTCCTGTCCCCATGTCCCCCTGGTTCCCCACACCACCAACAGCTTGTTCAAATCAGACGATACCGACTGAGTGCATTTCTTCAAAATGCTACGCTCTCAACAAGGGCTATTTATCAAGCCTACAAGATTCAAAACTGCAAGACCCTGAATTTCATAGTCATTTGCAGCGTCAGAAGCTGCTAATGGCCCATAAAATTTAGCAACTTCTCCATAAGCTGCTGGTTAATGAAAAATCGGTTAAATTGTTCACAGATCAGCTGGCACAGTGCCCTCTGATTCACGGGACGCTTTCCCTGGCAAAGGTTACATTAACCCCGCTGGGGAAGCGGGGAGAGGAGTCGGGGTGGTTTGCCGGAGGCTGCGGCTTTTCCCAGGTGGGATGGGGGCAGAGGACCCCCGCACCGGCGGGATGGGGGCAGAGGACCCCTGCACCGGCTGTGCAGGACAGGACCCTCTCAAACACAGCACCGAGTGGTTTCTGGCACTGCCCAGATACAGGAGCCCAAGCTGCTGACGCCGCTGCCGGAATTACAGCCAGGCTGCGTGATAGCGGAGGAGTTCAGTTTAGCGAGGCGGTTTGGTTTGCTGAGACGCATGCACACTCAGTGAATCCCTACTCTGGTTTTTAATTGAAACCATAAGGCAGAGCCGACCTTCCCCTCTCTGGGAAAGCGGTGTGCTGAGCTGTGGGGAGTCCCTGCCTGCACATTCCTGCAGCTCTTTGGGTGATGGAGGCTGAGACGAAAGGACGTCGCGGCACTTAGCCGGCCTCCCACAGAGCCGGTGTTTGCCTTTTACTGCCCCTGCTGCTGCTGCTGTTGCCTCTCACAGCGACTGCTGCTGTAACTTGTGACAGTTTCACACGAAACACACGCTGCCCTGCATTTGGATGCAATACTCTGGCTGCAGTACAAAGCAAGGATTTGGCGTCCGCACCGAAGAAGCGGTCTGATGTCAGCACAAATTAACGCTGCTCACCATGCTGACATTGCAAGGCCTCAACTGTCAGTGCTGGCATTTATGATGCTGTGTATTTTAACTAATTAGCCACTCACAGCCCAGCCGGTGCAACCCATCCATCTTATGAACACTGGATGTTTTGCACTGGCATATGCTACAATAATGAGAATCAATGTTGCTAATGACTTTGCACAGCCCATTTTTCAGTCACCTTTGCAAATCCACATTATGCTGGGAACACACAGAGAAGAAAACACTGGCTTTGAAATACCAAAGGTGCATTTCTGCAGGACGAACCCCAGACTTGCTTCACTCTGGCATGGCTGGAACTCTGTGGAAGAGGAGCTGCTCCCACCAAAGCAGCTATGCAACTCTGAGGAAGAAATTTCTATTGCAGGCACTAGAACAGACGAGATTTCTGGGGTCAATACCCTTAAACATGTTTCATTGAATTCCCTCAGAGTCAGTCTGTCTTTTCCTCGGGCAAGCTTTCAAGTTTTCTCTGTCGGTGAGTAGCTGCCCCTTTTTCTCACCTAACCTACAAGTCAAAGCTGTCCTCTTTCCCCAGAGGGGAGCAGACATGGGGCCAGCCTGTCGGGCGGTGAGGATGCTGGCTACCTTTCAGTATGAGGGGCTTGGAAAAGCAGCAGCTGCCTGCAGCAGTCAAGAAAAGAGAATTCCTTCCTTTGCCTTCAAAAGCACCATCCCCTCCTCAAGAGATTTACCAGATGTTCTGATTAAGGCGGTTCAATTGCAGTGTTTAAAAGCCTCTTCCACCTGCTCCCTGCAAGCTCCAATCTGTGGGCAAGAGTAGCTCTAATTAAAAATTCCCTCCTGCTGTGATGACTCCTCCCTCACCTTTCCAGAAATCAGCGTCGTACACACAATCCCCAGGGACTGCTCTGCAGAGGATGACTCTTCTCCCTTTTGTCTTTCTCTCCCCTGCAGTGGAAATAAAAATTTAGGGGACTTGAAACCTGGGCAGTGTGGGACAGGAAAGCTCCTTCCCAAAGCTCTCCCCCCAGCACTGACCACTGTTCAGAACCCCCCCCTGCCCAACCTGAGGGAGCATCAGCAGTCACTACCCCTGGAAATGCTCTCAGTTTGTAGGAAGAAGCCTGAAGCCCCATAACCCTTCACCATCCAACGTGCAGTCTAACTCATCAGCGCTGAGACTGCTTCACGGCAGTGCCCACCTCACAGCAAAGCACCGTGCTCAGGTGGTGGCTCTTCAGAGACCAGGGTCTCGCTCTAGCTGGCTCTTTTGGGGCTGACGAGTGAGGGAGGGACTGGGCTGCGGAGGGCACTGAAATGTAGCATGAGAGCAAAGGAGGCAGAAAACCCAGGTGCAAAATTTGCTGGTACAAGGGCTTCCCTGCTCTGGCACTGTCAGGAAGAAAAACTATAGCCCTTCTTTCCTGAGGAGCCCCACACCTCTGATGTACAAATAAACAGACATAGAGGGTCCTACCTATCTTGCTGAAATAAACGCGTATTTACTCTGAGGCAGAGCATGCAGGGAGCCCACCCTGTAAAACCATCCATCCCCATCAGTCCTTTTTTTCACATTCCAACAGAAATCAGACCCAAGTTTGCTTTAGAGGTGCTGTGGAGACCCTGGCTCTTGGCCTCTGAGGGTCTCCCCGCTGCAGAGGGGTATCCAGCAGGATCAGTAAAACTCCATCCCTGGAACCCCACCACTGCCACAAGCCACAGCCAGGCAGCCCCTCGCCTCCAGGCACATTCCCTGGTGTCTCATCATTACCTGAGCCCCCATTTTTATTTCTCTTGACGGGCAGACTTCCCCGAGCTGCCCACCAGCTGCCGGTGCAGCCTCACCCCTCCTTGAAAAGGCCAAGATAGAAAATCTTCTTAAGCAAATCCTGTGCTGATAAATGCTACTTAGATGATGGGATTAATATTTTCCCTATTTTGGAGCCACTCAAGCATGCAGGTGAATATATGCCCATTTAGCATGTTTTTGAGTGGTAAATATGCTTTCTGCCCTCAAAAGGGCTCTCTGCCTTTTAACCCTCCAAGGATCACTATGTGGAAGCCCGGGATTTTACTGTCACAGGACTCGGCGGAGCCAATCCCCATAGTAACAGGGCATCCACCCATGAATCCCAAACTGCAGCAGGTCTGAGCATTGCAGCATTCAGTCTAGACACATATTCAGCATCAGGGTATATATATATGTGCATAAGTATATATAAAATTAATCTGTGCTTGCTCAGCAAATACGTGTGCAAGACACGTAAATGCTGGTAAAAACCTGACCCCCTTCATGTGCAGAGCTTGCAAGCATGCCATGGCCAGTAAAGATAAAAATTACTAAGGAATCGGACACTGCTCCATCAAATGTGCCTGTCCCAGTCCTAAAATGATCAGAGAATGATTTCTCAAGTCATGTTGTTCAAACAGTGTATATTTGCGTATTTTCATCAAAGAACATAACCCTTTAAAATGGGACCCGCTGTACCATACCATTAATTCGCATGGCAGGGCTACAAAAGTGTGCAGCTAGCACCACTTACTGGCAAAGCTACAGACACAGGCACTTGACGATTTTACTTTGCAGGCTTCTCGCACAGTAACGCTGAACACAAATTTTAGCGCTAGTGTTTGAATATAATAAACAAATGTAGGACAACATCTCTCCCCTTCCCTGCTGAAAAAAGATTAACAAAAATAAAAGGAAGAAACTGAATTTTCCCTCTAAACCAGCCTCCAAATAGCTTCCAGTAACAAAAGTCTTTGCAATGAAGAGCTGCAAACTTTGGCTCAATGCGTTATATCCCTGTGTGCTGGTAACACCTCTCCTCTCAGTCCTACCTCTACAGCAATGGACACAAATCAATGGCCAGCTTGAGAACAAGGGAGAGGGGTCCGCATCTTTTCTATCAATGCATCAAAGGGGTGGTCTGTGTCACTCATATATATATATATATGTATGTATATATGTGTATGTGGGGGTGTGTTCATCTGCCAGGACCATGGATGGATATCTGTGTCCATAATTTTTAAAACCCCAAGAAAAATGAACCCAATTTGGAGACACTCTCCTCCCCGAAATATGCCTCATGATTGATGAGCTGATGAGTGGCCTCATGATCCCACTTGTGGGGCAGATGACTTCAAAGTTATTCACACTCCTTTAATCACAGCCAACGGATTCTGCTTCTTAACAGAGGGTCTTTACAGCCACCCTCTAAGCTGTCTCCTCTTTTGGCAGCTGTGATTTATTTAGGAAACAAAGCATCAGTTCAGAGGCACTGTGGTGACTCCAACATAAAGGTCCCTCTACTGCACTTGGCTGCATCTCTGACTTTGCTTTACAAACATATCCTCTTCCACCCCATGCTGTTTGTATTAGGCTCATTTGTTTAAATTCAGAAAAACAGTAATAGAAAGGAAAAAGGTTTAAGCTTCTTGAAAGCTTCTGCTGAGGGCAGAACTTAGCCGAGTTGTGTAAGCTTTTAGGCAGCAGCTGTATATGCTGTTCTAGACCAACGTCCATAAAGGTGGTCGACAGCCACCGGCTCTCCAGGCTGGACCCCTGAGCCCCGTTTGTGCCGACCACGCAGGGCATTAGTCATGGTGCAAGTGTCATTAGTTTCATTCCCCAGCTGAAGAGGGCTTTTAGGTGCGTGATCTCCAATGGATATGAAAAAGTCACATTTTAGAGCCTTGTCGTTTAGAAGGATCATCTTGAAAAAGAAGATTCATTAATTAGTTACACTGGCAGTCTCTTTAATTAGGCATTGCTGAGTACCTTCAGTCTTTGTGATCTTTAGCGTTCTTAGCTTGTTGTACTTTATTTACATATTTTTTGGACACATACGTAATTCCTAATTAACGCTGTAGAGTCTACTCCAGCTATTTCAAGATGTCACGTACTGTAGATCTTCAGACGTGTTTACCGGATGTCTGCTGAATTTAAATTACTCCTTTAATCAGACCAGAAAACCTGCATCCTTTTTTGGGGGTACAAGAACACCCACCAGATACATGCAGGGGAAGGTAATCCAGTTTGCAGGAGGTTTCAGTATGGGAGCAAATGAAAGACGCTTACAAAATGAAACCTTTCAAAAGACATTTCTGTCAGGAATTTTAAAAAGAGAATTTGCCTGCAGGGAAATTCTTCTGACAGCAGGCTGTCAAAGGCACATCCCCACCAGGGTGGTCTGCGGGAGAGAGCTGAACAGCACGGATCGTGTTGGGATTTCAGGAGACTCGGGCGAGTGCGATGTTTCTTAAAGGAAGGGGAAGCTTTGTAACCTAATAGGAGAGCAAGTATTCGTATATCAGAAGTGAGCCATAGCCCTTGAATGATAAATCTTAGCAAGGAGGAACCTGAGGAAACAAGGGGTGCTCCTCTAGTTTTGTGGCATTCCCCTTTATTGAACTAAGCAGTCATTTAAAGAAAGGATCTTCTTTTCTTTGAGCTGTGTCCCTCCTCTGCACCAGTTTGGCCAGATGCTTTTTTGTTAGTGCCTCCACTCAGATATCCAGTTTCTGTCTACTCAGTTTATGTTTTCAGAGGCAGCAGAGAGGATATTCTGCAGAGGGTAATCCTACAGAGACAGAGAACTGGAAGACAAGAATATTATGTCTCCTACCTGTCTACCTGGTCCTGACAAAACTCTCTTTTATCCTTACTAGCTTACTCTGATCTATCTGCCCCAGTGTTATCCATCGATGTAGTATTCTCTGGTCTTTATACTTATTGGTAACAATAATCAATATACAATAATAACAGCATCTTTCTGAAAAGTCTATGTTCTCTGTTTCTCAAGACTTGCTGCCACTGCTTTCTCCAGATTTAACCTTCTCTTTCATAGGTGCTTATCTCCCTCTGAGATAAGGCTTGAGCTTATACTTTATGCTGGCTGGCTACTGCCCTTACACTAACAGATAATCACATAAATAAAATGGGTGAATATTTCTGCACCACCTCCACAGCTTATACCACCCCAGTTCATAAGTGCATTAATAAAGTCTGATGAACAGTCCCGGCAAAAGCACTTTCCCTTATCCTCAGAGATAAGAGAAAAAAGGAGAATATGAATAAGGTGTGCAAATGATAAATCCTGCCCAGACATTTACGCAGAACAGAGCTGGAAGGTCTGGGCCTGGCGATCTCCCCATTGCTAAAAGACACAAGGTCCTGATTAGCACGGGGAGGTAAGAGATGCTACGACTCCCCCTCAGGTTACCGGGGTGAGTCAGCACGGCTGGGGCTGCGGTACTCCACAACTAATCATGCCGAGGCAGTTCTCCCTCTGACTTGTTGCCATAAAATAAAGCTCTTTACTGCAGCAAATCTTTTAAATTCTGGGGGAAAAAAAAAAATGCTCAGGCTTCTCACATATACACAGAGCTGCACCTGATAGTCACTTGGCAGAAAAGAAAATAATGGCTTAAGATGCGAGTGCTGTAGGGAAGTGGCTATCCTTTTATCTTAGTCTTTCTGCAGTGTTCTGCATTGGGAACCCCGGTCAGTACGTGCAATGATAACGCAAATATGTAAATAACGGTGACAGGAGTAATAGCAATATCTCTTGTCCATAGTACATGGAGACATGAGGGTTTGGCAGCTAGCTGACACTGCTGCCTTCAGTGGAGAGTGCTTCTCCATCTTGGGCTGGCTCTGTGAAACCAAAGCAAGGTCTTGTTTGAGTCAGATACATCTTTTCTCAGAAATATCAAAATCTGGGGTAGCAAAGACTGAGTGCTACAGATGAGCGCTCATGCTCAGCCATCATCTCTCTCTAGGAGGAGTTAGGTGCTGGACTTGGCTTCAATTTCTTCACTGCAGTGGAAAACCTTCGTGTCCTGAAAGTCTTGGAGGAACATGGTGGAGATTTGCACTTCTGCATGTCCTTCCTGCTGGAGAAGGGTGCACCTGTACTCTCTGGAGGCACACACGATGTCCTGTAGAGATTTTCCATCTGCTGAAAGACAAAGACAGGGAAGGAAGAAGGACAAATCATTGCTGACCAGCCTGACTGCCTCTGTGCTGCAATGTCTAGCTCTGTGGTAAGAGAAGACAGTGGGTGTTGGCTTTAGCAGAGCTTTCAACACTCTATACCATAGATAGTAACCTTACAGCCAGGTAAGGAGGGTATGGACTAGATGGATGGACAAGAAGGGATGTAAAAACTGGCCAGACTACTGGGCTCAAAGGACAGTGTCTAACATTTCTTTGTCTACGCAGGAGCCAGTCACGGGTGGTGCTCCTCAGGGGTGCCTTCATCAGTGACCTGACCGATGGGAGGGGATGCACCCTCAGCAAAGTGACACTGAATTAGGAGGCAGACGAGTATGCAGGAGGACAGGGAGGATATGCAGAGCAGCCTCAAGAAGCTGTAAGAGTATAAGCATGGATAAGCTGGAGGAAGTCCAGCACAGGGCCACTGAGATGGTTAAGGGTCAGGAGCATGTGATGCGTGAGAGGGGTCTGCGGAAGTGGGGTTAGTTTAGCCTTGAGAACAGCAGGCAAAGAGGGACTGCACTGCCATCCTCCCCTGTCTAAAGTGGAAGTATTGGCTTACAGTAACACAGAGGAGACAAAGCCAGGCTCTTCCCAGTGATACCCAGTCAACTCACACAGATTGCAGCATGGAAAATGCCAGATTGATACAAGGAAAAAGAAATTTACAGTGAGAATAGTTACACACCAGAAGAGGATGCCTAAACTGGTTGGGAGTCTCCATTTGTGGAGATGTTCAAAGCTCAGCTGGGCAAGGCCCTGAGAAACCTGCTCTCCTTTGACACTTGCCCCACTCTGAGACTTCCAGAGGTCCCTTCCAACCTAAATCATTCTGTGAGTATATGATTTTTATGAACTGATTTCCCCTTCCCATTAGAAATAATTATTTAATCAAATGATAGGACGGCCCAGTAGCATCTGAGTACTGGGTGTACAGGATGACGCCAACCTAACAGGGAGTGCAGTGGTTGTACTGCCAACCTTTCACACAACTTCATCTCATGGTACAGAGTGCCACTCTATCTTAGTTACTAGTAAGTGCCACTAAACATAAACCTGCGTAAAAATGATATATAGCAGTGAATCTCAGAAGACAGCTTCTCCCCATAAAATCTGCACATGACACATTGTCACAAGAGTTATATATGAAGATGATGGTAAACCTTTTTTCAGACTGATAAACTACACAGGTTGTCCTGCAAAGCTGAAGTATTATTCAGTTGTTTATCAGCATCCTACAATCTTGGGAAAACTCAGCTGATACTAAATATGTCATTTTGCAGCATATATAAAGCCCAGCTCCCTAGTTTGTCTTTAGATAATAGTGCTCATAATTGTCAGTGGAGGAGAAGATGACTGGAAAAATTAACCAGCTGTATCAAGAGGAGACCCATTACTTTAACATGAAGAGAGTTGCATATTTTAGAGCACACTCTAGCTAACAGAGTATTGCTAAATGGAAGGGCTTTTCTGGTTGCAGGAGCCCAGACCTCAGCAAGCAGCGTGGCTGCCCAGGACCTCACTATCTGGTTCCTTCAGTGACACCACACTGCCTACTGGTTTTCCTTAAAGAAAATGAAATGAGTGACATAGGGTCAAATTGCTTCAAGTGAAGATATGTTTGAACTACCACTGTCTTCAGGAATCTCATTTCTCTGACATTTATTTTCTTAGAAGGGTTTCCCTTGATTACTTGATCATGTGTAGTGAAAGAAGAGATCTCCCCAGGGAAATGCGGGTTCTCCAGGGGGGATGGGGTTTTCCCCCACTAATCCTGACCCAGAGCAAAATCTTCCCAGCTCCACAGGCAGCAGTTTAAGGCTATAGCTCCACAGAAAGAAACCCAGTCCATCCTCCTCAAAGGACTGGAGGTTCCGGCCACTCTCCCAGAGATTTCTTTAAAGCTGCCTGTAAAACAAATATGACTTTAAACTGTCAGTGCCATAGGTACTAAATCAAAAAAGAGGACAGCCGCTGCTAAGAAAAGCAATTTTATGGTCTGTGAAAATACTGTCTGTAGTGGGAAACAGAATGCGTTGCTTAATTGCTGTGCTCTCCACTCCGTACTAGTCCCGTGGCCAGCTGCCTGCTGTGGCCACCACAGTGGCCTGTCCCGGTCGTGACCACTGTGCCTCCTCCGCCATGGCCCGAAACGTCACCACGCTTTCAAAATAGGGATGCGGGGTGTCAGGGGAGTTACTCTTGTGCAAATCTTCCAGGATCCCTGTTGTTAGTGGTAGGAGAGAGGGTGAATATGAGTGCAGTTGTTGCCACGGGGGCACAGTGGTGAATTCATGTGCTGCTATAAACGTCTCGGGCACCTGGGGCAGCAGGGAGAGGTGGCTCCGAGGGGAGGAATGCATTTACTGCCTGAAATGCAATATGAAGCAATATGGTCAGAGAAGTTAGTGCCCTAATCACATTACTGTGTGCTAGAGCTGCCAGGGAGTTATTTAAAAATGACTTGAGATTGCAGCTGAGAAAAGCAGCTCTGGCGGAGTAGCCTGAGGAAGAGACTGTGTGTCACGGCTGACAACCTTTTCTTCTACTGGGAGAAAAATTAGAAATAACCCCCTGAAATAAGCACAGCCGCCAGGAGCATCTGTCTGCAGGACAAACGCAACCCGGGTGCCACCAACTGTGCGGTGACCAGCCACCTTCACCCTCCTCGGCGCCGTGGGGGCTGCAGGGCTGTGAGAGGTGGAGGTTGGCAGGGGGTGCTGACGGCTGGAAACCCCCCAGCCTCCGGTGCCCAGTGCCTGAACAAATGCACACAGAAGGGACAAGTCCCCACTGAGCACTCTCCATCATGGCTGCTATCATCACACCATGGAAAAGGACCAGGTTTTCCAGTTCCAAATTACTGGTCTCTGGGCTTCTCAACTGCTGTGAAGAGTTTTGCCAACAGTGCCACTGAGCACAAGGAGTTTAACACACCCTGTCCTCTGTCCAGAGAAGAAGGATGTTTTTGAGCGAAGGGAAGCTCAGCGCTCACTCTTACATTTTGGATCTATTCAATCTGTGACCTGGGGCAGACTTTCAGAGGTTCCTCTGGGCTCTGGTTTCACTGTTTCTGAAATAGAGGTGACAGTATTTTTGACATACGATGCTAAATGTCTATGCGAGTGTAACAGCTTTGAGATATTCAGATGGGAGGGGAAAGAAAGATGTTATTTTTACTAGACTTCAGTTTCACTGTAAAGACCTTATAAAACAGGCACCAGGAAAGTAAGACCAAGAATATTTGCTTTCTAGATGTTAACTTACAGAGCAATTTTGCTGCCTACCAGTGCTGACACCTGTGAATGTTTACTAGCCAAGGATGGCCAACTGGGAGTGCCCTAAACTGGTCAGGAGATTTGGATTGCTCCTCGTTGTTCCTCTAAGCAGCTGAAGGCACTTGCAACACTGTATTTCTCCTAGGACATTGTAGAATTGGTAAATCAAGTACAGACTATTTAGGTATTATTATTTACTGATAGCATCTCAGAGCTCCACATACAGACATACACAAAAGGGGGTGTAGCACTGCCTCAGATTGCTCTAGTGCAATAACATCTGTCTTAACAGAAGACTAAAGCATCCCATACCGTACACCATAAAAAAGGCACCATGCCATGCCATGCCATACCAAAGAAGGCATGTTACCATTCATGCTGCTATGGTCTTTCTGGCTCTGCAAGGGCATCGAGATGTGGCCCACGTGAGTGAGCAGGGGGCTCTGGGTTATGCCAGTATAATGTGCTATTTCTAGTAGTGCATTTTTATCCATTTTTACCATATTCTCAGCGCATAACTTTTTTCAGGCTGTGTAAATCCCTGATGGTTGTGAAAACAGAGGATAGAGTAGAATTATTTATACACAATGGTATTATTAGGACCGAAATTAATGAGAAAGACATTACGGGTAGGAAAGCTGGGACTGAAGGAGCGCTTCCTGCCACAGGGACCTGATTTGATTGTTCATCTCCCAGAGGGACTCTCCTGACACAAGCACTGGCAACTTCATCCCTCGAGATAATAAAAATTAAACCAGACAGTGAGAAATCCTAGAAAAGTTCTTTTTATACAATATTTCCCTCCTTCTGGGGAATGATATCTAATCCTCCTGAGGACACCTGCCCCCGTGCCCTGGAGCAGTGGCAGGGGTGGCTGGCAGCACCCTGTATGCCTGTTCTGTGCCCACCCTTAGCCCTGGGGGAGACCACCTGTGATGGGAGAGGAGTTGCCATTGAAAGATAACCACTGCCATTCAGTGCCTCACCAGGCGGGCTGAGATACCAAGTCACCATAGATGTATTTTTCGGACAGCAAACTGCCCATTGGTTATTTCCCGAGGAAATTGTATCCCCCATAGGATCCCCAGTATTCACAGGACACTTCTCAGTTTGAGAAGGGTTATTTCAATTCCAGTGTGATGTCTGCGGCTACTAGAAAGCAGGAGGAAATAGAGTATGAAGTACATTTTTTCCTAGTAACTCAGAAATATTGATTAACCTGTTCAAGGTCTGGTGAATCCCAAAGAAAAGGCAACATTGAAAGCCTCACTTTTGCTTTTGATACTTCCATCCAAACTCATATACTGATAAAGCCTACATGAAACAAGTTGAATAGCTTACCATCAGTGCAATCCCATAGTCTTCCCCCAAAATTCATAGCCAATGTACTCCTAAACAGATTCCTAAGCTTGTCTGCTGCAAAATCCAGCTCTGCTCTTTACAGCCAGCTATCATCCCTGTCCTTCAAGTGCGGATTCAGGTGCAGTCAGCAGTCAGGTTATTTCGGCTTGTGTTCAGCTGCCAGCAGGACAGCAGGTTTCTGGGAAGTGGCCGCGCTCTGAGCTGTGCTATCGATTCACCTTGATGCCGGGCTCGCGCGCCGGGAGCTGCTGCCTGCCGCTCAGGGACATGGCGTCCTGCGCGGGACAGGGCATCTGACCTTGGCACGCTCTGCAACGGCCAACCTTGACATAACATGCAAAGCCTTTCATTTCTGATTAGTGAGTAGTCATGTGCACACCATTGTTTACACTTTTAAGAAGATGCCATCAAATATTGGGAGGCACTTCTGCAGCTGGGTAATTGAATTCAGAGCAACCCATTCCTGAATGGAAAATTAATAACTTGGCAACCTCAGACTTTACCTTTATTAACTCTTTCATTAACACTCAAGAAACAGTCCTCTCAATTTTTATGAAGTAAAGAAGCCTTTTAGACTTGTAACAATTATGTTGCTTGTGCATCTTTTCAGTTCATACTGACATCACACTCATATCCTTATTTCATATCCAGCATATTTGCCCTAGGAATGTCCTAAAACACCTGCCTTTAACTTTAAAAAGAACAATACCACTCACAGTGACCACTGTTTGCAGAATGCAGAGACACCATCCATCTAACCTGGATAATTTCAACATGGCCTGACCATATAGAAGTTCACACAAAAAAAAGTTGTGAATTGTGTTGGATTGATGGGTGAAGTGGGCGAATACAGCCAGGTTGCCGTTAACACAGTAACTGTGCTGCCAGTGCTGTCACTAATGCAGTAGTAGGTAAGTTAAGTTGCTCACCTTCATAACTTCTCTTCAGGACAGATGAACAATCTGGGTGTAAAAAAAGTCCAAACCCTCCCAGCTCTTACCTCGGAAGTAAGTTCATGGAAACTTAAGGAGATGTCTACTTGAAAAAATTGTTTAAAGCTCTTATCTCAGCATTCAGAAAGGTCCTCCAGTCTTGCTAAGCATCATTTTTGGTTTACTCTGAAGAACTAGGGCTGGTGTAGTAAAGGTACATGGCAAATAAGTAGAAATATGTATAAGGGTAGTAAAAAAGAAATTGCTTGATTCACTCTCTTGGAATTTATTCCCTACATTTATAGCAAACTGAATAATCAAGTGAGTAAAGCTGTACTTCAGACTCAGTATAAATTCAGCACTAATCTGATTATAGAAGTAATTCTTTTGCAGGGGGAGGTAATATGTTGACTGAGATATAAAACCTGAAAATACTGGGAAAACAGAAACGTAGCACAAGAAAGCATATATCTGTGCTACAGATTAATTACAGGGAAGCATGCAACACAAAAACCCCCCACCTCCCCTTTCTGAAAAAAACAAACGTGCAAACTGAGCATGAAGTGGAAGTAATCCTGTTTCTCTGAGAAGTACCACAGCAGGAACTCCAGAGAAAATGGCTGATGTGGTTGTCTTTGCCGAACGATCACACAGCCAAGGATGCCTTGCAGCCCGTGCACGTCACCCCGCTGCAGCAAGATTGCCCCTTATGGCTTCTGCAATGACAAAGGAGAGCTGTGCAAAAGTCAGCAGTTTTTGTTTGTAGGATTTCATCTCCTTTTCATTTGGCATTTTAGATGGATTTTTTTTCTGACTGCTGTTTTAAGAAACCTCAGACCTCACTCAAAACTGCCTTCAGGGACATGGATTTGGGTCAGTTTTAGCTGGGGTGAAAACCCCATAGGGCAGCAGGACGGTAAGGGGAGAGGTGTCGCTCCCTTCAGCTGGGCAGCTTCCATCCCAGGGTGAACGGTGCCCTTCAGCTCAGGGCACAAAGCCAGACCCTGTTGGTGGCCTTTTCTGCACATCCCACACTGCCCTGTGGGCAAGCAGGACCACCTGCTCTGGAGGATGCCATCCATCCGGCCGCACACAGATCTCTCCCGAAAACTTCTGACTCGGGATTTTTGGCCATCGCCTTGCATTTAGTCTCTGAGCAGCTTTGGGTGGCAGCAGCACCCTCACAGTTTGAACCTGCCATTGGTACAGGCTGGGCAGAGAAAGAAAGAAACAGTGACAGCTTTGCAAATGCCAGCATGGGTGGACCATGCTCTCTGGTCTTGTGGGCAAAAGAGAGCCTGCCTGCTGGGACCCTGTATTCAATGCTTCCTTCATTCTTATACTTACTGTATTTTCTATCAATTTAAGCATATATATAGAGAGAGATATATAGATACACACACACACACACACACACACACACACACCCCCGTTTGCCCTTAATCCCTGTTCTTTTCAGTCACTCCAGTGTTGTGAACCAAAAAGCCATATTTGTAGGCTAGGAATTGTTACAGTGGTGTGGGGGTTTATAAGGAAAGTCCAGTCCAGGGTAGCTCAGCAAGGCATGCTGTGGCTCATCCGCCTGACCCAAGCACCGCCGTGTTACCTCTGCACGGAGCACAGCTCAGCTCCCACGTATGCTGGAAAACAGTCCTCAGACACCTACCGAGAGAGTGTCACAGACCAAAGACTGGGAAATGTGAAAATCAAATCAGAAAGAGGATAGCTCAGATCGCAGGTCTGCCAGCTGACAAGGAGGCAGCGGAGCTGGTGGGAGCGTACGAGCTTAAAACCTCAACCCAGTTAGACGTTGATAGACACGGAGCAATCTCCAGAGAAATTGAAATGGTTGGATGGATGGCGGCATCACTTTGAGACTCCCAGTCTCACTACTGATTTTTCTCAGCCCAGAAAAAAAAGGAGAAAGTAATACAATAGAATAGAGGAGACCGCATTCATTAAAGCATTTCTATATTGGCTCTGCATTTTTCAGACCTCAAGGAAATCTCTGTCAGGGAAATCTGAGACTTTCGGAAAGTATATCTCATAGAATGGTGGAAACGAGGCTGTAATTTCACAGTGAGGCAGGATCTGATGATCTTGTATTAAATGCGATTTAACTTAAATTATCTCATTAAATGCTCTTCTTATTATTGCCTATTGTCGAGTAGCAGCAGATATCTGGGGCACTGCTGGATGGTTCCCCAGGAAGAACTCAGTGATGCAGAAAATCTGCATACGTTTTTAGTGCAATATGTTTTAATGACACATTTACAGTGGTCCTTGAGTTCAGGATCACAGCACATGAACTAGGCTTGTTTGCCTGCTTGTTTCCTTCCTTCCTTCCGTCTCATCCTGTCCCTGCCTGGCAGGGATCACGCCTGACTCAGGAACTGACTCTGGTCACAGACCCTCTTCAGAAACATGATCCACAGCTGTTGGGAATCCATATTACCAAAAACAATCAATCGAAGGTCAAAAAAGAAATCAAAAATAATCAATCAAAAGTCTAAAGACCTTTGCTTACCAGGAACCAAACTGTAGTTTATCCTAAATTCAAATGCTATCTAAAATTTTGAGAGGTCTCTACATTGAGTAAACACCTATGGGTTTTAATGACATCTAATAGACAGGATAGGAGTCCTCCGTTACATATTCTTGCAAAATGCTTTCCAGTACATCATTGAATATCCTGAAGGTTATTTAGATTGTGGTTAGCTAATTTTCAGGTTTTTTGATCTCCCCAATGCAAAGGCAGTGTCTGTTCATGACTAGGAACTATATAGGGGTTTATTTTAAACTCTCAGAGTTTTCGTATGTCTTTCATATTACTCAGAATATCTCTGTTGTGACTGGGATTAAACTACACATGAACTGTGCAACAAAATACAGTGCAACAGAAATAATGCATGTTTCACTGTAAAAAAGTTTAAAACCTATTTGGAGTCGGGTAGCATCTGCCCAGGGCCCTGGTTTATCCTGCCTCGTACCGGCTCATCCAAAGCACAGACTGAAAGAGCAAACTGGGAAGCGCTGAACTGCTGCAGCAGTGATGTCCCCCCCTCGGGAGGGCACCTGGGCCACCACCCTCCTTTACACAAGCACCGACGCACAGTGGGACTTGGTGAGTTTGCAGAGCACCTGCAGGAAGGATGTATATTACATTTGTGGTTTATATCTGTTGCCACTAGTCCTGCTTTGGGCTGTGTCCCTGGGAAAATCCCTGTCCCAGGCCCTGCTCTTCATCCCGCTGGGGTGCTCAGCCAGGTGACGGGCACGCTCTGGCAGCACACCTAGCCCTGGGTAGCTCCCTGATGTGGTCTCCAGGGTGAGCAGGAGAGGGCACAGGGCTGTGAAAGCCAGCCTGGCATCAGCCAGAGTCAGCTGGCAAGGAAAGCATGAGGGTATCTCCTCCACGATCCTCCAAAAGCAGGCACTAACCCAGAGTCAAAACCAGGCCTCGCCTGTAAGGGACATAGCTGTTTGGTCCTCAAAAATCAGACGCCACCGGAAACCAAAGAGGGAAAGTGAGCTAAGCCCCATCTCATTTGGAAAGGAGATTTTCAGTGTCCTGCAGGCACCTGCCTCCCAAACCAAAGGCTTGCTGCACCTGACCTACATGAGTGTTTCAAGCCCTTGTCAAAGCCTGGTGGGCAACTCTTCTCCCAGGCAGTTTTGTCCTCTGGCCCATCAAACCAGCTCACAGGCTCTGGCGTGTGTAAGAGATGCAAGGGTTAGCTTGGTAGGATTATTTATATTTCTTTACAAACAGGTCAGAAAAGTAAAAAAACAACAGCTACAAAAAAATCCCATGACAGTAAGTGAGCTAAACAATTCATCACATTATGTTTTTATATTTATACAGCTCTGCCGTAGTACCACAAAGAGGAAAGATAAAAAGCAGTTCATATAATTCACATGTTAATGGCCCACCTATTCCAGAAAGAAAAAAAAAAAGGGGGATAACATTGCCAGAGCACAGACGTGAAAGGTCAAGGCAGATCAAGTTGCTGGCAATCACCGAATACAAAAGAAGCACTGTAGAAATTTGTATTTAAAGACGAATAAAACAACAATAAGGAATTTGAATGAAAACCAGGTGAGCATTTCATTCCCCTGAATGAAAAGTGCTTTTCAAATGTGTTTGTCCTCAGATAAAAAGAAGAGAGAGAGCAAAGAAATGGTGTCCCAGCAGAGCTCAGAGCGCAGTGCTGGCTCCTGGGATGAACGCTGAAGTTTAGCAGGACAGGGCGCTGAATCCCACCACCTTCCTCACATTTACCTGCAACTTTTGCTCACGGTCCTTTTTGTATAAGTTACAGAAAGCCTCAATGGAGAAAACCAGAAGGATGGAGACTTGCTGCTGAGTCACTGGGACAACCTCTGCCCATCTCATCTTTTACAACCTGATTTTGCCGGTCTGTGTCCAAACCGGCGTCATTGCTATTCATCTCACGGCTGCGCTTCAGAACTTTCACCTGCAAATGGGATTACAAATGCAATCATTAGTACAGATTCCCCAAGAAGCTTTCACAGTATTACAATTAGATTTCCCATTCTAGCAGCATCTAAATCAATATGATATGATTAGTTACTCTCGTGGATTACATGCTGCTGTACAAAACCTTCACACACAGAAATCTGGGTAATTTAATCAGGCAGTAATGGATTCTGGGAATGCTCCCACTGTCTAGAAACTTAAAATCATTCTGTCTCTATAATAATTTGCCATTATGTACCTGAAGCTAAATTGCCTGGCATACCTGACAGTGGACAGCAGTGATTAAAACAGGTCACATCTCATCAGCAAAAGTGGCAACTCCCGCTGAATTCACTTCGAAAACTGAATTTGAAGGAGAAGAAAAAAAAACTACCTTTAGTTGTTTTACCTGGGGTATAACTTCAGTTTTAAGCTGTCTCTTTAAAAATGTCTGTGTGTGTATTTGTGTGTGTGAGAGAGAGAAAGACAGAGTATAAGTGCTATCCATTTCTCATCATTTTAGTCAAGGCAAGAGGAATATATGAACTAATGCTTCTGAGGAAATGCAGCCAACCAAGGCAGAAACGAGCACATAATTTTATTTCTCTGAAGGTGCTCAGCACTGCTGAGCAAGATATCGGAAAGGAGGAACCTTTCTGGAAGGGTCTTGAAAGCAAGGAGTCCTCGGCTGCCGTTGTCAGCAGCTCGCAAGAGAGAGCAATGCTGCACGACGGAACCTGAACTGCTGATAGCTGCTTTTCAGGAAAGAATTTGCACCTCGTGGTTCCCCGGATTGGGTAAGCAGCTCATCTTCGAACCTCCGTGCTGCAGCACCTCTCTCCTGCAGCCATCCCGGGATTGCAAACAACGCTGAAAAATAAACCGCTGTGCTCAGGGCCGCAAGGGGCGGCTGACGTCAGCGTGGGGACAACACACAAACCTGCGCACAAAAGACCAGCTACAGCTTCATTTGAAAAATCAGAGCTGTATATTTTTAGGCAGACAATACTCAGAAATGTGCTGCTGTTCATCATTTATCCTACCGGCGTGCAACAGCTTATGCCTAAAAAATACAAGATGTTATGTTACTGTTCAGGGCACTTCCTTTTCTCACAGCATTGTCCCATTGAAATGTTCCTGACCCATGGTGCCTGGGGACTCATGCTTTTGAGGACGATTTGTTCTATGGTAAATTGATATTTCAAATAGCCATCTGGCAAGAAAGGAAAGAAAAATAGCTGCCCATGGAAACTTTTCTCGGCAATAATTGCCAGCGAACTCTGCCCTCATTATAAAACACTACATAGCTTGCCATAAAAAAAGCCCCGTGATACACGTATACTTTTCACCTCTATATTCTCCGTAATGGTCTTGGTTATATTACTCTCTTCAGATATGCTAACTAGTGGCAGTGTTAATTTTCATCCTTTCCTGGGGACATCGTGGTCCGTGTGTGCTGAGCCAGGCGCCGTGTGCTGCAGGGCTGCCCAGTGCCCGGAGGCACCATGGCACCGGCAGCGCCGGCACGCCGTACCCTGCGGCACCACCAAACCCCGCCGGCACAACTGGGCACGTTAGTCCTCCTGACAAGCTTCTGTTAGACAAATCTCTTCTTAATTCCCTGTTGGAGGCACTGAAGGAAATCCGTGGAGGTCATTAATCAAAGGAATTGGTGCCGGTGGCGTTTGGGCAGGGGGAGGCGGGTGCTGCCAGGTGCCCGGTCGTGGCCACCCGCCCACCGATCCTCCGCAGCCCGCGGCCGCTGCCGAAGGAAAGGGCTGACATTTAATGCAGGCCGGAGATTGGACCCCTGCATTACTATTAATAAACAATAAAGCTATTAAGGCATATTAAAGCTTGGCGATGAACTTGTCAAAATGGATGATCTATAAATCAATATAAACAGCAGTGACAGGCAGTAATTGAATTCCAGTGGTCCCTCAGCACATGCTAAATATGAAGGGACATGACATGCTGAAAATAAAGTAGGAAAGCTGAAAAATTGGTAGCATTAACATTCTCCTGGCGAAACGTGGCGTCACTTTGGCTCTTAATGGGGGTCAAACTGTGAATACGTATTGACTTCTTTTAAAACAAGAAAATAGCTACATAAATCCGAGACTTCCTAAATTAGAAATTGCTGCTCGAAAAGTTCACAGCTGCTCTGGATGTGGTCGCCACAGAGCGGCAGACACAGCCCTCCTCCAATGGGTTCATTAGCAGGGCTTGTTGCTTTACTTGGGTAGCAAGAAGGATGGGTTTTGTGCAATCCAGAAAGCCTCTGAAGTTGATTCATCAGTTTTCATCTTCCATAAAGGACCGTCAAAAGCCCGTCGGGCAGGAGAAGTTAATGCTAGCGTGCTGCCAGGCTCTGGGTGGCTACATATCTTTCAAATTCAGATATAACAAGCCAGGCCTCAAATATCAGCAGAGGACGAGACAATCAGAATGGAAAGAAATTGGTGAAGTCACAGCGAGCCTTTTAATGGAGATTCAAACGACAGCAAATAAATCATGACAGCTTCTGTGGATGAAATCAGGGCCTCATTTTTTATTTTCTCTTGATGGGCTCCACTCAGTGAAGAATAATCCAGCCTTTCCTAGCTGATTTTTACAACAGAGCCCTATGCCACTGGAGTTCAGGAACTGCTGAAATGAAGGCTCTGGACACGTTCCTGGGGACTATTTTGTCCATGCCACCTCGCCCACATGCAGAGAGCACCTGTGATCAAAAATAACAAGGGATATTTGCATTTCAAGGGTCTCTGTGCACAGAAACAAATACGCAAATGGTTGTCTGCATGTTGAGTGATGACCTGCTAATAAAATTCCAAAATGCTGAGAGTGGCAGAGCTGGGACAGGAGCTGGTCGCCAGTGCAGAATCAGTGCAAGAGCCAAAGAGTGCTTGGTGTGGCAGGTTTGGCCACCACCACCAGGCTAAAACTGCTGTTTAATGTAGATAAAATTCCTATATAACAAGAGAGAAAACGTCATTAGGGCCACTCCACTCCCTTGTGCCCTGAATACAGGCGATATTTGGAAGAGCAACAGGATGAGGGGCATTCTTTTCTGGGAGTTTCGATGTTTTAACACAAAATTTAAAAATGGAAGGGAAAAAACATCTGAGGAACAGATCAAGGAGGCCAGTGTTTTCCTTTTAAATGTAATTTATGCTTTGAGATCAGCCAAGACTCATCTGACCTATCTGATGTGCAGTTCTGCCTTCAGATTTGCTGAGCATGTACCAATGTAACATGAAAGATTGAGGGAGCCCACGACAGAAAACCTAAAACCTTTAAAGAAGATCTGTAGAAATGCAAGATGTCCATTACCCGTACCCTGCATGGGGACATCAGTCTGACACAGCAGGTCTTAAAGGAGGTTTTGCCTGCAGAGATGCAGAGGGCTGGGTGCCAGTCATAGAATCATAGAATCGTTTAGGTTGGAAAAGACCTTTAAGATCATGAAGTCCAATCGTTAACCTAGCACTGCCAAGTCCACCACTAGTCTCCGGCATCCCTGTCAGCTCCTGCACACCATTTCCCCCCCATCCCATCCTAAACTCCTCTGTTAGGGGCCGTGTGTTACCTACCTGTGCCTTTAAACTGGTATGAGCTGGGAAGCATGAAGTACAATAACAGTACTGGCTTTAATCTACAGGACAGCACTGACACATCGCCCACTGAAACAGATGAACTCGCCTTGACTTTTCCCTGAATTTGCATCATTCTTAATTTTTCTTGTGTGGAGTGTTTTTACTGTCATTTAAAAGGTGAGAATTTAGTCAACTGAATGCAGTGCTGATTAGCTCAGTATTATAATTGTGCTTCATGGACACCTACTGCTTGTATGTCACAGCTCTCCAAATTCCCATTATACTATTAATCTAGGTTTTATGGTACTTCAGAACTGAAGTATTAAAAAACTATGATGTAAGTGGAAAAAATCACAGTGGCAATTTACCAAAGAGCTTGTATGGTGTATTATGAAAACAACAAAAAACAAAACAAGGGAGCCTGTTTGCAAAATCCAGAGTGAGTCTGCTGGCCCGTGAGATACAACATGGCGATAGCTGCCTTTCCAACACCGTCTACAGAGTGTCACCATGCTGGGTTCAGGGCTATGCACTTGTTCTTCAGTGCAGATGGAAGAAAATGGTGGCCCAAAGATAAATGAACAGAAGGTACATGGGACCACTCAGCAATGATTTAACAAAATCCAGCTCTCTCCACTCTGTGGGGGAAGAATAGCAGCTTTTTCTGACCATGTTAATACACTCTCCACATTTTCATTTGTTGTTTTCTCAGCCTCAGAGAAGGATTTCATACCCTAAGAGAAACCTTTGCTCCCCAAAGACTTACACCCCCAGGGATGCTGCAACACAAGCATCTCAGTCACTGCTGTATTTGGAGTACCATTCTTGTGAGCATTCAGTCCAGCATAATCATTTTGCTCTAGCAAAACACCACAGAAACCTGCCCTGCAGAGTCAGGGGGCAGAGAGATGCTCCACTGACCTTGCGCTGCTGTGAACAATCTCCCCGTCCGGGTGCCCTCTGCAGCTCTCCATGCCTGGGGCCAGGAAAGGGAAACTGTAGAAAGAAAAAAACGTTTAAGATGAAGTGACCAATGTTAAGATGAAGTCTTACAAGGAAGCATGATAAATCTGTCTCTGCTTCATCTGTACTTGGAACGAAACCAGGAAACAAGTTATTTTTTACGGGAATGCACCACTTCACTTTTTGTTATGAAATAATCATCTCTGTAGCACACTAGGAAGGGGTTTCCCTGGGGGATCTTGGGAACAAGGAAGCCACCGGGAACCATTTCAAAAGCTGTAGCTCCCTGGGCAAATCAAAAACTTCCCCTTTCTATCAGCCCTAACCCAAACCTAAGAAAGGAAAGGAAGGAAAAGAAGGAAAGGAAGGAAGGAAGGAAGGAAGGAAGGAAGGAAGGAAGGAAGGAAGGAAGGAAGGAAGGAAGGAAGGAAGGAAGGAAGGAAGGAAGGAAGGAAGGAAGGAAGGAAGGAAGGAAGGAAGGAAGGAAGGAAGGAAGGAAGGAAGGAAGGAAGAGAGAGAGAGAGAGAAAGAAATGCCAGTACTCCCATGGCAGTGTGGCTGGAAGGGGGTTGCAAAAGGAAAGTGGAGGTTGCAGAGGTGGTGGCTCTGAGAAATATTTTGTCTGGGTAATGGCTGGAAGAACACTGTCAATGGTTCAGCCCCAGCTTGGTTTAGGGTTAAAATTAGGGTTAAGGATAAGAGAAAGAAAAAAAATCTACAGCTTCATTTGCAGTGGGGCTGGAAAGGAGCAGCAAAAAGATAACAAAAGCTGAAGCAGCAAAATATTTCACACTAATCCTCACAAGCAGCTTGTGAGGTGGTGAGGAAGGAGCGACTCACTGCTCAGCTACACCTCTGCACCCAGTGACGCCTCCTGCCAGAGCAAAATGCCTCCCAAGTGCCAGGTGTCGTTCCTCCAGCACTGGCCAATGCACGAAGCACCCGGATTCAGAAACAAAGGTAGGTTTTTTTCAATACTGTTTGATTGATTATCCACCACCTGTATTCTCTGTAATTCCTGGCCAATAGCCAGTGCCAGCTCTGGCTCCTGAGCCAAACACACTGTTGGCTTGAAAATACAAGACTCAAAAAAAGATGCTTTGTTCAAAGTGCCTAAGATGGAGCCTGACAAAAGAGAAATAGATGCTACCCAGACACAGACTGCGCGGAAGCACATTTCTGGTTGTCCCTAGCCTCGTTATTCTTCACTTGTTTATTAAGAACAGCAATGTTTGGTGTCACCGGTCTCCGGAGGCTGTCGAACTAGAGGCTGCTAATTGCTTACCTGCGAGGTGGCCCAGGTGCAGAGAAGTCGTATAAGGCAGCTTTCGCAGTCTGCATGGCTGCTCCTGCATATCAAAGACCTACTGACAAAAGCAAGATCTTTGATTCCTGCCAGCAGAAAGCAATTGCAATCTTATTGTTCCCTGGACATGAGGACAAATAACTATTTACCGTGTATCGCAGACTCATTGTAAGAAATTAAATCCTTTTGGTGGTTATGAATGTAAATACACGTCTCTTCTCAAGATGAGACTCACAGATTCCAGGAATTGTTTCCTGCTTTACATTTTGGGTGAGTAGCCAACTCCGAGCTTGAAAAAATGTACAGCTTGAAGTGAAGAGCACCCTTCCCTTCTTCTCCATGATTGCTAGGCAAGGGAGGGGGAAAGCAGGCTGAGTCCAACTGTGGCAAAACCCTTGGGAGGATGTGCAAAGCCATCTTTTTGATTACATAATGTCTCTGCAAGCCCTTTGCCATTAAAATATGGTTAAAAGCTGTGGCCAGGAGGAGTTCACCTTTAGAAAATGACACTTACAAGAAATCACTTCCCAAACAGATAGTTGCCTGAGTCCCTGAGATGAAGAAGAGGTTTGATGGATGAGAAGGCAGTATTAAAATGTCTCCTCACATAAGAAAACAGAACGAGAGCAATCATCAGAATTTATCAGCCAGAGAGGAGCAGAGTGTTTTCTTGGCACTAAAGGGACCCGATACACTAAATCAAAACCAGAACACAGGCTCACGAAAGAAAGAGACAGATGTCTCCACCATGTAAATACTGTACAAATGAACTTTCTGGAATGGGGATCTTATTTAAGCACACACCATAGTGACATCTGAGAAAGACATAACGAATCAAAGCAGAGAACAAAGTTGGTATTGATGCTGGCACCACAGCAATTCGTGAAGGGTAATGGCCCATCTGCCAACTGTGCTTGGGAGTTATGGCTTTCTTATTTTGCATCTGCTTCTTCGCAAAACCTCGACTCCTTGTAACACCTGAATCAACACCTATGTATTTGCACTTCACCTATTTTGAATACTTTCAGCCCAAAATGGAGTGCAGGTTCATCAAAAGCCTGTCTTCTGAGGGCAACAAGAGCCTCCTGGTGAAAACAGGAGTGGGTTCGGGGTGAGCTGTGTTTCAGGAAGCTACGGCTATATCCACAGCAACGATGCATCGCCATCGCAATCCCAGAAAATATGCGCTGCCCCAAAACTGCCGGGCAGGGTGCCCACTTGGACCGGCCTCACATGCAGGGAGTCACAATGGGGCAGCCGTCTGAATCAGTGCTCTCTCAAATTAAAATACATTGCAGTCCTCACACTGAGCTCGTCGGGAAGGCAGTTTGAATATAGTTCTTTGTTAATAGATGTATTATATAAGCCTACACAGATGAGCTTCAAAGGTTGGACGCTTAAGGTTGCTGGGGGTAAATATCCACACTATGTTTTAAGGTTCCCCATTTTCTAAGGTTAGTGTCTTTGGGCATGGCTCTTCCTGAAAGGCTTTAACACCTCTCTTTCAATTATATGCCAAATAGAAAAGCACGACTGTAAACTTTCTTTTGTGAAGATAAATTGAGTCTTAAATCAAATCGGACTTGAGCCCAAACATGACTTTTGCACGGCTGCCGAATATTCACCCATGTAAAGTATAAAATACGACTTTAGTTTCCTAATAGAGAGATACCGACTATGAAGGGCTCCCCTGGATGTAGAGGGGCAGAAAGGAGTAATGCAAGGGCTAAGGCTTAGCAACAGCTACCTGGGTTAAATACATAGGGAAAGAATGGCTTAGTAGCACTTTATGCTAGAATAAGCTCTGAGAGCATGCAGGCATTGCCCAGAGAGGTCAAATACAAACCTCTGCTTGGGAACGGGCAAGCTGGCACCCACCATAGCCGTCCACGTTAACCTTAACCCTGGCGCTGATTAGCCTTCGCCCCCCTCCCTGGAAGAGCAGTCTGCAAATAGCATCAGGCCTGACCTACTTCTGCCTGCTTAGCTGCAAATTTCAGTTATCGTGATTGGAGCATTTCCGCACTGGGTTTCTTCCAGCAAAATGTCAGACTTTTCTTCCTCACTCTTCAGAGGCATCAAATAAGCCCAAGGTCCCAAAATGTGTTGCTCTGAGCTGGGGAGGAGAGGGAGGGACGGGCTGGGGTGCGGGAGGTCACCCAGCACACCGCAGCTCCTTGGTGCCTGGGTGTTCGTAGTGTCAAACAAGCGGCGCTGGCAGAAAGGAGTGACGTTTGCAAGGCATGACTTGCACATCTGGGTGAACGCAGCCTGCTTTTCACAGGCTTTGTAAAGAGACATGGAAACTTGAACAACATGCTTGACAGCACATTTGTTCAGTGAGAAGTATTATACAAATGCCATATGTGTTGAACTCAATTTTAGTGCTTTGAAGGCTGAGAGGACCCAGAGTGAACAGGTAAGGCCATCAGCTAACTCAAGAAAAAAATCTTATTGCTGCAGCTCAAAAGCACTATGTTGGTTTTTACTGCTGAGCTCTGCCTTCTGAGCAAGAATATTCAGGGACACCTAGCCAAACACAAGAAGTTTTGTCACTCAGATCTTCCAAGGATACATGTCACCTCTTTGTCCCAGTCCTTAGGAATTAGGCTGCAATTAATACAGTCATTTGGGGAGTTAGGATGAGATAATGAATTAATTAGTTTTAGAAGTTTATATTTCATCTCTATGACTTGACCATTTATCATTTCTTAACAGGACTTTTTTTATTCCTCTACAGTCATACAAATTGAACATCAAATTTAAATTGAGCAGTAACATTGTCATCCTAGCTGGAAGTAAGCAAAAAACTCCAACTGCTTATCTCTGTGATGTAGAAATAGCTGCATCATGTTAATATTAGAAATTTTCCTATTAATAAATAACAGAGAAGAGAAAAAAGATTTGTCCTAAGTGAAATGTTATAACTCAAAAATTCCAGCAATGTCTAGTTCCTCAGCCCTTTATTGTTATGATTGCACTAATGCATGTGGCAATAAAAGTGCAGACCCTTAACAGGATACATTTTTATGCTATGCTGTGCGCAGTGCTATATACAATGCTCCATCCTCGCCAGGAGCATGAGGTCCAGTTTAAATTTTTCCCCACAGCTAAACTGGTGCCAGGAAAATCAAAGAAGATTAAACGTGTGGAGTTGGAGTATTCTTTCAATATGTGGATCCTAGTACCAATATATACAGATCCTAGTATTTATCCTAACTCTCTTCAGTTTTGTACCATAACATGTTTATTAAATCAACACACAGAAACTCTTGTTAGGCAGATGGCAGAGTCTGGTCTTAGTTTGGTGAAGTAGTTGAAAAGCCAGGATGATTCGTCTTTGAAAATTATAGGGGATTTCTTTAAAGATTTTCAGATTTCTTTTTGTTGCAGCAAAATTCACTGGGGCCTGTTTTTTATACAGTTCCACTCCAGAAGATTAAGAGATGATGAAGAAATTGCTCAAGACAGAATGTGGAATTTGTTACTGCCAGAGAGTCTTGGGAAAGCTTTTGCTGAGGCCACTTCTGCAGAAACAGCAAATTCATGTTGGCCACAGATTTGACAGACAAACTACATCTGAGTAACGCAAATATATATTTACGCACTGTTTGCACACAAATCCTTGATTGCATTCGTGAAAATCAGTGGAGCACTTCAACTACTATAGATATGTATAAAAGGGCTGAATAATTTTATGGCCAGCAATAACAGCATTTTTACTTTTGCAAATAAAGGAAGCTTGTGTCAAGCAGAAAGATGATTGCCACAGGCATTAAAAAGAAACGGGTGCACGCATGTATGTGTAGCATTGTGTGCTCGAACAGGTTCATAACGCTTGGATTAATGTATCATCAAATTTTCTGCTAATGTTCAATTTCACTTTCATTTCCTTCAGATGAGATCCACTCTCCGGACCCAAGAAGCTGGTGAAGGCACTGCCACCCTGAGTGGTTAGACCCAAACGCTGAGTGGGGAAGGTTGCCGGCCATTTGAGGCCATTTAAGACACAGATGGTTTGACGTAGACACTCCTCTGTCTCCCCTTGGTTTCTGCAGGGAACAAAGCAACTCCAGAGGGAGATGCAGGACCCCTAACACTACCCCTTCTACCAAGGATGTAGGGAACCAATGTGAGGTCTGAGGGACTTCCACCCACCCCTCCAGTCCTCTTCTCAACAGGACACAAAGCACAGGGGATGGTCCTGTTTGGTGTATTAGCCCTGTTCCCTGGGAAGTGAGAGGTTCTGGCTTCTTGGCTCTACCATATTGGCAGGGATTGAACCATTCAATAATATGTCTGAAATAGCAAATACCTATTATAGGGACTTAGATCGTTCAGGGATATTAAAGAGTCATTTAATGAGGCATTATGACACATTAAAAAAGTCTTAAAAAAAAGTATGTCTCAAGTGGGCCTGATTCTGCCTTGGCAAGGGAGAAAGACTGGGCAATGCCTCAGGCGTCAGCCTGGGCTCTGCCCCTGTTTCTAAGTGCAGGATTCAGTTCAGAGATCATGTCAGGTGAGCAACTGAGTCCTGACCCTGCACCCTGGACCTCAGTGGAGCCGTCTAACCCTGTATTTCCTCACTCCCCTTGGTTGCCTGCCACTGATCTTCTCTAAAGATGTGTTTGAAGGAGCAGCAATGTATAGTGAGTTGCTGCAAAGTGACCTAGAAGACAGCACACTTGGCACGCTTTGCAGAGGTGCTAATTTTTTGGTGATGCTCACACAAGCAATAGAGCCTGCTTGGGCCTCAGAGAGGCTGGAGGATCATCCCCCGCAGCAGGAATACCTGGGAGTACAGCACAGGACAGAAACACACCTGAGATTTCTCTCTGACAGTATTAACTCTGATAATGATGTCTCCAGTCCAGAGAGAATATATTTCTCTTTCTCAGAGTGAAATAAAAAGTTAGCATTTTGAGAGCTTTGCGTACATTACAGGATATAGTATGCCACACTGTCGTGCTGCACAGGGCCTCTGCAGTGCTTTGGATGTATCTGTCTATAAATCAGACACTCCAGAAAGCAAAAGAGGGTGATCTCTCCATTAATACTACGCGGCGTGGGAGGCACGGATCATTGCATGGCGGCAGCGTGGCTGTACGGCTGAGAGCTCCTTGTGGGAGCAAGAGCTTGCACAGCACCTACTGCAATGGGGCCTCAAGGACGTAGCTATCACCAGACATTCAGCAGCAGCTTCTTAAGCAGCTTTTGCCATTTTGAACTATGTCCCTCCTCAAACAGGCTGTGTCCTTTTTCCCCTGCTGTTCCAGCTGCAGGCAGCATGCTCCAATGAAGCCAATGGGAAAATATAGAGGTGTTTCCTCTGCTCTCCTGTGCCTGGAGCTCTGCCCGGACAGGGGAGCAGATCCACGCGCTCCCTTTGCATCTCCAGGGAACGCCTGTCCAGAGGACAACAACTGAACCTTATCAAGGGTCATACAGGAGCTGAACTTCAGACTGAAATTTCTCCCCTGGCTTGCTCCAACACCCATGGAAGGTCACAGCAGAGTAGCTGGTGACTCCCTCGGCACAGGGCTAGGTCTCTACAGTGCAGATCATCCATTTCTTTTCCTAAGAGGGCAGCACGAGGCCACTAGTTTAAGTGACTTGACTTAGTTGCTCTCATGCAGAAAGAATTAATTTGCAGTGGCTGTAAACCAGCAGGACAGCCAGGTGCAATCATGAATCTCAGCAGCTCTTCATATTTATATTAGGCCCTTTGCAGCTGCTCTAGAGGCGCCTCTCTAACTCTGAACTTCCCCTGAATACCAAGTGACTATTGCTACATGCAACGCACTGTCCCTCCTCTCAAGAACACACACATAGCAGAAAAAGATAAAATAATGAAAGGAAGCAGTTGGAAAGTTTTTTCTTTTGGAGAAAAAGGGAGGTAAGCTATTCTTCCCCCACAAGAGCAGTGTGTGAGGATGGAATAGCCTAGATCAGGTCTCTTCTGTAGTCAGGTGAGGGCTGTCACGTATCAAGGACCAGGACAGACCAGTTTGTAACCCCCCAGGATCTGAGAAGCTTGGTTTTAATCCAACATTAGAAATACATAACTATGTCTTTATGTCTGTGTATACATACAATCTATAGAAATGAGACACACCAACAGAAAATCTTGTACATGGATCCGGGCATGCTCCGTCACTGAGCAAGAGCATGGTGACTGGATACCAGCTGCATGAACTTCTCAGTTTGGATGCAGACCCGCCCCCCCCATAACTTTGTCACTTGCTGGACTGGTAACACAAGTAAAGCTGCCTGGCTTAGGTGATTCATGACCCACTCCCCAAATGGCTGGCCAAATTTTGTGCTAAGACTTATATTATTGGAGTTACGGACCACACTTGTGCACCTTCACCTGTGCTTATGTTCCAGTACCTTCTAGGTACATATGCGCTACAGGTGGCTTTAATGCATCCCTGCGTCTTTTGATCCCTGTTTTGCTTCATCCTTATGCCATGTGGTAGCACACGTGGGTATGAAGGAGTCAGCCGGACACTTAGGGACTTTGCCCACACATAGCTGGGGACTGAATGGATGAGTTGACCTTTCCCTCTCTTGAAATCTATATCCTGATTACAAGTGGTTAAAAAGTTTGCACCATAATATTTTGGCAGGATGTATCATTTTCCTTAAAAGTTTCGCAAGGAGATTTGGCAGGAAGGGAGCATTCTTAAAATTAGGCAGGTGTGGGGCTTAGATTTGGTACCTGAGACACCCAGGCTCAAGCTTCTGCTTGTCAGCATGTGCAGTGAAAAGCTATGTGCAGAGCAGGGTGCTCAGCATGGACGTCTTCCAGGAGGGAGAACTCCAGTGCCCAGCACACACCAGCACCATGCTACTGTCACTAATAGACCCCAAATTTTGGTATGCAGCATAACCCAAAAAAACCTTAAAAAGATGGTAAAAAGGGACTAACAGCCTCTGGTTAAATGTGCCCTCACAGTGAACTCTCTGCCCTTCCTCATGTTGCAGGATGGGCTCAGGAGGTCTGGTGGGGACCCCGGTCCTACCAGTCCAAACTCCAGACCGGAGAAGGTCTGCAGCCATCTGACCCATCCCTGACCATTCAGATTGTCCAGTTACACGTAAAAGCATGTCTGAAGGGGTCTGGGGAAGAAGGCACAGGCTGTAAGCTGTTAGCAGAGAGGGATGGATGTCTGGACACAGGGCTAAGCAGCATGAACCAGCTTGAAGTGAATCCATATGTATGAGTTTATCTAAGACTCAGAAAAGCTAAAGAAAAGTTCAGTGTCACAGAGTCAGCGAGAGCAGCAGCCAACATGATTGAAAAGCAAGCAAGCAATAAATAGAGTAGCTACCTATTCCGTGCCCTGGAGACACTGCCAGCCTGGCTGGCCTTGGCCAGGAGCCTGCAGAGATGCCAGGTGCAAGCTGTATCACTCTCACTCCTTGGCTCGCTGTAGTCTCACTTTCAGTACTTAACTACATACTCTGTATTGACACGGTGGTGCAACCTCCTCACCCACATACACTTCTCGGGTGTGCTTTATATCAAAAAGCCTATAGTCCTGTGAAGGAGTATAAGAAAGTCATGTTACATGTTTGTCCCTCCAACATCCAGTATGTGCATCCTCCGCTGTTGCTGTAATGGTATTCAAATATGACACAAACTGGAGGACCACTTTTATTTTGAGTGAAAGACAGAAGTTCATTATCCTGTAGCCTCAAGGGACCTACGTTCTCCGCAATGATCCCGCCCATGTAAGCAGTGTACCCAGCCCTGCTCTCCTCCTTATTCTAACCCTCCATCTATTTTATCCAGTGGTTTAGGGCATCTCTGAAACTTTCTGAATAAATTTACTCAATAAAGGGCAAAATAAACCTCAATGGCCTGCAGGGATCTGGAATTTCACTAAATAGATGTAAAGAGGAAAGAAAGAGAAGTGTGAGTGTTTTGATGCCTGGCCTCAAATTGTTGCTGTGGCTCAAATCCCCCGCTTAACTAACTTGTGTCATCCGTACTTTTCAGCTCCACCTGTGCAATCATTTGCAGAAACATTATTAGCTGTTTGATTTTTTTCCCCAGTTTGCTTCCATAGCAACATCCATCAGGAAGAGAACAGCAGGAGCATATGGGGAAGTTACAAAGCACATTTTCTACAAGAAAAGGAGGCCAAAGCGTTTAACAGACAGCACTTAGGTTTCCCTTAGTAACTGAAAATCCAAAATACCTCTCTTGTTTCAGTATATCCTAGTATCAATTAGGCTGCTTAATGATGTACTAGTGCAGGCTGGAGGTAACACTTGGGTTGTCTTTAATTAATCAGGGTACTGGAACATTTCTTTGAGATTTAAGCTTATTGCCAAAACACAATCTTGTTACATTTTTGTGTGTGCATGTTTTACAAGCAAGGCTCAGAGCTGTTAGACAGCCTTTGACATGCTAAATATCGTGGAAGAATTTTTGCATAAAGTTCCAAAAAGAGAAATGCAAGAGCTGAAAATTATGTGTTTGAATAGTTTGAAATTCGTCACCAAGGAATAGCTAGAAACTGTCAGGTCAATTTTAGAATAAGTATATAAAAAAATAAAAGCGTATCTCCTGCTTAGTCATTTCTCTCCTTGCCAGTAGCAACCTATATACTGTGCACACTGATATTTTATTAATGAAAACTGTACTGGTGTTCCTCTTTAGTTTAAAATACAGCCCTTGAAGCTCAATATGAAAATGTGGTTTTGAGGAAAAGGAAGCAACACCTCCGTACTCCCCAGTCTATGAGGGAAAGATGGAAAACAATTTGCAGCATATCAATGTTGGAGAAAGCTAACAGGTGAAATAAAATAAACCAGACAGCCATCTCTCTACCTCTCTCTGAAACACTAAGAGTTGTTAGGCCTTTTTAGTAAATCAAACACTCCACTTGTCTCTTGGCTAGATCCATGTTTCTGCCACTGCGTGCTTGAAATGGAGATGTTGATGTTTTGGGGGTGTTGTATACTGCATGAGCATAAACCTGACAGGGAGACTGATGAGACTGCAGTGTAGGACGTTGGTGGAGATCGAATTGCTGGTGCCTGGACAAACACCCTGGAAGATGTTGCACTGAGCAGAGATGCATCCCGCTGGCAGGCTGTCGTTTGTCCCCAGTGTGTCTTCTAGCTTGGAAGCACGGCCAGTACTGGATGTAGGATGAGACACGCTATAATCCTCCTGGAGCCACTGAGAAACATTGTGAAATGTAGCTACAGTTTCATCTTTCTTCTTTCCATCTTTCCCTATCAATTCCTTGCTTTCCTTCTTCCCACGTCCAAATTGTTTCCTGCTTCACACATGCCACTTCAGCCTCCCCCACTTTTGTCTCCCCATCTCCTGTTGTCTTTTCTCTGTGGTTCCTTCTCTGCCTGGTCCGTTTGTTCACTGCTATCCATATCTGTCATCCTTCCGAATCAGGTCTGTCCCATCCAATCCTTCTGCCAATGCAACTGCCCTTTCTGCAACCAGTTTAACAATTCTCTCTACCCCCGCCAACTGAAACACTTCTGCACCTTCACAGCCCTGCACGTCCTCACCTCCTCCTACACCCCCTCTTCCCTGGCAGTCAGTCCCTACCTGAGCCCTGACTTGTCTCCACCACCCCAGTGCCACCTTCTCACCTTCTGCAGCCCTTTCGCCACCCAGCAGCTCTCCCTACATCCCACCACCTGGTAAGGGCAGAGGAGGAAGAAAAGCAGGAGAAGTCTCCCACTACAGCAGAGCAGAGTAAAATCTGCCCACACATTTCCAACATATCTGGAAGCCTCCTGCCACCCATTGCATGCTCAAGTCCACTTTGCCAAATCTGAGCCAGAACCCGGTGCACTGCCCTGCCATCTCCATCAGCTCTGCAACCACAGCGGGCTGCTGCAACAGGACCCCTAAAATCTCATTAAAAATCAAAATTTGCCAAGAAGCTCAAACTCTGGCCTGGACAGCTGTAGGGGAATAACAGTTGCTTGAGGTCTTTGGCCGAACTGAATGAACAGACTCAGAGATACTTGGGTACATATAGCTCCGAATCGCTAGCCCCTGCTGAAGGTTGCTCTTTATTTGTGCAAAAGTTTTGCTCTTTGAAACAGACAAAAATGACTTTGCCCTCTTTGTCCTCTCATGTGCCAGGTCGCAGGGGTTTGCTGTACAGCAACAAACTCTGCCATTACACAGCCATGTAAAAATAACCCACTTGCCAATCCACAACCACAAGTAAAACAGTGAGGAACATGAATAGGTAATTGCACTGGCTATAACTCAGCCAGATGTAAATTATTGGCATTTTTTGGGTGGTGTCAGTGTTCCTTTAAAAAATAAATCACCTTTCCCCCCCACCCTATCCCCTGATTTTGAAGGAAGAACTAAATTCTTGCCATTTGATCAGCTGCTTGGGTTTGAAGTGGGAACCTTTGAGTGACCGTGTATGCCATGACCGGTCCTGTCTGATGAGCAAAGGGTTAAGGTTGCCTGGAAGACTAGCCCTTCTTTAACACCTGATACTCTGATATTACAACAGATCTCTCAAATCCAGTTTCTATTAGGGATGGCACAGGCAGAATCTATCCACCTAGAAGTTATCAAACACGAAATAAACAGGAAAGCAATATCTCTCTCCCTTTATTTAAAAAGCACCTGCTGCATCAACTAAGTTATAGCACAGATACAACATGAAAAATAAGAGCTGGCAGAGACTAAATTGGAGAAACAATATTTCAGTTGGTCCTCCTACAGGAGTGACTCTTGTCGGACTAACCATGGGAACGGGCAGAGCCAGGCTCTCCACCCTCCTTGGCTTTCAGAGGCAGCTCTGCTAGTAAATCCTGGCCAAGGACTGCTGTTGGCCAAGGCTTAGCAAAAGCAAAGCCAGCAAAGCACCGAGCAGCCAAGAGCAGGGAGGCTGAGACAGCCAAGGCTGGGTAACGTGGAATTAGGCAGGATTCCTCTGTGTGTCTGAAGGCGCCACGTGGAAGAGAGAAAACAAATTGGTTTTGTTCCAAATAAGACTCCGAACTTTTGCTGCTCCAGAGGGGTTGTAGCCAGCATCTTCTAGTCACTACCTCTGCTAATGGGCATTTTTTATTTCTTAATGTGAGCAATATGTCAATTTTATATATATATATAATGTAAATTGCATTTAAATATATATAATGTAATTACAGATAAGCTCTGGTGGGCAAATGAACCCCATCTTTTGTTTACTACAGAGCCATAGAAATAGAAGAACAAATAGGACTTCATTAGCAAATTAGAATAAGAATAATGACATTATTATACTCATTATTACACTGCCACCATTATTAAGACTTTTAACTCCTGAAGTGTTCTAAATGCTCTACAGAAAACCACAGGGCTACATGCAGACTGTCAACTCTAAGGACAGGATTCAGCTCCAGACTAAATCAAGGTGCCACCATTTAAGCTGCATATTGAAGCTCGTATTACACTCAAGGGAAGCCTAGTTGATAGAGTGAGTGGAGCACAAAGAGTGATTCAGCTCACTCTAGCAAAGTCACCTCTGGAGTGATTCAGTTGCCCAAACATAGACATCAAGTACCATTTGAGATGCTGTAGGCATCTTGCTGTCATCCCAGCAGTGATCTCACAGGCTTACTGACATATCTGCCAGCCTAAGCAAGTGTCTCAAGTATCTTGGGACACCTAGAATAACACAAGCAGCTATGGCTGTGTTTGGGCACCCTCAATAGCTGAGAGGACAAATTTGCTTACAGGGCTCAACTGACCATATTCAGTTGCCTAAACAGAGGCAACAGTGATTTTTGAGATGCTCAAGAATCTGCTTTCTCAAATACAGTGGCCACAACAGAAAGGTACGGTCACCCTGTGTGGTATCTGCCAGCCTGGTGAAGTTGTCTGCAATACACGCAGAGCATCTCGAATTGCCCTCTTTTAACACAGGCACATAAATCCCACCATCAGCTGCCTGTCCTGGGGGTGGGACTCCCTAATCCTTAGCTATGGATAGGTGTCTCAGAGAGCTGCCTAAGCTTAGAGTACTGGAGTCACACTCTCCAGGGTATCAATCCTCCAGGGCCTGCAGAAGACCGTATCGTCCTGGACCAGCTTATACAGGAAAACTGACTCTATCCTGGCGTTGAAGACAAATATTTCAGCTGCTGAAGTGTCACTCTAAAGCTGAAGTGCTTTAGCATCCCATCTCCTGCTCAAGCAGGCCACCTAGAGCCAGTTGCCCAAGGTCCTCCTTAATATGAGATTATTGTAAGATTGTAATGGATAGACCTGAGATTTGTCAGCATGAACATGAGTAAATGAAACTGGACAAGTGGAATCTTTCAGGGATCATTAGCAACCTGAGGGAGACCAGTCCCAGAAGGCAAAGGAAGGACCGGGAGGAAGAATAAGGGTACAGTTAGAGGAGAAGACTCAACTCCTACATTGAGTCTAGAGAATGGGGTATAAGAAAGTGGGGTCAAGAAGCAGGAGAGACAAGTGTCAGCTTTATGAAAAATCAGATCATTGCTTACACTTTAGGAGGAAAGAGGCAGGGAGGGCAGGAGATTGAGGCAGAGGGAGAATCTGTGAGATGCATGAGTCCTCAGCAGCGGCTGAGCCAGGGGTCAGGTAAGCGGGGCTGGGGGCTTCTGCAGGGTAAACACCCTGGGGCAGGGGTGAGGTTGCCATTCACCCTCTGGATTTAAAGGACACTAATACTGGTAAAAAGAGTATGTGGTGTGCACCTTTTTGCCAATAAAAAAAAAAGAGAAAGGATTGTGAAAAAGTACTTGCTTTATTCCTGCAAATAAGTCCAAAACCCTCAAATGTTCACTTTGTAATTCAACTCACCCTCTGCAACCATTCTAAATCCCCTCTGAGATCCACTATTTTTAATATTTTAAATAACTCTGCAAGGATTAAATAAGGATTTAGTGCTTTTATCCTCGTATGGATAACAACGTGAGGCTCTTTCACCTGTTCCTTGCTGCATTCACTTCTCTTCCTCTCTGTGTATGTGACAGCGATGCTTTGTATTCTTCTGCTCTGAAAATTAGCCTCCCCAAATACTGACATGCTTAACAGCTGTTGTTCCTCAATTTGCACAAAAATGGAGTATTATTCCATAATGCCGCATAATTTGCCAACTCTTACACCTCCACAGTCCTGAAATCTTTTTCTCTGCATCAGAAGGTATTTGCATACCTCAGGTCATATCTAGCCTCCTTATGAAAACCAAATGCGAGCTATGCCTGTTTGTTTCTTAATGTATCAGCAGTCTGAAATTTCTGTTATCTGAGCTGGTTGCAAACAACCCTCCTAACCACCGACCCTGTTGAAGTGCCTTGGATGGTGGCTCTGCCAGAAACATCATCCCCCCCAGCCCTGCTGGGAAAAGCCAGTGAGAATTTTTGGAATTTGCCCTGGGGGAAAGTGCCCAGCAAATGCCATGTGTTCAGACGTCAGAGCAGCACGGCCATGCAAGCATGTGACACCTGCCACCATAGTGTCACCATAGCTGTACGTGCTCAGCTCCAAGCAGAGGTCCACGGGGCACAGCACCACAACCCCTCCATCCCCAGCACCCGCAACCCAGAGTGGTGGCTGCTGCTTTGTGCATGATGCTGCTGGCGAGATGACTGACCTGGGTTGGAGGAGAGCAGCAGCTGCTCCTAGCCTTTGGTTGAGGAGTGGGGCTGTGCATAAATCCCCACCCATCTGGCATTTAGAGGTGTGGACCCCATTCCTGGCCACGTTGAAGATGCCTGCTCCTTATGCTATACCGTAATCACGTGTTTAAGCTTCACTGGCAGTAAAATGTTCCTAGGAGTCCTTGCTTTGGTCTGACCACTTCTTAACAATGGGTTTGGTGAAAGGTGTCACTTCAATGGGCTGGCCAGGGAGCACAAATGCGCAGAAATTATTTGCCAGGTGATATCCACAGCCGGGAGACACAGGCAGAGGGTGGCAGGGGCATGGGATGGGAGCTGGAGACGCTGCTTGGATGCCACAGTGTAATGCTGGGGCTCTGCCCGCAGCCCAAGATCTTCCAATGCTAGCATGGTCTTACCATCAGAGAAACCCAGACAGGATCTTATGGTGTCAGAATTTCCTCCCCTGTTGTCATGGGGGAGGTCTTGCACATCATCCTATTGATTTAGGTTGCTACGTCTCTCAGGAAGATGCTTGCACCACCTCAAGCCCACTTTGGCTCATCCTTGGGCGCCCATAGGTGTGTCTGTCTCCAGCCCTGTCCCTGGCTCATGGGACCCACTGCTGCCACCCCCTGGCTCTGCTCACCTGCTCAGGGGCTGTGGGACAGTGCCTAGTGGTGAGGGCAGGCCCATGCCAGGGTCTTCCATGGCTCGACTCCTTGTAGAGCAGCTCTCTGACTCCCCAGAGGCTGGAGATGGTGGTGGTACCCAAAGGCCCATCATCCTCAGAACCCAATGCACCTGAACGCAGCACACACCACAGCTACAAGACTGCATTTTCCCCCCTCTTCTTTCTACAAAACCAGGTGAAAATACTGTTTTTCCTCTTAGGTTGTCACAATATGTTGGACTGTGGCCACCTCAGTCATCTCCACTGCCAGTGGACTGCTTGGTCCAATCTCTTGCTCGTTTGTGGGGCACTGCAGCACATGCAGAGGTGATGCCATCCCCTGCAGAGTCATACTGGGTGTGGGGCTGCAAAGGGCCAGTCATCTCATGTGATAATCATGTCCCACCACGCCACCTCCGGGCTGAGGTGCCTCCCTGAGCCGGGCAGCAGAGCTGAGCACTGCCTGTCCCACACGTAGGATATATTGTGGATGTGACAAGGGGTAAAAAAAGTCTCATGCCATTCAACTCACTTCATTTTTCAGTCTTTGTGAAGTGTCAGAATTGAATTTCCAGATACACAACGCTGCTGTGGATCCGACTGAGAGGTTTAATGCTACACAAACATATTTTCTTTTTTGTTCAGATGCAGATGAAAATTCACAAGAACAACTATTCTCATGAGATTTTTGCCCAGAAGTGGTAGAAATCTCAAGCAAACAATCCGTTTTGTAATATCTCTGACTTTCCTGTTCAAAAATCTCATGAGGATTTTTTCCAGGGCAGTTGAATTTAAAGCTGAGTGCTACCTAGGTTAGGTCTCAAATCCAAGTGAGTTCATATAATTTCCCTCCCCCCCTTTTTAATAATGACTTGGGCTACTGAAAGAAAGCAGTGCTCCCTTCTGTAGCATCACTGCTTCGCGCTGTGCTATCAGGAGATTTAAGCAGAAATGAAATCAAACCAGCCACAGGGTAACCACAGCATAGGGCTGACTCCCCAGTGGCGTGCGGTGGGGTAGGGGCAGTTCAGCATTTGGCTTCCTTTCTTCAGTCCTGATTTCGCATGGCTCCACAGCCTCGCCGTGATTATACGCAATCGGTAAAAAAGCAGCACGCTGGCCCAGCACAGCTCTGCAGCAGGCAGGAGTGCACAGAGGTCATCTGTGACCGCTTCGGCCAGGCTCTGCCTGACGGACACACGCCTCTGGCCTTGGCTTTCTGTCTGGGTCTCACTGCAGCTCGAACGTGCCATTCTTCAAAAGCAAAACCAACAAAAGCATGACCACCAGGTGTTTTAAGTTATCCCACCACTAGATTCACCACCACTACATGGCAGGAGTAAGACACTGGGATTTGCTTATATTCCCACAGAGTTTGCAGCGTGGGAGTTTCCTGCAGGATTGGATCATCTCCCCCACCTGCCTGTGGCACGAAGGGTGCTGGGACACGGTCACACACACAAAGATGTGTAGGCAGAATCTGTAGCTGATGGTGCATATTGGCTCTAGTGGTGAAAGTTATTTCGGGGGGGAAATAAGAAGAAAAGAGGAGAAATGGCTTGGAGACTGCAATGGGTAAAGTGTCTTGGGAAAAAAGAATTGGAAGTGGAAGACTAGGATGAGTGGTCTGTGGCTGAGAAACCCAGCCTGTCCAGGCTCGGTGCCTGTGGAAGTCCTTGCAAGATGGACTAATACATTCACAATCAAGAGACAGCGATGAGACAGAAAGAAGAAAACAGTGGATTTTATAAATTTTGTCTTCCAAAACTACTCTAAGGAGAACTTGATGAGACAAAGAGCAGACCCATGAGAAGTAACACTTCTCTGGGTCTCACACTGCTAAAACAGCATCTGAAAGTGCCTCCTGTAATCCCAGGGAGCTGCGCTGCAAAATAACCAGGCACAAATGCAGCTCGTCCTAGCTGCAGCTACAAGGAGGAATTTGTGGTTTAGCACTCCAAAATCTGACTCCTTCAGACAGATGTTCTGCTTGGCACGGTGCAAAATTCCCCATGTGCACCTCTCCATGTTCCTCCTGTAGATTATTTAGACTACAGGTCAGGACCTGCTTCTCAGAAGGGGCATGTACAGCACACGCAATACCAAGGGCTGTGGGTATTATTAGGAGCCTCTGCGTAATAGTGTGGTTGCATTAAGGAAGAATAATGGTATCACACTTACAGACACCTCCAATCCTATTTAGCTTAACAAAACCAATGACTCTCAGTTGGGCAAAAGAGCAATCACATCGCTGTTGCTCATGGAGGCACACTGACAGGGCATCCCCTCCTTTGGTGCTCCTGAGAGCCCAAGGGTTATGGAGAAGTTTCAAAGATCTGCCTGCAGCCTCCACCTGCAATCAGCACTTTTATCTCAAAGACAGATCTTGTCTCTGTGCCATTTCCTAGAGCTGTCAGGTGATCACAACTGTTTGTGCTCACCCAATAGATTTCATGGCTACAAGGCTTCAAAATGAAACAACCAAGCAATGAGGTGTTTCTCTGGAGAAGACATGTGTTGACTAAACAGTTTAAGATTTTTATTCACAGTAGAAGTAAAATGGATTGTGTGTACCTCCCCAGTCCAAGGCCTGCTCCAGTTCAACAGAAATGCAAAACCAGTGTCCCGTGCAAAAAGGAAGAGACAGAAATCTCACAAAACCCATGAGAGGTAAAAGGTCAGACCCACCAAAAGTTTAGGGCATCAAAGCTGCTGTGAAATCCTGTAGAAGATAGATTCCTACAGTGCAACTTGGAGAAAAGATTACCCTGGTTCTTTGTCAAAGCTGGTGGAAAATGCAGAATAACTTCACTTAGGGCTTAGACCTCTGCAGCACCTAAGAGGATGGATCTGGCCCTGCCATCAGCTCTGCCTGGAAGGTGAGCATGCTGCTCAGTAGCTGTATGAAAACAAGAACTATGAGATGAGGTTGACCAGCAGTAATGGTTCCTGAAATCTTCTCTGAAAACCCTGAGCAGTCTAGCTCCTTCCTAACTGTCCGGACAGGCCAAACCCTGACCCAGGGAGCTTGACACGGGGAAATAAGGAGGTCTTCCCTGCCTGTTCAAGCCAGAATGTATTGTCTGGACCTATCAGCCAGATGAGCAGCCAACAGCATTTGATGAACTTGTCTCTAAGGTTACAGACTGCACCTTGGACATGATGGAGTCTGGTTTTCAGCCTTGAGGTCTTTAAAAGATAGCAATTTCCTGCATGAAGGTAAATGGCAACAGTGACAATTCAAGAAAAAGGAAGATGGGAAACTCGTTCATTGTACTGGAGATGCCTGCTAGTCACACCAAGGCGCCCTTTATATCAACCGGGAAAAAGAGGCAGGTTTAGGGCAGATTGGCATTTAGATCTTTCCAGATCTGCCTTACGTTTCTGGCCATTCAAGTGTCTGTGTGGTCAGATGATTCATGCCTTGCATGTCTAAAGCTTTAAGCAGTGGTCTGTTTTCCTGCTTTGTCCTATGGCTGTAAATCAGGAGTTTCTCCAATGGTCTCCTGGGGGTCCCTTGGCATGGTCAGAGAGGTTAATCAACCCTGTAGCCAGGATCTTGCTAAATTCAGAACAAGGTGCAAGGAAATACAAAACCAGAGCTATACTCATATTTGTCTAGGCAAGATTGGTCTCAACAGGGAAAAACAGGTTTAAAATACAGTAGAAACAGACCAACTGAAAAACATTTAGGAAAAAAACCCCGATGCATTACTTGCACTTGATGTATTTTAAATGTCTAAGAGTAATGAACTGGCACCTCGTTCAAATGGAAACAAAAGAGGAAAAGGTCTCACACGGGGGGAGGGTGTGTGTGGAGGGAATAATCCTGATGCACATGTTGTTCTCTGAATATAAACCTACTTCACACTCCTGTAGGTTAACACAGTCTCCACGCAAACATCATTACTCTGAAAGGGTTTTATTTATGTTCATATAAAAGGAAAACTTCTGTTGCCCGGAAAAGATGAAAGAAAATTAAACCAGATCTGACACAGGCTGCTGGAAATAACAAGAATAGAAAACATAAGGCAGTCTCGGTGATAATTTTACCTTTTCATTACAAGCATTTATCCCCACCTTCCTGGGATGCACATGCTGCATCCGCATCGTGTTTTCTGGGAATGGCTGGGCACGGCCATAGGTTTGAAGGTAGGATCCTAGAAGGTGGGAAGAAGCAAAGGATAACCAGTAAAGAAAAAAACCACTCGTTCATCAAAACCTTCAGCTCACCGCTTAGCAATTTTATCAGCAAAAAGACTACACACAGCTCGTCCTTACAGTGCCTCTGTAACTCAAGAGCGATGGTGGGGATTAGGGAAAAAAAAAGAGTAATCCACTAGATAAATGTTTACTACCTTTTCTCTCTTCTAACCCCTGTGGCCCCAGGCGGTGGGGAGCCCATACAGATCTGTAATGTGAATCGCGCGGTCTCTCGCTCACCCCGGCAGCTCGGTGAGGTTCATCGCTATCTGCTCGTGCAGGTAGCAGCCTGTTTGATATCACTGCTCCCCACCGCACAAAGTGGCCAGGTGCTGCGACAGCTCGTTGGAGCTCTCCAAGTCACTCCGGCAGGGTTTTTTCTACCATTGTCCTCCCACAGCCCCCAGGGATATGATTAATTCATGGAGCATCACCGAAGGCATCTTTCTGTGGCATATGGAGTTAAAGTGTCCTCTTCACAGAGCTGCCTGGGGACAACTGTGGAATTTGTACAGACAATCCCACTAGGTAGTCAATCTTGTAAAAGCACTGATATTACAAAGTAAATACAAGTGATCTATTTGTTTAAGGTTATTACTGTGACCGACAGGGTATTAAAACAATCTTTCTACTGACAAAAGATATCAGGCCTGCACTCCCATTTGATGTTCCTAGGCATGCTTTTTCTTTCTTTCTCAGCCACTGAGCTTTGGGGTGTTCATCAAATTTGACTGATATGGAGATTGGAGTACACTGCACAACCAGTCCATTGAAATTCAATTCAGATATGGGCTTAAATTATAAAAAGAAACCTTAGCTAGTAATAACACTTTGATGTGCAGATGCATAAAAGTTTTAACTTCTACTTTCTTCTGAAACAAATCAGCTTCCAGTCATGCTATTTGATTCATATTTTATCTTTTAATACATCCAAAGCATGAATATTAAACATTGCCCTCTGTGGTCAGGAAAATTACAGTGGGTGCCATATGAAGGCTTCCATTTCATCCTTTTATCAAGGTTGTATACGGACGCTTCCCTGCAACACGAATATAATGCCCAATGTTCAGAGAAAAAAGGTCAGTCCCTTTATATCTGGTCCCTTTTCAAAAGCATACCATTTCTTTTGGAACTGGAAATTTCAGCTAGAAAAGGACATCACCTTCAAAGTTGCATTTTATATTCTGGCAGCAGACAGACCTAAGGAAGAAGTCAGTCCTGGACACAGAGAGGGACCCGGACAGGCTCCCCTCCGCTGCGCTCTTTGCAGCCCATGCCTTGCTCCCCTGGCTACTTTATATTCTGAAGCATGTTGTCCTATGCAACTCCCCGCTTTTCTTATTTATCTATTTTTGCTTTTATTTATGTTTATCCTACATGGGCAGGTCTTGCAAAATCCAATAATGCTCTTACATCTCTGGTCTGCTGTACAAACCCACATCCTCACCCATCCCAGAGAGAGGCACCATTCATTCACCCATACCCATGCCAGCCTCATTTTCTTCCTTGGGATCTGCCAGGATCCAACAGCAGGTGCATAGCCCTTGCTCTCACAATCCCCAAGCCTAGCACTAACCCTAAACTTATCAGAACAATAATTAATTATCACCTAACTATAATCCACACGTCCATGTGAGAATCAAGCTTCATTCTAACTATATGGCTCTTGCAGGGTCCTGTAAATAACCTGTCAAAATTGCACTTTTCTACCTCTAGCCCTCAACCCCAATTCTAGCTTTAAACCCAGCCCAGCAATACCTCTGTGCCCACAGGATTAAACATGAGGGATTCCTTCACACTGGCGCTGACCTTGTTCCTAGCATGATGACTCTTACAGGATCTAGAAATAAACATACCTTATCACTAACCGGAAGACATTTGCCAGGTTTCATCTCTTATTTTAGTATTTCATGCTTCTTCCCATGACGCTAACCCAAACCATGTTTTTAATCCTAAAGGTCTTGTGGTTTGGTCAGAATTAATATGCTAGCATAAGGAAGTGACCGAAGAGCTAGATTTATGTTTCACACATTCAAGGGCTTGGGGTATAGACTTGTGCCCACAGGACTGCTGGTTTCCTGCCTAGCAATACCATATGCACCAGAAATAAACACACAATGGCCCATGCCAGCCCACAGGAGCCTCACAGGGATGCCAGTGCACAACTCTCCTCAGGCCCTTAATTTCTGGTTTTTAAGTTGACCTCAGTTTTAATCCAGACACACAACCTGCAAGAAGGTGCATCCCAAGGGAACCATCCATCACTCTGACCCCTCAGGACCTCCAGCTGTCCCCTCCAGCTCTCTGGTGCTGTGCCCCAAGCTGTGCAGGTGGTGTCTGAGCCAGCGGACTCCATCCATGCCCAGCCAGGGACTGTGCTAACAATTAAACAACACGGTCAATCACATATCCTGGCTCTGTTTAGTTTAGTAGTAAGATATAGCCAGAGATACAGTAATAAATACGACCCTGCAGGCCCCAAGATCAGACAGAATGTTCTTTATCCTGCTCTATCTCTGTCTTAAACGTAATGCCATAAACAATAACTTTGCTTGATAAAATGCAAATCATTTTACCCTCAGGCACCAGTCTTGATCCTAGTATGGAGGATTTGGCAGAGTACAATGCAGATAAACAATAAATTATTCATTTCTCAGGTCCATTTGGTAAATACTAAGTTCTAGGACTGAAAAGATAACTGCAGAACAGTTTAGATGAGAAAGGATGTCCAGCCAGAGGCCTGTGGTCCTACCTCCTGCTCAAAGCAGAGCAGGTTGCTCAGGGCCTTGCTCAAGATGAGACATTTTTATAATTTTATATATATATATATATATATATATATATATATAAAAAAAACAAGTGATGCACAAATGCAATTGCTCACCACCTGCAGAAGAAAAAAAAACCCAAAACCCAATGCCCAGTCTGTTTCTGAGCAGTGATCCTGCCTCCTGGCTAGCTTCCCCAGTTATATACGGGGCATGACATCATATGGTATGGAATATCCCTTGGGTCAGTTGGGGTCAGCTGTCCCGGCTGTGTCCCCTCCCACTTCCTTGAGCCCCCCCAGCCTCCTCGCTGGTGGGGTGGTGTGAGAGGCAGAAAAGGCCTTGGCTCTGTGTAAGCACTGCTCAGCAGTAACGAAACCATCCCTGTGTTACCAGCACTGTTTCCAGCACAAATCCAAACCACAGCCCCACACTAGCTACTGTGAAGAAGATTAACTCTCTCCCAGCCAAAACCAGCACATTCACCCACTTTATGGTCAGTCCCTTCCATGGTCAAAAAGGCCAGATGCCTGCCTGGGACCTGGGCCCCTGCCCGTTGCTTACCCTGCGGCCCTTGATGTGACCTGGGCACAGGTCTCTGAGGTTTGCTCTAGTCATAGCTTTAGAGCAAGGGCTAATGCTCCAGCTAAATCTAGGGCTGAGGGCCCCAGGACATGGACAAGTAGGATTCCTGATGGCTTCTGGGGAGGCTATCAGGGCAAAGGGGAAGGCTGCTATGTGCTGGAATTAACATATACTGGAATTTTTTTTGAGGCAATAACCGCACTTATTGTAACATGTCCAGAGTTAGAATTAGCAGGGTTGTGCAGCTATGGGTTGGTGGGGGTACAATTAAATGCTAGTTGTTAGACTAGGATGAGGACTAGGCTTTTGGTTCAGGTTAGGAGTGGGAACCTCATGAGTTGATGAATTTAGTTTTTCTCCCCTGCCTCTCACAACACATGCTGGATTTGGGCTGGGATAGGCTCCCGTGGACTATTCAGTGTTTTATTTATTTATGGGCTTAACTCCACCAAGTGGTTAAACTTTGTGTTAGATTTTCCTCAGAGGAAAAAGTCTCCTCTGCAGGCAGAAGGAAACAACAAAACATGTCAGACTGATGTGGAAGCTAACGGTGGTGGGACAGATGGAGTCTGTTTAAGGGTAAGGGAGAAGTGGTTCCCTTAGCTTGACTGAAAGCCTGCAGTGACTGCAAGCAGGAATGAAGGTTGGTATGGAATGAGGCCAATAGATCAGAGCTACTTCTAAGCGGTAGTAGCACAGCATGTTGTGCAGTGATCATAAAAAAAAAAATAAATATTTTTCAGCTCCTGATTTCTAAACCCTGCCCCATATCTCTCTATCTCATATCCTAACAAACAAAGAAACACAACCAGCCCTAAAGCAAATCAGTCATCCCAGTGAACACTGCTCCTCATCTCAGCAAACAGGCCTTGCAGGACACAGCAATGGCACAGGCATTTCACTCACAGGAATCCCACGTTTGTTACATGACTCACTATAATGTGCATAATGCCAGTGGCACCAAACTCAAGCAAGGGCTGTATTTTTTTGCAGGGCTCATTACCTACTCATTTTCCAGCCCTGGATTTCACAGGTCCTAAAGTAAACCTAATTGTGAACTAGGTAGCAGCATCTCTAGTTCAATGAACTGCAAGTCACTCAGTCTGTTAGCACCAGTCCTCAGTCCTCCTCAGAGACCCTGACGGCAGAAAGAATCCCTAATTTTTCAACACCTGGTTTCCCATGCCTCACTGAACCATGTAGCTAGGTGAACTATGTGGTATATGATAGGTACCTCAGGGTATGACCTTGAGCAACGTGGTCTAGCTCCGAAGTTGAAGCTAACTTTGAAGCTGGCTGTGCTTTGATCACAGGGTTGAGCCAGGTGCCCCCAGACAATCCTACCACCCTTAATTCTATGAGCCTGCATGTGAACTCAGCTGGCACAAGCCTCTCACCTGAGTTTTGTAATATAAGCCAAGAAATCAATTTATGTGGTCCTTTTGCTACCTGACCATAACGCCAATGCAAGCCTTAGTGAGTGCTGTCTGGTCCAGGTCTGAAGTAGAATTAACCCATACTATTTCCCCAGGGTTCAAAAGTTGCTTAGTAAATTTCTATATCTACATGAAGAAGGAAGGAGAAGCCATCTTTTGCTTTCATGTCATAACCCTCTCATTTACTTTTTCTAGAATTTTTTGAAAGCCCTGCCCATATGCTTCTGTCTTCATAGAGGTTCTTTGACTATGTCTGTTCAACCTTTCCTCCTGCGCTCAATCCATCCCCTATATACTTTTCCACTACTCACAGAGGCAGAGGTGCTGACCGCTCTCCTCTGTGTGATGGCTTGCGTGTGATGGCTCCCTGTCCCCGGCCACTGCACATGCCACGTTCCTCTGAGCCACGCTGCTGCTCTCTGCCTCTTCTCCCTCACCCAAGATACAGAAGCATATACTGCTGGCTTTAGCCTTGTGCCTATCCTTTTTGAGAAAATCAAGGCTTTAATTTTTTCCCCAAAGTCCTCATCTTCTTTTCTTGAGAATGAGAGTAAGGTGAACCTTTGTGACTTTCTAAAAACAAATATCAATTATAGCATTAACATGGCATTTGAAGAACCAGGTGGAAAACTTGGAAGTTAGAGGTCACCTCTAATTTAATAATCAAGTGAGACTGGGATGTCTCTGATTTAATTTGCTCTCTTGGTTCTGCACCTTTTAGTGGAGGAAGAGTTTCCCTTCAGAGCAAACCCAGCTTCTGCATCTGCCAAAATTCAGCCTGACACAGTGCTGGGTCACTGCACCCTTCTCAGCTCCAGGGGAAGGAGGACTTGCACAGTGCCCTTGATGAGGACCCAGGGGCGCAGCACATGGGAAAGCCCAGGAAGGGTTCGGGGCTCCCACGGCCCTGGTGTGTCCCAGGGCACACCCCATCGCAAAGCAGCACGTGGGATAGGGGGATCCCAAATGCATGTTGGTCACAGCAGTTCAGGTCCTTCACCCTCTGCAGCATCATCCCTCATTTACAGCTGAATGTACAAGATCTAAGTTGTCCAGGCGGATGGTCAGTGGCAGGAACCTAACCCACCAGCCACTCGTTCCAAGCTGCAGCTGTGGCTCAGGTTAATTTTCCTGCCAAGTCTTAACTGTAATTTAAATTTCCTACACTATTTAAGCTGAGCAATCTGTACTTCAGATCTCTTGAGCATTAATAAAACTGTTATGAGAAGTTTCAGGATAAAAGGTTAAGCCCATAAAAATATGCAACTCATTTATAAAAAATAACTCCATCAGGTTTTTCACAGACTATAAAGACAAAGGTGTTAATTTCTGCATTTGTAATAACCTTGGGACTGCCAGTGGTAGAAGTCACAGGAGTAGCCCCTCTTTGGGAACCAGCTGCCCCAAACTTTTCAAAATCTGTAGCTAGCCCACGGGCTTTGCAGCACAGTGTCAGTGTGGTATTTTCTACTTCACAGCCAGGGAAGCAACTTGGGAGACAAAGAGACATCCTTGGCCACCTCACGGTGGCTTTTTGGAGTTCACCCTCTTCTACGAGGCTCAGCACATGAACTTCTCCCCCAGCATGACCACAGAGCCTGAATGTCCCAGTGGGATTGTCCCCATTCGCAGGATGGGCCATTTCAAAGAAACCATGTTCTCCATCACCCGGAGATGTTCTTTGCAGGGTCACAGAGACAATCTCCCTGCTTCACCTGACCTGGCAGTGCCACCTGTGGGAGATGCTTCAAGGCATGTCAGACATCCAAAGCAACCTCGATGTCTTCTGTGAGCAGGGATGACTCAGTTTGTGTCCTCTGCGACAGCAGGAACCACTGGGGCTGTCTCAAATACAGCCACTCAGCATTGTGAACAACCTGAGAAGGGTAGGAGGAACCTGTTCTTGTTTCTGTCCTCTCTCAGTGGGGACAACCAAGGCTACCAGTGTTATCAGGTGAATCCAACTGAACACAGTTAAAATATTCCACAGTCATTTATTTTAAGAGTAACTTTGTTATTAGTGGCTCCCATTTGGGCTGAGATTGTGAAAAAGCCGAAGTGTGTTAGCCACCCAGCAGATACACAAAACCAGTGGGGTCTGGAGACGACTTTTTAAGCTATATTAAAAACCCTGATGTTGTGCTATTGCCGTAAAATACTGTGAAAAATGTTTATGTAGTTTCTCAGGAGCTCAGAAATTATTTTAAAATAAATCAGCTTAAAATAAACCCAATAATTCCTTGTTATACGTGATACCATATTCATCCTCATATAAGCAGCTTTTCTCAGTAAGCATTAGCTTGTATTTGCCTATCAATTTTAGAAAGCCTGGTTTCTTTCCACCCAGCAGCCTTTAAAGCCTTTTCCTCTGCAGCGCTTGCTGGACAGTCAGGTAAATGCAAGGCAAGCATACTCCTGGCTCGTTACCGCTGATTACCCGGCTCTGGCCTGTTTTTCTCCCCTGCTTGTTCTGCAGGCCTGGCCTTTTCTGGGAACTGCCATCATTCCTCACGGCAGCACAGCACAGTGAAGCTGTTTAAAAATGCTTCCTTTCAGGGGTGAAAGGATGCTGTGCGGGTGTTGCTCATGGTACGTGATGCCACTCCAGAAGCAGCACGCGGCAGCCCTGGGGTTGGCCGCAAATGCGCGATCCAGGCTCTTTACTAAAAATTATTCAAATTTACATCAAAACTGTGCAAATCTATGTTGCTGTGAGCAGTGTCAACTGCTGCAACAAAACCCAGCAATGGGGGGTTTCTTGCCTGTTTGATGTCTTGGTCAGATGCTGCACCACCACTAAGCTCCAAGCTATTTATTTAGCTTTACTCTGATATAACTAACATCTATGTCTGGTCCAAAGTCTTATTCAGTCTTACTCATCACAAACTACACTTTAGTAGAAATCCCCTCTCAAACCAATAGCTTAATGAAAGGGAAAAGCGCTGTCTCCTCCCCAGCCTGCCTGGGGAGAAGGGGCTGGCATCCATCGCCCACAGCCCCCCCCGGCCGCTGCCCTGGGGATGCAAGTGAGGAGTCGTCAGATGGGAGCAAACGGTGGCTGATGCCAGTGAGAACTTGAGCAGGTCCCAGGAAAACATCACCTCATTCAAACACTCGTAATTTCATATAAGATAGCTCACCATAGGCTGGCCATCCTCCTAGATGTATTTTTTACTTCCTATTTGTGCTAAAAATGAGAGCAGAAGCAGGAAAGTGCTTGAAGCATATACCGTGTGAATAGAAGTAGCAATAATAGTACTTCGCTTTTATGTAGTGGCTTTTCATGTGCAGATTTCAAAGCACTCTCACAAAAGGACATTACTGTCATTCTCCATGTTCTCCTGAAAGGAGAAGGGACATGACCAAGCTCACCAGCACATCCCACCAGCCTCCCACAGCTGCCAGCTCTCATGCTAGCCTCCCCACCACTTGTCCTGGTGTGCCTGGGCTGTGCTGGGTTTCTTCTCACCACCTCCCTCCCCAGGTGCCTACCGGGACAGGGACAAGCGCTAAGCGGGTGGGAGCAGTCTCCAGGTAGGAGATGCTGCCGGGGCACCCAGTGCTGGGTGGTGCAGAGAAAGGGCTCTCTTCAGGCAAGGGCATCTTCCCAGTGCTAAACCAGCTTCTCCAGATGGGCAGCCTGAAGACCTGTTTCTCTACCTCCTACTGGTAAAAAAGGAAACAGTCAATTAGCACCATGCTAATAAAACAGACCTCCAGGATTGTTTGGGTTTTTAAAATTAATGGACAATGCACATACATAATAAAAAAACCTGTACATAGGGGAAAAAGAGTAACCTAGTTGCTCTTTTCTATGTGAGGAGCAAGGGATGCTCTCAGAGCCCTCCTTCATTCATCCCTTCAGCAACCACGCACACTTGCGGGGTGTGCAAATGCTGCTGGGAGAGGGCTGGTCATGTTGCATGAGTTTTGTACCTGCCTGCAGGTCTTTCACATGGACCCGGAATCTCCTGCAAGGTCAGATTCCTTAAAGGTGTTTCAAGACAGCGAAAGGCTGGAGCGCTGATGTTTAAAAACATTTTAAGCCAAGCTGCGGTACTGACTGAGCAAACAGCAGCAGGGAGCCCCCGGCAGCTGCAGGAGGATCTGGGCCTGTTCTTTACAGGGGAAAAATGCACCTTCTGCTTTGCGTCCTCGTGCGCCGCGAATGCTGTACAACACCAGGATTTCCATGGAGATGGAGGCATTGCATATTGTTGAGGCAAGGATGTGAATTTAAAACAGAAATATGATTGATCTCGAAATGCTGCTCAGGGGGCAAGACACTGTTATGCTAAAAAGTATGTTTTCCAGCCCTCTGCCAGAGTGATGGAGGGCTGCCACTGTTAACTTCTTCAGTTCCAAACCCAATAGGCACCTTGACAGTGAGCAGCCTGCCATAGCTTAAAAACTATTCAGAGGTAGCAAGGTACCTGTCTGCCTGATCCCTCAGCTCCAGCTTTCCTGCGATATGACCATTTCCATAGCAGTGTGGCCATAAGTGCTCCGCTGCAAGGTACTGGGAAGCCTCAGTTCCCCGGGGCGTGAGAGGGGAAGCTCAGCATCCTGAAGGATAACACCATCGGGGTTTGGATCTGCAGAAGAAATTAACATGAGGAGTTAACGAAAATGAGAAATATTTTTTTATATGTCAGCCTTCCATTAACTGCCAGAAAATGCAAGGAAAACATATTGTTCAAGCCAAATAAGGATTTGGTGCCAATATTTTCTCCTTTTACATCCCCCGCCTGCAACTCAACACTTAAACTGAACTTGAAACCAGGAGAAAGCAGAAAGAGATAGGAAGGTGACTTGGCAGGTGGTTTCAGTTACTTCTAGCTGAAGAAGGTGTCTCCTCAGATGAAGGTCTTTTAAGCTCTCTCAGGATTAGGCAACCTCAGAAATATCAAAAACAAGGTGAATTGTGCATCTGCAGAAAAAACCTTGGTGTATCAGTGCAGAGGTGCAGTCAGCCTTGCATCAGCCCTCACACGAATGCGGAAGGGTGCTTAGCTAGGAAAGCACGTAGGTGTGATGCTTGGGAGAGAGAGGTGGAGGCAGAGAAGATGGTCACCTCTACAGAAATAAGACAGAAGACTCCCTGCAAGAAGCCACTGAGGGTTTCTGATTCAGCAGGGAGCTAATGTGGTTGCTAAACCTGTCACAAGAAATTCAGCATGGTGGGAGGCAGGAAGCAGCCCCTGCTCCCTGTCCAGGGAAAATGGGCTCTCTGCTTCTCTGGAGGGATGGCTGGGGAAAGGACTCTCTGCTGCCAGCATCCTCCAGCCCCACAGCTCTGCCTGCCACCCAGGACAGGGTCCCCAAGCCCAGGGCTCTGCCATGAACAGGCTACTGCCAGCACCAGGAAAGGCTATAGAGTCTTTGATTTATTTGCAAAGAGCTGAGGACCTTGTGAATATCATTATGAAATTACTTTCTTTTATTTAGGACTATAGGTGGAGGGAGTGGAAGGGGCAATTAGCAACATATCCCGGTGGGCTGCATTTCTGTATATGACGAGTAAAGAAACTCTAGGTCAGAGATCTTTGGGGCTCAGTGTCCTTTGGTCTTCTCAGAGCAGCATGTCTGAAGCTCTACCAGCCCTTTCTGACCTTCAGATTACAACAGCTTTCCCAATCCACTGCCTCCTGCTCCCCAGGCTTCCCCAGCTGCATGGGTCTGTCCACGTGTCGTGGTGTAACCCCAGCCGGCAGCTCAGCCCCATGCAGCCGCTCGCTCACTGCCCCCACATTGGGGTGGGGGAGAGAATCAGAAGAGTTAAAGTGAGAAAACCCATGGGTTGAGATAAAGACAGTTTAATAGGTAAAGCAAAAGCCACACACGTGAGCAAAGCAAGACAAGGAATTCATTCCCCACATCCCATGGGCAGGCAGGTGTTCAGCCATCTCCAGGAAAGCAGGGCTCCATCACATGTAATGGTGACTTGGGAAGACAAACGCCATCACTCCGAATGTCCCCCCCTTCCTTCTTCTTCCCTCAGCTTTATATGCTGAGCCATGACGTCATATGGTATGGGATATCCCTTGGGTCAGTTGGGGTCAGCTGTCCCGGCTGTGTCCCCTCCCACCTCCTTGTGCACCCCCAGCCTCCTCGCTGGTGGGGTGGTGTGAGAGGCAGAAAAGGCCTTGGCTCTGTGTGAGCACTGCTCAGCAGTAATGAAACCATCCCTGTGTTATCAGCACTGTGTCCAGCACAAATCCAAAACGCAGCCCCACACTAGCTACGGTGAAGAAGATTAACTCTATCCCAGCCAAAACCAGCACAGCATGTTTTGCCTGCCCAGTTGCAGATGGAAGATGTCACAGCATTAGTTGTGTGATGACAGGACAAATGCTTCTCTCACTGTTCTTCAGACTCCACAGAAAAAGAAGCATTTTACATGTTCTTGATTAGATTAATGGCCCACCAAAGGCAATCTTCATTAAAATTCCATATACATAAGTATCATTAAAACAGAGCTGGCTTGTCCGCACATACAAATTTCTCAGTGTTAAATCATGGAATTATAACACTTAATGATGTTAGAAACAAAAAAGTTAGTCTGGCAACAAACCATCAGACAAGTACTGCAGGCCTGAAATTCATTGTAAAACTGCTGCTTGGTTGTTGGGATTTATTTTTAACTCTACCCACAATGTCTGGAAACCACAGACTGAAGATTTATTATTGCCGTTGTGAATAAACACAGTGTGTGGGAAGGAGAGAACAGAAAAGCACCAGGGCCACCGTTCGATACGAGAATTTTTGGGGGGCAGGGATCAATCCAGACAAGCGGGTCATGCCAGCTAGAAGCTCAAGGCTGTGGGGGCCTCCCTGTTTGTGGCTTTAGCCATTGCCATCTCAGCAGTTAGGTAGTATGACCTTCATAAGCTGGTCTAGGTCCACCTTAATGTAATTTAGATAATTACATTTCCTCAGCTAGGACACTATTCCCAGATCTTATTCTTCTGATAGGTTGGGATCCTTCTGGTAATTTCCAGCCTGTGTTTATTCAAGACCTGTTTATATCCCATACATAAGTCATCCTTCAGATCAAGTCTCCCGAGGACCATTCCCTGAATATTGTATTTGCAGTGAGCATATCCCCTCTCAGTCCATGTTTTACCAGGCTAAACACAGACCCTTTGCTGTCTTCTTGACTGGCAGCTTCTCCTTTCCACAGCCAGCTGTAAAAACGACCGGGGTTAGCAGGCATGTATCCCAGACACTGGTGATCAGACCTACACATCTGCAGTCCATAGGATGGGTATGGATTTGAAGGTGGTCTAGAAGGTTAATGCTGTCAGTGTAAAAGTAGCCTTACCGGCTTGAGGGACTTCAAGGCTTGAGGTAGATAGCGATTTACCATTCCATTCTCTTTGGCAAAAATTCCCTGGTGGCATTTGCAACTGCAGCCAAGGGAATGTTTTAATAGGACAACCATCATTGTGAGCGTGGGACAGGGTGGGCTGAAAGCACAAGTCCCGGCACACGGCGCTCTACCACCGTCCATGGCTGCGGGCTCTTCCATTTCACACATCCCAGGCCACTGATTAAGTTGGCCTTCATGTGAGCAAAGCTTAGATGCATCCTTGTAATCTGTCTCAGTGAAGATTTGGATGTGACAAAAGAATTCAACATAAAACAAGTTTCAGAGCAAGTGACGGGGGATTAAAATCCAAGCAGAGCATAAACACACAAGGTTAGCATCATCAAAATGAAATTACTTTCTCCTTATTGTTCTTTATAGACTGCATATTGACCATGAAAGTGAACTGTTTTCTGTAGCATGTTCAATTGACTTCGGGAAACTTCCTTAAATCAAATTGGAAATGTTTTGAGATCTCTCAGGAGAATAAATGAGAAATAAATAGCAAAGCAGCATTTTGCTGAAGTGTCTAGTCACCAGTCATCATTAGATCTGACAGACAGAACAAGATGTTTAGAAAACTTATTGAATATGGTCTGTTATCTAGCTATGTACCAAGGCTTTTATCTGATATAACTCTGCTTTTCTTTTATAAAATGAACTCTGTTGTATTTGCAACAAAAATATCTGTTTATCCTAAGGACCTTGTTGTCTACAGTATGTTGTTTCTGAGCACTATACAATTTATTTTATGGCAACATAGTTCTCTCTGTTTTAATATTGCTGTGAAAAATTAGGAACATTGCAGTTTGTCTGGTGAAGGGCAGACAAAAATCTGCTCTTATTTATGCTTGAATAAACCTAAAACAACTGTTGACTTAAGTTGCTCATCTAGATACCCACTGCTGTACTGGAGGAGAAACTCATCCACAGAATGCTCATTTTTTTCCATCATGGCTGTCCCTGCATGGCTGAGCCCAGGGTCCTGATGCATAATGTACAAAGACTTTGAAAAAGTCGTTGTCCTCCAGCCTAGATCTTCATCCTCGCTCTGCCCCCGGCTCCAGCCTTTCTCTGCTACGTTACAGAGTCTCAGAAACCTTTTCCCTGGGTAGGGAGTTATAGGCCATGACCAAGGCACTTAAGCTTCTTCTGGATAAATTATATTGAGCTCTTGGCACTCTCTAAGCTTTTCCAGACTTCAAATCATTCTTGCAGTACTTTTCTGAATCCTTTCCAATTTATCAGCATACTCTTTAAACTGGGGATCCAAGAAGTGGTCAGTTTGTTCCAGTAATGCTTTTGCTAATGCCTCACAGAGTGATAATTTCTCTTCCTGCCTCTCATCAGTATTTTCTTCCCATGCAGCCAAGGATTGCTTTAGCATTTTAGCCACTTGGGTAGACTGGGAGCCCATCAGCAGTCAGCTATCCACCGTGAAACCATTTCTTGGCCATTGCTTGCTGAAATACAGTCCCAAGTCCTATCATTGGTACCTGCATAAAAATATTCCAGCGTACGCAGTTCCGTCTCCAGCATTTCAGCCCACTGTTGAAAGGCACATTATTCAAGGAAGCGCAGACCGCTGTGCCATCAGATAGCTCTGAAGGGCTGCCCTTTATCACCTGCCCCCCTGCTTTTTGCAGCCAGGTCCCCTAGGGTGTATTTGTACCCCGGCTGCAGAGGATGTTGATGAGAACAGGACCATGAGCAGGCACTTTGAGCTCCACTGGGAGACTGGTTTCTCAGATATAATTACTTTCTGAGATCTGTCCATTAGCCGATTTCTGAACCTTTTGATAGGGGTTTGTATTGCCTTGTGTACAGAAATGTGGGAGGTTTTTTTTAACAGAATGTCATGCGTTATCAAACGAAATGCCTTACAGTCTCAAGTTTGGCAATGCTGTTACTTTTATCAGTCAAACTGCATCTCAAAGAAAAAGCAATATCAAGTTCGACAGAAATACTGCTCTGCGCTCATTTGCCTATGCATACAAAAAAGCAATCAATCTGCAAAACCTCAGCAAATAAGAAAATATATCAGTTATTTAAATTTTCAAAGAAAAAAATCTTTAGTTCATCCGCTTTGCAATATTCCTGAAAACAGAAAGGTTTTTACTCCTTCCTGATATTCAGCAACTCCTATAACATCTGAGACAGCTAATTTCACTCTCAAGCCATTTAAAGCAGATGGATTGTAGTCATGCACAAAACTCTCTAATGAATAAGTAAAACTACAGTTACTTATTATATTATATAATAGCCATTTGTAAAGAACTGATCATTGAAGCAGTTGAAGTTTTCAGTTTCTCTCTGCCTTGCTTTATTTAAATGCCTTTGTCTGCCTCGGGTTTGTTGTGCATTTACTGCCATCCAGTGCTTGTGCGAGATATGACTCGAGAGCTAACCCAAAGCAAGAATATTTGGTTCTTAACGAATACGCTGACCTCATTTGCAGAAGAAGTGCTGCAGGTATTTTACAGCAATAAGCCAACGCATCGCTCCGCTGTAGCAGTGTTTTGAAAAGAAGTGGTATCTGACTGTGCTGACAGCTTCGTAATGATGGGACTCCCATTTGCAGACCCTGTGCGTACAGCTCTGTCTGCCCAGCGTTGGAGGGGGCTGATTTGAGCTGCTCTTTTGCAGGTGTTGAAGAGAAGAGGTTTCATGACGAGTACTTTAAATAATGGTTTGCTTTGGTTTTGAGATGTTAATCTTTTGGTTGGGTTTTTGGTTGCTTTTTGTTTTGTTTTTTGTTTTTTTTTTTTAAATTCTCTGCACAGAATTTGCTTTTGCATTTTGTAGTCTGCAAGTATTTGGAGCGTGTGCTACTTCTGCTTCCCGGGAAGATAAAGCTCCTGTTTGAAAAGCATCCATATTATCAGGATTATTTCTTTTTTTTTTTTTTCTTTTTGGACAAAAATCACACTTCATAAGATCCGCACAGGTTTATACAATGTCTAAGAAAGTTGAAGTAGTAAAGATTTCAATTTTAAAAGATCCAAATTCTTCATATTTTCATGAAATGTTGGGTGGGGTTCATAATGAATGGTCCATGTAGCAAAATAACCCCTCTGGTACTCCCACATTTTACTAAGTCAGAACATCTTAATTCTGTGAGGAATAAACCATCTGGGGCTTTGGGAAGACCGAAACTGTTACTTCGGATCTCACGAGGAGATAGGCAGAAGATGGACCAGGTAAAATGAGAAATTTGGGGCTGTGAACTGAGGAGTCAGGCTCAACCCTGATCCTGGCCAAGTCATTCAGACCACATTTTTGAAGCACTGTACGTACTCCTTGATTTGGGTGGGTATGAGATATACCTAAATAGCTTTATGTATCCAGCCATCATCTCTGTATTTTCAGGGTTTACCAGCTAGTAGCATTTTCCTTATTGCAACCATAAAATACATTGTGATGAAAATTTACTTAAGGAGAAATGTGTATTTGTGTATTTAAACCGATGTCTATTTTGGCATTGTATTTAAGGAAGCCAGAACCTGTAGTATAACAGCACTTAACCACTTTTTTTTTAGCGTATGGAAGGTCAAACACTAGAACAGGCTGCCCAGAGAGGTTGTAGGGTCTCCATCCTTGGAGATATTCAAAACTTGACTGGACATGGTCCTGAGCAACCTGCTGTGACTGACGTTGCTCTGAGCAGGGGATGGACTGGATAGACTCCAGAGGTGCTTCCAGCCTCAGCGATTTGTGCTTGCGTGGTACAATATATAGATTTCTCCTGAAACAAAATGTTATATAGACACTGGAAAATATTGTACACCAACCCAAGTCAAAATCATAGCCAAAAAGTTTAATTATGTTCATGAGCTAACTGCTTTTCACTTTCTATTAAGATAATGAACCTTTAATGACATAGCAACTCATAATAGCATTCATAAATATCGCATAATTTAATTTCCAAGATACTAAAATGTTCAAGCCCATGCTTAAGTATCAGAATAATCCTACTGTGATTGATACTCAGATTTAGGCTAAGCATGTGTTAGATGAACACATAAGCTTTACCTCTTTTAACACATCCACTGCTCTGGTGTCTGTATTCCAGACCACAGAGCTGGCTAACAAAGGGCCTCAGCATAGTCCTCATATCCCAGGTGAGTTTGGCCTCAGACTGGAAATACAGGGGATTCGTGCTTCCACAGCTGTATTTAACCAGGAAGGCTGGCATTCAGCTATCCTGATCCAGTTTTCCTGATCACCTGCTCCTTGCCTGGCACAGCACCCCAGAGGTCACCCCCTCCCCAGGAGCACAGCTCCCAGCAGGCACGGCGCTCCACGAGCACCAAAGCCTTCATCTCCCCTTACCACGAATCCACCCCACACGTGCACCTCCTCCAGCCTTCCCTTTCTCCTTGAGCAGAAGGAAAAAAGCCTGCGCAGGTCTCACCTGCGTGCTGTGAATACCCACACCACTGCACGCACCGGAGCAGCAGTGCCGTACTGCCGCTGAATGCTGTTGGCTTAGTTTCTGTCCCGCAGCAGCAGGAGACCGCCAGGAGCTGCTGCATGCAATGTTTCAGTACTTGATTTTGTGCTACAGTGTTATATTTTACTTCTAAAATCATGTTAATTAAAAAGCTTTGCCTCAATTAATCTCCATGGCTTAGAGAATTTCAACTGAACTTTTATAAAAATTCTTTTCCCCTTTATCATTGTTTCTAAATTTGTGTTTCTTTCAGAGTGGTGATTCAAAGAGGTTTAATCTGATTCACTTTGGTTTTTAATTGATTCCAATTCTAGACAGTTTCACATCCTTCAACTGCCTTAAACAGTAATGGCAGGGAAATGCAGATCCTTTCTAGTAACTAAAACTCTCTTGAAGACTTCCACCGGCATCTGAAGCAAAACACCAAAAGCACAAAAATCTCAGACAAGACTTTGCAGAGAAAAAACTTCTTTGCAAAAGAAACCTGAACCCTGGGGAGAAAAACTGCAGTTTTTTAATCCTCAGCAGATAACAAAATAACTTATTACTGGCTACAGCTTAAAAAATATAACAGACGCATAAAAGAAATGGCTTCAGGTTTGGGATTCCTCAGGGCAGGAGGGAGATTGTTTGTTGGTCTGGCTTTTTTTTAAACAAAAGGTAGACTCTGATCCTATCGTTGAATCCACCAGCAGCTCTTCCATCCATGTGAGCCCACGTACATCTCAATGATGCTCTTAATTCTAGCCTGGTCCGAGATTGTCCTGAATGGAATGCTGAGATCCAAATGAGCTTTGATATTGCTCTGCCCGCAGCTCTAAATGGAAAACTGATCATCTAAGCCTATTTAACAATACTAAAAAGAATATGTAACATGCTGAATACTGAAATCACAGTCAAATCACAGAAAATGTTTGCTTTTGAAGAGGCAGGAGAAGACTGGGTTTGGCTTTTCCACAAACCTCTGTGAAATTGGGCAAAGAGAGACCCCTTTGACTTTCCTGAACACATCTTTACAAGACTGTTTGATACGTCATACTTCCAAAGTTTCATCTAACCTGTTCCCAGGTGCCTACACTATTGGTATCTCAGGTCCGTATTTCACCATGGCCTAGTCTGTTATTCATACTGTTAGGTTTGTCACAGTATATCACCTACCTATTCTCACGCTTAGTTGCTTCTCCTACAGTCTCCGAAGAACTCCTGACGTTTGCTGACATGACAGTATTTACAGACTATGACGCTATCCCAGTGACGTCCCTTCCTGTACTGCATCACACCAAGTTCCTTCAGGAGCTCCTCATGTCACCCAGATTTTAAATTCTCCTTGGTTTGTGCTTTTCCTACACATTTAGAAACTCTGTGAATCACATTGATCCCTCTCTCTGCATTTTTAATTTTTTTTCTGGATCTGAAATGAGCATTGGCAGGCAAACATGAATGCTCCACAGCGTTGGCAGACCTGGGCATTAAAACAAGTGAAGGAAAGGAAAAGAAACCTTGCTCTGACTTTAGCCATGAAGAACGTTATCTCTAATGCTTGCTTCCTGTGTGATTGCACCCAGAAATCTCTTTAGTCATTTCACGGTGCCTGATGAGACATAAATCCCACCAAAACTAAAAATATTAATTAGGCCCTGTCTACTGCGAGAGCAATCTGAGAGTCATGAGAAAATGTAGCACAGGTAAATTCATCACATAGAAAAGTGGTAGATTGCATGAATCTCCCTTTTCAAGTTAGGAATTTGATGCCATTACCAAACAAGTTTATAAAGCTCATCAGGACCTTTCTATCAAAAGGGGGGGTTGATTTAGCATGACTGTGGATAACCGATGGGAGACGTAGTTCCACCAAAGAGAGGATCCCCAGGCCCTCAGCCCTTCATATGTTCTCAGGAGGCTGACAAGGACCCACAGAGGTAAGTGAGAGAAAGCAAAGTAGGTTATGCCTAATTGGCATTCCTTCCCCAGGATTTCTGGCTATGAGGTAGCAAAGCCCAAAGACTAATGCCACAGGGGAAAATGGGAGCAAAGAGGACTTAAGCTTGTATCCCCACAGACTGCAGCTTCAGGGACAGGCACATGCTATAGATTGCAGCTTGAAGCAAAAATGTCTAGATGTTTCTGAATTAGACGGTGTTTTTTGAACAATTTGTTCAGATCTTTATGTGCGCTCACATGAATATTCCAGTCTGCATCAGGACAAAACAACAAATGTTGAAGAACTCATTCTTCCCCTTGGGTGAAAAACCTAATTTCTACTTGGCTGTAGAAAACAAACAATCCACAGTAGCTTAGAAGCTTAATTAAAAGCAGACTATACCTGTGGTAAGAACTGGCAAACATCGACTTTTCAATAGCTTCTGTGAGCAATTGAAAAAAAAAAAAAACAACCAAACCTACTTGACTTTGCAGTGTGAGGAGAAATGCAATTCTGAAGAGCAGCTGGGCTTTGGGACCCTGACCTTTGCTGATGGTACCCTTGGAGATAAACAAGACTAAGGCAAGCACTTAAGTGATACGCAAGATAGAAAATATTACCTTAACAAGATGTATTTTATAGAGCTGTGTGTTTTTACTACCGGGCCACGATTAAGACCTAATGAAAAACAGAAATAGAAGTGCTTCTGAGATGGTGGAAACAAAATTTATTACCACCACTGGACGAACAGCAAAGAGATCTAAGCTGGTTTCCCAGCACTTGCTGTGCAGACAGGGAGCTGCTGTGAAGCGATGCAGCTGGCCCCCTCGTGGAAAACGCGGTAATACTCAGCAGAGATTACACGGGCAGGATTTTAAAGAGATGACACTAAAATCTCCAGAGTTTAATTTTATTTTAAAGGATTGTTTACTGTGAACCTTCTAGGAAAGACCCTCACTTGCTCTAAGGGCTGGCTCACAAGTAAATAGAAAGCCATCACTGCAGAGCTGAGCAGGATTCGGCTGTCCGTACTACACGTTCCAATAAGAACAAATAATTAATAGCCTTGAACAGAATAGCAGATGAACAGAATGCAGCTCCTATCAAACTCTCATCCTTGCCACTGCTCTAAAACACACTCTAAGACTCATCCCATTTGTGTGAATGGTTTCTAAATGGCCCATTTGCTAAAAAGTCCCTTTTTGCTGTGCTGAATCTCCCTCCTAGTAAGAGCGCCACATTTCACATTAATAGTAATGCCGCTGCTAGTAGACCCCCTGCAAGCATGGCGCTCATCGCTGCTGCGTTCACTGGCTTGCAATGAAGTTATTCCCATTGATTCATTACGAGGGAGAAGATGCAATAGGAAATTCTTTCAGTCTTGCTGACTTGTTCATCTGTTAGTCAAATAAACCGGGGGGGGGGGGGGGAAGCTTGTTAATTTGGTAACAGGAAGGCTTTCTTCATTGAAACATCACAGGCAATAAATAACCATTCAGTGGGTTTTCGTTTGTTCCCATGAATATTCCATGTCTGTAACAAAGAACTCATCTGGTGTTATGTTTAAATGAAGAAAATATATATATATTCATTTGTACCAAAGTCATATGGGGGAAATCTAAGATGTTTGCAAAGAAAGATTATAATGGAAAATAAAATACATACAATTTATTACTGACTTTAATCCTTTTTCTTCTTTCTTTTAGACAAGCTCATTACAGAAGGAGAACTGAATTTCTGCAGTAGCTGCCTTCGCTCACAGGCCTCTGATGAGCAATCAGCACTGTGCACTGAAGCATGAACTTTATATGTGTACAGAAATTCACAGTTCAACAAATTTCCCAGATCAACCTGGAGATGGAATAACAACAGAATTAGATGTGTTATTACAGATAGTGACCCAACACCTTCATTCTTCATCTTTCATTTACCTTTCCCTTTGCCTGCATCCAAAATGACGAGCTGAGTCTGTCTTTGCTCAGTCACTTCTGTGATGAAGTGTTTGATGAAAATTCTGCAGGCCAAAAATATTATTGCTTTCTTTTTAATTTTGATATTGTTTTTCTTATGTTGCTATTCATGTAGAAGCCACATGTGGATAGTAGAGATAAAGAAAAATGTCACATTGTACAGCATTTGAATTAAAATAAACTTCCTGCATCCCAGTTTTTTAATGTAAGAAAACACATGAAAGATCCTGCATGTCTTCCACTCTTCCAAGAAGAATCACTGGGTGATTTTGTCTTTGCCAGTGAAAGCAGCAACAATTTCAGACTGCAACAGGTGGGATAATTTTAGTATCTGTTGTTGACTGCAGAGCAAACTTCTCATCCAAATATACCTCCTCCCCACAAGCCTGCCACCGTGTCCCTGGTCATCCGAACGGCAGCTCCAGCTCCTCCAGCATGAACCGCAGCAACGGGCGTCTTCGTGACCCCCACAAAGGGCGGCATCTCTGGGCTGACCCAGCACCTGCAGCCAGTGCAGAAGACAACGTACCAGTTCCTGTCAGGGTGATCAGCAATCTGCTGGGGTAGGCAGATATTGCTATTAGTTTAAGGATTTAATTATTGCTAAGGATTTATTAGGTCCAGCATTTTTAGTGTATCTTGGCTTCCCTTCTTCAAACTAGTCTGCAAGGCTTTCAAAGGCATTAACTTCTTTCTGTGGCACTGGGGAAAGGACACCAGTGCTCTTAGGGCAGCGGAAAGCGAACCTGAAATCCGTGGGGGGTTTTTTGACAAGACCCATTCATTTCGTATATGACAAAGTATATTTTATATATATATATTCTGGGGCAAAGTAATGAAAGGGTGGCAGTCTCAATTCTGGATTTACTAAAAGCAGTTCAAGCATGTCTGCTATGGAAGATGGACCCAAGAGCAAGTCTTGCATTAGTGAGGCATTGCTGGGCCACGAGCGACAGCGGAGGGGTTTTCAGGAACGTGCTGCCTGACTGCCAGCTTAGCAGAGCCTGTTTTCTGGAGAGGGACATCTCAACACACATCACATGCTGCCAACCAGGCTGTCAGCACTACGTGTTCATGAACAGCTAACACATTTACCCACAGGTAAAGGGAGGAAGGTCAGGAGAAAACCACCATAAAATCAATAGCTAGCTTTTTTTTCTTTTTCACACCATTTATTACAGCTGGAACAGTGGCAGACAGACCCTAAAGCCAAGTGCTGGGACAGGAGTATTTCCAGTCGTGCCTCCTGCCATGCAAAGGCTGCTGCAGCAGCTCTAAGCAGCAGCCTCCTGCCTCTGAAATTAGAGTTTCCTCACTTGTTGAGTCACCCAGGATATTACAAGATCCCCATTTTGCCTACTTAAGAAGTAAAAAAGAATTTGGCCTTGGAGAACAGGTGATATTTTTATATTTCAGTTCAAACTTTTTTTCTTAGAAGGCAAATGAGAGGGGTTTTAGATTTCAGGTGCCCTAAAAATACTCATAGTAACTTTACCTTAATACCACCCGTCCGTCATATCTGGGACTTCAGACTCCTCTTGCCTCATACAAGTCTTAAGCCAAAGTAACATCAGTGACACTAGCAGAACAGACTCTGCCACTTCATCTTTTTTGTTTTATTTTGTTACCTTAGCTCTTCCCCTTCTTCTTTCCTCCCTCCAGGTCGTCAATACTTTTATGATTCTTGGTCACTAAAATCTCTTTTATATATCCATTAAACAAGAGCTTTTGGAGCCACACCCTTGATGTATGAGCTTAGTAAGGATAAATTTGTAGTGGACCCAATTTGTAGGAAAATGGCACTGCAGGGTGCACCCATCCCAGGGTCAGACCTGTTTTCACATCCCACTTGCGGTTGGCCAAGGGATGATGGCTGTCACCTGCCTGTGCCATCCACATCTCACTGGTACAGCATCCCGTATCATCTGTCCCCATACAAGGCCTGTCAGCAGGGTGGGAGCACCCTTCCAAATGCTGGAGGGCACCACAGCTCCTGCTGGCATCGTAACCAGAACCGCTCTGTGCAATGATTCTTACGGATAAGAAACACATTTACTTCGTTCACTAAAGGGATAAATATGTTATGGTATCTTGAAACAGTCCCCAAAAGACTAAAAAAGAAAGGCAGGACAGTGCCAGCTTCCCTCACTGGTGCTGCTCAAAGGCTCCTGTCCTCTTTCTGCCCCAGTCACCTGCCCAGTGGGTCATCCTCCATGCCCCCTTCTGCAGCCATCGGCCCTGTGGAGCTCACCAGGCACTTCCCACGCCAGCATTAGTGATGCCTTTCATTCATTTAAAGACCCTAGCAAAGGCGTATGTCCGGACAGGCAGAGAGGTGTCCTATGGTGACTCCTGGGGTTCTCTCCCTGTCCGTTCCCCTTTCAAGCCCTGCAGCTGAGGTCTCCTTCTGCCCCCCTTCAGATTCCCAATTAGCTTCCTAATTCAAAGCTACTGGCCCACAAGCACAGCATCACCTGTGCTGTTCTTCAGTTGAAGTGCCGAGGGTGGTGGCACATGGAGTCTCACCACTCAGCTTTATGGCTGTGAGGGCTTGGGGGGCCAAAAGGTTTGGGAACCAGGTTAATACCTTCAGAAGTTTCCCTTCCCTGGTACTGCCACAGCGGGGCCAGATTCCTCACAGAGCACATGTTTGATGTCACACCAGTGATAGAGGATGTCCCTGAAGGTATTTTAATTAGTTCAAACTAGCTCATTCTACCGTAGGGGATCACAAAGGTCCTGTAGCTTTATCATCACAGAGCTCTGAGCAGCCTGCATCAGATCAGTTTGCCATTAAATCATTAGCAGTCCATAAAAATTGAAAATAAATCAGGCTACTATTCACCAGACTTTGGCCATTTTCTGATCTCATGAAACACACAAAAATAGCTATGCTAATGACATTGTTATGAATCTGGTTTTCTTGCTCGTCATTACCATTTTAAAGTGGCTTAAACGGACTAGTAATCACCATAGCAACAAAGCAGCAGCCAGGAGGACTACTATCAAGAGAATTTGGTGTCTTAAAAGGGAATGTGTTTTTTCACATCTTTTCAATGAAACCTGGGTTTCTTCCAATTTTGAACCTGTCAACAGACCAGAAAGAAACAGGAAGAGAATACGAACATTGTCATGATAGCACTGAATATCCCCAAATCTACACTTCTTGTTTACTGAGGCAAAGTTTAAGGGGCATAAATAGAGAAGCAAGTAGGAATTAGTACACCAGGAAGGATCTAAGTATGCATTGGGGTAAATAACTCATTCCAGTAGCAAAAAGGCAACGTTACTCCTGGGAAAGCACATAACTGAGGTCTGGAAGAAGACCACAGCGTCTTGCTGTACCTCTGGCTTCAGGGTTGGTTTTTCCGTAGAATCACAGAATGGTTAGGGTTGGAAGGGACTTTAAAGATCATCTAGTTCCAACCCCCCTGCCATGGGCAGGGACACCCTCCACTAGACCAGGTTGACCAAAGCCCCGTCCAACCTGGCCTTGAACACTTCCAGGGAGGGGGCATCCACAGCTTCTCTGGGAAACCTGTTCCAGGGCCTCACCACCCTCACAGGGAAAAATTTCTTCCTGATATCTAATGTAAATCTCCCCTCCTTCAGCTTAAGGCCATTACCCCTATCACTCCATGCCCTTGTAAACAGTCCCTCTCCAGCTTTCTTGTAGGTCCATTTAGGTAGTGGAAGGCCACAATAAGGTCTCCACAGAGCCTTCTCTTGTCCAGACTGAACAACCCCAACTCTCTCAGCCTGTCTTCATAGGAGAGGTGCTCCAGCCCTCTGATCATCTCCGTGGCCTCCTCTGGACTCGCTCCAACAGCTCCATGTCCTTCTTGTACTGGGGACCCCAGAGCTGGACACAGTACTCAGGTGGGATCTCACCAGAATGGAGTAGAGGGGCAGAATCACCTCCCTCGACCTGCTGGTCACGCTTCTTTTGATGCAGCCCAGGACACGGTTGGCTTTCTGGGCTGCAAGCGCACGTTACCAGATCATGTTGAGCTTCTTGTCCACCCAAGTCCTTCTCCTCAGGGCTGCTCTCAATCCATTCTCCATCCAGCCTGTAGTTGTGCTTGGGATTGCCCCAACCCATGTGCAGGACCTTGCACTTGGCCTTGTTGAACTTCACGAGGTTCTCATGGGCCCACTGCCCAAGTCTGTCAAGGTCCCTCTGCACAGCATCCCTTCCCTCCAGTGTGTCAACCGGACCACACAGCTTTTCATAATGACTTTTTCTGCTTCTGCCTCCTCCTTCCGTTAGTAAACACTCACAGACCCTTAAAATGACCTGTCATGGTATACATCACAGTCTAACATCGTTATTTTAGTGGTTCCTTAGACACTGGCAACTCCAGCCAATTATATTAGAGCTGAAATATAAAAATTAAAAAGAACAGTGTGCTACTGCCTGGCTTAAAAAGTTTAGATCTGTCTACAAAAAATAAAGACATTGAAATGCTATTGTTTATTGTCTCTTTCCTACCCTTCCCTGTTTCTGGAAGACTTCTCAGGGAGAAGCAAATTTAGCCAAAGAGATATAACAAAACTGTTTTAAAACCTTTCTCTCTTTCTCTCTCTCTTTTTAAAAAATATTTTAAATAATTATTCTTTTTCAAATATTGAATCATATCTGCACATATGCCTGACAAACTCTCTGGACAAAAACTCCTCCCATGAAAACCAAGCCAGCTGCAGTTGAGGTTGGAGTGTTGGGATGTTCCTCTGCCACGAGCCCTTCACCAGCACAGGGCAGCAGGCCTGGAGGCCCTGGGTTCTGGGCCGAGAAGCAGGGGGAAGCCAGAGGCCAGTTTCTCGTTGGGCAGATCCTACCCCCTACTGCCTTTATCTTACCAAGCCACTGACCACAGCAGGGATCTGGGTCTCCCAAAAAGAAAGATAGCTCTTCCTCCTCAAAATGCCTGACAGCAGTTGTTGTACTTAGGTGCAAACTAGGCAAAACAGACAGCAGGTACAAGCAAGACCCCTGCCTGCATGCAGGCATCGATTAGCAGCCTTAGAGGACAGGGTTGTGCAGTGCACAGTCCCTTCCGACCCTGTAAAAGGGCAGTGGTGAGTGTTTTGCTCTCTGCAGGGGCTGCCCCTCGGTGTGCCGCAGTGCCACGCAGCACGGGGACTGTGCCCTGACAGCCAAGGCCAGAGGCAGGCGTCCCCTATGGGGTTTGGAGCCCAGGAGTGAGACACAGATGGAGGATGGGCTGGGGGAGCAGTAGACAGCTACTCCCAGCCACGTTGACCAGCCCTGGGCTGTTTCAATTACCGATTAAACACAACAGACATGTCACCCTCGAAGGCAAAGACCTTTTCCCAGCTATTTCCAGTCTGTTCACCTTGCAGGAGCCTGAGGAAGCTGCACACATCCTGCCAGAGATGAAGCCTCTCCATCCCTCCCCACCCTGCCTACAGCTGCCAGGCTTCTGCATCAGGAGGTGCGGGAAATTACATTAGTTCAGCCTTTAGCCTCCACCTTCGTACAACAGCATTTCAGAATTACAGATCACCTGGATTAACCACATTGCTTCTCTTCTTGGAATGTGCAAACATAGTTTTCTTTTTTTAAGGAGCTTGGGTACATGTCAAAAACTTGCATCCAGACACTGCTGTAATCACTAGGTATGGAGATCTTTTCCAAGACCTGCACGCTAATCTGTAGCCAGGGGGTGTTTGCACCTCAGTGCTGACGAGTGTGTGGAAACTGCTGATGAACAGATCTAACGCAGTATGCTTCCTCCGAGTTCCTTTCCTTCATTATTAAATACCAGCAGACGGACTCAGCTTCAGGTTGCACCCAGCCATGCTCAGGGCTCGGGGAGGATGCGGGTCGTCTTCAACCGTGAGCTGAATGCGGTGGGACCCACCGGGTGAGAGCTCCCAGGAAAACACATTGGTTAAAATATCCACCCCAGAGGTCTCAGAGGTGCCCAGCTAAGCAACACTCTGGCCGATGGAGACTTCCAGCTCCAGCACAGCAATCCTTGTACCACATGGGGACAAGCGGCTCTCCCCATCCTCTGCACAGGAGCATGCCACCCTCACAGCTCAACAGGCTCCTGCTCATTACCCTCCGTGGCAGCCGATAGTCAAGTGCTGGGGACAAATGTGCCTGCTGCTGGTTAGAAACATATAAAATTAAACAGACTACAATGTAGCTGTTCCTAAAGAGACCATCAAAACCAACATCTGGTAAATGCACTTTAACTTCATCCCCTGCAACGGCTTCCCTTTATATCTCACCCATCAGCTGTATTTCAGCAACAAATTAACAGAGGGAAAGGGTTTTCGGGTCACCTCAGCCCCATCAATAGCGAAAGGAAAGGGACACCAAGGGTGCCGTGATCTGAGGCCGGCTCCGCACAATGCAGTCCCCCAGCTCTGCTGGCGATGTGTCTGATCTGCAGACTTGGCCTCCAAAAAGGAGAGTCCAGGTAGTTCCTGCACCTCAGCTACACAAAGCAACATAAAACCAGACAGAAAGAGTTACCCTAATAAAAGAGGATAATCAACACAAGACAGGCGAGTGTCTCCTCTGTAACAGTGCCCTTCTCAGTATTACTCTGCTCTCGTGAGACCCCACCTGGAGTACTGTGTCCAGCTCTAGGGTCCCCAACATAAGAAAGACGTGAACTTGTTGGAGCAAGTCCAGAGGAGGGCCACGAAGATGATGAAAGGGCTGGAGCACATCTCCTGTGAGGACAGGCTGAGACAGTTGGGGTTGTTCAGCCTGGACAAGAGAAGGCTCTGGGGAGACCTCAGAGCAGCCTTCCAGTACGTTAAGGGGCCTACAGGAAAGCTGGAGAGGGACTGTTTACAAGGGCATGGAGTGACAGGACAAGGGGTAATGGCCTTGAGCTGAAGGAGGGTCGATTTAGATTAGATATCAGGAAGAAATTCTTCCCTGTGAGGGTGGTGAGGCACTGGAACAGGTTGCCCAGAGAGGTTGTGGACACCCCCTCCCTGGAAGTGTTTAAGACCAGGTTGGATGGGTCTTTGGGCAACGTGGTCTAGTGGAGGGTGTCCCTGCCCGCAGCAGCGGGGTTGGAACTAGGTGATCTTTAAGGTCCCTTCCAACCCAAACCATTCTGTGATTTCATGGTTATGTCTGTTCTCATTACCTTGGCACAAGCCCGGGTGCTTCTGTCACTTGTTCCAACTGGAACAAGCTTGAGTGTGCAGGGATGACGACTCTCCTGGACAAGAGAATGAAGCAGTGACTTGTACCCAGCCAGGAGCTGCAGAGGGACGGCACCACCAACTGCTCTTTGTGCTGGGGGAACATGAGCAGCTCCCCTCCACCTTCCCACAGAGCTGTGGGACTCCACAGGAGCCTGGAGCTCAGAGCAGGCATGTCCAACCAGTTCCTAAAGCCAGCAGAGCAGGGCTTGGAGGAGTCATCAAACCTGTGGGTGCTGTGGGTGTTCTCTGGGCTGAAAAGCTTCACCTAGCTCTGTCCCTTTGGACAACTGCAGGGCTGGATGCCCACCAAAGGAGCTTTAAAGTACCTACACTTGGGATTTAATCCCTCTTGCAGATCCAGCCTTGCCAGAAAACAGAAGTTTGAACGAGGTTGTCACCACTGTGCCCCCCCATCAGTGTCCCATTGCACAGCGTGTGGCATCTTGTGCTGGGTGCTCAGGTGTCCTCTCATCAGCTCCTCTGTTTCTCAGTAATCTAATGTGATTGCCAAAATGACACTGCTGAAAGCAGAGGAAAAGTGTCTCTCATCAGGGCTTTCTTGACAGTATTAGAAAAAAGAAGCTAATTCCTAAAAATGAGAAGTAACTGAAACCAGGCACTTCTATTTTGATTTTATATTCTCCAGCAAAAATGTTACCAGCAAGGAGGATTATAATGCAGAGTTATAAAGTGTCTCAGCCATAGAATAACATAAATAGCTTATAAAGGAACTTGTGTGATACATTTTCACGTGGAGCTTACAGGTCAGGCTCCCGGCGCTGTCACAGGAACCTCTCAACATCAGCAGTGCCTCCACGACTCAGACAGCTGATGCTTTCAAAAAGCTAAGGAGCAAAACCAGAAAGACAGAGGTAAATACAGCGAACGTTGAAATCGCCAGCACCAGTGCAAGGACACGGATTTAGGCGTGTTTTAGCAGTGAGATAGTGTTTTCTTTGCAGACTAAGGGCATAACACGAGCAGGACGTACCCCAACTGAGAATGCAAGTTACTCTTATCTGGGTTTCAGCAGTGTTAGAAGCTGTATTTGCCCGAGAAAAATTCTCATACAGGCTCACGCAGGCAGGGATCTGGGAAGGCAGAGCTTTCCCCCCCGGCAGCGCCACTGCTCCTGCGTCACCTCTGCAGGCAGCTTACAAGTCCAGGATGGCTTTTTTACGAAGATTCAGGACACCAACAACTTCCTTTTCACGCAGGCTGACAACCTGATCCTGTACCTACTTGCATTTTATACCAACCCACGTCTGATCTTCTGAAGCTGGGCGAAGTATAGGTCTGCCCAAGGTGCACTTTAAAGAGATGATGAGCACTGGGAGAGCGTTCTGCTTCCTTGGGGGGGCTGCAAAAAATGAGATAAAATCATTTCTGCTAGTTATTCTCCCCACCCCCTTTTGCTAAAGGAGGCACCACAGCTTCCTTCTGGCAAAAACTCATTCCAGACCCAACAACCCTCTAAAAGCCGAATTTCCCAGCAGATTTAACCGAAGAGTGACGAACCAGCTAAAGCAGGCAGGAGCACCCCCAGCCTTGCAGTACCGCAGATTCAAGGGGATGCCAGAGAAGTCTCCCAGCGACAGGAGCAGCCGAGCGGTGCCACCGCTCCCGAGGCACACGGTGGCCCTTGGCCCCCACGGGAGCGCGGGGCGGCTGGAGGCAGCTTTGGGAACGGGAGTGGGGAGAGCTGCAGGAGCACAATGGCTGGGCACGGGGACCAAGGGGCTGGAAGCAGGCAGCCTACCTTCATGCGAACGCATCTGCTGTGCGCTGAAAGAGAAGGGTTTGGCCCGTCTGTCAGTGCACACAGCTACACGCCCACAGCCGCAAACGCAGAAAAGAGTTGGTAAATATGTTAAAAAAACCCTCAAAACAATAAATCATTTTTTATTTCAACTTTACAACATCCAAGATCCTTACTTGTGATTTTTTGGAGGAGAATGCACTGCCTCGCAGATGACAAGTCTTCTGCTCCTCCCGCATGGGTGCTCCAAGACAGCTGCCCACCCTGCCCAGAAGGACCAGCCTGTCGCAGCCCAGCGCTTCCCCACACTGCTGGCAGAGCCGCAGCCCCAGAGACAACGTGCCCCAACGGAAAGCCCACGACCTCTCCTGGCTCCCCCACTGCCATACCTGCTCTTGGTTGCAACGGTCCAAAAAACTAGATGAGCAACTACCACCCCCTCCTCACCTTCTTTCTGAAAGCTCTGGTTGAAACTTTCAGAGAAGGAGCAGGGGGGAAAGTCAGTGCCTGAAGGAATTGGATTTAGCAGATTAAATGCAGCTCTAACAATGGCACAGTGACTCTAAATATTTGCACAATCAGGCTTTGTGCACAGTTAACTTGCACACATAGATGTTAGTTTTAGCTCAGTTTCTTTGCACTATTCTTTAATATTATAAACTCAGGACCACCCTTTAATGTTTATCCAACTTATATTCAAAAGTTACCTCTGAAATCTTGGACATTGCATAACTGGAAAGGAGAACATTGAGGCAATTTATGTGTCAGCTCCGTTACAGACACCAAAACCATACCTGCAGAGCCCAGGGCAGCTAAGCCAGCCCGTCGCAGCTTGCTGTGCTGGAAAGGGAGACGTGCGCTGTTCTCATTGCTCTCGGGTCCTCTGCTGGGCTCCTGCCACTTTAGGAAGGTCTGGTGAGCCCTAGTGCTGGCACAAGGCGGGTGGCAGAGGCAGAGAGCTCTTAGTTTGGCATGAAACCATTGTCAGCTTAAAACGTTTGCTTGAGCAGAGGCCAGAGTTCGGGCTTTTCAAGAAGGTGTTTACCCAGTTGGACCTGGAGCCTGGCACACCTGTAGAAGCAGGCATTAAAGGGCTCCTGTCATCTACAAGTGAGGAGAAAGCTGCACGGTGCACAGTAAGTCTTCACTAAGCAGTTCAGCTTGTCAGGAATATAAAACAATAAACCTACTCAAATAGTAGGAATAAATTTTAAATATGAGTTAGTAGAGCAGTAAGTCCAGGTTGTTTGCTGAGGCCATATATGATTTTTTTGCGTGTGTTTATTTTCCCCAAAAGTCACCAAATGCAACTGATATTTGCCATACAGTGACCTCGCATGAAGACCATGGTGGTCCTATTTGAAAACAGCTGTTTGGGCAATCCAGTAAATCCACATTCTTCACACAAACGTTCTTTATACACTGTTTGGTATATCTAAAAGCAGAGTCTCAACGAATTTACACATCTTTGAAGACAGCATCTCACCCCCCTTTTCCAAAAGCCCTTCTGAACTCTGCTCAGTCACAGATGGTGGTGGGAGCACCCACAGCCATCACAAGTCCAGTTTTGGACTCAAAGCTGCCTGTCCCCCACATCCCATCTGTCCTCCCTTCCAGCAGATGCCATTTCAGTCCCGCATCACCCGGACCAAGTCCAGGGCTTAGCTCCTCTCCGCTGTGCTTTGCTTTCCTTGGAAAGCGCCCAGAGCCACTCATCTTGCAGAAGGATTTGAGTGCAGAGTTGCCACTGCTCCACGAGCTATGCAATCAGAATCGTTATTTTGGGAAATCGTGGGGGTGAATGCACCATGCGAAACAATGTGAAGCTCCATCTATGAGCAGGAAGATGGCTTTGAGGCACCTCCCCTGCCAGGTGAGCACTGTCAGCAATGACGATGCCCTGTGTAGCTTTGGAAACTTTCCTAGAGTGCTTCCACTAGCCAACACCATTCACACGTTTCCCGCAGGCATCCAAAACACAGGGTATTGCAAGAAAACCCCACCTGAACACAGGAAAGCCCTGCGTTAATATACTAAACCCTACCCTGAGAGTAAGGAAAGGTAAATGCTACCGTTCATACATATATATATACTCCACGAAGAAATGTCCATTTGATTGTTTCCCCCCCGCCCAACCTTTTTTGCAAAGAGCTGCTTTTGTTCCCAAATGCTTCTCAGGCAGCATCTCTGCAAAGTTATAGACTTGCATGCTATTTTTAGGGATTATTTGGTTTAGAAACATCTCATGTGAGTAATTTCTTATTCCTGTTGTGTGGCTGGTTAACATTTGTCAGTGGCTAGTGATGTTTCTGGTCAGAGAAGATGATTTTTCAAAAAGCAAAAATAACAGAGTATAGCTGTTTGATTTACAGACTTTATACCAGGAGCACTCCTTCCCAAATACTTATCTGACCTAAAAACCTAGGGAGAGGATTTTCAGAACTTCTTACTGACTTAGCTGTGAGAGGTTAAAACCTCACCCCTGTGCTCAAGAGTAGCATGGAGACATCTGAGCAAACACTGGCTTAGGTTCAGTCCTTCCCAAATACCATTTTGCAGCAGGCAGCCACTTCTACATTTATTCCTCTACAAACACGTTTCGTTTGACGCAGGCTTGCTCCAGTGAGAAAAGTGGCTTTGTCAAGAAGAGATTGTCTGCTTTGAAGAGCTTGCTCAACGGTTTGAAGCAGCATCCTCTCCCTTCAGTTAGGCAGGTCATCAGGAGCAAAGCCATGGCACATCCGAGTGAGAAAACAGGAGCCACTGAGCAATCCAAACCAGCAGAGATAGTAATTTAGCTCCAATTTACACAAAATGGAAGATGTAACAGGTGTGAGGCAGCTTTAGTGAGCTTGTGACATGTTCGTCAGGACATGGTCAGTCAGTATTTGTAAATAATCAGGACTGCAAGTATTGAGGGTATTTTTGTCAGAGGAAGAAAACTGGAACACTGAAGCAGAAAAACCCAGGTGAGAGGAAAGAGAGGAAAGCTCTCAACTCAAAACAGCAAACCAGAAATTTGGGCAATTTAGGAATGAAAAAAAAGCAACTTCTCTTCGGACAAAATTCAGCTTCAACTTTCAGCTAGACTGTAAGATAAAAGCGAGCCACAAATTACTAAATGAAGTGAGGATGAAGAGAAATTTCTGGTCTACATACGCATGTGCTAGTAGGATTTTATCTGTTCACAAGAGATCATCCAGAGATGAAATAAAGAGCAGGAGATAAAGAAAAAGGATACAGTAGGGCAAATGGGCCAAGTGGTTTTGGAGGAAGGTTTCTATATGCACATGAGGAGAAGCAAGAAAAAAACATAAAGGAAAACAACTCTAGAGAATTAGGGGAGGGTAAAGCATAAGGCAGAAGCTATAGAATAAACAAATTTGGTATTTAACAGAAAAGCAGAGTGAAAAAGGAAGACTGAAGGAAATAATTCTCCACATACAACTATTTTCCATGGAAATTGGTAAAGATGGAGCTTCAGTAAAGGATGCCAAAGCAGAGATTTTGGCTAATTCACATCTCAGGTAGGCCGTGAAGCTCGCAAGGTACAGAGAAGAGCCAGCTATTCAAACACAGAAACCTTGCCCTCATCTTCCCTCTGTCTCCAACCAAATCCAACCTGACCAAATACAGCATCAGTTCAGGCTAAATACATCAAAGACATGTTCAGAACAACTACGTCCTTGAGGCACTGCACTAAGCCAACTTCACTTGTAGAGCATCCACAGCCCAGTGCGGACACGGGGCTGTTGCTTTTGCAATGCCCTGACTTCTCCAACACAGAAAAGGAACACCTCACATCTTCAGTACTTTTTACTCATGATGCAGGAAAAATATTTGAAGGTCTGAGATGATTCCTGGGTAAAACATTTAGCTTATCCTAAATCCGTCTAAACAAGGAATTTAGTGAATCCAGGGATTCAGCACAGGAACTCAGACTTAAAGATTACTTAAAAGTAACAGCAAAGAACCCTCTCTGCTTTTGCTAGCTGAATGCTGTAACTGCCCTTTGCTGTTGATCCAGGTCCCGCACGAGGCCATGCTTTTATCTGCTCGTCTGCATTAAGCCAGGATGTGCTGGTGACAGCCTGCAGAGCCCCAGCACGCCTCCTTTCCATGCACAGGCGTTGGTTACGCGGAGAGCAGGTAACGGCTCATTCAATTCGATTCTATCATTTCCGTGGGCTGTTAAAGCAAACTTGAGAAACAAGTGGCACTTTCAGGACAAACGTCCCCTCCTCCCAAGCGCCACACAGCCTACGGCTGAAATGAGACTTCCAGGCTCCACACCGTCCTTCCAGGCGGCTGCGGGCAGGCAGGGCTGAATCCAATCTCTGTGAGTACTGCTGCAGATGCAACTCATCTTGTACAAATATTTAATGAAATATTCATTAAAGTAGTACAAGTGTGAATTTAAGTATTGTCAGAACACATAAAATACCAGCTTCAAAACACCACTGCATTGCCAGATGCCTTGCTGCATCATGAGAAAACTAAGTATTGAAACAAATAGAGCAGCGTGCATTCAAGACTGGAGGATCTGTCCCAGACTGCTCCGTTCCAGCTGAGCAAGACACAGAAAGGAGTATTGTAAAGGCAAACAAACAGGTCTGGATCAGATGACCAGGCAGCTCACTCCTAGTATTCCATTCCTAACTGTGGAGAAAGGGCCGCGTACCCAGCGCCAGCCAGTGCTGTGCAGCGAGCATCCCTTGAACACACCACGGACAAAGCGGCCCCGCCGTTTATCCCTGACCGCCTTACAGGTTACACGGCTCAGCAATTCGGTACGTGTCGGTGTGACCGATGAGCTGAAGTGACCGCAGATGCTGCAGAAGAACAGCCGTATCCAGATGCAAAATGTCTCTGCTGAGCACACCTCCTGCACACCTCTGGGGTATCTGCCCAAAAGCACTAACTCCCCTCCTTCCAAGAAATCAGGTGTAGTTTTGATAGGTAAGTTATTAAAGTTTGTAAGAACTGTTAGCACAAAGCATTTTTAGGTTTATTTAAATAAAAATTATAATTTATACAAGACTTTTTAAACAAACAAGATTTTCTTAAAAAATGTACAGGGCAAATCATTTCATTATTTCAATTCTTCATACAGTATAAGTCTTTTGTCAAACAAAAGTTACACTGATAATGAATTATTTACAACTTCAAAATATAGACTCAAACTTCAGACATAAAAATTTTAACATCCATTATATTTCAACGATTAGTAGAAATTAAACATCTGCCAAAATGTACAGAATTCAATAAAAACTACCAATGTTTTTAATACAAGTTTAAGTAGCCAAAAAAAAGTACATCCTTTCATCTCTTCAGGATTGAGTAAAATCTCTTTTCTCTTTGTCTGCAGGAACAAGGGTGGGGTTTTGCTGCTGGCGTCCTGTGTGACATTGCTACTAATAAATAGCTTGTTTCAGTCAATCTTGCCTCACAAAAGCTACAGTGCACGGAAAGGCATGATTTCATATTTTGGCTTTTTTGCCTTTTGAATTTAAATGCTCACCAATAACGAATTAAAGCAGTCAGTTTTCATCTCCCTTTTTTTTTTTTCCTCTTTAAAAGGGACTCAAACTAACCAATGCACTTCTAAAGAAGTTAAATCCAATTACACATGAATGATCCAGCAATAAACCACAGACATCAACAGAATTGCAAGTATAAACAGCAAACAGACAGAATGCCAAGAACATCAGTTTCTGCTAGTAGAAAGCAGCACTTTACATTAAGTGGTAGTACCCAGCCTGCTACTGAAGTACAACAGGCTATACTGCAAAACTATGTAGGAAGAATAGAATTTAAGGTGAGAGCTTCAGTGTAGTTATACAAGTCAAGTATGTATTTACTCACTGCCCATCCCCTCCTGCCCTCCAAATCTGGGAGTGTGTAGCAGGAGGAAAAGCGTGAGTAAACACCACCAAGGTTACCTTCTAGTGTCTCTGATGTACGTACGCCACAGGAGCAGTTATGTAGCAGGAACCTGGACAACCCAATGTAAAGTGAACTTTGCAAAATATGTACATAGATGTTTGTCAGTTATATTACAACTCTATTTTGTTAAAAAAATCCAGTCTGTTTTCTATATACTAGAATGAAACAATGTTGCATTGCAGTTTGCACTAGGTTTACTGCTTTAAGAATCGCTAACTTTTAAGTTCACACTGTTAAAGTGCGGATTAATTTCAAACATCAACACATTAGATTTTATAAGAAGTTTCTAATTTCTTTGTCCGGAAAAAAAAAAAAAAAAAAAAAAGAGCATATTGTATGCATGAGGCATTTCAGTCTGGGAAAAGGATGATGATTTCTTTTCTCCCTCTCCAAAGCCTAGGTATGGTTAACTGTCCTGGCAGCATCAGTGTAGGACCTGTAGCTCCTCCAGAAACCAGAATCCAGGACAACCCTATAGCCTAGGGTCAACCAGGGAAGGGTGGGAGGGGGAGGAGGTAAGAAGTGCAAGTCAACTGATTTCCTACTGAAACTGCTGTTATGATCAGAGTGAAGGTAAAAATTACACCTGAAAAATGATATAAAAATAAGAAAAAGAGCGTGCTCTCTGTAAAAAATATAGTTTTCTGTTTCTTCAAAAAAAAGGATAACCTTAAACACATCCAAGGGATTTTTTTCTTAAGACAAAATGAATGAATCTGATTAGGATTTATATAACATTAAGCGATTTTAATGCCTATTTGTTAGCCACACTTAGTATTTAAGGAAGCTTCTAGAAAGGAAAGCCAAATGATAATACAGAGCAACTACAAAAAGAGTTTAATTGATTTTAAAGTAAGTTTGATGAGAAAAATTTAAGATCAAGGATTTTTACTTAAACGTAAAACCTACACGTGTAAAGTGAAGAAACCATAAACTGTCAAGCTACATCCGTATTAGATGGTGGCAAAATGGATTTCCCACCAGCCTCACTCACATTTTAAGTTTTCAGGCCCTGAGTTACACCATACCTAAGGGGGTGTTAGAAACACACCCCTCTCCAGTCATGTAAAGACATGTTCAAGTGGTACTCTAAAGGGAGAACTCAAAAAAAGCATTTTAGCCATTATAGTGGATTTTCCCCCATTCTTGTTCACATTTCTACCCAGGGCACAGAGTTTTACCCCATCAGCTTTTCACTCTACAGAATCCAACCAAATCACAGTATTTCAACAGTATTTCTTCATATCAAGGTCATATTAATTTCTTCATATCACACCTCTTCATGGCCAGACTGAAAGTTTGTACAGTTTGACTGCCACCTTCTTCATTACTGCTGCATTTGTTAAGAGACTTTAATTAAAAACTGTGCTAAGAGTTAAACACCTTTCAGTGTTTGTCTCCCCTCTCCCTCCTTCATTTTACCCCTTTCCCTATAAATAAAGAAAATTCCTGTTTAAAAAAAAGAAAAGAAAAATCCATGAAATTTAAGTCCCATTTTGACATAAGAATTTGCATCTCCATTGATTTTTTTTTAGGGAACATTCATATAATGTCTGGAGACATCCATACTACTCCAACTCAAAAGACACAGCAAAGGAAAAGACGTACTGGAAGGCTTGGCATAACTCCTACTGTGCTTTCATGAAAATGCAAATAAAATTCTAAACCTCTCAGATGGGTGCTATTATATAGAGTATAAAAGCTTTCTAATATTAAAGACAAAGGTCAATATGTGCTTTGCTGCTAGAAAGGCCTGAGAGAGTTTAGAGAAGGAGTGCAGCCTTCCTGTTTTACCTGGCAGTTGGGGTTTAATTGTTACTAAAATTTAATTTTGCAAGGGGAAACACAGCAACATAACAATGTCCCTCAAATTATGCTTTGAAAACAAACTAGTGCTTTCAGCTGCTATATTATAGTGTTATTTTATTACAAGGTAACTCATGAGAAAAGCCAAATTAAAAATAATAATAATAAAGGTCATGTCTCAATTTAGTTTAATTATTCCCACCTCCCCCAACACAAAAAGCCTGCAAGTCTTTAATTTGCATTAACATACAAACAACTTGTACATACAACATGTACAACAGTTGAGCCCTTCTATGACAAGTATCTACAGAAATACAAATATACGATGCCTAACATTTTAGGAACAACATTTTGGTGCCCTCTTTTATAAAAAGTATCTGCCTGCCTTCCTTCCTCTTACTTTGGTTAATTAGGAAAGGAAGATATAGTTTCAAACTTTCTCCTCCAATTCACTGTACAAGCAATTTAAATGTCTATGCAGGAAAAATTGAACCTAACCAAACTGGTAATACATCCTTCTGCAATGAAAGAATTAGCAAGGAGGAGTTATTTTAAGTGCAGTTATAAATATGAAAAAAGATGATAATACTTCCTCGGTGTTGCTATCAGTTTTAATAAAGAACACAATTAAAAACAGTGAGCTGAAGAAAGAGACTTCAAGCTGCTGCAGTTGTCATTCTCACATCTTGGGGAAAAATAACTAAGATAAAGGGACAAATGTATCCCTAGTGATATCAGTGGAGTTAAAGGGATCAATCTCATTCACCTTGTTATTTAGTCAGGTCTCCAAGTATCTTCCCAGCTTTTAATGTCAGTAAATAAACATTAAAAGTGCTTAATGTGCAAGGCTAATAGTGATGATAGCACTTTCACTGTTTTGTTTCATTTTGTTTTTTGTTTTCTTTTTTTTACAAAAACCTTAAAAACAAACATGAAGGCATATATAAAATACACTTGATTTATGTAACAGATAGAATATAAACCACCAGACAAGAAAAATTATTGCAAAATAGATGAGGATGTTCAATTTTTTTCACTACCAAGTTGTAAAATAAGAAAGTTTCCTTTAGATCTTCTAAGATACTAGCTCTCACTGCTTGATGATGCAGAAGTTATTTTCACGTATTGGTTGAAAATTGTCTCAAAAGCTTCATCTCTGTGTACCATGGCACCAAACACCAAAGGCTAAATAACAGAAAAAAAGATCATGTCAGTCTGGAAATGAAAAATCTTCCTCTAGGTAGAGATTTGGCCAAAATAATAGGACCAGGAGATGAACTGTACTCAAAGTGCATTAATAAAGACATAAGAACCTTTTTCTCTACTAAATCCTTGTATATACAGCAGAGTTTCTAAGATTTTTTTCACTTCTCCATCTTCTTCTTAGAACAGCCATGGCACAAAAAGCATCTGCACAAAGTATTAACCACAGAGAACATTTCAACTCTCTTTCCCCTCCGTCCACTCAGTGCATGATTTTTTCCTGATTGACCTTTGCCTCCATTAAAGATTTCTAAAAATTTTCATCAGTGCCTCTTCATTTTGACTCAGAGAATATTTATTTAGATAGATGATCATTTTCAACCTTGTAATTTAGAAGTACTTCTCAAAATCAAACAAGTAGAAAAACTGGTACAATGGTCATGTGACTTGGAGAAAAGTTATTTACAGGTGATTAGTTTAAAATAAGGTTCAGTCATATGTTAAGAAAAGCTTCAGTTGCCCAAAGGGTATTTGCAGCTTAGAGAAACTTCAATCTTTATCATCATAAGACTGAAACAGGAAAACTGCATCTGAGGGTCAGACCCTTCCACCCCAAAGCCTCCTCACCCACAGATACTCTCAACTCATCAGCTTTTCGTTCCAGACTGCACAGCACAGCAGCCCCGTGCTCCTGGTGAAGGATGCTGGGGAACGGTCAATGGAGGTAGTGAAATAATGAAGCAAATCTTTCTGAAGTGTTATAGTATAATAGTCCAGTAGAACAAGCTAAATGTTTAAATTAAAAAGCCAAATATACTGAATAATAGACAAGTGAATAAAATAAAAACAAACAAAATCCCCACCAAAACCCCACTGGGCATAAGGAGAAATAAAAGCCTTTACGTTGGTGCTAGCCAGAGAAGGAAGAGAAAAAGGGCATGAAGTCAAGCACAGCAGTACAGATACAGCCAGCTACTTACTTTTTGTGTAGATGGTGTTGATACAGCAATACCCATCCCTGATCCCGGGAGAACAGACAGCACTTTATACTAAAAAGAAAAAAAACAGACCAAAGATATCTTATGTACTGAACAATTGCAAAAGGTGCTGAGAAGGTTACACAACACATCACTGGTATATCTTCCCAGCCGCAACTAACAGACCTCTATTAAAAACAAGAAGAGGCCAGATGCTGCTCCTTGACCCCAGAGTCAATGGGTACAGCATCGCCCGTACAGTGAGAACCTGCCTCTCTTCCTCCTCCCACGGGCCACAGCAGCACCCAGCCTGCCTGCCGAAACCGGCCCCAAACTGAGCACCCCGGTGCCCCTACAGTGGTGGGAGATGGCCCAGCCATGACACCAGGGACCACCAGGACTGAACTGGGGAATATCCCCAAGGGGGAACAGACTCTGAGTCTGGCCTGTGTTTCCTGCCCCGAAATAAAACCAGGCACAGTAGGTTTTTATGCTTGGCTGCATGCTCCTTGTCTCATCTTCATTAAAAAAAACTACACAGATGCAAAAGGACCTTTATGGCAGTACAGATCTACTAAACAACAAGCCAGCATTACTTCAAGTATGATGTTTAAAATCCATCAACATGAATTATTAATTCCAACAGGAATGTTTAAGTTATGCATAAGATCTTTGCTTTACAGACGTGATATAAATAGAAGGAACTAATTTGAAAATCTGGAGGTACTTAAGCAGTAGACACTGGGCTGAGGGGTTTCTTTGCACAGCATGATTGAATCTGTGGTGCTCATGGCTACAAGATGTAGGAGAAACTGCCTGTGTTTAAGAGTAGGACAAGTCCAGAGAGGGTAACAAAAAGTGACATTAAATGCCATATAGAGTGACACAAGGGACCAGTAAAGCCATTGGTGAGTGCAGGCTGATAAAACTTGACCACAGAAGGATCACACCATACTTGCCGTGCTTCCAGCCATCCACTTCTTGCCTCTGTTAGCGATGGGATCCCAAGTAGATGAAACTCCAGTCTGATCCAGTCTGACTATTCTAATGTTTTACTTTTCTCCACTGACAATAATCCCTCACCTTCTGAAGTACCTACTTTTAAATGGTGCATCTACTGATATCAACACCCAAACTGAAGTTAGTATTACATAGTTTCTGCTAACAATAAATCTTCTTAAAGCCTACACAGCTCCAGTCATAGAATCATAGAATCACAGAATGGTTTGGGTTGGAAGGGACCTTAAAGATCATCTAGTTCCAACCCCCCTGCCATGAGCAGGGACACCCTCCACTAGACCAGGTTGCCCAAAGCCCCATCCAACCTGGTCTTAAACACTTCCAGGGAGGGGGCATCCACAACCTCTCTGGGCAACCTGTTCCAGTGCCTCACCACCCTCACAGGGAAGAATTTCTTTCTAACATCTGATCTAAATCGAACCTCCTTCAGCTTAAACCCATTACCCCTTGTCCTGTCACTACACTCCCTGATAAACAGTCCCTCACCAGCTTTCCTGTAGGCCCCTTCAGGTACTGGTAAGCCACAATTAGATCTCCCCGGAGCCTTCTCTTGTCCAGGCTGAACAACCCCAACTCTCTCAGCCTGTCCTCACAGGAGAGGTGCTCCAGCCCTCTGATCAGCTTCGTGGCCTCCTCTGGACTCGCTCCAACAGCTCCATGTCTCTCCTGTACTGGGGCCCCCAGAGCTGGACGCAGTACTCCAGGTGGGGTCTCACCAGAGCGGAGTAGAGGGGCAGGATCACCTCCCTCGACCTGCTGGTCCCGCCTCTTTTGATGCAGCCCAGGACACGGTTGGCTTTCTGGGCTGCAAGCGCACACTGCCGACTCATGTTGAGCTTCTCATCAGTCAATACCCCCAAGTCCTTCTCCTCGGGGCTGTTTTCAATCCATTCCTCACCCAGCCTGTAGTCGTGCTTGGGATTGTGCCGACCCACATGCAGGACCTTGCACTTGGCCTTGTTGGACTTCATGCGGTTCGCATGGGCCCACCTCTCCAGCCTGTCAAGGTCCCTCTGGATGGCATCCCTTCCCTCCAGCTCATCGACCACACCACACAGCTTGGTGTCGTCAGCAAACTTGCTGAGGGTGCACTCAATCCCACTGTCCATGTCGCTGACAAAGATGTTGAACAGTGCCGGTCCCAGTACCGACCCCTGAGGAACACCACTCATCACCGTTCTCCACTTGGACACTGAGTGTGACCATCCAGCCAATTCCTTATCCACCGAGTGGTCCATCCATCGAATCCACATCTCTCCAATTTAGAGACAAGGATGTCGTGCGGGACAGTGTCAAATGCCTTGCACAAGTCCAGGTAGATGACGTCAGTTGCCCTTCCCTTATCCACTAACGCTGTAACCCCATCATAGAAGGCCACCAAGTTTGTCAGGCACGATTTGCCCTTCGTGAAGCCGTGCTGGCTGTCACCAATCACCTCATCTTCCAGTCAATGAAGGAGTTAAGAAACTACACAACTTTAATTCAGGAGTGTAACAGCTTAGTAAACTACTTTGGTTTTATGCTCATAGTGACTTTGCTTGTGCTGAGTCCAAATGGCTAAACAAGCAGTACTGGGAAATATTCTTGATCAAAGAATTACATTTTACTTATAAAAATCATCAATTGTATGCTTTTTTCAAAATAACATAAACAGAAAAGTAAAACACGACTAGCTGAACAGAAAACCAGCTTTCTCCCCTATTTGCAAGACAAACCAGACATACCTTCTGAATATCTGTTATATCCGTTAGCTTTATAACTTTATTTCTTTTAGATGAGCCGGATTTGGAGCTTTCAAAGCACAAGTAACTGAAGACAAGGAAAGAAAATACTCATATTGATACAGTATTCTAAAACAAAGCTCTCAATATCCCTCCTGTCACTTCTGAAGTCTGAAATCTCACAGGTTAAAATCAGCTTAAAAAAAAGGGGTGGGTGGGAGGACACAATATGCAATTCAATTATGGCATCTAATTTAGAGCAAGCATTTGTAAATTCTAGCAACTGGCTAATGTATCTGAAAGCCCAGAACATACAGTATGCGCACACACACAAAAAAATCATGTATTTATATTACTGCACAGAACGGTTAAACCTGACAAGTGTTTTAAAGACACAGGAAGCACGTATATCCTTAAACAATTGAAATACCAAATCTCGACAGGCTTATAAAGCTTTTACCATCCTAAAAGAAGATTAATGGAAAACACTGTGTTAGTTTCATGTTATTGTGATGCAGACAAAAGCTCAGATTTCTAAACGTTGGTGAGTGCTCTCCATCACTAGGTGACATTGCATACAGATGAGCTTTACTTCCATTCATTACACTCCGAAGGAATGTCAGTGCAAGACCCAAACAGTAGTGACTACAGTTATTCACTCTTGGGAGGCTGGGGGGTAAGTAAGGATTACAAAACAAAAAAAAAATCAGGTACTAGTTTTGAAACCAAGGCTTGAATTTCTATTTTCTTTTTGTTGCACGTTGTTTCAAGGAATCTATACATTCAATTTGCTTTAAAAAAAGAAACAGAGTATTTGCCAAATAACCATTGATCACAACTCTCCAAATACACTTAACTTTTAGGATTCTTTTTTAATATGTTATCCACATCAAGAACTGCAGCTACTAACAACTGACTATGTAGAGCTACTCTCCATTCCTATGCAAGCCTTTCCAAAGCAAAATCACACTTGTTAAGTGTTACCACTCCCCAGATTCAGCTCTCCCTCTTCTATGGTGCTTTCTTGAGGTTTTAAAGCACCATGAAAAGGTGTTTTTGTTTCAAAACATTGTTGAAGGATTACTTTTAGATTCAAATTTTTTAACATCTGGTGATTTCCCTCTTAAGAAATGTGTGGAGTGCCATGACTCACTTTTCCGTCACATAAAGAACTCCATTCCTGATGTAGTCTGTCGGCATCTTCCTATCTCTGTTAATCAAGCAACAGCGCCAGCCATTTTCACACACTGAAAAAGTCATAACAAGAAATCAAACTCTAAGACAGATAGGCATTACCCCCAACAGTTTCCTTATAAAATAGCAAGAACACTTAAAATTGAAATTTAGATACCTAAAACTAGAAGTGTTTACAAAGAAAAGCCTAAATGAAGTGTTGTTAGACATCTGTTTTAACACTGGTTTTAAAAAAATCCCAAAACAAAAACTACCCACACAATTATTACAACTATTCCCTTTTACTTCCATTTGTGTTACCAAACTTGACTCTTCCATCTGCATTCCCACAAAAGGCACACCTGGCTGTGTGTTCTTTCAAAGAACAGCAAGGATGTGGAACACAAGAGACTGTCTCCGAGCAAGTCTTTTGAATCAAAAGCTTATACCTGTACATTGCACCGAAAGGGAATCCAACTTTAACCTATCCTGTGCTTTTTCAGAAACTACTCTGCTAACGTAGTCTTCCTGTTGCGTAATACCTGCCAAAGGACGCTCATTTTCCGACAGGTTAAAAACTTCATGGAAATTCCCCCTCTTTGTGGTATGAAAACGACTTGTGTCTTCATCTTTGCTTATTCCAGTCGGGGTGCTTGAGCCCACATAACTTCTGGATGCTGCTGTTTGAAGCTGCAGAAAAATAAACGCAATTCCAAAATTTGAACAGCAACATTTAAGGTGCGCTCTTAAAAATAACTTGGCTAACTGTTCTTCCTAAAAAAATCTGTAATGCAACAATTTTCATTAACTACTTCAATACAGTTAACTTTGGACTATTGCACTATACTATTACTATAGCACAAAGCTCTCAAGTGCTATGTGAAGATCACCTTTCCAAGTGCTGCGCTTTGACGGATGCCCTTTGCAGGGGTGAAAGCACATGGTACTAAATGCACCTATCTTAAAATACCACTTTTCTACAGTAAAGGGTATATCTAATTAGATACAGCTAAGTCACTGCCCACAGCTCCAATTAATATACTAGTGGGACTACTAACAGTTAATATATTATCAGTAGTTGGCTTGTCTTTAAGAGACAGACCAAACACAAAATATTATTGCACAAAATAAGATTAGAAAGAAAAAAAGAGCAAACAAAGAAAAAGCCACACAAAACTGCATATGCACATTATGAATACAAATGCTGAAATTGAAAGAAAGTTTTCCACGCTACGAACCATACCTTTTCATGCCCTGACAGCTAGCAGGAAAAGAAACAAACAACACAAATGTGACAGTGACAAAAGAAAAAAAGTGAAGTCTATTTAACAGTATAATACATAGAATAAAACATGAACTGAGTGACACTACAAGATCTTGCTCACAAATAAAGAGACTACACACAATGAATGCAATTAGAAAAAAAGAAGAGTTATCAGTGGTTAGAGCACACCAGTTCAATTTATTCAGGTTGTGTTAGAGCCATTGATCTTTGCTTCACTTTGAAGTTGCACTAAATTTTGAGAGTGTTGACACGTGAAATAAAATCAGAATGGTTGTCAGCATCCTTTGCGGGGGGGCGAGGTTGAATGGAGTTCTCAAAACCAAAGTACTTTAGTAAAATCTACTTTTAAACAGAGCTCCTGAACCACTGGAGACTGCCCTAGCAAAGCAGCCTTGCTTCTGGAAGGATGACAGGCAGTTTCTTTTGGAAAGCTTGTCTGCATTTTTCATTTTGGTGGGGCACCACACAATTCCAAAGCCTAGCTTTTGTCTTCGCAGCATTAACAGCTCCGTTCTTAGCCCTACCATACACATGCAGTTAAACAACTGGCAAACTGACAACATGCAAGCTCAGGACTAAGCCCTTCTTCTGTAAAGGCCCAATGCTGTTGCAGGCCAACCAGCCTCCGCTGCTTTTTTCTTTGCACATAAGTTGGCAGCACTCGACACTTCGCGGGATTTAGTGCTAACAAAAGAAATCCAAAGCAAACGAAAAAATGCACACTGCAATTGCTGAATAGAAACCAGACTGACAAAACAGGCACAGCAGAGGGTATTTACCATCCAGCTTTTAGGGTAACTGTAATACAACGATGCCTCGGGGGAAAAGAATAAAGAAAGTTGACATGGAAAGCAAATGGTTGATGATAACCGTACTATTGCTTCAGTTACTGCCCCTCTGCACTGCCCTTAGCAATGATTGAACCCCTGGAACCAAGGAAAATAATAGCTTCTCCAACAATTTGTATGCAAGTAAAGATCAGATAAATTCTTTGAAGGCTTTCTTGGACAAGTTATTTGGCTCTACATGCACGTAACCAGGCAAAGCTCCATGGCTCAAACCATGGAAAAGGTCATGGCAAGAGGTCTAATGCTTTTTGCACTGGAATGAGGATTATTCCTGCTCTCTGCTACACTGCTTCCTACCTACCCGTTATATAAAAAGACTAAACAAAGGTGTTTAAACTTCAGCATGACATCCCATCCGGTGGCTGAAGATGTAAGAAAGTTCTGCCCTTACTTCTAGTCCTTCCTAACACAGCCAAATGTTTCCTCTACCCTTAAAACAAGCAGCTAATTTATCCATAACCACCCAGGCTTGAGACAATTTATGGTCGATTACTAAAAGAAAAGCATTGCATCCAATTTTGACAGGCCTTAAATCTAACTGGAAGTGATTGGATTTGTAATGCTGGAAGAGTCCTGACTATCTAAAAACGTCATCAGCAACCTGGAGGCAGGAATACCTGGAGGTATTCCTTTTCACTTGATCTGTCATCAGCTTTTGACATACAACCTTTACCCATCAGATACTGTTGTCAGGATTGTTCTCTAAGGACACAGGGTCAGAGTGGTGGTACAGGTAATGAATATTGCATTCTGTTCAGGTTTACAGTGTCTTGTATGCTCTTTAATGATAAGAAGCCAAAGCAAATGCACATACGATGGCACTACATGCTTCTGGGCTCTGCCTTTTCTATGAAAAACTTATTTGTTTTTTACGTTTTTGTAAAAAAATAATCTATTTTTTATACCACAAGGTTCCCAGAAATCTCTCAAGGGGTAAGAAAGTTTGTCTAAAATTATTGAGACGAAGCTAATGTTTTCAAAGACATCTGGAAACAGATAATGCAGTCCTGCACATCTGTTCCAGGCAGACAAGCCAAGCCTGGCAAGTCAGACACAGTAGTACTAAAACCCTGGTCTACTTGTCAAAATTTAAGCCATAAGGAAAAGCCAGAAGGGATAATTACTCTCTAAGTTTATGGATTCAAGTTCAGCAACTCAGAGCCTCTCCACCTCTAAGGCAGATTAGAGAAACCCAGCAAGAAGCCACCACAACCACCACGGTATGTGAATGGTAACCTGTAAGCTCGAGAGGCACAGAAACTTTAAGCCCATCTTCTGCAAGCAAGAGAAATACAAGCTATGGATGGCTCTGTCCAAGTGCTCATTCACCTCTCCTCCCTTGGAAAACAGGAGCAAATGACTCACTTTCTGTCAGAGACTCTCTCTTCTACCTCCTTCTGAAATACTCAGATGATGCTGCAGTTATTTTACCACGAACTGCTCCATCACCCCCAGAAAACCACATTTCTTCTTCTTCTTCTTCACAGCTTAACAACCAAGGGTTCATGTGTTTATCCCTTTTACTCTCCAGTTGTGTACCAAGGCTGAATTACTGCTGAGTGCTGCACATTTTAGTCAGGGAGCTTATGACAGTACTCAGGTACTCCATGAATGCAATGAAATATTATGATAAGAGTCATGAAGCAAATCCTAAAAGGGGATTAGACTGAAGTTTTATTACAACTATTATTCTTTTTAAACTAATAAACATTAACAAATTCAGGGATATGGGAAAGCATGATTTGCTTTTCAGTTATCATGTCAGACCCCAAAACAATTTGCAAAGATGCACCAAACACAACGCTTAAAGATTTAACCATGAGATTTTAGCAAAAGAAAAATTTACTGTTGGAGTACCAACACGGTGAAAAGTCATTTATCAGCACTATGTTAAAAGGTCATCTAATACAAACAACCATAAGACATAATGCCTAAATCTGTAAACTACTTTATTACCTCTGTTAATGCTTATCCCACTAGTAAGCTGCATATTACACTCAAGCCTTTTTTTATTTATTTTTTTTTAACTAACTGTTCTTCAATCTATACAAGCAGCTGAATTTCCACTGAAAAAGAATGTCTAAGAACAGAGAAGGGGAATATAAAAAGAAAAAAAATTGACAATAGAATCACACAGAATGTATGTTACAGAAATTTATATGAATATGGATGGTGTTATTTTTTTGCATTTAGCTTCATACAATTTCCAGTATATATCTCCCTCTCTCTCTATACACATTTAGATAATAGATTCCTTTCTTACAAGAAACAGAATCCATATAAAACCTTGGTGAAAATAATAATAAAAAAAAAGAACTAACATTGACTGTTAGGATTTAATTAACCTTCCTTTTAATCCTTTTAATGTGCTCTAGTCACTGGGGAAAAGGGAAAGGAAGAAAGGGATCTGATTTTCAGATGTTGGGAACAGAGGGACAAAAAGATTTATTACCCTTACCCGTCTTGACACTGTAGCATTAGATCTTTCTTTGAGCTGAGGATCTGTTGGGAGACTTGTCCAGATGATATAAGGAGTATCATACTTAGCTCTTAGTCTGGGGCATCGTTTGAAGATAAAATCAATAAGGAAAAACTTGATTCCAGCATAGAGTCCTGAAAAAAATGTCACTTTAGTAGGCATGTTGAAGGGGCATTAAGAACATCACTGTTTTGATCATGTTTTAACAAGTTCATGAATAAAACCAAATTCTGTATTTTCAGTCATAGTGCTAAACCATTTTCTTGGTTTTAATATTTTGATTCTTCTTCCAAAAGCAGGAATTTATCTTTCTTTTCCTCTGTGGCCCAGATTTCTTTCCTCTCCATCCCCAGTTCTTTTAAACCACTTATGTAGCTTCTTATTATGCAGAAGAACATTAAAATAATGCAAACATACATTCCTTATTACCAGAAGCATTCTGAAAACATGATATACTTCCAAAACAGAAAATATGCCAGAGCATTCAACTCTGCAGCTCCTTGCAAGAATTTAAATGGCAACAGAGGGCTCTCACGTACTACATTAAACTCTATCTTCCAGTCCAGTACCTCCTCTTATCTTATACAAGATATTTGCTTGCATACTGCTAGATTAAAAAGGGCTTGAAATATGCTCTCCAAACTTTACTGAGTGCTATCCAGATCTCTCTCTAAAAGTCAGGGTAAAAAAATAATTCCTTGCACATCTAATTCAATTGCCACGTCAAGCAAACCTACGTTTATGTTCAAGCTAACACAGTTTGAAGTTCAGTGCCACAAAAAGTAATACTCATTGTCATCATGCCATTAATTTAAAAAATAAGAGAATTCTTGGTTCACATGATGTGGCTTCATATCTGAGAGAAAAGACGGTCTTGTGCTGCAGTGAAAACACTCTTTTTCCAATTCTCAGTTGAAAGTTTAAGTATCTGCAACTTCCCCCACAGTAATCTGTTCATTTTATCCAGCCTATCCTCCAAGTTTTACAAGTAGTCCCATTAACCCTTTCATTTTTTTCCAACCCTGTCATCTTTGTGCCTTCTACCTGACCCCACATATTTAATTTGCAGGGAAAAAATTTGAGAGAAAAAAACCCAAAATATAGGACTTCCTGGAAGCCTTATTATAGCTGACAGTCTGGAGACCTCTGCTAATAGCTCATCATAAACCTCCCCTCTTCAAGGAGCAAATGCATTATCCAGTCTTTTTCTATTATATTATGCATCCAGAGATGGTTTTCAAAATGCACATGACAAATGATGCCAAGCACAATGAAAATACTTTAAAAACCTGCATTATTTATTAATGCAGGGTTTTCTTTCTTAAATGCTAAAATTCTCCCTCTAAAGATGACATTAAGTTTTAACGCATTAAGTCTAGACTGTAACAGGTCAATTATTTATGGCTTTTACCCATTGCAAGCCCAATAATCCTGTAGGGCAAAAAGCAGGATGCAATAAAAGCTGCCCATAGAGTAATGTAGAGCTTCTGTGTTATTTCTGGCTGGACCCACATGAACAAGCTGGAAACAAAAAAAAGAAACAAAATTTTATTACTAGGGTTCCAGACATTGGTCAAGTCTTGTTTTATGAGGGGAAGAAAAAACAAAAAAAAAAAAAAAAAAAAAAGACTCAGGTCAGATAACTTACTTTTTAATTTTTTCCAGTATGTCTGCCATCTTGCCAAAAAGGTTCTGCATAAGAAGCAAGAGAATTAAAACCAAGTCCTGCATTATTTTGCTTTTTTTGTCCACATAATAGAAACCAGAGTTATCTCACTCTGTTAGTAATAAGCAATTCCCAGGTTTTTTTTAACTAATTTTTAGCCATATATGTACTTCACAATTGAGTAAATACAGAACAGAACAGCAATATTCAATGACTTCCTTCTCACTTAACACCTTGTTCTGTAACTTACGATTGATTGTTAGAAGCTATTTCACCCCGCTGTCACAACTGGAAAGTGTTTACATCCGTGCAAATATTTTTAATTATGCTGTCAATCTAAGAGTTAAGAGATTCTGTTAGTAGGTAACAAAATGGGAAGTTTCTTCACACATTTTGAGCACTGAAATCTCAGGAAGTGGTTACTGAGTTCATCAGATGTTGGACTGTTAGCTTCTTTAGAAACATACCACCAGCAGGTGTTTATGATATACCCTTCGAGTTACTAGATTCCACATAATTCCAACAACTGTTGACACAAACAGCTCAGAACTAAGAGGGTTACTCAGCCATCTTCTCTAACTGATTCTTGCTGTCACAGCACCTGTAAACTTCATCTTTCCAACAAATTTCCAGAAGTGCTCATATAAACATATGCACCACCACCACCAGAAGGAAGGAGATGAGCGTACCCAGTTGGGAAGAGAAAGGTAAGCTACTTTCAGCAGCAACACATCATTAGACATGGCACAAGGCTGCAGTTCCATCAAACTGGCAGAGCTGGGAGAAAACCTTCCCTCACCCTCTCCCACACAAGCAGCAGATTTCAGGACCATGGGGGGGGGCGGTGTTTAAACAGACTATTTCAGAGATGCTGTACAAACTGTTGAATTAACACAGCTAAACAGACAGTTGAAGGAATAGGGTCTCTTACACCAGTTTTGCCACTAGCAGATTTGGGATATACACCCATACTCCAGTACACTGGTAAGATTTGCCACCTGATCTACATTATCAGAAGCTCATTTGCATATATTAGGGGAAAAACTGTCAGAAGCTTCTTCTGTTCCCCTTCAGACCTCAGAGCCGTGACTGAAGAACCTCGATCAGTTCTCTGAAGCATTGTGCCATTCCAGCAGCTCCAGGCATCTCACTGAGATCTCTGTTGCTCATAAGTAAAGATCCCTATGCAAGGAAAGTATTGCTTGTTTAAGTGTTTGTTTCCACATGCTGCGTAACAAAGTACTTTGACCACTTGGACTATGAAGCTCCTTGTTCTAAGGAAGCAGCCGAGAGGTCCAAGAGCAGCACAGTACCTGCGCCTTCTGAGCCACGTCTAGAACAAGCTGAAACTTTTCAGACACCGTCAGGTCCTCTTTTGGGGGTTCCTTGGGCGAGAAAGAGACAATCCATTAATTTTCAGCACAGCTAAAACTGAAATTTTACAAAATTCCTCATGACAATATGATCCCTCAACTTTCTTGGCAGTAGTCCTCTCACTTTAAATAGTCTCTAAATTTGCCAAGTTGCTCCCTTGTTTAGGATCTACTGTTTGCGTCTTTCATTGCTGGTTATCTTCAGTTATCAATGCTTTTCCTCCATAGTATATGCAAACACAGTAATATGAGGCTGTGAAAGACAGAGTAAGTCTTTGAAGCAGCATGGTTACAATGGCTTTCAGTCTATGACCACACATTTAAATTGACCTACTTCTGGTATAGCACAGAAATGTGGTTTTGTTTCGTTTCTTTCTTCTTTTCTTTTTTTCACGTTTTACATCTATAACTTTATTTATTTAAATAGATTTTTGGTCTTTTAAGAATAACAAAATTATCCTGGAAGCAAGGCCTCACTAAGTCTTAGTAAAAAGTATGAAATTCAAAGAAATCCATCTTACATTAATACCTAAAATATACTTCCTGCTTAAAGCAGGATATGCGAATATTTATTTCAAAAATTTTACAGAGAAAACAGAATGCAAGGCTTCTTGAAGATCCCACAGGATCTAACTTGTCCCAAGCTAGCATATTAACATTTATTCCAGAAATGTCATTCAAATTTGGAATATTTTATGGTGAAACACTCAAACCTAGATTTCTAAATTTAAAGAGAAAGAAAAAAAGCTGTAGTGTCCTTATTTGCACCTCATTCTTCTTTCCTTTTACAGCAACCCACATAAACCCAGAGGAAGGTTTTGAAGGTGCAACTTTTAACATCGGTGTACAGGTCAAACCAAAGACCTACCATGGGTTCAGAAACTTCAGGCACAATGCTCCACTGTATTCTCCAACCCCTAGAAGTTATGGAAATAGTTAAAGAGAGCAAGTACTTCTTCTCCACCTGCCAACATGGATTATTTGTAAGAGGTTACAAAGCAGTTTTCTGCAAAGAGCATTTATGGCTTGAGAAAAAAAAATAAAAATCCCCAAATCAACAAAGAACCCACAAACTAACATAAGTGGCCAACCACATGCAGCTTTAAAGGTATATACATCAAAAAAAATTATATTAGCTCAGTAGATACTACACAGAATCACTGCTTGTAGGTTTTACAGCAAAAGTGAACTGTGTGTACAGAGTAAATAATTAGGAATATTTTTTCTTGTCTTTTACGTGAACAAAATTATATCAACTTATTCTGGAGCCTATACACTACTGGTAATTTTCAAATAGAGTGACAGTAAGTATTAATTAAGAAATCAGAAAATTATTTTAAAATATGCACATTAAGATCCTCCCCCCCATTTTAAGAGGAAAACACCATCAAGCATTTTTAAAAGATCCTCTCAGTAGTGAAAATGTACTTTTTAAAAAAAAAAAAAAAGAAAGTCTTTATTTTTAATTGAGACCGAATACACAAATGGAAGATACTTTGGATAAAGTATGCCAAGGGCCACTGAAAAAGGCAAAACTGCAATTTTAGGCCTAGGTGAAAATTCTCTGCAGGGAAAACCAGCAGGTTTAAGGTGATGTTCTCCAACTACTCTAAATACTGCAGAATATTTTTATTTTAGAATTTTAAAGTGTTGAAGGATTCCTCTGAGAACATGCAGCATCATTTATGATGACCCAAGTCACAGGAAAAGAAGATAATTCCTTAGAATAGTCAAAAATTATATAAATTGAACAACAAAATTAAGGATATTGGAGTTTGAATTTCACTTTGTTAAACTTAACTCACAACGTTAGAAAAGGTAACAGTTTATAACTCAGTGCAAAAATAATAAAACATCTTTCAAGCAAAGCATTACAAGAGAATAATCTAGTATTTAAGTAAATACCTGGCTATGAGGTAATTTAGGGACAACCTCAAAATTGCTAAAAATAAGAACATAGGAATGGCCCAGCCATGCCATACAGCATTCATGTAAATCTGCAGATTAAGAAGACAAAAAAAAAAAAAAAAGAGAGATGCGGATTACAAAGTGGGGTACAGTGAGTTGTGTGAAATACTGCTTCCCACTGTACTGTTGGGTTCAGAATCACACAACTCAGACCATAAAAGTTAATAAATTTTAGCCACCCCGTGACAGACAATAGCAGTGCATTCATGAATGTAAAGTTGAAACTCTAAAACTGAACCTAATCTCCAGAGATGACAAATAGTGCTCAGCTCCTTGAGAGAATGAATATTTCCAACACTGCAATTACGTGAAGGTATAGGAAAAAAATAGTAAACCTTAAAGTTTGTGAATCTGCTACAAGACCATGATATGGTCTGACCTCACCTAGATCAGCTGAAGCAATCGTATAGTAGAAGAGTTATAACAATTAGCCCCTTGCAGGGGGCTATTTGATTTGAATTAAAGTGCAGCATAACCCCTACTCAGATATGGCAGTTTCAATGAATTTCAGTAAATAACAAATTTAAAAAGTTCTTACTGCTACTCCTGGAGGAATAGGGTAACTTACAATAAAGGCAATAGCAGAAGTGTAGATAGAATACCAGTCTGATAAGGCAGAAAGATTCTTCACAAAATTAGTAACTGGTTTGGCACCTCTCTCTAAACAGAAGTGGAGAAAAAATACAACTGTTAGAATTAGCTGGCAGTGGTTAAATTGCTTGTAAATGACAAACAATCAAACTGGAAAATTAATAGGAATATTCAAGACATGTAAAGATGAAAAGGCTTATCCAAATTAAGAAAAATGAAACCCATCAATGTAACTGAGCAACTAGTTAAGTAACACATTTCCAAAAAACTAAAGTGTTATTCAAGACAAAGGTTATGTCTATACTCTGAAGTGTAGACAAAAATAATCGATACTCCCTACAAGGGCACCCTGGCTGCTGACAGCAGGCTGTTCTGAGCCCTGTTCACACTACCCTGAAGACCTCTGCACAGGTCAGTTCATCCCACTGTAAAACAAGGTGAATTAGCCTGACTGCACTCCAAGCCACTGAGGAACATCTTGCTGCTACTTGACCAAGCTAGATCTCTCTTGGCTAGGTTTCTGCAGGATTCTATCCATTGGTAGCATTTTGCTGCTTACTCTTCTTAAGCCAAGAGACACAGGACCTTGCTGCCTGAAGAAGTTTGTCTCCCACCTCTGCAGACCTTTGCTCTCGCAGTCACTACACTGGAGACAAACCTGTCACTCCCATGCACAGATGCCCACAGTAGCCAGCCACGACAAGAGGAGCTCTTCCTCCTCTCCCTAAAAAGACTTGTCCTTTACCGTTCCTATTCCTCTAAGCTCTTTTACCACTTGGGCAAACTAGCTAGGGGGGCACAAGCAAACAGGAGGGGGCTGCTGCAGGAAGACCTTTGCTCTCTCTGTTGGAACGCATGGGTTTCACCTTCCCTGATGAGAAGAGGGACGACTCCTCTTGCACAGGGGGCCCCAGAAGCACCCTTGTTTGCGGTACAGCTCACAACTTTCAACAGCTTTCCTCAAGAGAGGAAAGCGACTTGCTGTTCTAGTTTGTTTGGCTTGAAATTCAGCTATCCTTGATACATTCCCTAGAGGAAGTAATTAAACAACTAGGACTGGATTTCCTTGAGCGTCAGCAGCACAACCAAAGCAGCGGATGAAGTAAGCAGAAAGGCATGCTTGAGGCACTGGAGGAGGTCATGGACTCGAGCACTGCTCCACCATCCTACACCAAACCTGCAGGGAAGGTCAACACCTGGAAACTGCTGGCAACAACAAGGGTCTTGAGAACAACCAAGGGTCTTGAGAGCTCTGGGTGATTGTCAGGCACCCCCGGACAACAGGGATCTACATTTTGTGGCTCACCGAGTAGAAGTTAAGAACCACTCAAAATGTAAGCTTAATACTGTATTTTAAAGCTATTGTGAAGGCAATGCATGTCCACCATGGACAACAGGTCAGAAGTATTCTCCCAAATGAAACTAGAATGAATAACAGTACGAGAATAAGGTGAACAAAACTGACCTCACATGGAGATTACAGACCCTTATTTCAGCTTCCCCTTCCCCTCAAAATAATTTAACAATTTGGAGGACAAATCAGCGTTTTGTTTTGTTTTTTTCAGGCTAGCAATTCTTTGCTGCACAGAACTTTTGGAGGGCTTCATTACTTTGTTTAACCTGCCATCTTGCACATTCCACCTTCCGAAATAATTTATCAGCTATCCAAGAAAAAGAAATGCAAGACACACTCGGGGTATGCATCATCCTTCTTTGAAAGCGTAAGCTAACAGACTAGCAAGCAAACAACAAGCAGCTCAGGCATAAGTATGTGAACACTGTTACTTTTACCACTGGACAAATACACTGTTCTCATTCATTACATGTTTACACATTTTAATTACCATTACATTTTTAGTTCAGAGATACCCTCTGTAATTCAAGATCAACAGCAAGTTCCTACCACTGCTCCTCTAAGTTACTTTGCACTCCAAACACTAAGTCAGGATTTCAGAATCATTTCTGCTTATGAAATGGCAGAAGTATTTCAAAACACTGTATTTTAAAATGCAGCAATCCTCCCAATAGGGTTACTAAGAACTATTTTGACTTCCAGAAAGTAAAATACTGCTTAGTACTTACTTAATCTTCTCATATTTTCAGTCAACCTGCAAAATAATGGATAAAAACAACTTGTTAAATAGGCAAGTAGCGCACAGTTGTGTACATTTGGTCCCTGAAATACTGCTCGCAGTTATAAATTAGATGTTTGTGCATAAAGTTCCATTCTTGCCTGTTATGAAATGTGTTTCTAGTAATTAATACAGCCTACCTTGCATCAGACCAAAAGTTGAAAGGTAAAAGCTCTCCAGCCTAACTAAGACTTTGTGCACAGTTTTCACGAGGCATATGACAGAACCTGGTAAATAAGGTAACTCTTATTCTACCTCAGACAGCAGATAAACTTCAAATTTCATGTTTTGACCAAAGCATTCACAAACCTTTTGAGATGGTTCCATACTTTCAGTTTTATTACTTGTTATGCAAACACTTGCTCAAACCATGTAAAAGCTTGTAAAAAAAAGGAAAGAGAAAAAGAAGCAACTTGTAAAGAAGCCAACAATTTCTCACAAACACATTGGAGGTTTACCTTCTAGCACTAAGTGGCTCTTCTGTTTCCACTGTATTCTCTTCTGGCTGAAATCTGAAGTCCTCAACATACTCCCCAAATTTATCACAAAACCACTTCTGGAGTCTCGAACAGACTGTGTGACTACGCTTATCTATAAAAAAGAAGCACTAAGTATCAGGATATTACTAGAAGACATCTTCATACAAAGAGTGCCTCTGTTCCCGCGCACTGTGCTTTGTTGGGAAGCAGGCTTTGTACACCTCTCCTGTCCTTCACCAACGCTCTTCATGGAAACTCACGATGCAGTTTGCTTCTGCCATTGCACAGAAACCCTGACTGCACTAAGCTGGTAAAATAAGACTAGAGGTGACTCCTACTTTGCACTAAATACAGCACATGGAAGCAACTTACAACAGAAGTACAGAGATTACTTAAACATCCTAACAAAAGAGAATTTTTAACAAACGCTGTAAAAACATTTGCTGGTTAAGAGGTTCCTGTAAACAAAAGACTGATGTAAATCTCAGCGTTCCTATTGTGTTGAAGGGTCACCTCGAGAAAAGCAAGTGTAAAGCAAAACACTCTTGAGCAGAGAGCAGGACCACCATCTTGCACCCACATGAATTTGACAGGAAAGGGAGGTGGAAACTTAAGCAAGATTCTGCAAGAGGCATTTTTACTACCACTTTCCAACCATTTATAGGCTGTAAAAAGTGATACTCTGTGTGTGTGTACCTAACATGCGCTTTTTTTCCTAAAGCCAGGCTGCAGAAATTATGCTGTATATGCCACTGTCTATATATGGAATCCATAGTCATAATACTGCCTGGAAAGTATTATTACGTGGCAAAGTAATAAAGCAATGTACACTTTCTGTACATCAGTTTCAGTGGAAAAATAAGATAAATATATGAGTAAATGGAAATAATATAAAGGTAAAAGCAGGCAGACGAGAACAAAACAATCACATTTTCCTTTATCTGTAATTCAGGAAATCACTGTCTAGAAGGAATAGACAGACTGCTCTTTGGAAGGTAGGCCAATACAGCAATGTCACAAAGAGGAGACTGGTCACAACTATTCCAGGACCAAACTCAGTATATAAAATTAAAATATGATTAGCAGAGGCATGAAAGATTAATCAGCCAACTACAGCAGCCAAAATGATGCTTTTAAGCATATGAGAAAAAGCAACAAGTGCTCAGAAAACAGAATCGAACTATTTATTAATGACAGTGATATCTAGAAAAACAAGGAATTTAGTGACAGTTTACAGCTGAGACAACGCTTACATCTGAAAATAAAAAATAAAAAAAATGAAATAGCTTACTACATACTAATACTTCAGACAGTACTGAGAAAGAACTATTGAGCATACAAGACAGAAAAAAATGGCAGGTTGTAGAAATAGAAAGTATTGACATTATGGGAGTACAGGAGGAGCAACTTCAAATTTAGTCCTCACATTAAAAGCCTAAGTGGTTGTCTCAATCAAGAGGCGTGGGGAAGAAAGCTTAAATGTACTGAAAGGTTGAGAGTCTGCCTGTTGCCTTAGTTCTTTCAGAAATCACTATATTATTAAATTCATAATAAGCATCAGCTTGAGAAATGTAGGCAACGGTGGAGGTGTCCAAAAAATGAGTAACTCTTAAGCTTAAAAGATCTTTTGCAGTTGAGAACAAAATAGAACATCTTTTCTATGTGCTACACCTGTTTTCTGGTAAGTCAAATATCAGCAAGGCATGTAAGAATGATGAAGTCAGGCAACAGGTTTCATTACATTCCTAGAGGCTTTACAATAGAAAATAAATTATTTGCTCAGGTGGGCAAGGTCAACTACAAAAAGTAAATGCAGAATCATGTACAGAGAGGTAAGAAGCTGCTCAAATGGTCTTTTACATTTGGCTTCTTCAGAAGCCTGCTTAAGGACCAGCAAGGTTTTATCTTCTAAGGATCAAAAGAAAGGGGTGAAAAAAATCCAACTGAATCAAATTACTAGTAGACATCTGACCAAAATTACCTGTTCCGTTGGCTTGTGTCTGTGGCTTTGCAGGTTGCTGAGCTGCAGGCACCTCTTCCGTCCTACAAAGAAAATGGAAATGATGTGAAATGCTACAGATGAAGTTTTCCCTTTTAGGTAAAGAGAGCACCAGAACCTCCATGGTTTCCATAGCTGAGATAATACAACCACAACAAGAGAAAAATCAAACTTATATCCATTTGCAAGATTCAAAATATCCATTGCACATTGCACTTAGGATCCAGGGAAATACCATCCACTGGAAGGAGAGGTGTGGTTTAGCCATTTCCAGTCACTGACAGCTCAATTTCATTTTATAACTACTACATAATTTAGTAACAAATGCGTTGCTTTACTTATGCCTTTGCCTTGTATATTCGTTGCAATGCCTGCCAGGAAAACTCTTCAGAGCCCCAACTTTTCCCACAGTAATAAATGAAAAGGGATTCCACACTGCATATTGATAACCACAGTACTAGAACAAAATCACAGTTTAATGCATGAACCTTGAATTCCGCCATCATTACAAGAGTCAAACACCACTCGTCTTCACAATGAGAGGAACAGGTGTCAAGAATTATTTAAAACGTTATGTTGTACACTCTTGAAATGCACAGATACCAACCAATTTTAAAAATATATTTTTAAAAACTTGCAAAACTTAAATAAAGGTCTGAAAAACTGAAACAAAAATGTTCTAAAAAAAAATGGCAAATAGTAGGCATCCTTGGTCTTGTCTTTCAAAACGAGTGAAGAATAATATCAGCACCCATTAAAAGTGATCAGATTTTGGAAAACACTAATGCTTTTGCCATTCTGCACATGTGCAAGGCTTCAAACTACATTTGCACTATCCACAGCCTCCAACTGCCAACCAGCCTTGAAAATACTTCAGGGTTCAGTCCAAAATTCTTCAGCCATCCATGTAGATGTCCTATAGAAAGGTTTCTCTAATGAAGCAGCAGCTTTGACAACATAACACCAGCTGCAGCAAGGTTTACTTGACAGGGATTTGTATTATTGAAAAGATTACTGCTTGAAACAAAAATGTGTCGATCGTGCGATTTCATTATAATTTCATTATTATAGAGGGGGAACATAACCCCCATTTTTAAGAAGGGTAAAAAGGAAGACCCAGGGAACTAGAGGCCGGTCAGTCTCACCTCCATGCCTGGCAAGACTATGGAGCAGACCCTCCTGGAGACTATGCTCAGGCACATGGAAAATAAGGAGGTGATTGGTGACAGTCAACACGGCTTCACTAGGGGCAAATCGTGCCTGACAAACCTGGTGACCTTCTGTGATGGGGTTACAGCATTGGTGGATAAGGGAAGGGCAACTGATGTCATCTACCTGGACTTGTGCAAGGCATTTGACACTGTCCCGCACGACATCCTTGTCTCTAAATTGGAGAGATGTGGATTCGATGGATGGAGCACTCGGTGGATAAGGAATTGGCTGGATGGTCGCACTCAAAGAGTTGTGGTCAACGGCTCAATGTCCAAGTGGAGAACGGTGATGAGTGGTGTTCCTCAGGGGTCGGTACTGGGACCGGCACTGTTCAACATCTTTGTCGGCAACATGGACAATGGGATCGAGTGCACCCTCAGCAAGTTTGCTGACGACACCAAGCTGTGTGGTGTGGTCGACATGCTGGAGGGAAAGGATGCCATCCAGAGGGACCTTGACAGGCTGGAGAGGTGGGCCCATGCGAACCGCATGAAGTTCAACAAGGCCAAGTGCAAGGTCCTGCATGTGGGTCGGCGCAATCCCAAGCACGACTATAGGCTGGGCGAGGAATGGATTGAAAACAGCCCAGAGGAGAAGGACTTGGGGGTATTGACTGATGAGAAGCTCAACATGAGCCGGCAGTGTGCGCTTGCAGCCCAGAAAGCCAACCGTGTCCTGGGCTGCATCAAAAGAGGCGGGACCAGCAGGTCGAGGGAGGTGATCCTGCCCCTCTACTCCGCTCTGGTGAGACCCCACCTGGAGTTCTGCGTCCAGCTCTGGGGTCCTCAGTACAGGAGAGACATGGAGCTGTTGGAGAGAGTCCAGAGGAGGGCCACAAAGCTGATCAGAGGGCTGGAGCACCTCTCCTATGAGGACAGGCTGAGAGAGTTGGGATTGTTCAGCCTGGAGAAGAGAAGGCTCCGGGGAGATCTAATTGCGGCTTACCAGTACCTGAAGGGGGCCTACAGGAAAGATGGTGAGGGACTGTTTATCAGGGAGTGTAGTGACAGGACAAGGGGTAATGGGTTTAAGCTGAAGGAGGGTCGATTTAGATTAGGTGTTAGAAAGAAATTCTTTACTGTTAGAGTGCTGAGGCACTGGAACAAGTTGCCCAGAGAGGTTGTGGACACCCCCTCCCTGGAAGTGTTTAAGACCAGGTTGGATGGGGCTTTGGGCAACCTGGTCTAGTGGAGGGTGTCCCTGCTCATGGCAGGGGGGTTGGAACTAGATGATCTTTGAGGTCCCTTCCAACCCAAACCATTCTATGATTCTATGATTATCACTCATTTATCAGACAAGATAGGTGCATTCAAACGTTCCCATCTTTTGCTCCTCAGGAAGGGAACCATGTGGGATGCTGGTCAGCAAACGGAGAGCGGGAAGAGGGATTCCACTGCACCGGACAGACTGCAGCCATACAGGTGGAAACACAGTTCTCTCTCTTGCTGTTCCTCTGGAAAGTGCACCAGGGAAAGATACTGCTGTACTGTCTGCATGTGGAAAAGGCCATTACTAATGCGTGGTGTCTTAACATCAGCATATATCAATGAGTATGATGAGGAAACTAAAGAACTAATTATCTCCCTTCCTAAGCACTCCCCATATTTAATGAACTTTCCATATCCTTGTTCATTTTGAAAAGGAACATTTAGAAATAATTTACTGATTTATAAATTATGACTGGACAGCTATCAGTGTGCAGTAGCTGAATTCAGTGGTTTCTGCTTTTAAAGCCACTTGTTTTCACACCTCTTCAGGACTCTTCCACAGGGCTTCTGTATTTGCAGCAACTCTTCTTTTCAAAAGCCACTTGAAATTCCACCAGTTTGTTTTTCTAGCTAAACTTTAACTTTGGTTTCTGTGCATTTTCCTCAGTTTCTATACAAATCACATGTTCCCCACCTAAAAGCCTCCTCCTCTCCATACTTTCCCCCACACCCTTGCATCTCCTCTATTTCCAGCTCTGTCTCTCTAGAATACAGACAGCAATTAATGATCAAATTTACACAAAATATTATACAGCGGTGTCTTGTTTTTCTCTCTCAGCACATCAGACGGTTATACCATACAGGTGGGCATTTTTATCTGCCATCTGTCACTGCCACCATGTTTCATCAAAGCTGAAGACACATTTAGGTAGAAAGGATTTAGTCATTCACAAGCAGGTTCACACAGGCAGCAGCCAGTTACTCAACCCACTCCAGTCATGCAAAGGCACTGGGGTGGGGGGGTGTCACACCTGAATGGCTCCAGTGACAGAGCCAAGATGGGATCCCACCACTGCCAGCTGTCAGAGCCTTCAGGCTGGGTCTTCCTTTGACATGCTGGGATACATTTTCAGAAGCAGCACAACATCATTACTCTCCATGTTTCTTGGGGAAAAAAATAATAAAAATCTCCTCAGGAAGGAGTTCTGGATAGCAGCCTCACTGGGCTCCATCAGGAGTACATGATCGTTTGGCTTTGGCCCTTCTTGGTGCTTTTTTGTTCTGGTTGTTTTTTCGGCAATGTCTTACTTGCCATCTGCCTGCTACTCCTTCCCTGTGAAGAACCTGACCTTTACGAATCATCAGGTTAATGACAGCTCATTACTGCACCTGTGAATCAGTTTATAATTAGCCACTTAAGACAGATTTGGGCCAGGAAGCTCAGAATTCATTGTTTAGGCTTGCACACCCACTGGGAAGCTCAATCCCAAAACCAGGTCATGTTGAACCTGCCAGTACATCAAGACCACTGACAGAAGGGAGGAATTATCTTTCCTACAGTTTCTGAACCACTCTTCATGCCAGAGATCAGTTAAAAGGCTGGAAAACATAAATGGTCCCCCAGAACAGCACAAAAGGCTGTTTCTGTGAGGGCTTCCTAACTGCAGCCTGCACCAAAGAACACAAGCTGCATGAATTCCTCTGTGACCACCTAGAAAAAGGGTGTGATTGGTAATGCTAACAGATCCCCATCCTGATGCTAGGTCATGTTTAGATACCTAGAGATTACACCCATTTAAAAGCACAAGCTGATTAAAACAGGTAAGAGCAATGATAACCAATGGAGAAGACAAACACAAATGTGCCCTTTTTTTTTTTCAATATGCTGAAGTCAGGGAAGCATGAATGTTAGCTGTTCATGATCAGCACACGTGTAACATTCAAAACTGACAAGCATACACTGATGCAGCATCCACTCAATGCGTTATTTTTGTAGCTGCAAGTATGACACAAAAGGGAGCCTTGACGCTGAAGGCCATATATCTCTAAATAAACATTTTTTTTTGTTTTGTGCATATTTGGCCTCGAACACAATTGCGAGTTGAGGCGTATGTGAATCAACAGACTCCTCCAAAAAACTGCGTGAAGACTGGACTTGCTGCACGCAATAGTTCCGGTCGCCACTGGGATGTTCTCAGTCACATTAAAAGCAATTTTCCTACGGGCTAACTCTAAGTTCACAAGCAACCCATCATCATTCTTTCAACCATGTTGTAGAAGCCAGTCAAAGCTGTTACATCTTTCTTACTGCTCAAAGCAACATGAACGTCTTTGCACCTCCATCAAAAGCACCTTCCAGCCTCAGAAATGCAAAAATAAGCACAGAGGAAGTATTTTCACAGCCCAGTTTAAAACCACATCATTCAAGTATACGTGGCTTCTTAACCTGAGAAGCTGTCACAAAACTGAGTTAAATCATTTTCATATGTTTTGCATGTCCTTCTCATTAAAATACTCCAAACACTTCAGAAGCCTTTGCCTTTCTCACCCACATTTTACATGGCTAGTGTCCTAAATTTGTAGTTTCAGAAACAAAAGGTTTCCAAAGAAATGTCATGAACCCAAAGTTGTACAAATGTTCATTTAAAAAGAAATTCTTGACAGGAGCTATTTTACAAGCAGCCTGTCACCAAATGTACTAAGTTAAAAACGAAGACATGCAGAAGTACTGCCAATCGAGTGTGTCAGCAACCACATACGTATGTCAGCAAGCTCAGCGTAGTGCGGCAGCCAGGTGAGAAACTTTTGATGCAGGCCTCAGGTTCTTGCTACCTGTCCAGAGTCCCAGCCTGACAGGGATCCTTCCAGGAGGGAATGTTTCTAGCCTCCACAGCAATCTCAAGCTGAGGCATCTTCTCAACAGACAAAGTCAGCCATGCTCAAAACATCGCATGTGTGGAAGATGACGTCATTTAACAAGAGGCCAAGAAGAGTTAACCAAGATAAGTGGCACAGAAGGAATAGTGACTTAGGCAGAAGCATTGTTCATTTGCTCCTCTTAAAAATAGCTCACAATGATGCTAATAAAAAGGTTTGCATAAGCCACAGCTTGTTGGTAGGTGGTGTTACAAAACTTTTTTTTTGTTAATTTTTTTTTCTGTGTGATGGAGCTATCTCACAATTTGTAGAATAAGGCAGCAACAGCCCACAATTTACACTAAACAAGCATTGCTCACACAGACTATTCCAAATTTTTTATACATTATTCCACTACTAAAATGTCATAAGCTTCAGCTGTCGTAGCAAGTGGTGGGATGTCCTGAAGTGTGTCTATGGAAAACTTCAGCCACCATGTTTCTGAATACTCAGACATACAATGAACACCATGACAAACAAAACCACTAAAGATCCTCCTCTTCCACTCCTCCCTGTGCACAACTCAATGAAAGAAGTTCATGTTCTTCACTAAAAAAATAGTATTTTAAAATCTAGATTGTTAGCTCATTGTTTTCTTCTTGCTGAACATTTTGCAGCATGTATTTATAGAGCTACATGTACTGATCTACCTCACAAACACTTTTGAATACTGTAACTACTAAAATAATTTCTTCCTTCTTACACCACAGCATCATTTTCATTAGTACTTCACTTCTGTAAGCAAAAAAAGAGTACATGCAAACATGTATATATACATATCTACTTAAAGATTATATGAAAAATTAGCTAGCTGAGAGGCAGGGCAAATTTGGTTTTGTTGACATAAGCAGAGACAATGTTCTGCAGTAACTTTGTTTAATAAAATTAAGTTTCCATCAGGTGTAAATTTGGCTTATTACATATTTGACTGTCAGACAACACTTTGCCTGTAGTCCTAATAAAAGTATTTTAAACAGCGGAGTGCAAAAAGATAAAAAACAGTGAAAAAGAATTTCACACAACAGAGCACAAGTTAAGGAAAAACCGTAGGCAACCCGCTTCTTCTGCGTAGAAACTGAGAAAATCTTCAAAGTCTGTTTTTGTGGTCATCTTATGTATACCTGCCTGTCCCAAAAAGGTTGGAATATTAGCAAGACTAGTTAGAAAAAGACTCGGATAAAGGGGATAAGTGGCTGAATGTAATCCCCAAGTGCAATACCAAAGCTAACAGGGCTAGTGTAATCCCTAGGATATCTAAATGGGAATACAGCATTGAAGCAGACAGGTCATGCTGCCTTAATTTAGCAACAGCACGCCTGCTACAGATTTGCTGTTGTCCACAATCCAACAAGAGACAGATGTTGACAGTAATACTGATAAACAAAGACCTTCAAACTCTTTTTTCTATAAAACGTATACTCACAAGTCACAGTGGGCCATATCAGACCCCAGGCCATTCTCATTACTCTGCTATAGGGCAGGATGGTGGGTAGCTTCCTGCAGAGGAAGGTGGTTCCTCATCCTTCTCTAGGAGTCCCAGCAATGATAGGATCACTCTCCCCCTTCTCTGGAGCATGACCTAAAGTGCAGGCATACCTGCTCTCAGAAGGAAGTCTTAAGGCCTACACCAGTGTTAACAGTATAACCTGTACTGTGCTCAAAGACAAGCATGTGGAAATTGCATCTCAAATGACTTCTTCAAGTCAGCAAGTCAGAGACAGAAGGTATCCTCAAGCGTCAGCTTTATCTAAAAATAGCAGAAAACAATACTCATTGCTCTGTACTGCTGTTATGGAGCTCACAGGTACTCTCAGCATGGGGATGGGTCCAAGTTTGTCCTCTTCCACTGTCCTCAGTAGCCCACTCAACCAGGCAACATCAGTCTAGACACAAAATGGAAGTTACATGTGCATACAGCCAGGCCAACCAGCATAGGCAATAAAAATGCACTCCTACTTCCCAGCTAAGAGCAACTTTAGAATGTCACCAGACAAAAACCTAGATCAGAGCTGTCCAGATCACCTTCCCAGTGCATGGTCACGGGGCTGGCTTGGGAACCAGACTCCTCCACAAGGACCTCATAGAGCTCCTTCCAAGCAAACCTGGCAGCTCAGGTCAAGACTGCATGTGGACCCACCTTGCAGGGAACCAGTGATTTTGGAAAACCATCAGAGCAAAACACCAGCCAAAAAAAACCCCCACTGTACTGAGTTCTGAGGATAAGAGTGAAGGCCTAATTTATCTTCTACAGAAAGCCTTGGTGAACCCACACTTTGAAGAATGGCATCTGAACTACGAAAGGGATAGAGTACTCTTAAGGAGACACTGGAAAAGCTGGAACTCTTCTGTCTGGAGAGGAGAAGAGTAAGAGAGGGAAGGACTGATCAAGGGTGGTAAACAAGCTGAATGCTGAACAGTTATTCACCAAATCTCACAATTCTGTAACTATGGGGCACTTCTCAAAACCGCTAAGAAATCTGTTAAAAAAGAAAGAAAATAAATTGCTGCTTCAGAGTCAAGAGTGGATTTCTGTAATGTATTGCCTCCACAGCTTCCAATGGTAGACAGCACCAGCTCTTTCAAGAGGGGGTTAAACAAATTCATGGGTAACAGGTCTGCAAACAGATACTGAAGTGAAGAGGCAGATATGTGCCTTCTGATACCCCAATACAGTGTTTGTGGATGCTATAGGAGTAGGACGTAAACTGACCAAAGACTCAGGCTCACATGTTTTCTATAAATGGTTCCTATTCCCATTGCTACAGAATACCAGGAGACATGGACCACTGGCCTGACCAGAAAGGCATTTTTACACTCAGGATGAGTACAGAAGGAAGCAGCAAGCTGGGAAGAGTTTGGCATTGGGCAACTTCATATACAAGCAAAAAGTTTTGCCTGTTTGTTCTTGCTTGTCACCTCTAAGTAACTGGCAATGTTTATTGCACGCAATTACCAACTCAGTCTGCACTATCTCCTGATGACAGTAGCTGATGGTGAACCTCAGATCCTACTGCTCAGCCAAGTAACCTTAGGTACTGTTAAGGAAGGTAACACAGGCAGCTACGTATGCAAGAGATCTTAAGATCTAAAGTCCACACAGCTAAGCAGACTAAGGAGAGACAACATCAAATGTGATGCTTTGCATTAACAACATGGGCGTCCTCAAGGCTGAATGGACTTAGGGGTATAGGGAGGCATATTTCCATTTGTCACTGTGGTGGCAAGGCTCAAACTCCAATCAGTCCTGCATATTTAGGGTTGTACTGGGATGTCCTTGCTGCTGCTAGAACAGGAGTAAGAAGGACTGGGCAGTCTGGAGATGACACAGGTTTTGAAGGGCAAAGCATATGCAATGGCATGGCAAAGGCTCCGGCATTAAGTAGCACACAGTGCACACTGACAGCTCCAGGTAGGTGAGACCCCAGAAAGCGGGCATCAGAAAAGGTGAAACGAAGAATATCCCAACTAGACAAGTGTCAGGACACCTCTGTAGCTAGGGCAGTATGTATGGTCAAGTAATTCAGGTGTATGTGGGCGTACCAGATGTACTTTTACAGGAAAACATAGACAGCTTCTCTCTCTGTGAGCTACTGATTTATTTTAAGAGACCTTAGGCTGGAAACAGATGCTTTCACCAGAACTCCTCAGAGACAGAGATCTCGGGTGGCTTTCAGCTTTACAGTGAAGGTATTTACCTTACCTTGTTTTAGATATTTCTCTTACCTTGCTTTAAGTACTTCATTGACTTTTTGTTCTAGTTCTAATCTCCTCTGCCGCTCTTTTTCTAGCTCCTGCCTTAATGTTTCAGCATTTGTTTCTTCTCTCAGCTTCCTGAGCTCCTCCTCTGTTAATTAAGGGAGAAGAAAAAGATTTAGTTATCCTGAAGTATTTCTATAAGAAAATTAAAACCTAATTATGACAGATTAGGTGTTTTGGTTTTTTTTTTTTAAATCTGTGCTATACCAAATATATTTACCAGAAAAAGCAAGTAAACAAGGGCCAGAAAGACTTCATAAAAAGCACACAGTTGTATCATATAGAAAATGTCTAGTTACAAATGTTAAAGAAAGGAGAAAAACAACTCTAAAGTTTTCTTTTCAAAATGCAATGTATCAAAAATAAGTCCTTGGTATAAGCTACCTTTATCTAAATACAAGGTGACATAAGGTGACATACCCTTCATTCCCCAAAGAAACAATCAACAGGAAAGGCTGTATTTTGCTACATTCAGTGGTCTTAACATGAAAAAAAAGTATCTGTTTTCTTCCCCCATGTCTACGGGTAGGAAAAACCCCAAACATACTCTGATAAAGGTATATGATGCCATATAACCCTCTATCCATCAATTTCTGGCAGTTCTGTATTTTTACATGTCAGACGACCCCATTATGGACCCAAGTATCTTACAGTTTTAAGAAGGGATTATGAGAAACTAAGTTCAGATTTTTCCCCTTTTCTGAGGTTACAGTGTGCCCTACTAACTTCCACGTAATAACTTATATATAAATATATATATGTACACACACATATATTTACTTATACAAACATAGATACACACTTTCACAACTTTTTTCATGAGAACTTAGTATCAGCTATGCATAAGGGGGTTTTTTGTGGCTAATTAGCTTTGCTTTTTTGTCACTGGCAGTATCCTTGTTCATGACCTTATTTTACTGTAGAGCTACAACGCAGTCACTATCACTGATCCCTTTTCCGAGATAGGTATACAAGAGACATGACAAAAAGAAGTATTGGAATCTTTTCTTTTTTTTTTTCTTTTCTCTTTTTAAACAAAAAACTTACACTACATTTTGGTCTCTGGGCTGGTTTTTAAGCTCAATTTCTACAATAAATTGTGGAACAACAGGTGTATTTCAAGCTTAAAGCAAACCAGAACAGAAAATACTTGCTAATCCCACTATCAACAGAGACACAGGGGTTCAGACTTTATGTCATTTTACAAGATTTGAATATTATGTTCTACCTTCCAGCAACCTCTTCTGGTTTTTTTTCACATATTGCCTTGTAAATCTTTGATAATCAGATAATTTTGATATCTGAGCCTCTCTGACTCCAATCATCAGGTGTTTGAGAAGGTCTGAAGCCCTAGTGCAAATATTCAGAAGAACTGATAAACTCTCCCCCCTCTGCAGGAGGCCCTTGTGCAGGATCTCAGATCATTTTATCCGCTGTGCAAGTTAGTTGGTGGTAGATTATCTGTATTCCTGCAGCACTGAGAGGTTTACAGCACAGAATGAGGAGAGATGGGAAAAAGATACACGAATCGAGAGGACAGTACAACATGACGGCTTCCACCATGAAGCTATGGGCTGAGGTCTACCAAACTGAAAGGAGTGCTGCCATCTCGCCACTGATGCTTTGTTAGTGACCCCAGAAAGAAGAGTTGCAGCACAGAAACCAAGTTATCCTCCAGCAACTAAAACTGAAATTTATTCCCAAGGGTAAGGTAGGGAACTTTCACTGTTGCAGCAGGTAGTGTCTCTCCTGTAAATAAATGGGAAGAAATGGGCATAAGGGCATACCTATACATGGAGCTGTTCCTAATTATATGTCCACAAGGAATTTTAAATCCAACAAGAAAACTGTGTTTATAATTAGCTTACCCTACTTTCAAGGGCTCGCCTTGTTCCAGAACAAGAGAATGCACACAGCTGAGGGGAAACATCTGTTGCATTTCAAACGCACTAGAGCTTGTGCAATATCATGAAGACATCACAAAAAGTTCCAAAGCTTGATAGGGATGTTATCTTCTCAAGACCATTAAAGGGCAAATATTCTTCATTAAGCACTTTTTTTTTTTAAAGAGGAAGTGACTATGCATTGTGTGTACATAAGAAAACCACAAGTAGTGTAAATTAACCTCCATGCCCTTGAAAGTCTACTCAGATCTTCCAGCTTCCTTAATTCCAGTTGTTCTGTTTGGGCTACATCTTGTTCTGTTAAAAACAAAACAAAACCCCCAGAAACTTGACCACTAGGAGAACAAGCAGTGCCAGAGATGCAGAATGAATTTATACAAAGAGGCAGTTAAAGGGTACACAGCAAACAAGGTAGAACTCCTATAAAACAAAACAAAAAATACAGCATCTCATCATTAAGGATTGTCACAGCTTCACATTGCATGGCATTTCCTAACTTCCAAGTACATGACTTTGCAATTAAAATCCACCCCACGACGACTGCTCTGGCTCCTCCAACTCTTTAAAGCACCTTTTGTTACTACTTTGGCAGCAGTGTGATCTGGCAATGTAAAACCTCTGTGTTTGGTTAAATGCTTTATGTTTGCTAAGCAACAGAAACCACAGAGGGGGGTAGGGGGGTCAGGAAGAGAGAAAAAAAAAAAAAAGACAAAAAAACCCCATGTTCTTCTTTGCACTCTCCTCTGAAACAATCTACAATTTGGCAAAGCTGAACTGAACTTACAGAGGACATTTCTCTAGCCCTGAGGGGTCCTCCTGCCAAACGAGTGAAGCTGGTTACAAAGAGCAGAGGTCACAGACCCTTGAGAAGAGCCTGTAAGAACATTTCACCATGGTATCTATCTACTGAACTTTACAGATGAGTATAATGCTTGACGATGAGAACAGAGCGCTCCTTGGATTTCATCTTCAGTCAAAATTCAAACATCCTCCCCTCTCCGCCCCCACACAAAAGGGTCAAGCTTCAGGTCCAAGATTAATCAGCTTCCATAATTTCTCTCCCAGGTATATCAGTCTCAGCTCCCTATCTCCCACTGGGCAAGAAACTTGAAACAAATATTACAAGAGGCTCAGTGCATGTCTTAACTGGACATGCAGGTGATGTGAGCACCCATAAAGGTGACCTAGTTAGAAGGAGAAAATTACTGAAGAAAACATCTACTGAAATGCTGACAGAGAAAATGCCAGCCAGCTTGGGAACTAGGCCTGGGAACCAGAAGCATCCTTGAGAAGTGCAGCTGCCCTCTTTGAAGTACACAGTTGGGTACCTAGAAACCAGAGACATCCTGAGATATCATTGATAAGGGCAAAAACAAGAAACTGTAACAGCAACTTATCATCTGAAAAGGTAAAATAAAGTCTGAAAAAAGGAGAAAACATCATGAGAAGGTAAGAACTGGTAACTGCCATTGGCTGTTATATCTGCAAGAACAGGAAAACAGTCTGGAAAAATAAAAATTACCCTGAGAGAACAGAAAACATCAACAATTGGCTATTCCGGGTGAAAAATAGAAATTAACAGTATCTACACCTCCTTATTTCTCTATGATATAAAAATTACTTAATTTTTATCCAAAATGAAGCTTCTCTCTCAAAGAACTTCCCGTGCTAAAAGTACTTTTCCTTTCCTAAATAGGTTGAACTCTCCTCACAAACTTTCTAAGAGATCTTAGAGCCTTGCCGGGGAGGGTTTGGTTTGTCCTCCCACTTCTGGGATGGTTGGGTCCCCCTCTGGGACCTGTTTTTCCTCCTCTCTGGGACAATCTTGCACCTTCTGAGATCTAATAAGCTTGATACCAGTATTATTGTGAACTTACATACACATGCGCATATAAGTAATCTATCACAAGTATTTCTGCTGCTATATTATTGATAAGTTGGCTTCACTAGTGATAACTTTGCAGTAACCTGTAATAATACACACCTACTTGGTTGCTGCCATACTATTGACTGCTGCCAATAATTTATAAAAGCTTTATATATATATTATTTTTTCATTCATATATATATATGTATTTGTGTTAGCAATCACCGTTATAGTTGCTAGTGGAGATTTTTGTGGTATTTGTATATTACAGAATCCTACCAACCCAGAGTCACAATCTCTATATACCCGCAGGCTGGGTAACCCTTGAGGTCATGACAGCAAGTGTAACTCTGAAAAAAATGCTTTAAATCTCTCTAACAAAGTCAACTTGTGCAGAAAAGCAGGACAATATCGGGATAATATTGCACTTCTAAAAATGAGAGAAAAGTGTGAGAAAAGGCTGCAACAGTGTTTCAACTACGTTAACTTGCATATTATTGCACTGTAAACCCTTGGAGAGTTGATCCCAGAGGAAAGACCACCATCAGCCATGCATCTCACAAGTTACCAAAAAAATATATCCATTTCAGGTTTTCTACAGCATTTTATCCTCTATTAGGTGTGTGCTGGTTTTGGCTGGGATAGAGTTAATTTTCTTCACAGTAGCTAGTGTGGGGCTGTGGTTTGGATTTGTGCTGGAAACAGTGCTGATAACACAGGGATGGTTTTGTTACTGTTGAGCAGTGCTTACACAGAGCCAAGGCCTTTTCTGCCTCTCACACCACCCCACCAGCGAGGAGGCTGGGGGTGCTCAAGCAGTTGGGAGGGGACACGGCCGGGACAGCTGACCCCAACTGACCACAGGGATATCCCATACCATACGACATCAGGCTCAGCATATAAAACTGGGGGAAGAAGAAGGAAGGGTGGGACATTCGGAGTGATGGCGTTTGTCTTCCCAAGTCACCATTACATGTGATGGAGCCCTGCTTTCCTGGAGATGGCTGAACACCTGCCTGCCCACGGGACGTGAGGAATGAATTCCTTGTCTTGCTTTGCTCACGTGTGTGGCTTTTGCTTTACCTATTAAACTGTCTTTATCTCAACCCATGGGTTTTCTCACTTTTACCCTTCCGATTCTCTCCCTCATCCTGCTGAGTGAGCAAGCAGCTGCGCAGGGCTGAGCTGCCTACTGGGGTTAAACCATGACAAGGTGTAACACAACTGTCACACCTGCACTCTACAGATTTCATCATTTAAATTTAAAAACTTAACAATACAAAAAGTTTAGTTGTTACCACATAATCGTTAAAAGACAAGCTACCCAGCATTTTGTTGCATCATTGTATGTCATCAGCTACCCCAGCAACTGAAAAATTACAGTTTGCTCCACAGAATACACAAGCTTATAAGAAATGTTTTGATTAAAACTCTTAAATACCAAAGTATTTAGTTCAGGCAAGATTGAATAGAATCAGAGTAGTATTTAGAAAAGCATGATACAGCAGGCTGGGAAGGCGTGGCAGCAGGTTGGATTTCTAATTCAATACTGCATGTGCAGTAAAGCGGATGCGTTCCTTAATACGGGGATTGGAGGTGGATTAGGGAGTCTCCTAGTAGCTGTTTTACATAATAGCATACCTTTGTACTCCTACAGGTACGCTGCAAAATCCCCCCCAGGACAAAGCGACCCAAAAAAAAAAAAAAAATTTCAGAGCCTAGCTAGAGCCTGCAGAGCACTGCTTCCAGCTACCACATCAGTTTAGTGTTACATCTAAGGAGACAGAGCTGAAAACTAGAAATGCCAAAAAGCGTACATGCACTCTGTCATATTTACATGGGGAAACACCAGTACTTAACAGGACAGAAATAACCCTTCTATGTCTATGTTAATTATGGCAAATCTCCCTACAACCCTTTGAACATTACCAGAGTTCAAGTACATTATTTAATTGGTACTAAACGTACTAAATCCCAACCACACACCATCAAACTGGATCTCACCAGCCATGCTGACAGAGCCAGACATTGGGCGTTTTCTCCAGTGCAGGCAGCTTCTACCCCTGCCACACTCCCAACTCCCACAGAAAGCTAATATTTAAAGTTTGTCCCAACTAAACCAACTATATGACATTACTAATAAAGTGTTAGGAGTCTGAAAACATGTTTATTTTCATCATCATAAACACTGAAGAGCTTTCAGTCTTTATCTGAAACACCAGTGGCAAATGGCAGTGCTGTGAAAGACACAGAACGGCTCCACCACTTGTAACAAAGCCAAGACACACAAAGAGCATTGTCTGACCAACAAGCAGTGATGGAGGAAGGACCCACAATAGAAATCCCTAACCTGTTTTTCTCCTGTTTACAGTTATTTTGTAATTCATATACTCCTCTGGAGACAAGTTCACAATTCATAGCCGTAACTGGATACAGCTTAATTGAGTACTATTTGTTATCTGTTCTTCTGACCTCTGAGCCTCCTTCCCCCAGGCTTATGTCCTTTCCATCAGTGACTTGAGAACCACAGAGACTGCCAAAGACTTACCACAAATCTATCCAAAAGACTGCAGACAAAACATTAGCCTTTGATCACAGACATTGTAAGACATTCTACTTCTTTGTATGCCAGATGCTTGGGAAAGAACAGGGCTTGTCTAAGCCATCGCTCTACCAGCTCCACTTTATTATCTGTCCTTTCTTCTCGAAGTCACCTCTAAGTTCATGTCCTCTTCCATGCTTGGACTTCTACGCTTCACTTGGGAAGCACAAAGCTCACCTGCTTAGGAGGACTACTCTTAGCATTTTAAGAAGGAAGAACCTAAAAACCTCCCTTCTCAAGCCCTAAAGTCCAGGCTGACCGTCAAACCCTTCCTTTGTCTTGTGTGGTTAGGTGGTCACTTCCAAAATGGATACCAGCCTTCTTGTTCTTCATAGCTCTTCCAGAGCTGGACAATGAGCGGCCTGGAGAGTCACCTCAACAGATAGACAGCAGCAACAGTGGGAAGAGGGTGGGAGATGCAGCCTGACTGTGGCGTTATCCAATGATAGTTTTAGAAATTTCTTCCTACTATAACAATACCAGATACTATTACCAAGATGATTCCGTACAACATTGTAAACTGACCATATTTTAAACAGAAGTTTTTCGTGCTGTTTTTTTTCTGGACACTGGCTTCATATTCTTTGCTGGAAAAGTAGGAATCCACATTATTTTGACTTTAAGTCTAGCAACCCATTTACCACAACAGACTAAAGCCAATCTATGTTCCTACTCTAGATTTTTGTTTTTCTATTCCCTTTAATTCTGAAAAGCCACGAGTGAGCTTGGTGAGGCATAATGATGGGTTTCAGCATCACTGATCCCTCTTTTGCCAAGTGCTTCCTCAGAATTTGTTTGGGTAATGGTATGTTTTATGTGGACTCCATACTACATCACTTAGTTTTAAAAAAGAAGTAGATTAAGGGGAGGTCCTGTTAAACTGAAGGCAGAAGCTCTCAGACTTTTTCTAACTCAGAGGTGGTTCTTTATGACAACTCAGGCACAAAGACAAGAATAATTTATTTTTTTTCTTTATGTTGCCTTAAGTATTTTGTGAAGCAACACTGAGGAGGCTAAGTGTCGTATACGGACATTGAGAAACTACATCAAGTGAAATGAGAGAGTTACTGAGCCAAGCATCCCATTTGGCAATGGTCAGGAAGAGGTACTCTCCCACCAGCACAGAGGGACTTGTGGCAGCTTCCTCTGAACCAACACCTGCCTGCAGTGCAGGGACTTCCTCTGCCAGGGAAGCTGCACAGTGCTAAGGAGTGGAACAGCAGCCAACGTTCCCACATCACAGAAAGAACTACACAAAAACTATTCCCAATACATTGTGATTACAGTTTCCTCTTTCTAAGAGCACAGTTTAAAGTGCCAGTGAAAGCATTATCTACTTAGAGGGAACAGAGCTATCTACAATCCCTGATTCACCTCCATAACCCTTAGCAGTTAGCATCATAGTGAAATTCCCCACAGCAAGAGTGAACTTCTGTCAGATTTTTTGTATCATTGAACAACTTATTTATTCAATGAGGAGCAGTCCTAGGTGAGAAAAGAAACCCCCACATGGAAAAATCAAGAATAAGTAAAAAAACCCCAAAAAACAAAAAACCCCACCAAAAACACCCCAACCAAACCACACCAAATCCAACACCTCACATGATCTACTACTACATAGTGATCAAAACATGTTGTTCACACATTCAGCTACACAACTATTCTTCAATGAACTCTCATTTCTTCTTCATCAAAAACTTCTTTTCCTATTGTTCCAAAAGACTCATTCTGAACTACTTTATCTTCAGCTGATCTTTGCTCAGCCACACTGTGTAGAAGTGGTGGGTTGACCTTGGCTGCAGGCCAGGTGCCCACCAAAGCTGCTTTGTCACTCCCCTATTCAGATGGACAAGGGAGACAAAACAGAATGAAAGGTTCATGGGTCGAGATAAGGACAGGGAGAGATCACTCACCAATTACTGTTACAGGCAAAAAAGACTCAATTCGGGAAAATTAATTTAATTTATTACCAATCAAATCAGAGTCAAGTAATAAGAAATAAAACTAAATCTTAAAACACCTCCTCCACCCCTCTGGTCTTCCCGGGCTCAACTTCACTCCCAATTTCTCTCCCTCCTCCCTGCCAGAAGCACAGGGGGACAGGGAATGGGGGTTGTGGTCAATTCATCACACATTGTCTTTGCCGCTCCCCCTTCCTCGGGGTAGGGGCGGGGACGGGACTTCTCACACTCTTCCCCCACTCCAGTGTGAGCTCCCTCTCATGGGAGACAGTCCTCCATGAACTTCTCCAATGTCAGTCCTTCCCACGGGCTGCAGTTCTTCACCAACTGCTCCAGCATGGGTCCCTTCCACGAGGAGCAGACCTTCAGGAACAGACTGCTCCAGCGTGGGTCCCCCACGGGCTCACAAGTCCTGCCAGCAAGCCTGCTCCAGCGTGGGCTCCTCTCTCCACAGGGCCACAGGTCCTGCCAGGAGCCTGCTCCAGCGTGGGCTTCCCATGGGGTCACAGCCTCCTTTGGGGGCACCCACCTGTTCCAGCGTGGGGTCCTCCATAGGCTGCAGGTGGATATCTGCTCCACCATCATCCTCCATGGGCTGCAGGGGGACAGCCTGCCTCACCACGGTCTTCTCCGGGGGCTGCAGGGGAATCTCTGCTCCGGCACCTGGAGCACCTTCTCCCCCTCCTTCTGCACTGACCTTGGTGTCTGCAAAGCTGTTCCTCTCACATCTTCTCAGTCCTCTCTCTGGCTGCAATTGCTCTTGGTATTTCCCCCCCACTTCTTAACTCTGTTATCCCAGAGGCACTACCACCATTGCTGATGGGCTCGGCCTTGGTCAGCAGCAGGTCCATCTTGGAGCTGGCTGGCATTGGCTCTGTTGGACAGGGGGAAACCTTCTAGCAGCTTCTCACAGAAGCCACCCTCGTAGCCCCCTCGCTACCAAAACCTTGCCACGCAAACCCAATACAGAAGGAAATAATGCTAAAAACATAGGAAGATTTTTTTTAACCCAACCAGTCTATGGATGGGGACAAAAAGACATCCAAAAGCTAATCAGATAAGAGGGAAGAAAAAAAAAAAACCAAACCAAAACCAAGTCGGCAAAGAAGGAAAACTGAAGGAAGAACTATTCAGGGTTTTTTTTGCATTTGAGAACACTCTGCTTTCTCAGTGTAATGGTTTTCCCTTATGGTCAAGCCTCTTGCTTGTTTGACTCTTTCATACAGGAAAAAAAGGGGGAAAAAAGATTTTGTAACAGGAATATCTGTGTCATAAAAAGCCAAAAAAGCAGACAGAAACACTAAAGATTAACTACATTTATTGAGTGCATATCCGTTCCTCCTCCCTACCTCGTTTTATATAGGTATTTTTGTAGAGTGGAGAAATGAAACAGTTAAATATAAAAAACACATTTTCACTATAACCTTTCTCCAGCTCAACCTGGTTTACCTGCACATATCAAAACACACAAGTGACCCATCACATTCGGAAACAGTCATGCCAATTTGCCTTCAAAAACCCTTAATGCAGGTTTGGCAGTTAAACAATCCCTCTTTTTACTTTGTTTTTGTTTCCATCATTCTGTTGTGCCTCTCTTTGCTCTTTCAAAAGCAGAGCTCCTGCTCCAGTACTTACAATAAGCATAGCTTTTGAGAACCAATTTTTGAGTCTCTTTGCATACGCCTACAGTGCAGGGGGCAGCACGGGCTCTCTCTCCATGGATGGGAAATAAGCCAACTCTGATCCAGAAGCAGTGGAGGGAAGACTGAGTCTGAACCACCATCCTGCTTCTTAGTGCAATTAACAGTCCCCGGTACTATTTTCCTCACCTCAATAGCAGAGTTTCACATGAAGTGTTCTTCTGTTTCATGTGACAAGAAAGACTGATTTACAAAGCACATCATATTTGACAAGATACTCTTCCTCTCTGCAAACTGGCCTCGTCTCCTTTCCTACCATTCCTGTTATGTCCCACTTCAAGTGGGTGAGGTTAGAAAGAATTAAAATGTCATTACTATGGTATGTATGAAATAGTTATGCTAACAAGCAATTAGTAACTCTACAGTTACATATAGTGTTTTCAGTGGAGCTTTATTGTGTTATAACAGACGCAGGATCATTTCCCCTTCATTACGGAGAGATTTTAAATTAAGCTTCCTGAAAATATCTGATCTTAAAAATCAATAGCTTACTGAGCCAGATCCCCTTCTCAAAACATCAAGTGGGAAGTTTTCTATTGCTAGATACACTTTTGCCAGCTTAAAAGTCAGGAAAAGTACTGCTGCTCTACGAATTTTCAGAAATTTCAGAGACTAGAAATGCCACAAGAGTTGCAGAATCTAAAATGAACTGCAAAAATTTTGTCATTATTGCAGGAACTGTTTTCACTCCCTGTTTTTGGCAGAAGTGAAAGTGGTTATAAACATTTCAACGTCTGGCTCCAGAATAGCAGCAGGCTCTTCCAAGGCTTTTATGTTACTAAGCCGGGAAGGGCAGGTTCCACATGGGGCTCCTGAAATCTCCAGCCCAGTTATACAAAAGGGACAGGCACAGCAGTGCTGACCGCTGCCCTGCCTGAGTTTTCACAGCAACTCCACAATTCACGAAGCCAAGTTGGGCACCCAGAAAAAGGCAGAAGCAAGAGCACACCCCACCTACATAATGCGATACGTAGGCGGCATCTGGTTGAGCCGGTGGAGGAGTTGAAACAATCAATCTGTCAGTGCAGTGCTGCACTTTGGTTAATCAGTCCCATGAAAAGGCGGCGTGATGGCACATGATCCTCCTGGGTTGGGTCCTCCAGCATTCTCGCATCTTCACACCAACACCATTCACATGCTTTGCTCAATGATGAGGGCAGATTGCACAAGCTGGGCCCCGGAACAAGGACTAGCCCAGGACTAGCTGCTGCTGCGCTGGGCTGGGGTCACAGCCTTTCCCTCTCCACTGGTCTCGGGAAGCTTGTGCTCTTGGAAGCCAACTCGAGAGTGAGCAAGAGCACAACCCATCATCCACCAGTCAGAGCAGAATGCTTGCAGGTGAGAAATGGAGATCTGAATCCTCCTTCACCTGTACTGAGGCCTCCTAAGCCCCAGACAAGTGCTCTAACCTGCTCATGATTTGCCTCTTCAAACAATGTTTCCAGGAAAACTGAGCCAGAGCTTTGGAGAGTTGGGTTTTTTTGTCCAGGGAGGCTAGACATGAACTCAGTATACATGGTGCATCATGTAAGCATCTCTGGGTATAAGCAAAACCTTTCCTACACCTCTTAAGAAACTTCTCCTAGTTTTTTGAGGAGCCACTCAATCAGAAGTCAGACCTAGAAAAACTTCTGTACAAATTTGTTAGTACAAAGCAAATGAGAGCAGCTCTGGTGAACAGACAGCTCTGCAGCAAAGCCTGGACTTACGTCTTTTTCCTGCGGCTTCTCTGGAAGAGATTCAAGAGGATTCCCACCAGTTGCCATACTTAAACCACATTCCTCATCAGAGGAACTCCACAAGGGTGAGAGACACATGCAGATCTCCCAGGAACACCCTGTTAGCATCTGGGAGTCCAGGATTTTAAGCTGAAAGAAAGGAGGTTTAGGGGAAGGAGTAAAGGGTGGGAAAAGCCCGGGGTAAGCTCCACTGCCACAGCAGCCTCAGTGCTCACCAGCATCAGCACACTTTAGGAGGCCGTTCTGCAGCATCAGGATCCCTTGTCCAGGATGGACCATCTAGCAAGGAATGGCTACTATACCCACAGCTAGTTTTTGAGTGCCTCAGATGAACATAGCAGCTACTTACTCTCTTACCAGGGTCTTCACCTGCTACACAAATCAACTCTTTATTCTGCTTCAAGATTTCTGAACCAAAGGTGACTACAGGCTACCAGGTCACTAAGACGACAGCAAAACCAATGCAGTGAAACTATTCCTCTGCTCTTGTCTAGCTCTGCCACTGCAGCAGATGTTTGACCCTTACAGCAAGGGTGTTCTGACATAGTTGGTAATTGGACTCTGACTCAGCTTCATAGTCAATTTGTTATATACAATTACTACTGCTGTTTAAGCAGGCATTGGCATTTCTGTACAGAACAGGACTTGTAGTACAGGTCTTTTGCTGGTCATAACCACCACCTACACGCTTTGCCTCTAAGGTTTACCACTTTCTAACATCCCAGATGTGCCCAAGGACCACGTATGGTTTTCTAGAGCTTCTACTTTTGTGAGATCTACATTCTGCTAGGTAGCTCTTCTTACAAAGTATCATTGGGTCATTTATACCAAAAAGCGGAAGCCAGAGAAAACACTGTGGAGTTAGTCACATAACAAGGTTTAAAAAGGCACATGAGAAAGAAGTGTGGGGAAGCAGAAATTTCAATGGGGAAGAAGCATAATCCCAACTTCTTTTGTAATGTTGGTATAAAAACAGTAACTGAAACCAGCAGTTTGATAAGCCCATAGAGACTCCTGCCACAGCCTGCTGTACAGAGTGGAATGAAAACCCTTGTGGGAGAGGACTTTATTTCCTCCTAAAGCTCTTCATTCTCACATGACATTTCTTCGATTTACCAATTCATGACTAACCCTTTTCCCTAACAGTCACCTGGTTTGTTTACTCTTAGCTGCTGCTACACCACCTCCTCTTCCCAGAGCTGCTAAAATTAACACTGCAAAAGGTTGAATATCCTTGAATGAGAATTAGCTAATACTTCAGGTAAACCATAGGATGCACGTGTGCTTACAAAGCACCTCGTAGCACAAGAACCAGAGTGATGACACCTGCAAAAGTGCCTTCCATAAGCAGGCACAGACAGTAACACAAAGAAAAGTAGAATATTTACCTAAAGGAGGTGCAAACCCAGAAGGATATTACCTATTATTTTGTCTTTCAAATGCAAGAGCAGCAAGCACGTTTTTATTTCTTGTTTAGATACAACTAGGTTTTGAAATGGAAGCACTAAAACCACTACTAACCTTAGCATATCAATCTAGCTGCCCCAGTTCAGTAGTTTTCTTCCAAATCTGAACCCTCAGCTAGCACCAAGGCAGTGTTCACATGTATTAAAAACAAGGTTATAGAAATACACAAAGTCCTTTAGAAATGGATGACTCTGATGGCAACGACTCCAAGACAAAGGTTTTTCCACCCACGCACACTCAGAGGTCCAGTAAACTAAGCTCTTTGCACTTTTCATTCAGCTGGCGTCCGAGCCTTGTTCTGCAGGAACCCACCCTGATACAGCAGTCTTGCCAGACCCAACAAGCATTGAATGTTTTCAGCATTCCTGTACTAAGGCTCAGGAGAAGCCATTAGATTACAGAGATTAAGACCATTCCCGCACAGACAAGAAAAGCAACTTTAGCCCTTTTGGCTGGAAGAGTCAGATGATCCCTCCCTTAAGACGTCATTATCCAAGATCCCTTCTTCTGCTGTGCCTCATCCTCCTGTCAGTCTGCAGCTTAAACCCCTCGCATTTCCAGTCACATTTTATTTGCATTTACAGCTATGCAACACGCTAAAGCAATTCCTCTCCATCATCACCTCTTCGGATGTTTAGATTATCTCTTTGCTAAAGAAGAGATTCATCTGGCATCCTAGATGAAGATGCTTTCCCTTTACAGACAACTGTGTGTCTCCAGCAACTATTTGCTCCAGCTTTCCTCTGCAGCTTGTAGAGGCTAGTTAGGTTCACGATGTGTTTCGCTGAAAATACTACTGAGCCAAACTGCGCCTTTTACTTGTGCCTACTGATGGCTGAATGGAGTTTAAAGCAGACTGGCAGTTTGCTCTTCCTTTAGCCAGGCACTTGCAACTACAAAACCACACTGACTTGTAGCTGTGGTGTGTATGTGTACATTATACACAACATATAGCTGGGAGGAAATCTCTCCTCTGTAAACCTCCTGGCTAACCACACACCTATAGAAATAACAGGTACAGAAGAGGCAAAAATAAATTTACAGGATCAGGCTGATGGATAATAGAAACCCAACACATTAAAAAGCAAATCCAGGGAACTTTAAATATTTCCCCCACATACTAGCAGTAACTTTGATTTTTGCCCACCTAGCTGGAAGAAACAGAGTAAGAGGAAGGGGCAAACCATTTATGTAAAAATACAATTATAGCAAGGTGTCCTTAAGGAATTCTGTAATTAAAAATAGTATGCAAATACAGCTAAGTGACTAGCCTTCTTTAAAACACACCTACTGCAGCAATAGGATTTTAAAAAAAACAATGATCAGGCTTTCTTCCAAGGGCAAATTAAAGTAAACAAACTGTACATTTCAGGAATGTTTTTCTGCTCACCATCAGTTCACTTCTGGGAAGAAAAAAACAACAAAGCATTTCTAGTATTAAAAAAATACCCAAAACAACATTAACTCAAAAAGAAGAAGGAAGAAAATAGAAGAATGCAGGAACCATATCCAAAAAGTGAGCTCCTACTTCACTCCAACTGACATACACAGTTATATATTTCAGCCCAAAATTTTGAATGGGGTATTATAGAGTAATAAGAGATAAGCTTTACTGTGCTTATTTCTCTACCAGTTCATCATTCTTTCTCTTCTTTTACATACAGAGTTACAACCAATTTGCCAACACAACGCTGTAATTGCAGCTACAGCAAACCTCACTTTGGTGAAGAGCTCTTGACCTAGCGGAAAGGGCTGGAGACACCCAGGACTGACCCACGCCACTCAGCTGAACTGCCCTGTTGGACTGAACGTCCAACCATCTGCTCAAAGTTTACCTGGAAAGGTGAGCTTCATTACCCTTTACCTTGGGGTTTGTACAAAGGTCTGTGCAAAGGAAAAAGATTCAGCTAAGAGTGGTAAAATAGTTGATCAGAAGGTTTTAAAACTACAGCAAGAACCTGAAGCCTAAAAATATTCACAAATATTCACAAAAATGCGTGCCCCATGTAAATACTGTAAGCACGTTCTAAGGACTGAGAATGGATTCACCAGCCCTGGAAGTATTTAGGAAGCATATCATGTTTTTATAGCAAAAAGCACATCCTAATTCAAGCCAGAAATCAGTTCTGGGAAGTCCTACTGTTTCTGTTATACATCAGATTACATCAGGAAATCACAAATGTCCCATCTAGTTTAAAGAACAGTTGGTAACTGGAGCTTAAGCAGTATGTCTTTGGGGATGGAAGGAGTATGTGGTAATTCTGTACTGCACAGTTAAATAAGAATTCAAATAAATCACTGAAACCAGCAAGGCAAGTCAAACAGAGCTTTCAGTTTTCGCTTGATATTCCAATCATGATACCTCTTCCAGGTATCAGTGGAAGCTGATAGCAGCTCGCTATAAATTCCTGCCCAGTCTCCTTTATCAGGCCTCCCTCTCATACACACAGGGGAAAAATATCAAAGAAATATTGCCAAATGATAAACAAGTCACAGAAAATTAATTCCAAATCCTTGAGAATATTCTGAAGGTAAACCACAAGTCTTGTTGTTAGATTATAATCTAGAAATTGATTAGAATTGATAGCCTTGTTATTTCTACCCCTTAGAAAATATCTGACAAGCTTTGAACATATCAAAACAACCTTCATATTCTGAGGTTCAAAAATAATCCATTAAAATGACCATTTTTGGAAGCAACTGAGCCACAACTCTCGTTGATTTATTACAGAGATCTGTACTTCTACCAAGGTAAAGGAATGCTTGTCTTCCATTTTTCTCATTTTAACTATCCTGTCTTACAGGTCAGCGGTTCAGATCTGCTGAGAAAAAAATCCCAAAAGTCTTATGGGTGCCACGAATGACAGTTTTGTCTCATATACACACACACACACACACACAGATGCACATAAACTCAAACAAGTAAGATGCTCTTATCTTTATTTCTTACACTACTTACCAGTAATTCATATACTGTTAAGAGATGTGTTTTAAGACATATTACTTGTTGAAACATACTTGTTGAAACAGCTGCCAAGGAACTGTATCAGTCACCCCTTCAGAAATCTCTTCTCTACAATTACTACTAGACAAAATCAACCTATTGCAACCACATTCAGGTGGGGTTAATTCTAAGATAACCTGCAGATGTCATCATCAAGACTTCAACTAAACAGCTTTTGTCATGTAGTAAGGTACATTGTGAGGAATGCAATGGGGGAAAAAATACCCAAGTGACCCAGAAACCCTGGGAATGCTTTTAATTCCTCCTAGGAAAGCATCAGCCCACATGCTATCCGCACATCAGTGCATCTCAAAATTCTGATGCCAACTTTTGCAGTTTAGAGAAGTCTTATTTCAGCAGGCTTAAGCCATTCCTTTCCACAGACCATTAATGTTATACTTACGTAAAAAGTGTTTTTCCAGTAAGGCTATTTCCAGGTGACCTTTGATCTCATTCAGTCTGTCAGACTCCGTTCTGTTAAAATCCTGGACTCCTGAAGCCATGATGATGGTCCCTGGACCAGCCTATAAGAAAGCCAGAACACACTGACAGCTCAGAGGCACTTTTTTTTTTTCCCTGTCATTTAAATACATCAACTTACTTCTGGGGCAGTAAAGAAACAGCCACGTGAGAAACATGCAAGTATCAACAACTCTGCATGCCTCTTATTCAGCATTAAATTACCAAAATAAATGAGTGAAAGCTAATCAAATGCACAGCATCTCTCCCTTGTGAGTTTACAAAACGCAGTTCTGCAGACCTCAGGGAACTACAGAAAACAAATATATTTTTCCCCCCTTACCAGTTCTGCCGCATCATCAGTTAGCCTTTCTTCTTCTGCTGATTTAAAAGGCATATTCATACTATCCCTCTCCTCCTCCTATTAAATTAACAATCAATGCAACATACTTTACATATAAAATTGTGAAGCTAGCAAAAATAATACTTTTCTAGATATTTATCGAGCTACTAGAAAACACATATTGTATATTTTAATATCCATTTGTGGAATATGTAATTCTGAAGACCACGGTCTCTCTGCAAGGAAGGGGTTCCCCCGCTCCACCTCCAGCACATCCCAGTTACTGCTGAAGGGTGTCGCTGGTGCCCAGAAGCTCCTCCTGGCAGGCCAGCAGAGAGGGGAGTCAGGGGATTGTGTGTCTTGGCAGATTTACCAGCACCCCTTGAATGAACCTGGCACTGGAAATACTGCAGAACGCAGGCATTGAAGAGCAATTTGATTAGTTAGGAAGAGCAGTGACAACCTACCACCTCCACAAAGTGAGCCCAGAAAAACCCCAAGCCCACACAGCAGAAGGCAGGAGATGCTGCCTTTCTCTCAAAGTGGGCATTTTCAGACAACAGGGGAAAGGATGGGCGAGGGCATCTCCTGGATAATGCTTGTTCGGGCACTGTGTGCAGTACCCACCAGGTACAAAATGTCTGTCAATGAGAATTACAGGAGCTTCTCCAACAGCTTATACTCAAAACCGATTACAGAAGCCCACATCTAAGAAATGATCTCAAGACAAAAAGGGATTTATTTATCTATCCTAAGCATTCCCCCACCCCTTGTTCGAGCCCAGAAAACATATAGGAACTGTATTGCTTTCCAAAGTCAGCTTGCATACATTTAACTATGACACCTTAAATTATATACATATATAAAATCAACTAATCTACAAGAGAGTTAATTAAAAGACATCTTCTATGTTTTAGGAAAGATGTGCAGAAAGCTCACTGACAGCAAAGTACTTTCACTGTTGGGAATGATTTGCACTTTTCAGATAAAACAGTGTGGAGATACCTATTAAACATCTGTTTTCTTGCTTGAGCTGAACAGATGCTGAGTTTAAGCCTCAGAATTTGTCTGTACAGGCAAATTAGCACTCTACAGGCGTATACTGCACGGCATTTACCTAGCACCAACTCCCCACCTGGGCTTGCTCAACACAGTGCCAAGCAGAGATGCTATTTCCAGTCCCAAAAGCAACACACACCCACACAGCACTCTGCCAACACTGCTGGCTCTGATGAGAAGCAAAAGCCCTTAGCTTAGCAGCAGCCCTGTGCTGCTTCCCATTTTGGAGCCAGCACAAACCATGCCATAGCGGAGACGGACAGAGGCCAGGGCAGTCCTCACACAGGAAGCTGCAGCACAGCATCCTCCTCCCCATGCTCCACGTGTCCCATTCACACCTGCCTTTAGACAGAGAGGTGCAGTAAGACGTGCCATTTGCAACCGCTCCTGACACTGCTGAAGAGTAACAGCTGCCTATTTTCAGATGAGCATGGGATGGCAATTAACCTCTGTGTTGATTTCTTATCCATACAACTAGGTTGTATTTATTTACACCAGAAGATTAAGTGTTATCACTTGCCCGACACTTGGAGAGCCCCAAGAAGGAAGGTGTGGCTGAAGTCGAACAGCAGCACCCTTACAACACGCTCTAAAGACAGGCAAAAGGAAAGGTTATTAAAATACAGATCACTGCCTAGGCAGTGGCTTTCTATACTGTATATATCATGGCTTTCTATACTGTATATCCACATCTGGTACCAAAGGACAATCTCTGCTACTAGCATGCAGGAGATCATATGGAGCTGTCTAAAGAAACAGTGCCACTGCTTAGGAATGCTCCCGGGCTCTGCGCATGTATTGGGTTTGCGTGGCAAGGTTTTGGTAGCGAGGGGGCTACGAGGGTGGCTTCTGTGAGAAGCTGCTAGAAGGTTTCCCCCTGTCCAACAGAGCCAATGCCAGCCAGCTCCAAGATGGACCTGCTGCTGACCAAGGCCAAGCCCATCAGCAATGGTGGTAGCACCTCTGGGATAACAGAGTTAAGAAGTGGGGGGGAAATACCAAGAGCAATTGCAGCCAGAGAGAGGACTGAGAAGATGTGAGAGGAACAGCTTTGCAGACACCAAGGTCAGTGCAGAAGGAGGGGGAGAAGGTGCTCCAGGTGCCGGAGCACAGATTCCCCTGCAGCCCCCGGAGAAGACCGTGGTGAGGCAGGCTGTCCCCCTGCAGCCCATGGAGGATGATGGTGGAGCAGATATCCACCTGCAGCCTATGGAGGACCCCACGCTGGAACAGGTGGGTGCCCCCAAAGGAGGCTGTGACCCCGTGGGAAGCCCACGCTGGAGCAGGCTCCTGGCAGGACCTGTGGCCCTGTGGAGAGAGGAGCCCACGCTGGAGCAGGCTTGCTGGCAGGACTTGTGAGCCCGTGGAGGACCCACGCTGGAGCAGTCTGTTCCTGAAGGTCTGCTCCTCGTGGAAGGGACCCATGCTGGAGCAGTTGGTGAAGAACTGCAGCCCGTGGGAAGGACTGACATTGGAGAAGTTCATGGAGGACCGTCTCCCATGAGAGGGAGCTCACACCGGAGTGGGGGAAGAGTGTGAGAAGTCCCGTCCCCGCCCCTACCCCGAGGAAGGGGGAGCGGCAAAGACAATGTGTGATGAATCGACCACAATCCAAGACAGCACCTGGCTCCTGCCCAACCAGTCCCTGGTCTCCAACCCCACACGTTGCAGTGGGGACAGGAACACAGAGACTGGGGTGAGGGAGAAGAGGAAGAAGAAAGGGGCTAGCACATATCTAAGCATTTTCAAGTTTTCATCCTCATTGAAGATACTCAAAGTATTTCACCAAGAGATGAGCTGCATTTCAGAAATCCATCTAGAGAGAGAACCAGCTCCACTTCTGTTTCTTCAGAGATGTTAAGTCATTAATTAAAGCCCAGGATACCTTGACTGTGCCTCTTAGGAAACAGGAAAAAGCCAAAGATGCCTAGGACTGGGGACTGAGTGATATGAGTGAACAGAACTCTTTCTGAAAGTTTCCAAATGTGTATCTGCTAAAGCACTGGACTCAAGAAGTCTAACATCTGTTAATGGGCTAAAAATCAGCAGGTACAAATCATTAAACTAACCCCAAATGGTTACAATGACCTTCTAAGTTAGAGAAGAAAGGAAAAAAAAACCCACTAAGGTAAAACATATGGCTGCTTGCTAAGAATCTAGGAGGAAGACCACGCAATTATCATGTAATGAAATGACCTAACCAGAGTAATAAGATATAGCAATACAAGTTTTGTGGAAAACAAAGCACGCAATTTCCAAAATCAGTGACACCATAATGCATTAATGAATACAAGTTAGAAGTGTTCAGAAAACTGAGCATGTCCAGGACAGTGATATGGGAGATATTTAAGCAAATGTTTCTCGTTCCAGAAGATTTTTCCCCACGCCAATACACCTCGTTGTGTCAAGAGGTGTTAACAGGCTAAAAATATAAGAAATAAGGTCTATACGTTTGCTGGAGGTCAACTGCCTGCCCTTGAATTCAAAAAGTACCTCCGTCTGAAGTCAGCATAACTGATTCAACCCACAAGTTAACAAAAAAATTATCTTGTATTAATTCCAGAGTTAACTGGGTAATGCTTCTTTCTTCTGTTGCCTCTGCAGGCTAGTTCTGGGACTTGGGCTGGATTAACTACACTTTTAACTTAACTACAGATGCCTTTTCTTGCTTCTGACTCACAGTAAAAGCCTTGAAGCCTTCCACAGATTTCTGCTTTTCCTTCTGCCTCTCTAGCTTTGACAGTATTTGACACAGGAGCCCTCTTAAAATGTTGGCAATCACTGCTACTTAGCCAAGACTGCGGCACAAGGCTTGGCGGTGCTTAGGAAGCCAGCGAAATGCCAGAGTTGAGCACGCAGAGTCAGAGCCAGAGGGGTTAAAGGAAGATTTCTGATGACGACAAATTGCCTCTAACCCACTATCAGAGTTCAGAGTTGCTGATCCAAGCCACATCCAGCTCCGGATCTGAAAAACCACATCTACCCACAAATTTTTTTTCAAGCCATTTGCAGTTCAGGCTTTTCATAACAGCACCTCCCAACCTGAGAGCTCTCTGCCTTCCCTCCCCAAAACCCCTTCATCCAGCGAGCTCCGGGATTTTGTTTTGTGCACCGAGCACCAACGTCACCTTCACTGTACAGCCACAGAAAAGGTCTAAGTCACTTCTTAACTGAGCAGATACAGATCTGTCCTCTCCATCTGCAGCACAATACATCTTCAGCATGATACACAAATTAACTGGCCAACTCCTTTTTTTTATTTTACTTGCACAACATCATACACAAATTATTTTTCTCTAGAAATATCTAACAAAATGCTGGTCTCATTCCTAGGTTTTTATTAAATAAAAGGGGAGCAGTTCTCCAACACTGACGATGGATAGCAGTGAGGACATGGTGTCCCAAGCCCAGGGACATAACCATCCAGTCACTCTTCAGGGCCTGGCAGTGGCCGGGACACTACACAGGGAGGAGGTTTTAACATACATTCATTTGAGCAGCAAAGGCAGAAAAGAGTCAAGTAGGGCCTCTAGCAATAGGACAAGGGGTAATGGTTTTAAACTAAAAGAAGGTAGATTCAGACTAGATCGAAGGAAGAATTTTTTTTACAATGAGGGTGGTAAAACGTTGGAACAGGTTGCCCAGAGATGTGGTAGATGCCCCATCCCTGGAAACGTTCAGGGTCAGGTTGGATTGAGGTCTGAGCAACCCGATCTAGTTGAAGATGTCTCTGCTCATGGCAGGGGGGTCAGACTAGATAACCTTTACAGGTCCCTTCCAACCCAAACTATGTTGTATTACTGAAGAATCACAGAAAACTACATAGCTTGCCTAGAGAGGTCAGTCTCCCGCGTTTCTCAACTGACACTTCATGTGCATTTTCTTACTTCAAATTATGAAAGGCTTCCCCGTGGCTGTTGCATTTACCTGCTGTAAGGAAGGGGAAACCCAACAACACTGCTCAAGAACGAAAGCATCTGCATGAAGAGTTAGTTAATCCTTAGTAGCAATTCTGGGAAGCATATCCATATTGGCAAGCTCCTAAAATACAGATACATTTTACATAGATTTTAAGAAAAATCTAGTCCTAGCCAGGTTTAGAGACTTTAATATCTTATCTGGAATGTTTGCATCATGCTTTACACCTTCCAATCATTGTAAATGAGGGGACCGATATAGAAGTGTTTAAGGTTTTAATGGACATGTTTCAGGAAAAGCCAAACTGTAATGGAACAGCAATTAAATTAATGTTTTCTGTATCACAATAACTCAGATTTAATCCTAGCACACTGGCAGGGAGCTTGCATAAGTAGATTAGACTGGTTTCAGCATAGTGTGCCAGGTATGACAGTGCTTCAACTCGCAATGCTCACTGCCAGGTTAGTGCAGAACCTCCACAGGTTTAAACACAAATTTGTTCTTTTCCCTTCTCTGCCGAAAGGGACATGATCCTCCTCTGCACTGAGTTCATCCATATGCCTGTAGATAGTACTGAACATTTTCTCCCTTTTATAAAAACGGGACATTTGTCACATTAAGAGTACATAAATTCATCTATAATACAAAATGATGAGACATAAGTTAAACTGAGGCAAATCAAGCCAGAACTGGCGAATACCAGGGTGATCTATGATTTTCAGGGCACAGTCCCCCTCCCTGAACACTTGCATCTTAGCAAATCAACTTGCCAGAGCAGTGTTGTAAAGCTTTTTTTAGGTACAGAATTGCGATCTAGCAGGAAGGAACCCACGTTGCATCTACAGAATAGGAAACCATGATGGCACTGAATAAAGGGGACTTTAATTACCAAGCAAGCAACATTACCTGAGCTTCCAATGTCACAAAAAGACAAATCCTAGTAAGTTCACAATTAAGAAATAGGAACGGACCAGGTTACCCCCTCCACCTATTTTGTGATTGTGGTGTTTTTACAAAACAATGTAGAAATAACATTGCTGCATACAGTGCTGAATGCCCTTGCTTTAAAAAAAAAAAAAAAAAAAAAACCAAAACAGTCAACCACCTATGGTAAATAGGAAAGGGAGGAAGAAATCTGGGAAGCCATTCAGGAATTGAAAGAGATTCTTAGCAAAGAGATTGTTAACCAACACAGCTGTCTTGGCAATGATCTGATTATCACAGTGTCCAAGCACACACAGAGACCTAAGAAAGTACCTGCTATCCAAGACATACCTGGTAGTCAGGGCACTTAAATGAGAGGGGGGGGAAAATACCCACACAAACAGCCAGCCTGTAAATTGAGACCAAACTAGCTCAAATTAAGACTAAGATACCTTTTGAACAAGAAGTCTCAGAAACCACTGAGGAGAATTCAAAGGAAAATAACAAATCCTTCCAACCTCAGGGCTCTTCTACCAGGAGCTGGCCGTGTGCTTTACCCAAACACAAGTCAGGACATTTATTATTGAACTAAATAGGTACAGCTCACAGTTTTAAGATAAAGAATACACAATGACCTCATCTGCCCATACTTTCTGTCCTTCCACCAGGTATAAATTTTGCATGTGCTGCTTCAGTAAAACATGTGAAGTGTTGGGACTAAGTCCCACTGCTGTATCTGCAGCCCAGGACTGAACGTTCACTTGACTTGTTGGAGGTGTGCAACACAGGATACTCTTTGCAGATGGTCAGGGCTCTGCAATCACAAGCTTTTATGACAAGGCTTTTTACTCTAAAAAATCTCCATTTGTGGCAAGTTTTTGCATACGCTTGTCAAGTTCAGACACATACATAAAGAAGAGGCACCTAACACATTTCTAAGTGCATTACTTACCCTGGAGGCACAGTACAGAAGGGCCTTTCATTCATATGACTGTGCTGTACTGTTCTGATAGACAGAGATCTTTCTTTAATGGCTCTGTATTGATTAATACAACACAAAGGCGGGGGTGGGGTGGGGTGGGGGAAGAAGTAGAGAGGGGCAGAGAAGAAGTCTTTGTCAAGTGAATGGCTGACAGTGGAGTCAGACACATCTACATATTGCAGATGCAATAAGGGGACCAGGACTCAAATTCTGCATGACTATGCTCAGTTCCAAGCCACCAATCTTGATCTTTCAAGCCCATGAGTTCTGTACTCAGATTTTAATAGAAACAGTGAAGTAACAGAAGCAGAAGCACAGTACAGCTCACATCTATCTGAAAAGCCACGCAGACTAACTTCAATTCATGCACAAGAAGCACACTGACTTTTGCATGCTTTCATCAGCTTCCAAAGGTATTAAACAGGAAGAAACCAACAAGACTTGGTCTTCTCATGATCAGTGTAATGCAAGTATAATGCTAAGTTGCTTACAAAGCCTATAAAAGAAAACCACCCTATATAAGTCATTTAAGATTTCAGTTTTAGTCACTGAATTAAAAACAATTCAGGCACAATTCAACCATATGATCTCAATAAAAAACAGGAGAGAGAATTCAAAATCGCCCTGTTCATACAATCTCAGCCACTATTTTAATGCTGACTTAAATATACAAGCATTACTTTCTTTACTACCAGCACCTCTCCAGCACAGGGGATTATTTCTTCTCCCTTCATTTTATAGATGGGCAGCAGCGCTTAGCAGGCAGATGTCTGTGAGGGCCAAGAGCTAATCCCCCAAACTTCCCATCTGAAATTTATCCCCTTATACGTCAGACCTCTTTCCTCATAGAATTCTGCTTATTTTGCTCATATCTTTAACACAGCTGCTGCTCCAAGGCTGTTCCAGCATCACTCTGGGTTTGGAGCTCCCAAACATCAGAGGTAGGGCAAAACAAGTCTGATGCTGTTGCTGCTTTCCTCTCTCCCTTTCTCCCTGTTTTTAAAGAACTATACTCAACTGTATTACAAGGACTTGGATCACGACAGCCTACTTGTAACAGTACATAACCAGCCAGAAAGCAGAGTGTTTCTCTTCAAATTACTTTCTCAGCACACAGAGCTCAACAATTTGAGAAAACAGAGACCATCACCGCAGATGTGTAGCCGTAAGACTTTATAACTAGCCAAAACTGTAGATTTACCTCGCTATTCCCTCAGGAATACCATCCTGGAGCTATTATCCTCCTGCAGAAATACAGAAAATAGTATCTAGGGTTTAAGACAGATCTTTCTGTAGTCTCTAGCTCTGCCATCCAGATCCTTCTGATTAGATACAAAGGGTATTCCCTGCTCTCCACACATAAGTATACTGCCTTAAGTTTAAAGAAAATAAGCCAGTATTTACCTACAAAAAACTCTGAAAATACCATGTTGGAAGGGCAGCAGCACAGATTAGTCCCAGTATACACAATACATAAGTCTTAACAAATGACAGATGTCTTCAGCAGAATAGGAGCAAAGGAAAGGCATTCAACAGACCTTCCTTGTCTGAGGAGCTTGAGGATTTGCAAACAATAGACTTTTTATGATTGAAAAATGCTCTGTCATTACCACTTGTTTGTTCCATGATCATAGGAAAAAAATTCTGGCAAAAGAGTTCCATATAAGCAGGACTGTATGTGATAGCATACAAGCCCACTTAAATTAAAGAAACCTAATAGCTACAGAACAGGATACAAGCTGCCAACCCCAAAGGAGATGCTTAAGCATATACAGTTTGAAGTCTTTTCATTTAACACTTGTGGTGAGCAAGCCCTGTGCTTCTAAAAATGAGGTTTCAGACAACTGCCTGACCACATTTTGGGGATAAAAACTGCACAGTGAGTTTCCAAAGTCAGTGGCACAAATTCTGAGTTCCAAGTCACATAATTTAGACTGTAGCACTCCTAGCTCAAGGATCCACAGCCATTTGTAACAGTTAAAGCAGGATTTATTTATTTTTTAACCCAATATTTAACTTTTCCTGAAACAATGTCTTTTTAAAAGGTAGGTCTGTTCGAGTGCTTCTGCTTACAAGCACCAAAAGTTTTAGCACATGAAGAGTCTTGCTCACCTCTTGCATAGGTTTAAACCAGCTCTATAAGGATAGATACATTACTGGATATAAACAGTGCTGTGAAGAACAAGGTGGTGTGACCCTCTAACTTTAATGAAGCCACCAGAAGTCTTATCCCCGCAGTCCTGGCCAGTGCCATTTGAGCAGATCTGAGCTGCTCAGACTGAAAATAAGTTTTTCCTTCAGATCCGTTCATTAGTAATTCAACAAAACAAATAAAAACCAGACAGCATTCAGAAGCACATCCAAGATTAACAAACCTGTGAACACACAACATCTAAAATCAATAGTAGGGACAGGGAAACCTAATACTAAGAAATTAATTTGATCTTTCCACAAAAGGGAAGCCTAGTATCAGAAGCTTACTTTCTAGTCCACAAATCTTCAAGTGTTAAATCCAAAATATGGGGAGAAGGAATTATTAATTTCTGTTATTTTTCTGCCTGACAACTGTATAACATAATATAACGATACTTTAACCAAGTACTTACAGGGTCTCTCAGCTCTTCATTGTCTCGAGTTGACGTTCGAGGTATTTTCACCGGGATTTCATCTCCACATTCAGTGTCTGAAGCATTTGGAGACTCTGCTAAATCAAGGAACTCATCTCTCTTGTGACCTCTGAACCTTATTTTGTCCAACTTCTTTAGCATGTTCAGCACTGCACTTTTCTGCTTTACCTTAACATGACGGTTGGAGTCTCTGCAAGAAACAAGACATCAAGAGTATTTAGAAAGCTTGCAGTAAACCTCAATACATGCATTCTAATCGCTAACTACTTCTAACAATCTTTCAAAGGCCCTCCTGCCACTGGAGGAAAAACATGCTGCAGCTTAGCTTTTTAACAGGCATTTTTTTCCACAGTGTAAAAGATGCATGGTTTGTTTTTCAGTAGTTGATGATTTACCATCTTCCCACACTATTATGGCCTCTTTCTCACGGCTATTTTTAAAGTCAGAATGAGCACAAACTAACAACCTGCACTCCCCAGAAAGACTAGGAAGTCAGTTCCTAACAGGTTACTTGAAACAAAAACAAGTTTAACTGATAAGTCCACATCCTTCAACTTTCTGATACTTCTAATGAAAGACATGAAAATCCACTAAACTTCACAATCAATCTTTAAATGCCCAGGAAAACTGGAAGCTATCACATCTCCCTACTACTTCAGGCTAAGAAAACAGAAAGTACCAAGGGTTTAATGAAGAAAGCCACCAGAGAGATCCATGCAGAAGATCCCAACAAAAAATAGAGATTATTGAAATCAACCATAAACCACATTCCAATGCACTGCCAAGATCCTTAAAATTACCACTACTGACAATCTTGTATGCCTTTTGCTAGATTTCTATTACTCCCTTTGAGACGCAAAGAAGAATACCTTTATTAATGATGCTTCCACATTTTTTAAAACTAGCATGACTAAAACTTTACTGTAAGAGAAACAGTGCAGCCAGTATTGTTGAACGTGCAGGTGCCACAGCATCTGGAGCAACAAGAAATGCCCAGAGCATTTCACTTCCAGAGACAGTATTTGACATGAGCAAAACTTAAATTATAAATCATAAATCATACTGGGAGAAGCATTTTGCTTTTAAAAGACAATAGAAGAAAGCTTAATTAATGTATGTAAACTCATTGTAATGGTAGCTTTCCAAGACACTGTATCGTATGAGTTCTGGTTTAAACCAGACCTGCTGAATCAGTCTGATTCAATGCTCTACATGTATCTCACACTGTACCAAAAGGTCCCAAGGCTCCATCTTTCGGGGGGGGGGGGGGGGGGGGGGGGGGGGGGGGGAAGTTAGTTCCTTGGTCCTGCCACCCCAGCAAGCTACCGCTCTGGCAGTTTATAACAAACCACACACAATTTTCTCTCCTGCAAACTCTGTTCCTCAGCTCAGAGCGTTCCATTTGGAGGGTGCCGCAACGCTCTCCCAAATGGACTTCTGGAGTGGTAAAGATACTGTTACTTGATACTGTTACTATCCTTTTTTCCCCTACGGTCAGCATTGCTCTCTCTTCATTAAAAAACATACTCAGCTTCATGGCACATCACCCCAGGCCCTGGTGTGAGATGAGAAAGCTAAAGGCAGGTTTAGACATGCGCCACTTCCGGTGTATAAATAAGGAGCAAGACAAGAGCCTTTTGCTACTGACTCCCACAGCCTTTGCACCTGAGGCAATTCTCACCTCCTAACACAAACCTCTTTTTAACAGAGCTCTCCATCTTTCCCTGTGAATTCTCCGCTTACCCTAACACTTTGGCAGTGACTACTCACACCAAGTTCAAACCAGATCGTTCCCTTCAAAATCTGCCTTAGTTTGCATCTCTGCCAAGGTTTATTAGCACCCTTCACTTAAACACAGAAGTTTGAAACTAATACAAATCCCCTGTAGTGCAGCTCACAAAAAAACCCCACAAAACTCTTCCTTTACCAGAGATGCTTAAAGTTGCAGCCCTGTATTTAATATTTCACTTAAAGAGAATCACTTGTGGTAACTCACACAAAGGTTATTCTCTATGAACAGCTTTTCTTTGAAGTTCTATTACTTGTCAAAGCTAAGTTTAAAATAGAAACACTTCTTGCTCATTCATTGACTATTTGATGAAGAAACTTGTCAGTTATCACATCCAGAAATATCTCCAGGCCTTACTATTAATAGTAACTAGAGAACAAATGCTATCAGGGAAGTTTAAACCTCCGATAAGCACCAGCACAATTGTATCACGCTCCCTCCCATCTCAAAGATCTCCATCTATGTTCAACTAGTTTTGCATACCATGTAAGTCAGACCTACAGCAAAGCAGTTGTAACCCAAACCTTGTTTGTTTCAACATACATGCTGTCACTGCTAATGACACAGCTATACGAAGAAATAGTAAGGATGGTAGAGTGCTATACCTTTTCCAGTCGGCACTTATCAGCCCGCAGCAACAGAGAACAAGTGTGCATCCCAAGCCTTCTCCATCCCTCTTACAGATGGAGCAGTTAACTCAAGGCTGCAGATGAGCATCGCTGTCCTGGGCAGAATGAGGAGTCCTCAGCGTTCTCCTGTTAAAGCCACATTTATCCACCACTCCCCAAAGACCAGGGCTCGATGTGGACCTCTTTAGTAACCTGGCATATAGAGCACTTCAATGGAAGTTTCAAGATCTGAATTCAGTTTTCCCCTTAGAGAGGATTCACATTTGCTTAGCACACCAAAGAAGCAAGAGGCAACAAAAACATCTTGAGACAGAGCAATCTCCAACCCTTCTCTTCAGGCTTTGCCTTCAGGCAACGAAGAATGAAAGACCCACAAGGCCAGTGAAAAGGCCCAACGGTGTTACTACCTGGGCTGGACTCTGGGAACGTGAAGTCTTAAACTCCAGCCTCCTCTAAGGATGATACATGTATTTCAGCCCTAGGTCACAGAATAATGTGGCCAACAGATGTACCCATGAACACATTCACAGTATTTTTCACTAGTAAAACAGATGTGCATACCCTTAAGTGTGTTACCACCTGGTCTTTTAAACATACAAACCTTTCTTTAAAGCACTAACAGATACTCCACTGAACAGTCAGCTTAAATTCTGTGACAGAGGCTAGCAAAAAGAGATGTCATCAGTGTTAATACTTTTAAAGCATTATTCAGTACATTGACCATTAAAAGAGGAAATAGTAAAGAATCATGTTCCTAGGCATTTTTTAAGTGCTTTAAATACAAGAAGCTGTTATATAAAAATATCTGCTCAGTTATAATTTAAAAATAATAAGATCATTTTGTCTAAAAATGGTTTTGAGTGTACCAGGCTCCCAGATTACTTACAGTTACATTAGATTAACCTAAGCAAAAACCTAAGCTTGCCAACAAGCTCCTATAGAAACTCATTATCTGGCCTCCAGCCAAATGCACAATCTAAGACAGGCTTTTTATGTCAGCAGCCTGTTCTTGCAACTAGCAACTTTTTTTTTTTTTAGCTAAAGATCAATAAATATGGCGACATTTCAGCAGTTTCAAGCTCACTAGAAAAAAAGCTTCTCAGAGACATTGTATTCCAAGTGGCTTGGGACAAATTTAGATAAGCTTGAGGAAGCTTTTGTAAAACCCAAGACCAGAATCTGATCTAGAATTAGCTTTATTGTAAAACAGCGTAGCTAAATGTCAAAAACACTTGCTTCACCATCATCGCTATTCATCCTCTCTCCCAACTACCTATCCACACCCTGGCCTCAGCTGGTTCGGCTCTAAGTTTCAGGCTGTTTCTAGTATCTCCCCGTACCAGCAACATCAAAACCAACACAGTTTTGCACATGCGGAGCTCAGAGCACGAACGTAGACCCACATCTCCTTCTGCTTTCAAACTAACCATAAACAAATATTATGAAATTATAATAAAAATACTACTTTAACTGCATGCGTTGTAAACACTCTCCCAACACTGTCATACATGTGACAATAATTGTTCTCACTACCATACAACAAACAAGCTATAAATAATAATTAAGACCGGTATCACGCTTGCAAATTATTAACTTGAGCACAATAAAATCAAATCCATGCTCCCTAATCAAGTTTACCTCTGCATACAAACACCCTACCATTAATGTAAGCAACAGGAGATCTTTCCCACATTCAATGCTGTAACAGAAAGTGCTGCAGAGCACAGTAAGGCAGACACTGACTCTGCAAGACTGATTTAGGTCCAACTTCGTTGCACCTCAGCCAGATCTAATAATACTAGCAGGTCCTCTGTCGTAATATAGTAAGGGTATCTTACATTAACATGCTTACAAACAAGGCTATTTGGGCACCCAGGTTTTTAAGAAGGTGGCTTTTATTTCTCTTGTTGCAGTAGCAGAGGTCGAACGAGCAAAATTAAACACCAGCCTGTAAAAATTATCCTGAAGTCCCAATCCAGTAAAAAACTAGGCAACAGTTTATGTATACAGGGCTTGATTAGTGACAAAGGTGTATATTTTCCACACTTAAAAAAAAAAAACCCAACAAACTAAAATAAACTTTAAAGGCTTTTTTATTAATTGCCATTAATATCTAGTTGCTAAAGCAAATCCTTCAAGGCTGAGGTTTTATTCCTTTTACAGAGGGCCGGAGAACAGATGACTTTATTTGGACCTAACATGAAAACCCTCAATTAACCCCCAAATAACTGTCAGACATTCAGTTTAAGCGAATAATTCAAGACTCAAAACCCCAAACCAACACCTGCACACATTCCAAACTTATGCTAAGTAGAGAAAAATCAAGTTTTCCCAAACTTTCACATAAAAATCATAAGGAGATCTAGCACAGCATTTTCTGCCTATGTTTACAGAGAGGCTTCAGCAAGGGGACAACCAGCTGCTGGGGAATGACAAGAGCCAGCCTGCCAGCGTAGTCCAGAGAGGTATCAGTTACGGGGCTCGCTCCTATGGACATCCCACCACCCCTTCGTGCCACTGCTCCCCCCTGCTCTGCTCCTGCATGAACCTGGAAGAGGTTGGGATGCAGAAGGGAAGAGGGAACTCAGGGAAAGGCAGCACTCAGTGGACCACTGCTGTCTGAAATCCACCTTAACTTGCCCCAGAGCCTCCTATAAGTGGCTTACAGGTTTTGGTTTTCTGTTGTTGCATCTGGGTTTTTTTTAGAGAAGATGCTGAATTAGCCTGGTAGACTGGGCAGAGATTGAACTGCTAAATCTTCACATGTGCTTTGCCGGAGACTCTGCTTTGCAACACAGCAATTCAGTTTTCCATAGCTGTTAAAAATGCAAACCCAACATACAAAGTCAAACAGCATCGCCTCAGCAAGCATTCATCTGGAGCCTGGGGGGAAAAACAATGACAAACCCCACTAAAACATCATGGATGAAAAGGCCATACAAGACCATGACACAGCAAAGTAACCTCTAAAGCACCTGTGTTCCTTTTGCTAGAAAAATGGCATTTCAGAGAGCTGAAGATGACATTGGAGTTTAAGCAAACCTAGCATACCACTAGTTCTCATCTTTACACCCCATCTCCTTCACATTCTCCTTTCAATCTCAAAATATCTTTCTGCAGAAGTCTGAGGGAAGAGCTCTGGTATCCAAGAAAAGCCAGGCTGTGTGTGGATGAACAAATACAGACATGGTGTCAACACCAGGATGTTTCAGTCTTATCATGACTGGGAGGGACATGCAAATTGAGGGAGTGGAAAGTATCAGGGTTACGTTAGGTATTCATTACTTCTTCACTGAAATGCTCCTGCGTATCATCCTGAAAGAGTTGACAGGAGAGCAGGAACACAAGAAGATACACTCATGCCATCCACATACCAACTGATACTGAAAACAAAGCTTGGCGTGTTTTTTTCTGACATGTCTAACTAGAACTGGAAACCTCAGTGAGTACGTCTCAGCCTACACAACAGATCCACGGTCCAGCTCTATATACTGCTCTGTGCAAAAAAATTCCCTCTTGCTACATTATTTTTCCCTCCCAATTTCTCATTTTAATGGACAGAATCTCGTCTCAAGTCACTGTCTGAACATTTTGTACTTATTAATATTTAAGAAACTAACCAAAGAAAGATCAACTGACTGCACTTGAGAGCTCCTTGTCTGCTCAGCTTTTCTTTCCACTGTGCACACACTTCTCCCAAATTGCTCTCCAGAAGGCTCACATCTATGAAGAAAGCCAAACCCTACCCACAGCATCTCTTCTTGAGCAACAGAGAGCGGTTTTGTATAGACAAAGTTGGCATCTTTCAAGAAAATTTTATATTAAGCTCAACTCAACGAGACACTTAAGCACATAGAATGGACAAAAACCTCACTCAACGCAGCCCTTTCACAAATGGTGCCCATGTGAGACTTACGTCTCCCAGGACTACGCAATACGCTAAGCTCTCTGTACAGAATGATGTCATCATTTCCCATTGGAAACCAAGAAACGGCAACACTTCGGGCCAAACATCCAGTTGGACTGGCCAAGAGCAGCTCACAAACACCCTCCAAAAGTTACAAGCATTGTGCAAGTGCTCTCAATTTCCGACTTCAATAAACACGCAGAGCTTGACCTTCAGAGCTGAGCTTTCCCCATGCTCAACCCATCACAGGTTCATCCTGAAATTAGTCACTGCCTTAGCGTCACAGTCTGCTAAAGTCTCCCTGCAATTGTGTCACCCGTGGCCCCAGGGTCATAACATGATGTAATGCATATACAGAGCAAACTGCTTTCTGGTTTGAGTATCACCTACTAAAAGTTCCTAATCCTTTCAGAGTCAGGGGTCCTTAAAACTCTAGGGATAGACTAGATAGGGGTAGACTTGGGGACAGACTTGGTTGGGGTTTTTTGCAGGAGAGATGAAGTTATCTGTTAGGCTACCTATGGTGTGGAGAAATATTACATTTAGTAATTCAGGTTTACTTTTCCCTTGAGTTTAAAGGGAGATAAACAAAGAAAATCCCACCAGAATCATCTCTCTTCTCTGTATTATGAACTGCTGGCAGAAGCAACACTCAGTTAACGTGGGTCGGAAATGAGCAGGAAGTTGTGCTTCAGTGTCGCAGGATTAATTAGATGCAGCTATTAATTAAGCATCAACTCAATTTAAATTGTCCACTGACTGGGGGGAGGAAAGGAGGAAAAAAAAAGTGGAAAGCCATGTAACATGCGCTACGGTACAGCACAGGGACTGGCAACAGAAGATCAACACACCGATCCTGCCTGCCAGTGGTGAGGTTGTCACAGCAACCATAATGCAGCTTCATGAATATGCATTATGCTAAAATCTGTTTTTTTCCAAAAGAGACTAACATGTCATTCAGCTCACAACATGAAGCTGCCTGGGAGACGAAGTGAGGTTGTACAATAAAAGCGACTTGTATTTAACACCTCCAGCTCGGCTGCTGCAGACAGGAGGGGTTGGAGGAAGAGGGGAGGCACAGCACATGGCCGCAGGGCTCTATTCTGTACCTGCCTCAGCCAGACGGTACTTCAGACATATCTGGCAAGTGTTTTCAGCCAGAGGTTCCCAAAATGAGCTGTACAGCCACTGCAAAGTTTCAGGCCTGTGCAAGGCACCAGCCGTAATCCCTCAGCCACCTGGGGACAGGCCCTTCAGCAGGCCAGAGCAGGAGGCACCTCCAGGGACTCTCCACAGGAGGGCTGGGAAGGGGGAGCTGCTACTCCCGCTGCTAGGAACAGTGCCCAAGCCACCGCAAGTGTGGGGCCTTGGCTTGATCATCACTGGAAAACTGTGGGTGCTGAGGAGGGAGGCACCAAAAAACTCCAAATCACACACACGTAGCCATACAGGTCACACACATACCCATACAGGTCACACACCAGTGTGTCAAGAAAGAAATGAATGACAGTGACTACTTCAGCTGAGTAGCTGTGGGAGTTGTACTTTGTGGTTAATCCCTCACTAAACATCACACTGGAAACATCACACCTCCAAAAACACACCCCTTCCACAAACACGTTGACACCCTACACACCTCTGTGTCTCTTTCATCATGAAACCTAAAATTAACAAGCTTTGTTAAATTAATTCCTCTGTAAATTGGGAATTTTAACTCCTAAAATAGGAAGATAAAGCTCATTTTTTTCCTCAAGACACAACATTTACTGTGCCATCTGAAGAGCACCACCAAAAACCCTGCAAGAAAAGGACTTTGCCCGCGGAGAGGAGCTCAAGCAGCATGCACGGACAGGAGAGGCCACCAGTTCAAGCCATGGGGCAGCAAGTAGCTGCTCAGCACTTGTGATTGCCAGCTACTCTGCCCGGTGAGCACGGCAGATACCCTGCAAAAGGAGTAGCATGTTGTGATAGTATTAGAAGCCTATCACCCTCCAGGTGAAACCCTCCCTTCCCGATCACCCATCACATCCCCCCCTCGCCGCCCCCGTACCCCTACTGCGTACCTATCCCCATCCCAAATTAGCCAAGCCAAGCCTGAAGCTGACTTGATCACAGGCTGACACCAAGGGAGCAACCCTCGTTTCTGCCATGGCCTTTATGTCACTTGACCACTCATGCAGTTTAGCAGCTCATTGCTGATACAACTAATTTTTGTGTTTGTTTTCTGGCAAGGTCAGTCTAATCAGAGCAGACAGCTATGCAGCCTCACTCGTGGTTGCACAAGCAATTAGAGCTCTTGTGCCTCCCTCACAGAAAATGCTTCTGGTCGTGGGCAGAGGGAGAAAGCATCCTTTTACAGCAGCCACCTGCGCTTAAATCAGGTTAAACGACCGCAAAGCCTCATCCTAAAGACAGTGTTTATGAAGCTGCCATGAGGCACATTTTAGAAATCAGTCCCACGCCAGAGCTTCAATCCCTCCTCTGAAGGATGAGGAAAGAGATTGTCACAGCTCAGCATTGACTAAAGGCTTTTTTCTGCTTCCTCACTCTGAATTTTGTCTACTAGTCAGGGGAGCCAAGGGCAAAGATGGGAATATGAACTTCACCAGCTCAGCAAGAGCCTCTGTGTTGAAGAAGGCTGAAGCAGCTCAGGTCTGGCTGGTCTTCAAGCAAGAAGCTGGGAAGCAGGGGAAGCACTGCCATAAGCAAGCACCACAACTTCTGCCTATAAAACCAAAGGGACATAGGGGTGATGGATGGGGGGGCAGGATGCAACACAAGTAACACAGGGTAAGATTAGACTATCCCTGCATATATCTCCTCTTCCCCTGTTCAAATGGAAGTGCAAGCAGCCAAGCTTGACATAGCACTCAGAATAAAGTTGGCCTTTTACAATCTGCTTTACAATAAACATTTAAAGTCAGAAGTACACACACTAGCATGGAACATCTTATTCAGATTAATAAGTACATTATGGAAAGTGATCACTAAAGTGTTTAGAAAGCATGAGCCCTGCCAGCCCTGAAGAAGAATTTTAATTCTATCCTTTCAAGTAAAAAAAAGTGCAAGTTATTGAGACCAATGCAGTTCTACCTGTCCAATGCTGACTGCATTTTTCATATTCTAAACTGCACGTTCATCATCTCTGGATACAGATAAATCAGAGAATGGGGGTACTGCTAAAAATAAAGCACACTGTGGAAACAAACGATAATCTAGGCTTCTAGAAAGACACTTCGAGAGCAGCCTTCCAAGGTCTATGCTGAATGGCTTGGGCCTGCCGTGCTGTGCTGGTTTTGGCTGGGATAGAGTTAATTTTCTTCACAGTAGCTAGTGTGGGGTTGCATTTTGGATTTGTACTAGAAACAGTGCTGATAACACAGGGATGGTTTCGTTACTGCTGAGCAGTGCTCACACAGAGCCAAGGCCTTTTCTGCCTCTCACACCACCCCACCAGCGAGGAGGCTGGGGGTGCACAAGGAGGTGGGAGGGGACACAGCCGGGACAGCTGACCCCAACTGACCAAAGGGATATCCCATACCATATGACGTCATGGCTCAGCATATAAAGCTGGGGGAAGAAGAAGGAAGGGGGGGACATTCGGAGTGATGGCGTTTGTCTTCCCAAGTCACCATTACATGTGATGGAGCCCTGCTTTCCTGGAGATGGCTGAACACCTGCCTGCCCATGGGACGTGAGGAATGAATTCCTTGTCTTGCTTTGCTCACGTGTGTGGCTTTTGCTTTACCTGTTAAACTGTCTTTATCTCAACCCATGTTTTTGCTCACTTTTACCCTTCCAATTCTCCCCCCGATCCCACCAGAGGGGGACTGAGCGAGCGGCTGCATGGGGCTGAGCTGCCAGCTGGGGTTAAACCATGACGCATGTATTTCTTGGAGAGGTCTCTCAGCAGCAGGCAAGCATTTCATCTGCTCAGGGTGACTGCTCATAGATCACCCAGCAATCTTCAGAAACAGAACACAAGTATAAAATATGGTCTAGTTTTGAAGAATGACTACATATTCTTTTTTTTGATAAACAAAGATTTCACCTTGGTATTCATAAAAAAAAAAAAAGGAAAAAAAGATGTACACATTTGAATCAGGACGTGATTCACAGTAACAACTGCAGCTTGACTGATCTCTGCTGACCTCCACGCAGTGCAGGGAACGTAGCTGAGAGCGTGCAATCCATGGCTGAAAGAGAAGCCTGCCCCAGCCCTCACCAACACACAGCTGCAGTGCCATGCGTAGACAGCTTCCAAGTTTGAACAACACTTCACATGTGCTACAGTGCCAAGCCACCTATGCATTATGTTCTCACTCATGGCAAGACCATACAGAGGAAGTTACTAAAGCTATCAGGCAAGAGACCACAGACCTACAACTGCTGTGTTACATGTGCGATGATAATGGTTTTTGTTCACAAACCAACCACAGGGCCACATTCATAGTCCCCAAATCATTCAGCTATCAGGACACCTCATTGAGAACAAGGCTAATAGCCAGAGTACAGCAAGATGGTCTATCTTGAGGGGCTTCCTTCAATTTAGGTAGACAATTCAGCAGAAGCCAACGTTAACAGCTCTGTAAGCAAGAAACAAAAGTTAGCATGAAACCACCTAGATGTGAGTTTTCAGAGGAAGATTCCCAGGATGCAGTGATTTTGTGTAAACACTTCATAATTTGCTTCTGCAAGCTTTAACTATTCTACTGCTGGTTTGAGAATCCATTAAGGCTCCAAAATATCTATGTTGCAAAAATAAGCCACAAAAACCCAGGTGTTTGAGATGTCTGTCATTGATTTCTGTAGTCAGCACAGAGCCAAAGGAATTGAGTCTTTTACCAAACCCAGCAGCTCTCCAACCATCATACAGTCATAAAAATAATTTTAATAAATCAACATTTTTTAACTTTTCCCCTCATGAGTAAAGAAGTCCAACATTTTTGGTCCATGAAGAAGAACTACAAAGACATAGCTAGCTCATACCAAATTACAACCACTACTATAATTAAGAATCTTTAATTTCCTTCCTATATACTGGCATTGAGCTTATAAAGAACGTCTGTAATCCCCAAATCCCGCACATTTCCATGCAAGAAGCAGTGCTGCTGCTTATTCTGTTCCTTCTCCCTTCCTTCCAAGAAAAACCTGAAAATGCTCCTGAAGTTGGTGCTACAGGCACAGAAGGGATAGGGCAGGAAAAAAAATAAAAATAAAATCACTCTGTGGATTATGCAAATTTGTAGTGTTGTAATTCCTCATCGTTCAACTTGTAAATGAAGGGGCATGAAGGACTGTGTAAAAATTTGCATAGGTAACATGTAAAAGGACACTGTGTGAAGGACTGCTATGCTACACAACACATGAAGGAGTAATGGAGAAACAGCAAGTTTCATACAGTAAGTCTGGCTTCAGGCATCAGCTTCATTTCTGGCACTGTCTGTACTACACAGCCACTTGTAAAAGTCATGTAAACTATTCTTTGAAATCTTATCAGAGTAAAAAACTCAAGGTCAAGCTCCCACCAGACCGACAGAAATGCGAACAGCAGCTCCATCGGAAAGCAGCACCCTGGAAAAGAGCCTCCTCCATTCTCACCCACACAGCTTGTCAAAAGATGAGAGGGATATTTTCCTCCACATAGGAGAGTTTGGAAATAGCAGAGGATGTTGCGTAACTCAGGAAAGCACCAAAGTCATCTTCTAGGTACTGCAGACCCCTCCTCCATTTCTTCCGAGTGCAACCCTTTACACAAGTCCATCTGCATTGTTGGCACGTTTGCTATGAACAGGACCGGATCACAGTACCCAAAAGAGAGTTTTGATTTATGGAGTTCAATTAGTTGTTTAATAATGTGGCTAGTTAACTGGCTTCTCTTAACATAGTGAAATGGCAGGCTTAAGGTTGAAAGGCCTTGCTGTTCAAGGTAATCTCTCTTACGGGAGCAAACGCCAATTCCCTCACATTTCAGATGGCATCATTCCTACAGTAGGCAGAGTATCTGCTCTTTGTCCTCACACTTACAATAGTAATCCTGAATTATTATTTTTTTTTTAAAAGGAATATAATCACAATCCTGCAAGTTAATTCTTCTGTTTAGTAAGCTGCCTGGTTATTCTGCCGTAACTGCATATCTTTCATTTCACATGATGATTTTAACATGCTTTGGCTAGCCAAAATAAGTGGAATTCTTTGCTAGTAAACCTAATTCTTCCAAGAGGCACGTGTAGTCTGGGCATCTCCTTCACACTCTTTCCCAATAACCTGTGTACACAGTATCAACTCCTGATAAAAAAGCCAATTTTGGTGATATCTCTAACTGTAGAGGACAGAAGATGGACACCAGCCCAGCCCAGGAAAAGGCTTCCATACACGCTTAGCAGTTGTGACTGGTGAAATAGGCAACTGGTGAAGTACGAAGGTGAGGCTGAGCAGAGGTTGTCCCCTCGCCCCACCAGCAGTTATAGATGGGGGATGACAGCGTGGGTCTATGACAAGAAGTGAAATAACCTCAGAAAGAAAGACAGGTAAGTCAGATACTTGTAAGGAAATACACAGGAGGAAAAGAAAAGAAAGGAAAGAAAAAAAAAAAAAAGAGACAGACATTATTTTAGTTAAGTTTCCCATGCATTCTTGCCTTTTCTCCCAAATTTTATTGGTTCATGAAACCAATTTCATTTTGCAAACAAAACAACTCATCACTCAACACTGCCACAAATGAAGTCCGGACACTTGTAACCCACTTGTCTCCAGACACACATGAAGCAGCTGGGTGGTCCTTCTTCAGCAGCTTGGCATACGTGGCTGTATGCGTGACCAATGCAGCAAAGGGGAGGAAAGATGGAGAAATGCAGACATATTCTATGAGCAAGTTTGAGGCTTCCTTAAAGCATGTGTAGAGTTGAGGAAAACTAAACAAAAAATTGCATCATTTCAAGAAAACACAGAAATTAAGCCTGACGTAAGTCTGCAAGGAAGGTACAAAGCTTCTTCCTAACAAGTAAACCAACCAGCTGAGGCTATTACCATAAACTAGCCCAGTTCTTACTAATTTGGCCTTATTTGTAGGAAATTAACATTTTAATGGTGCTTGTTATATCCTATTGCCTCATCACTGCAGATGACCAAAAAAAATTATACACAGGAGTCAACAACTACATTTTTGAAGCTGCTTGAAACAACTGGAACAAGCTATCTTAGAGCAAGTCTTTAAATAAACCAGGGCACATTGACATACCCACCTGCCATCCTCTACCAAAGGGGAGCCTGCTGTTGGCAGCATCACTGAAACGTAGATACATGCTCGTGGCATTTCTCCCAAGAGAAGCCAGCTCCTCTCTTGATAGAGCCATATTAGCAAGGTTTCTACCGTGTTTCAACACGAGAGGTACTGGGCACAAGGAGGAAACAGAAAAAACCCAAACCTTTGCTAGTGTGTTCTTTTGATCCCAAACATGGGTTAACCTATGAATCCAATGGTGTTTGCACTTAATGGAGCAGCTCTTCGGTTTATTAACCAAGCCTGTACAAGCACTCTGATCTACCATGCTTTTTGCACGCTCTATTTCAAAACAAAGTATTTTCTCATCTCAAAATGTCACAAATACACCGTGAAGCCTGTCAGGCTGCTAAAATGATACAAACCCAATGACAGTAAATAGCAACCTGGCACATCGTTGAGCCTTCAGACTTGAAATAGATTTAAATTAACACAAAGATAGCAGGATGGAGAGTTTAGTAACAAAGTGAAGAAACCAAGGGCGAAGAAATAAGATTATTTCAGTCATTGTTTCAATCAGACCAAGCAACTTAAAAGCCAGCTACAGGATGGCATTTACGTCTGCCTGTAAGACTGGGATGAGGGCCAGAAGTACACTACTTGAGCCGATGGGTTTATTTATGCCATGATGACACTTCACTTAGCAATGATAAAGGTCCAAAGGTCAAAGTACTTTAAGAAAAAGAGCCATATACACACAGTATATCTTTCTGAGCAGTTGGGGTGGGAAAGGAAGGAGCAGAGAGCGTTATTCCTTGCACGCACCCCTCCTGCCCCACAAGCCACCATAAAACCACTTCAGCTGGGCCCATTTCAAAGCTTCCTGAGATCATAAAGGAGATTTCTGTGGAGATCCCACCTTTCTTCATCCAACCACTCCTAACAAATGCTTTGTTTTTCCAAGCCAAAGCCAGAGAGAAGCCAGTGGTGCCTCATGACAAAATTGAGAGGCCATGTTACCAGCTGAAGTCCAGAGATTCCAAAAGAACTCCCTAAAAAATCTGGGGGAAAGAGTAGAAACAAAGGCAGAGAGCAACATTTTTGACACTTCTGTCAGTCTCTTAACCAGGACTTCTTCCAGCTCTAACTTATTCCCAATTACTTCATTAATATTCACTTATTTAATTCTTGGAATTTTAAAAACAGAAGTATGGATTTCACTTTCAAGAACGATCCTAAAAGTTTAATTACCTATCAGGCTCAAAGTCTGGTTTGGGGATATCAAACCTTTTGTTTACACTACATATATGTTTTAACAGATGCAGTTTCTCAAAGTCATGGAAACTTGGAATTCCAAGACTTTTTGCATTAATGACAGAAGCGTACTGAAGACTGCACGACATGATTGAACCACCAGCTAGCGCTGAACTCCCACTAACCTCTAACTGGCCTATATAACTGTAAAAAAAAAAAAAAAAAAAAAAAAAAGAAAGATTACATCTTTGGATTTCTTTGTTGTAGGCATCTGGGGCCTTCACCCAGCTGCAGGATCTCGGCAAGATGACTAAACTTGAGCAGGGACTTGGATGGCTGTAATTAGGAATCTGTTATAAGCAAGACCTAAGTCATACAATCATAGAAGATAAGATGACAAAAAACAGGGACAGGCTGGTTTTAGGGTGAAAAGAAAAGCTGTAAATACACAATAAAGGGATAGTTCATATCCTACTAATACTCCTGCCAAACCCTTCTATTTCTTGGACAATACAAAATCTTCAGAAACAAAACAGCAGTTTTAATCAAGGACTGTTCTGGGGGCTTATTGCTGCCCTCAACATCGTTGCCCCACAGCATGCCAGAGGTGCCAGGCCTCTGAGAGCTGTACTGCAAGAAGCATACTAAAACACACACCCTGCTACCACCTCCCCTTCAGAAGAGGCAGCCACACAACCCAGAAGATGTGAAAGTAAGTTTTTCTGAGCTAGAAGACTGTTTTCCAGTAAGAGGAAAGGTTTCTGGGTGCCCAGGAAAAACGACAAACAGTAAGATGGAAAAGTTGGGTCCAATTTGTGTATAACCAGCCTTAAAACCTTTGACTAAGAGCTCACACATGTACTGAAAAAAGTTTTTGGATTTGGTATATAAGTTAACAAGGCTACAGAAGAGGTCAGACCACTTCATACTGGTGTTCTGCACAAGGGTACGTACAAGAGCACATGGGGGACAGAAGCAGCTGTCTCCCTTCAGGAATGACAGGAGTACTGAACCTCATGCAATTAAATACCTTTAAATAAAGGTGTTTTCTTTACTGGATTGGCTACCAGGCAAGCTTTCCTTGCCACCTGGCCAGGCAGAGCACTTTGTTCTTCTCCACGGCCCAGTGACAATACTCACATTACTAGTTATGACTGCATTTGGCAAAAAACTTTTGCTTTAAGAGTTGAATCTACTGGTTAATCTTGGTTTTTTTTTTTTAAAGAAAAAAGTTATTTCAAATTATTATCATTTTGTAAAAAAGAAAATCTGCATGTTTGTAGCTAATCTACTTCAAGAGTTGGCGTCTGGCATTTCCTCCACCATTCGGAAACACCAGTGATGCATCTGCTTCCTAAACACGGTTTCTCATCTCCCATTTCAGATAACAGCAATCTGTGGTCAGACAGTCATCTTCAAGGTCCAACCCCTTCTTAGCGTTTCCAGTAAGTATATCTCTCTTTGACTACTCTTCTTGTGACTTTTAAAAGAATGCAGTATTAACTTCATAGCAATTAAATCATTGAATTAAAAAAGCTCTAGAAAATGCCAGTCTATGTAACACTTGGTTCAGCTGGAGCTTTTGAAAAGGGAGAAGAAAGTAAAAAAGCAAATCACCGCCTTTAAAGAAAACAGACACTCTTTTTTGTGTCAATCCATGTACTGTTTCCAAAACCAATCTAACATAATCGTTCAACAGTTAAATACGCACATGAATTTTTTTGTGCAATGAGTAAGGTCTGCTGTACTTTCATATTAGCTCTCAGATTTTATGATGAACTTTTAGCCGGCTGAGAAGAAAGCCACCTTCAGGGTAAAATAAACAGATGTAGTTTGCTTCAGACAATAAGGAATGCAAACTGCATGGAAAGATTTTCCATTATTTAACAAAGACAATAAATTGTCACCAACAGTAGACTAATGAGTCACAGACAACAGCTTAATACTTAAAGCTTATCTCTAAAGAAAAAAATATTTATGCAATTTCAAAGTATTAACAACAAAACAGAAAATTAGTTTTGAATAGATCCCACAGACTCCAAGCAGGATAGCTGTATGCATCCAAGTGAAATCCAAAGCAGACACTGCACACAGCCAGGCTTGCATTCCTCCAGGAAAACCAGACTGAAAATGCCGGTCATTGTTTCTCATTCAAAAAAGCATACGCTGTCCCTGCTCTGCTTTAACAGAGGACTGCCGAGGGCCAGAGGGGTTCACCAGGCACATTCAAACTGCTAAGCAAAGTGAGCTCCACACTCCTCCTGTAAAACATTCCAAGAAATTGTGTTTGTGCCTCACTTGTTCTCAACGTGCGTTGTAGAGGGAGAAGTGATCCAGCGTTAGAGGAAATAGCTGTTGGCAGAGCCCTCAAACTGGGGAAAGGTTGCTACTAGAAGAAACAGGAAAGAAGCAGAAGTAGCTTTAGAAGCAGTGTATTTGCTGTAAAAATGTTTCCTAATACAGTTTTCTGAGGAAGTCAGAACTATCTCAATTTGGCTAGCTATTCCTATAAGTGAAAGTAAAAATAAGGGCTGTTCAATGAGTGTACATACATCAGTCCCATCACCAACTCTGCTGGGGAGGGAAGGCAAAATCCTTCCAAATAGGCCCAGACCCTTTTATAAGCATCATAAGCTTTATATTCAGAATGTTTATCTGAAACAAAACAGGGTTACCTCCAGATAATCTGGAAGAGACCACAGTCCTCATTTCTGCAGTGTTTTGCAAACTCCTGACATTAGCTTTAATTACTGCAAGTTTCCAGGAAGCTCTTACAGCTGAAGAAAGTCTTGGGAGCACAGCACCCTGTAGCAGCTGGCAGTTCTCTTAAAGGATCAGTGTGTCCATGGTTTGTTGGGAAGGTCATTCCTCATTGCACAATCCTAGGTCATCCTGTAGAGGTGCTGAGACTGTGCAGTGCTTTACACAAAACCAAGTCACTCTACATTTTCGCACAAAAGGCGATCTCAGACACTTGGCGATATCTTTTGGGTTGCTGCGTAGATTAGCCTTGAAGAAGAGTGTGAAGAACTTGGATAAAAGCACGGCAGAAGTGCAAACAATTATAGAGTTAATCAAACTGGAATAATGCCTAGAAGTGGTTTAATGCTTTGAAAAGTCAGACTACATGAAGAGCAGAGTTATAGAGACTCCACTTATTCCTTCTCATTCCAATGACGTGATCCTTACAAGCTGATGCAAGACTTAGTAGTCTACGGAGCTGGTTTTTACTATTATCTGATAATCACAGTCCAAAGTCACCCTAACATTAGTCACACGAGGATGCTTTGGACATTTTGCTGCTCTCAGGTCCCACGCTTCACAGCTACCTTTGCCCCACACAAACAGGATGGCAGCAGCTGGGAATCAAACCTCTTGGCTACACGCAGCAAGAAGCGGCAGCCAGGATCTTCAAGGATGGTACATGCAGTCAACTCCCTTGGCATTACTCCCTGTCCCAAAAGGAAAAAGGTGAGGAAGAGGGAACATGAAAAAAGCCCCAAACCCAAAACTAAGTTCAGAGTTAGGATCCCAGACTACAGATAATCTTGCAGCTTGGTTTTGAATAGGGCAGCTAAAGTTGTGTTCGTTGAGGGCTGTGTAAGTGCAAAGAACACCACACCAAAGGTGCACAGCATTTCATCGAGTGCTGAACAGCTATTTTTTTCCCATTGCAATGTGGTATCTTGTTGCAATAGTTGTGCATCTTACAAACTACTCAGAGCCCAGGCTCCTGGTCCCTTCATCCCCAGAACAAGGTTATGGATATTTTCAGACTGGTCTCTTCTCGCTACTCAGACCTCTAAGACTTGAATTAGGCATGCCACCCTTTCCAGCCAACTCAGAAAGCATAAACTCATCCAGTTTCTGGCAGCACATTATCCCTGGAACAAACTCTAATACGGGTAGAGGTCACACTACTACAGGAGTCTCTGGGAAAACAACTTGTGCCCAAAGCACACAATTATATGGCTCCCTAGGCTCAGATCTGGAGTAAATTACAGAGGTTAGACACCCACATCAGTCTTAACACAGGAGGGACCCTGAACCCGCACAGCTACAGACATCAGCTGGCTCTACAAAAAGCAAGATGGAAAAAAGATATCTTTGTCAGGCTCATAATGCAGTATCATGGACTATACATGGCCTCCAAACTACATTTTAACAGAACCTTCTCTAGAGGCTTCGCATTTCCCCCACCTTATGCCTGTGACACTGCTTAAATACTGCTGACAGTTATAAATCCACACACCTGTCTGTAGCCCTGCTACGTTTCCCCAGGAATTACAACGTGTTGTTAACCTTGAAAAGTGCATCAAGTTATTTTAAAATGCAGTTACTGTGCACACCTGGGAATGCAGAGATGAGATCCAGAGAGACGGAACGAAAAACACACAAACCCTTTCCTGACTGTAGAGGGAACTTGGAGCCTTAGGTAGTAAAATGAACAGTGAGAGGCTGGAGGACTTTTTACTGAAGGTATCTCTAGAGCTAAAGCTCTTCCAATAAATTCTCTTTTGCATACACATTTCTAACTTGAAGAAGCCACTTTTCAAAATTTAAGCTAACAATAAACTTTAGGTTATGAAATAAACCTGCTCTGAGCATCTAAAGATGCTTGTGTATCCTTCATTGAAAAACCTGGTACTTATTTTCAGTCTCTGAGAACTGGTTGGTTTCCAAAACAGTGAATTTGAAGTGTTCTGTATATAAGTAACCTGACACCTGAAATGAGTATTGAAGGAACAAGTGGCTTTTACAACATGGTAAAAAATGCCAAGCATTAGTAATGCCAGATACTAATGCAAACTGCTGACAGTCCTATCAAGAGCTCTGATAAGACAGTTCTAGCAGTTGGAAACTAATTGCACTCAGTCACTAATTGCATACATCAGGCCAGCATGGAGTGCATGGCTTTGGTCTCTTTAATTAAGATAAGTATAGACCTCTCATGTTGTGCAGTTACTTTCAGGGGAGTACTTTGGAAATTTTAAAATGCATCTATTAACCATTGTATTTGGACATAGAGAAGGCAAGCAACTGCTAACTACTTTTTTCACATAATTTTGCCGTGTTCTTGAAGAACCTTAAAAAAACCACCTTAACCAGCTCCACACCTAGATATACAGGAGGGGAAGCTCAATGGCCAAGAAACAAGAGTCTCCCCTCCCACAGTTTGATGAGAATCCCAAGGATAAAGTGCTATTTCATGCTTTATTCCTTTTTATTGTTCTCCTCTCTCCCTCCTGTCCATCAACAGTGTTACTGGCATTACACTAACAGTTTTATTCTGCACCTGAAGTGTTGACCTAAAAATGAAAACCCTGTTTACAAATTCTATATTTAACATCGACTACAGAGTTACCCATATAAGCGTACAAAACAGATGTGGCAGAATAAGGAAGCATCCGAACTTCACTTGGTTTAGTTTATAAGACAGATGCTCACCTTCAGGCACATCACAAGGGAAATGCAGTAATATAGAAAGCACCCATGGAGCAGGCAGGTCAGCCCCGATGGAGTACAACACAGCATGGGATAGCTGCTGGAGAACCAAACCAGCCCACAGCGAGGATGTGCCCTCACAAACATAAGCAAGCATTCACTCAAAACTGAAATGAGCTGTTTCAGACAGCGATCTGTATGACCGCGCATACTCATGTGACTCAACATCTAATGATTACACTTATTAGGCATGTGTAGCCAGCAAACCTAGTCATAAATCCCTTAATCACAAGTCAAAAGACTTTGTCAAAGCCTGCATTGATGAGATCAGGAAAATGCTGAAGTGCTTGGGTTTTTTTAACAAGGAACATCAGCTCCTGTGGAAGAGCGGAAGTACTCAGAGAAGCTGCATCACTGACTTACAGCACCAAAGTGATCTCTTGGACCTGCATCCTAAAAAAGCACACACAAAATTTACTCTAGAAGTTTCTTATTTTTACAGCATCCTGGGAAATGTGAGGCCATGACTGGAGTGCTGAGTCCAGTTCTGGGCTCCCCAGTACAAGAAAGACATGGACGCACTGGAGAGAGTCCAGCAAAGGGCCACAAAGGACTGGAACATCTCTCCTGTGAGGAAAGGCTGAGAGAGCTGGGACTGTTCAGCCTGGAGAAGAGAAGGCTCAAGGGGATCTCACCAATGTACACAAATACCTGATGGGAGGGTGCAAAGATGACGGAGCCAGGCTCTTCTCAGTGGTGCCCAGTGACAGGACCAGAGGCCATGGGCACAAACTGAAACCCAGGAGGTTGCCTCTGAATATCAGGAAATGCTTTTTTACTGTGAGGGTGACCAAGCACTGGCACAGGTTGCCCAGGGAGGTTGTGGAGTCTCCATCCTTGGAGATATTCAAAAGCCATCTGGCCATGAGCCTGGGCAACCTGCTCAAGGTGGCCCTGCTTGAGCAGGGGGTTGGACCAGATGATCTCCAGAGGTCCCTTCCAACCTCAATCACTCTGTGATTCTGTGAAATAAAAAGACTAGTTCTCTTCCCACTGATGAGACACCTAGAACAAGTTTTACAGTAAGTTTGATGCACTCTTGTTAACAGGTGTCTAGAACGGGTGATGTGTTCTTCACAGACCGCCACAAAGAACTGGCTGCATTAACTCGGGATTTGCAAGAAGCTGCAACTAAATGGAATTTCAGTTTCCATTAAGAAGCAGACGTAGCTTTTAAACTAAAAGAGACAAATTTAAGTATTCTCAAAGCATGTTTAGAAAATACTGCCAGCAGGTTTTTTTCCTCATTAACACAGGCAAGTATTAAGCACTTATGATGACCCAAGATGCAAATAGGAAGGATTTTTCAACTGAACACATTGGGAATCTTTACTTTTCACTACTCTCAGAAGCAAAAAAAATAGCATCTTCAATCACTTGAGCACCTCTGAAGATCTTCTGGTCTTGTAAGTATTGGAATTTAATTTACTGCTAACAGAGCATGCACCAGGAGAAAGGACTGGGTGCTAAAGAGAGGAGGGGAAAAACACCAAGAGTGCTCCTAACCACAAACAGAGCATTTTTTGTTTGCATCCGATAACTGCTCTTTCAGTTTAGTCAAGGCAAGAAGATTTACTGTGCAAAAGAAACTGTACCATAAAGGTGAAGAAAATAACATCCAGAACTTACTCTCTGTGAAGACTGCAGAGTCTGTTAATATTTATGAAGTCTGAAGTGGCTTCAAAGACTCCTTACTTCATTTTCTTATGTCATAGAAAAAAGCAGCACTAACACATTAAATTTTAAGGTGAATTTACCACTAAACTATAACTGTTTTAATAAATTCTGACCTCCTAGGAAAAGGCCTAACTTCTTTGTTCTGTGTGTGTCCCATATAAATGACAATGACCGCAAGATGAAAAGAGAAAACTTGTATTTGTTCAGAAACTTGAAAGGTTAAAACACATAAACCCTGGAAGTACCCAACGTTATGACCCAAAAGCTACCTTTGACGGTTGTGTTTCTGCGCACAGATTATTTCATGGATTAACCTGCCACTGTGCACAGCCAGGACAGTGGGCTGAGAGAGAATCTCTTCTGGAAGACCCTGATTAAGCACTTACTGTCAAAAGCTTTCCCTCTGATCAAGCTGTCATAAAAAAAACACATTAGAGGAAGTCATCTCTCCTCCTAGCATGGATGCTGCCATGCAGATATTATTTAGCTGAGAAAAAAAAAATCTATGTAGGAAAGAAAAAGAACAGTGTTACAGGATCAAGCCAGAAAATTGTGTACTTTATTTGGGCCTGACACGGTCAGGTTTGGACAATTTGGGATGGCAGATTTTTCTGCACATAATACTGGAGTATTTTGGTAATAACTAGGACTTTAGGGACTTCAAAGTTAGAGAACATCACTGCTAAGCCTGGTAAGTACTGAGGGTAAGGAGAGGGAGGAAGAGACCAGGACAAACCATTGAATAGGTACATAGCTTAAACCCAAAAAATTCAGCAAGGGACATGTTGCATTTGACTCAAGCATTCCTCAATAGCATTTCTTTTCCAGACCTAGAAGAAACAAAACATCAGGAAGTGTGATCTATTACTCCTTAAACAAAAATATATTCACCATAAAACTTAACAGGACCATATGTTACACAAAACACCGTCTCATATCTTCAAGAATCCCTATGGATTTGGTGGTGACTGAGTCAAAAAACAAAGCGTGACTTTTCAGCAGACAAAAATGAGGTAAAATGGGGTGTTTGTTAATTTTTCAACAGATCTGTCATCACTTTGGGGGTTAAACAGTTAACACTCCTCCTTAGCTTTGAAGTCTCTGTATTAAGGAGTGAGTACTCAAGTATCAGAACAATGCTGAAGACACAACACATATGCAGTATCGCATGTATGTGCATATTATGCAGCCACAGACAATATTCCACACCCCAGAAGTACATCTGGCCTTTAACAGCAGCACTAATCACTTCTCAGATACTGCAGAAGTTCCTTTACCAAAATAAAATATTAAAGTTGGGTTTCTCCCCAGGTCTCAAACAATATTGAATCTCCTTGGCATCCGACATTGCCCCAGTCATTCACTCTTGTAATGAACCTCAGTTCCTACAAGCTTTGAATATCACATGCCAGGAGGAGGAGAAGGGGTAGGGCCAGGGAACAGCTTTTGCATTGGCAACCTGCAGTAAATCACTGGGAATTAGTGAGACAGCAGGGCTGTGCGTCAGCCCCCTGATTTCGCCTCCTCAATTGGGATCTCCCCTCTGCCAGTCCCTCCGAAACCAGGTCCCACTGAAGACTGGAGCCAGGACAGGCTTTTCCCAGCTGCTGCCCTTAATTCCTCCCTCCCCGACAGGCGCTGACGTCAGGTCACCAGGCCACAGCAATGCTGCCAAGGCAGGCCAGGAGGGAGGTCAAAGCCTGGGTGATGCCTTCACCCAGAGCAGAAGCCATACCGTGCCAAGCAGCGGCACACGTACATTCAAGCAGCAGCAGCTTCCCCCGTGCCGCTCGACAGTCACACCCTGACCCAGGACGTGCTGAGCAGACCGGGTCTCACTAGTGCCACAGTTAAAAGAGAAAAAAACCCAAACCCATCAGTCTGACACTTTAGTTCAGGTTAGTCCCACCTGCCACCAGCCACAACCATCTCTGAGAACTTACCTGCAGAGCTGGAAACACGACATGGCTCATCTTCAATTCAGTCTGACATCTCAGCCCAAAACCACCTTTATTATGGCAGAGGGATGAGCCAAACATACTTGTGGACACCGTATGAAAAACGGTGAAACATAACTCAGGCTTTCAGGGATTTTTACACAATTTGGTGTCATAACACCATCAATTAATTTTATATTTTATCAGTTTCACAGCTAGTAGCTTAAATGTCAGCTTCAGGAGAGCACAAAACAGGACTAAAAAAAGTCTCCCCTTCTTGAATAACTAGATATGGCATTTGATAACTAGAGATGGCATTTAAAAAAAAAAGGTTTAAGACAGCTCACACCTCTAATTCTGAGGAATGAAACTACTTATCACGTGATAAAAACAAAGGCAGGATACTGTCAGATAACACAGAGCACAGGCACACGGGATCCCAACTTTATTAAATATTTCCCCTCCCCACCCACATCTCAACCACGACTGGAAACATGATACCTGAGAACTTGGCCATCATTCATTCCACATTCACACAAGCTTAACAGTACCACATCTACTCAATCCAAACCGCTGCAGTAACGAAGCACAACATGAAAACATGACAAAAAGCTGTCATTTTCCCATTTGCCCCATAGGTGTGTTTACACCCAGTGGTGACCCAGAGAAGCAGGCAGGAGGGCCATGAAATACACACACTCCTATTGAACCTTTACTGAGGGAGTCCAGGTCAACAGCTTGGGCTGTAAAACAGCCATTTACCGGCACCACAGCTCTGCCATCCTCTCAGTCTCCTTGAAAGTAGACTGAGACCCTCCAGCAGCAGTTCTCTGCTCCTGCTCCTCCAACACTCCCATGCCTCATCGCTCCACATCAGGATGCATCCAGACACTGCACGCTTTGAAGGATCGGTACGTTGCTGGCTACTATTTATTACAAACGTGTGGCCAGCCCCTAATTCAGCCAGGCTCAGCTAAAGCTCAAGAAGCAAACCTCACAAGAGAAACAAGGTTCCCAGGTCTCATTTCCAAATCAGATGCCACCCAGCTGCCACCCCAGTCAGGGGGTGGGAAGAGGTAGAGGAGAGGTGCGATGCAGCTTGCACTGCTCCCCCTCACCAAGGGAGATCCCTGCAAGCAGCTGTAGAAAATGCTACCACGATCGAAGCCAACTGCACAGTAGGGTGAAGACGAGGAGCAGGTCTGGCAGGGACAGCGTACCAGCAGCCACAACACAGTCCCCAAGACAACAACAACTCGGGAGACCAACTAGGACGAGCTGCGTTTGTACATGAAGATATGACCTTTACCAGGTTCACCGCCACCCCGTGTTTACTACAGCCTCTGGCTCCTGGCTCCGCGTTTCATCTGGATGGCGGCGGTGATACACACCTGTCCCCGCAGCCCAGGACGGATCCTCCGTGCTGGAGGGTGCAGGGAGGAGGGCAGAGCTACTCCCCCGCACCAGGAGGAAGGGAGGGGGGCAGCCAGACACCCCCAGCGCCCACGGGGACGGTCTCTCGTTTCCCGCAAACGGATGAAGAGGCTCAGCCACCAGCCGAGCTCCCCGGTGGCTCCCCCCACACCCTCCCGGTCCACCCCCCACCGCCCCCTTTCCCTCCACCCCCAGGAAAGCCAAACAAAAGGCGACGGAGGGAACAGGGGCAGCAACCCCCTCCCGGGGGTCCCCCGTCCCCGGGGGGCGGCGGGCTCTGCCCTGCCCGGCGGGAGGCACCGCGCCCCACATGCAGCCCTGCCCCAGGGTGAGGGGGCGCGTCTATCCCGCAGCCTGCGGGGCGCGGGGCCACCGGGTCCCCGCCGCCCCGGCCCGGGGAGGTCGGCGCCGAGCTGGGGGTAGAAACGCTCAGGAAAAAAAATAAAATAAAAAATTATTATTCCCCCCCCCCCCCAGAGGCGGCCCGACGCGGCACTCACCCTGCTCGTAAATCGGAGCAAACTCTCATTCACGCTCCCCGCGGTGCCCAGGCCGCCGGAACCAGGCGACGCCCCGAAAGCCGCCGGTCGCTGGGCTGCGCTGGGCCGGGCCGGGCGCCGCCGGGGCCGGGCACGCCCGCTCAGCCCCGGACAAAGCGCGGCGCCCCTGCCCGCTGCGGGCGAGGGCGGCAGCAGGTGCCCGTCCGCCACCGAGGCCGTGCCGAGCGCCCTGCGCAGCCGCCGCCGCCGCAGCGCCCCAGCCGCTCGCCCGCCCCGCCCCCGGCCGCCAGCGGCCCCGCGGCGGGAGCCCGCAGAGGCGGGGGCGGGCGGGGCGGCCTATGGGCGGCCGCAGGGGCGGTACGGCCCGGCCCGGCCCGGCCCGGCTCGGCCCCGCCCGGCCCGCAGGAGCGCGGCGGCGGCGGCGCAGAGCGAGGCGCCCCGCCGGCCGTAGCCCGGCCCCAGCTCCCGCGGCCGTCGGCGGGTTCCGCGGTCCGCCCGGCGCGGCGTCCGCAGGCTCAGCGCGGAGCGGCAACGAGCAGCCCCCCAGCCCCGCCGCCGCGCCCGGCGTGCACCTGCCCTGCGCCGCGCCGGCGCCTGGAGCTCGCCTGCGAAGGAGTCCAGACGCCTAGCAGGCAAGATCCTCCATACTGTGCTGGCTGTTTATGGTGCAGTGTGTGCTGCCCTCCGCTATATGCATTGCACACCGGAATAGTCTGCAGCGGGGGTTGCGCTGTCTAAGTATGCTATTTGTTACAGCCTATACCGTCATGCTGTGTATGGGTAGCGGTAGCGTGCATTGCGGCCGGATCCTGAGCCCCGCAGGATCCGGGCTTCGTTGTGCTCCGGGCTTGACAAACACAGAGACACGGCGGCAGCCTTGCCTGTGCTTTGCTGTAATCGTTAGGAGTCGTATCGCCGCGCTCCGGTTAACCGAGGGCTGGAGGCGAAGCAGGTGCCCGAGCCTGGGCAAGGCGGCGGCAGGGCTGGGGGCTGCAGTCCTGCCCGGGGTACCTGCTCCGGGCCGCTCTCCGGTACCGGCTGCAGGGGCCGGCGGTGCGGCGGGCCGGGCTGGCCGGCTGCAGCCTCACCACACACACGCGGGGGAAACCAGGCCCGCAGGGAAGGGGTCGTTCCTGTGTATGGACGCCTCTGTGTCAACGCTCTGTATGTTTGTTAATTATTTAGTAAACGTGCAGGGCTGTACACCATTGCTCGTGCACCGCTTGTTGCCTTTTGCGCTGCTTGTTGTTAACCCTGATCTCTTTTTCGTAGCTTTAGAAATGCAGGGAGTATATGACATAAGAAACCCCTTTATTTGTCATTCTTCTCATGTCCCATCTTCTGGGTTTGGCGATGCAGGGACTGCCTAACAGAGCAGCTGCTGTGCAGCGTAAGCAATATTATACAATTTTGTAATAGGTTTGTCTACCTCAGCGCGTGCCTCTAGCGCAACAGAGGCGAGCTGTGGTTTGTTGCGCGGCGTCCTCCGGCGAGCGCCCGGAGCGGGTGGCCCTGGCTCCGCTGCTTTTCTCCAGCAGATTTGTCCATTTCCACACTGGTGACTGACGGCCCGTTCCACACTCACAAGCATCCTCGTATTTCACGTCATCTCGTGCCCTTTGCATGCTGGCTTTGTAACTCTTTATTTTTTGCGATCAAGAATTTATGAATCAAAAAATGGGGGAGTGGAGCCATGTGGAGGCTGAGTCAGATCGTGAAAAAGGAAAGCCAAGCGAGAGTGTGCAATTGCATATCACATTTGCAAACACGGTTTCATTCATCTCCATATGTTGCTCCTGTTACTACTAATAAAGCTCTGGTTTCTCAGACTGGTGCTACCCTGGAAACACTATTTGATCTTCCTGGGGGTTTTACTCTATAGCCTCCATGGTATTTTTGTCAGAGTATGTTATTTTACTGATTATTTTTTATTACATTGAACACATGTTCATAACAGAAAGAATCTGATAATATAAATGTACTTCCCACACCCTCTTCTTTTGTTCCTATTATTCAGTCTGCAAAGGAGTGATAGTTTATTTACCAGCAGCAATTTTATCCCTCTATACTGGTAAGATTTCCTAATTATAAAAACAAAACAAAAAAAGCCTTTTCCCTGAGTGGGCACCTGTTTTCTTCTTCTTTCTTTCCTCATCCTGCTAATTATATCCAACTCCATCATGGTAATTTTGGAGCTACAGGAAATCTAGCTTTGTCTACTGAAATATTTCTACAGAAGCCTCTATATGCAAAGGGAGCCAGAGAGCAAGGTCTGCTCTAGGCGTAATGGTGTCTGGGGTTTTCTTCCCTGGCAGGGAGTTGTAACTGTGGAGTGTACAGTAATTAATTTTACCCAACCTTGGGAGAGAAGAAGGAGGAAGAAGGATTGTACTGGAAAAAATAAGGGGTTTTTTAAAGTTTCAAAGGGAGGATCTAAGTGGCAATTTCAATGACCTTCATGATTTCTATTTTAGACAAAAGGCAGCAACCTAGTACAGTGGTATCGTTTGTCTTCTCCTGGCCTCATCCTTTGTTCTCCTTGGGTTTAGCCTGTCGCTTCCCAGGGCTTGATTCTGTCCCTCGCTGGGGCAGCAGCACCTCTCACCCGTGACTCTGAGAAGTGCTGTTCTGGCAGGTGATTTTTTTCTACCAACTGCTTATTTGACATCTTCTTTGCTGTGCAAGATCTTTCCTTCTTCTTGTGACCCTCCACGTCTCTCTTCTCTGCGTGTTATTTATGCTTCAGTATTTCCGTCTTGCCAAACATTGTGATGGTAGCTTTACCTTCCCCCTTCTCTCCGCTTTTTGTCCGCTCACAACTTCTCTCTCATTTTTGTGAGCTTTCATATATCCTCTCCTTCCTTTTATTTCTCCTCTTCTCTCCCAGTTTTTATACCCTGTCATTCTCTCTCCTTTCTGACATCTCATTTCAGTTCACTGCCTTACTCTACCTTCCTCTTGACGTTTTTTCACCACCCTGTTCCTTTGGTCATTGTCCTTCTCCATCCTTTCTCTGGACTTATATTTACATATAGAGTTATATATATATGTGTATACATATATCTCTACTCCACTCCAGATCTTCCGTTCTCCAGCTGAAACAAAAAGAAATGAGTCATGCTGATAGTCTGCATCCCTTTCTCAGCACCTGAAATACGCTGCTCCCGCCCATCCTCAACTCATGCATTGTATAGACTGAAGAATTAAGTATGTGGGAAATGTTCCTCAGTTCAGAAGGAACTTGAGAAAGCAGCTCGCTCAGGCTGCTCTGTGAACAGAGCAGTTATTGTGCTCCCACCGACAGTACCAGAGGAGGACTGTAAGCCCCCTGAACCCAAGGAACTAATGGCATTTTCTTCACGTTTCTAAATTTCTGACTTTTGGTAATGAAAAGTCTATAATTTTAGATAAGGGATGCTGAATTTGAATTATCCCTTGAATCCTGGACTGATCCAAAATTAGACCCCACAAAATGCTTTTCTTTTTTTGCTAATTGTTCTGTTTTATATATTTGTTAGGCCACTTTTGTGCAGCTGTTGGGACAGAAATGCTTTTCTTCCCATCAGAGCTAAGCTCTGCCTCTGAAAGGGCTCTGTGTGGGGTGAGGCTGGGATCTGGGCTCAGCAGCTTCCCTTTTTTTCTGGAGCCAGAGGGAAAGGAAAGAGCTGTGACTGTAGGATCAGAGGCATTGGGTGGGAGATGGAAGAATAGGTGCATAACCCAAAAATGCTACGTTAACCTCAGGGGGTGGGGTTGTTTAATAATATTTCCCCTTGACTATCACAGACTACATACAGCATCATTGGGGATGAAGGGCAAGTGTTAGATTTTGCTATTTAAATAAGACTCTTAGTTTTAAAAAAAAATATGATTTAATGATTAAACTATTTTTTTTTTGTCTTTCAAAAAGCATACTACTAACTGGCTGGAATGAAAACAGCTCCATCCCACAGATTCCACCTCCACTTTCTGGCAGCTTACCTGACTCATAAAGAGAGTGGGGGATTTTATATGCCACCTACATGAACTCAACATTTTCCTTTGTGGCGAGAGTTAATCACCACCCTTGGTGATTATTTCACCGACCATCTTGAAGATACGGGGGGGGGGGGGGATTATTTATCTTTCAAACCAGCCTTAAAACTTCATATAGAATAGAGGGGTTTTTTTCTGAATTTGGTGAAAATACACAGGCAGTTTGTAGCAATAAGATCTTCCATGTTATTTGTTGAAAACTGGTGTTTACCCCAGGATCAGGGAAGAGAGAGTTTCCGTTTGCAGAGGACTCATCTCTGACATGAGATGTGCCACCTGGAGAGTCGAGATGCGTCAGCCAAAGGTTGAGGACCATTCCCCAGGTAATCATTGCAGGAGGTGTCTGCTGAGGAGGAAACTGTGGGGTTGTAGCCACAATGATCAAGAATTTAAGAGGGCGACGTTTTGTCAGCAGAGGCAATGTTTATGTTAGACCAACAGACAGAGTCAGGTAAAATGGACGTGCTTTTAGGCATATAAAATCTCCCCTTATAACCTGTTTGTGTAACCAATGTGGCCCTGTCTCTTGTGAGGAGAGAGATTGTATGTAGTAGACTGATACTTGTCAAGCAGAAAATACTGCATGAAAGAAGACAGGAAGATAGGAATGAGACGAAAACACAACAGAGTAAATACAGTGTGTGCAGGAGGCAATGGAAGAAGGGGTAGGAGGAACTGAAAGCGCGCCTCCAGGAAGGTTATTGGGACTTAAAAAGAGGATGTGAGTTGCCCTGGAAAGCGAGAGGAAGCTTAGGCGGAAAAGCATGTGACGCTTTTGCAGAAGAAATTCTTGCAATGAGGTGCAGGGAGGGCAGAGAGGAAGGAATGTCTGAGACCACTTTGGAGCTCAGCACTTAAAGAGAAATCTTAGAGTGAAGGAGAGCCAGGGAAAGCATCTGATAAGTCTCTTCATTTCTCTGTCACAAGGGCAGGCAGAATCAAGGAATGGGAAGGAAAGGGGAAAACCAAAAGAACTGAACTGAACTGTTAACATATGTGGATGAAGGAAGGGTAGGGAAGCTGCTGCCACGTTGACGGAAAGGGGGAAGTCATCTTTGGGTCCTCTGTGGGACTGGGAAAATGACTGAGTAACAAGTGGGGTGCTACAGGACGGGAGGCAGGGAGCATCCCATCAGGATCGAGCTGTCTGAACCCGATATAAATATGGCTTATTTCCATTCTTGATGTATATAAGCCTTAAAATGCATTGCAGATACAGCAACTCTGCCATGCAGCTGCCTCACCCTTCCTGTCACACCGTCCTCCTTCTCTCATGCCACAATTGATCCCATATTCTCTCCTGCACTGTGGGTCCTCAGCCCAGCTCTAGTTGTCCTTCTTATCGATCGTGCCTGCCTAATAACTGGGGCAGCACTCAAGATAAGGACTCGGGAGTCACCCACACTGATGTACTTCTTGAAGCAGAGGCACTGGTGAGGTCTGCGGAGAGTGCGTACTGAGAGAGGCACCAGCAGGGAGGAGGAAGAGCAAAGGGCGAGCAGTTCCTCTGATGAAGAAACGGGTTGGGAGACCATAGCTGTGGGGAAACTAAAGGTGTGGAAGCCTCAAGAGGAAAGTGAGTATAGGGGGATGCAGCCATGGGTGGTTAAAAATAACAGTATAGTAGAGAAAATGTGGCATTCCACTGGCAATTTAAACCTGCTGCCTTCAAAAACCATTCTGTGTTTTGAAAAGCAAGCCTTACATTTAATTATTCTAATTGCTACTGACCAGCGAGAGCCGCTGGCATTTTGAGGCTGTCACTTAATCCAGCAACCCCCATTTTCTTCACTGCTGATATACTGGTTGCAACCAAGTCTTCAGCAGAGAGCTCTTTGCACCCCTGCCTGACCTAAATATCGATGTATCCCTAATTACGCTTTGATTTCTCTGGAAGGGAGATGTCCTTTTTTAGCTTGTGTCAGTATAGTGACTAGCACATTAAGTCCACGTGATAATGATGCTACCACAAATTATAACTCCATTCACGGGCAGTTTGTGTGGTGTGGAGTTTGGGCACAGGCTAACCTGGCCTGAAACATTTTTTTCAATGTTTCTGGAGAACTGCAAGCTTTTCAACCCTATGGCTGGTCATTCAAAGTAATGTGTCACACTGTACAAATATCACATGTTGGACGGGACCAAGTGGCAGCAAACCTCCTGGGGCTTTGAACCTCCTGGCACTTGTAATGGGTGTGAGAGAAAGAAGGAAGGAACAACAAAGAAAAGAATAAAGGAAAGAGAAATGCAAAGCGAATGACTTCTGTGTGTTTTGATAACAATTCTTCAGTGGCACAGCAACCTGGAACAGAAAGGCACTGTCTGGTTAGTCACAGAATCCTAGAATGGTTTGGGTTGGAAGGGACCTTAAAGACAATCCAGTTCCAACCCCCTGCCATGGGCAGGGACACCCTCCACTAGACGAGGTTGCCCAAAGCCCCATCCAGCCTGGCCTTGAACACTTCCAGGGAGGGGGCATCCACAGCTTCTCTGGGCAGCCTGTTCCAGTGCCTCACCACCCTCACAGGGAAGAATTTCTTCCTAATATCTAATCTAAATCTCCCCTCCTTCAGTTTAAGGCCATTACCCCTTGTCCTATCACTCCATGCCCTTGTAAACAGTCCCTCTCCAGCTTTCCTGTAACCCCCTTTAGGTACTGGAAGGCTGCTCTAAGGTCTCCCCAGAGCCTTCTCTTGTCCAGGCTGAACAATCCCAACTCTCTCAGCCTGTCCTCATAGGAGAGGTGCTCCAGCCCTATGAGCATCTTTATGGCCCTCCTCTGGACTCACTCCAACAGCCCCATGTCCCTCTTGTACTGGGGCCCCCAGAGCTGGACACAGTACTGCGGGGATCTCTCGAGAATGGAGTAGAGGGGCAGGATCACCTCCCTCGACCTGCTGGTCACTCTTCTTTTGATGCAGCCCAGGACACAGTTGGCTTTCTGGGCTGCAAGCGCACACTGCTGGCTCATGTTGAGCTTCCCATCCACCAACACCCCAAAGTCCTTCTCCTTAGGGCTGCTCTCAACCCATTCCTCGCCCAGCCTATAACTGTGCTTGGGATTGCCCCGACCCACATGCAGGACCTTGCACTTGGCCTTGTTGAACTTCATGAGGTTCGCACAGGCCCACTTCTCAAGCCTGTCAAGGTCCCTCTGGATGGCATCCCTTCCCTCCAGCGTGTTGACCACACCACACAGCTTGGTGTCGTCAGCAAACTTGCTGAGGGTGCACTTGATCCCACTGTCCATGTTGCTGACAAAGATGTTAAACAGCACCGGTCCCAGTACCGACCCCTGAGGAACACCACTCATCACCGTTCTCCACTTGGACATCAAGCCACTGACTGCAACTTTTTGATTGTGACTATCCAGCCAATTCAATGCAGAGCAGTTACTTGCTATTGCTGGAGCCATAGCCTAGAAATCTGTTTGGTGGTGGGTTTTTTGTTTGTTTTTTTTTTTTTTTTAAATAATCAGGTTTTGTCTTTGAACTATGGAAAATACGGGTTTCTTCATCTTTCTCCCCTACTCTGTTGCTCTCATCCTCCCACTTCCAAGTAAGGATGTGAGGTTCCTTCTTCTCATCTCCAGCATAAATTTATCCATGAACATTTTATACCGGTTTATTGTCAGTTCTTATGACAGAGTTTACTCTTATCTTCAATAACTCTTGTGTCCTTAGTGCTCACCCCTCATCTGTTTCTGAAGAGCAGCCAGCTCCCCTCTTCAGTGGAGCTTTGCCGCGCTGTCCCAGCCATGCTTTTCTCCTCTTCTTCCATATACCAGGCTCTCCATTTTCCTGCTTCGTACAGATGATGACCTCTAACGCTCGGAGGACTCTCTGCCTGTGGTAATGTGATCTAGTGGCTGCAGCAGAGAGAGGTGTCAGCAGTCCTGGATTCTATTCCCAATCCAGTTATTGGATGATGTGAGATCTGGAGAAGGACATTTATCTTTGTTTCCCCGCAGGCTCCAGTAATAGTCACACATCTCCATTTTACAGTAAAATTGCTATCACTGTGCCAAATTAATTATTAATACACATATTACAATATTTTCAGTATTCTGTAGCAATGAAATCTGACTCTGTGCCACTCGCTGCCCTTTAGCTTGTGGCCTGGCACGCCGTCCTTTTGGAGGTCCCTCTGTGGCACCCACGGCTCCTGCATCTACACTCTGCATTCCCAGGCACCCATGCTTTATAGCCATGATAAAGCAGCTTTCACTTATTCCTGACTTTTTCATTAATCGCTTGCTTTCCAATCATTTTATTAAATCATTTTCAGGACTTGCTGAAATGTGGGTAATGTAACTGGGACTCTCATTTAGAAGGAATGTCGGACATGATTGATTACAGCTGCGCACGTCATGCCGTCGCCTGGCTTTCTCCCCACGCAGGGGGACAGTTGGTGATACTGCCCAGGTCTGTTGAGCATACGTGCATTAGACCCATATACGTCGCATGAAGGTTGTTAAAAAGATTTGTTGGGCTTATTTCATCCATGCCATTGGAGGATATGTGGTAATACTTACGTTGTGATGTACCCACCACATCACTCTTAAAAGCCTTAATGACCTCAGTCTGATCTTCAGCCTAATTTGAGAACACAGCTTTCCACTTTGGCATGGTTTTATATCCATATGTGTTATTCCCAGTCAACATGGTATGGCCAGAGTAAACGTTTGGGGGTACTGCTTTTATTTCTTTTTGCTACACAAATTATCCATAGCACTGGAAAAGCTCACGGAAACCTACTGAAACCTGGGGATGGGGCATGTGGGAGGAAGAGGTGCGACACGTCTGCCTTGGTTCCCACGTAACTCCTGCTTTAACTCCGAAGCCGCTCTCATCTCCTGGGGCTGCTGCGTCTCCCTCTCCCACCCACTCTCCCCTTATGGCCTCCAGGTGCTGGGCTGTAGCTTCTCTCATATTTTTGGCCATGGCTGAATTAGCACATTTTTAATGGATGCCTTTTTCAGCACCAGTGAAAATAGTCTAGAGTTTTGATAATTCTCTGTTACTCCATATAAATAGTTTGCTTAAATGCCATAGCAGTTCTTTAGGCTTATTATCATTACTGGTTTAGAGACCATGGCTCCATTGTAGGAGTTACTTAGATATAGCAGACTCAGTGAGTTTATGGTCTTCTGCTTTTCCAGAGAAATTGAAATGATGAGGTCAAAGATCAACTGATTTTCATTTTTTATGCAGCACAGAGCAATTTCTTTTGAATCTGCACTTTTTATTTTCAATAGCATAGGGTGTCATGGAATAAATAAAGCACCTTTGTGATGTGTAATGAGTTGTTAGTATTACAGACCCCAGTCACCTATGATTTTTGTTCTGACACCCATCTCCAGTAGCCTGTACTTTGTACATCACCAAGAAGATAGGTAGAGCTCGTGATGCTGCCAACTAGCTGAGCTGCTGTGATGTCTTGCTTGCTTCTCCTGCCCAGCAGGACTCCAGGTGGGCTGGAGATCATCTGCCTGTACATAGTGAGCCAGCTTTGACCTGTCCCTGCCTTCAGAGCAACTTTGCTGAGTTAGTCTAAGGACAGGAGCTAAATCCTGCACCAAGACACGGAGTTGCTGCTGACAGGTTGACTCCCAGTGGGTCCAGCTAGTTGTAGTGGGATGTGAAGGGAACAGAAGCCTCTTGCTTCAGGAAAGGCTTCGTGGCAGAGGCAGCAAATCCTGATGACTGTAAAACTCCGAGAGGAAGCTTGTGCTGAAGTTTATGTTGTGTTAAGGTTTTGACTTATTGATTAAACCCCAGGAAAGGAGTGACCCTGGTTGTGTTCTCTGTTGAGCTGTGTTAGTGCTGAGGGCTTTCTGAGGATGGCTGCGGTAATACAGGTTTCTCTTAAACCCAGGCACTCTGTGGGAAAGCTGGCTGGAGTGTAATTGTAGCAGATGCTGGTACTGGGTGTGCTCTTGTAAACGTTTAACGGGTATCGATCTATAGAAAACATCATTTCTCCTTTTTGCCTTATTAGATCCTGTTGGTCAAACGTGTAGATCAGAGATATTCCAAAGCAGGCAGATAATGAGTGCTCTTATAAAGAGCAGATAAAAGTCACGCTAAAGCTTTTTAAGTACTCATTTATTCACAGTAACAAAACCTTGATAAAATGCAGAGTCTGATTTTTACAAAGTACTGAGCCTCCTGGATTCCGGTGGAAATCAATGTTGGCTGTTGGTGCTAAGCATCTCTAAACATTGTATTTGTAGTTTCAGACCCAGGCTAAACCCCCGTTGACTTCAGGCACTCCTTTAATCAGAGTAAGGACAGCAGTATTTAGCCTCCTGACAGTCATTCTTCTTGCAGCACTGTGTGTCTCTGTTGCTCTGCTTGACTCACGGATAAGATTTTCTTCTCTTTAAAAATTCAATGTATCTTCTGTGCACAGAGCTCTGATCTAGGGTCCTGCTCCTTACTTTGTACATAAGCATCTCTGATTGATTGATACCCCCACAACCCCAAGAAGTACTTGCAGTTTGGGCAGAAGTAGCACAAGAAATTACAGCTGTTGCTGGTGATTAAAAATGTGTTTTCTAAAATCATAAATGGAAATGCAAGAAAAGAAGGGAAAGGGAAAGGGAAAGGGAAAGGGAAAGGGAAAGGGAAAGGGAAAGGAAAAGGAAAAGGAAAAGGAAAAGGAAAAGGAAAAGGAAAAGGAAAAGGAAAAGGAAAAGGAAAAAGGAAAAGGAAAAAGGAAAAGGTTACTGTAGGGAGTTTCCTGTACTGAACTCCCAGGCAATGTTTTAGCACAAGCAATGGTAAGGATCAGTCAAGAGCTTGGACGCCAGTGTATCCCAGTGCTCTGTTCTGCGTGTACTTCTAAAGAAATCTAAAGATCACTTTGAACATAGTGTATCTGTGCCAGGGAGTGAGTTTGTAGCATTTATTTCTATGTTAAGGAGGAGGGGGCATCTTCAGGTTTAACATATTTTCGTGGTCCAATGCGCAAGCAAGAATCTTTTCAGTAAAAGAATTGCATGTGTGTGTATCCAAGGTTAAAAGTTAGACATTTAAATGATAACTTTACAGGAGCAATCATATCAAATGCAACAGAGCATGTGGGATTGGGGATGAGGCCTTATTATTGATACTGGATTACCCAGGATGAGACCTGGGATCCCAAAACTGATCTCTGCGCCCCTCCACCACTGGAAGAAATCAGGCATTTCAGTCTAGTTTATCTTCTTCTAGGAAATTCTCCTCATTACTTCAAAGCAAATATTACCTCATTGTCACATGCCATACAACATACCAAGAGAAAAATTCTTTCCAGTCCAAAATATGACTATCAGTTTTTGCACATGAGGCAGCATCACCGATGTCTCATGGTGACTCATCACGCTCCTGATCTGCTTTACTAACTAAGGCAGAGCTTGCTACCAAATAACCATAAAATATCTGCTTGTTTTCTCAGCTATTACTATTTAATGGCACCTGTCAGGTGAGAAAATTCTTCTTTAATAACTTGCAGGTAGATGGCCGTACATTATGAAAGGGAGGGGATTTGCAGTTTGCAGAAATACGCTGTACCAACAGCAGTCACTTGCTGACATCTGGTAATTTGTAAACTGTATTTACCAGATCTGCTGCCTGGGCTCTTACAAGCGTTTCAGAGCAGATGAAGCCATTAGAATTCCTTTCAGTGGAAACATCCCCTAATTTGTTGCCCTTCTTTGCGTTTCAGAGAGATTAAAACAAAAAGCAGCAGCAAATTTCACTTTACATTTCTTGACATGTAGGATTAAAGCCAAGTTTTCTTTACTTTATACAGCAAAGGAAACCAAGGAAAGGGACAGTAATTGGACAGAACTCACAGGACGTTCCTATTTAAGGGGCAGAATAAACAGCAAGCGTCTGTTGGCTCTCATTTACTCTAGTAAGGATTAAAATAGATCATCATCAGATTAGCAAATATCAGAATATCAGATGTCCAAAAGAGACGAGCTTGACTTTTTCCTGCAAGTGTTTAATTTTTCACCAAAACCTCCTAAGAACAAAGTGCTGATTCTAGAAATGTAACTTTTATGGTTGATTAGGAAATGATAGCAAGGGAGCAGCCCGGTGGGCATGGGGATTTACAGTGGATGCCACAGAGCTCATCACAGCAAGGACAGCTTTTAATAGGAAAAAAAAGGAAAAAATCCAGGTGCTGTTTCCACCCCTGCATGAGGAGAGTTCCAAAAGGCCAGCTAATAGTCCACCCGTGGTCACTCATGCACACTGCTAGCACCAAACTGGCACTGGTCCTACAGACTCAGCAGCAAGACCAAAAATGAACACAAATGCTGCGGGAGCTTCCGTGCCTGTCTCTCTCTCCATCAGTGTATCAGGCCTGGGGAAAACAGAGACAGCGTCAGGCTTCACGTGGGATTTCTCAGCAGGGCTCCTCTCGCATCTCAGATCTGAGAGACTGCGGTGATTTGTATCTTTGAATATGTTTTCAGTTCATTTTCCTTTTAATGATGCTGAAGAAAGGGGTGTCAACACAAAGGAAGATGTATCTGTCACTCCGCACTGCTCTGGTTTCTAGCAGCAGGCAGGCTGCTGCTTGGAGCTGGCTAGAAAAAACGCTGTGGTTGGTTTTGTGGTTGGTGTTCTGAGAAAGGAAACAAATGCCAGCACTGCTAACTGATTGACTCGGAGCATACAAAGCCGTAAAAAAAAAAAATGTGTCCAGAGATCTTCCTTCAGAGTGCCTCCTCTTGCATGGCCATACCCTGTGTCCCAGGGACCTCGGTGGCTTGGAGCTGGAGATAAGCACCATCTCCCCTCCTTAGGGGTCCTTGTGGGAGACTCTGGCTGCAGTATCCCATGGGAAACGTCCATCGGGGGAACGCAGCTCATAAAGCATGTTCTAGGCAAGAGGTACCCAGCTTCAGCCTCCAAGAGTCACAGAATGGCTGAGGCTGGAGGTGCCTCTGGAGAACATCTAGTCCAGCCCACGCTCAGCGCAGGATTGGCTGCTGTGGGTTGCTCAGAGCCACGTCCAGTTGGATTTTGAGTATCTCCAAGGATGGAGACCCTGCGACCTCTCTGAGCAACCTGTGCCAGTGCTTGGTCATCCCCACAGTAGAGAAGTCATTCATGATGGCAACACTTCCAAACAAAACAACTAGTAATTATTAACCTCTTCAGATTTTCTGTTTTGTTTTTTTTTTTTTAAAGGAAAAAGAAAATGCAACTATTTTCATAAAAAGAAACCATTTTTTTTAAATGTGTTCCCTCAAGAAATTCTCCACATGGACACTTCGGGAATAATCCCACTGCTTCTGCCTTCATACCAGAGCAGCACCTGCCTGTGAACTGCATTGCACTGTTGACAGAAGGGTTGGTGATACAGTCAACCATTATTAACATTATTTATTTAGCACCTGGCAAACGCAATCAGGCTCTTTGTGCTAGGCACTGCCCAAACAAACTGGAAGGAAGACAACCTGTTCCCAAATAAGTTGTTATTTACCTGTTAAACAGTAGGCTGCAAAGAAACGGGTGGAGGGAAGCAAGGACACCGAAGCTTTTTTGTTAATTTCTGAACTTTAGCATCATTGCTTCCCTCATCGCAGCCATACATGGGAGAAGAATGAGATCCCGGCCATGCTACCCAACGGCGTTAGCCAGTCAAGTGGATGGAGATGTCCTGTAGGTGTGACCTTTTCTGGAGACATATGAAATCACTCTGGTGCCTGCTGGGCACTGTATTCGTTTTTTAAAAGCTGCAGTACAAGTGCACTTAACAATTAATACATATTTTAGAAGGACACAATTTTTAAAAAGCCTAAGAAATAGTCATTTAGATTTTCCAGTCGTGGTATTTTTTAATCAGGAAATTAGCTCAAGAGAAAAAGAAGTAAGCACACAGTTATTTCTTCTCTTGGAAAAATGCCTTTCCATTGAAAAGTCATATTTTCAAGTCTGCGAACAAGAGCAGTAGAGGATTTATTTTCCTGTATTCCCTCCCAAGTAGAGGAAGAAAGGAAGAAAAATTATGGTTTCATCAGAAGAAGAAAATGTGCTTAAGGGGGCAGGTGTCAGACTTTTGAAGGGTGTCCAGGACTTTTGGGACAGTCCAGCACTTGCCCTTCCAAATGTCTCCACTGAGAAGAACACCTGGGAAAATTAAGAAAGGGGATGAGGTGTCAGAGTCAAGCACATAGCACGAGGAAATCATGTCTTTGGAGATTTTAAAGGAAAGGTAAGAAAATAAACGAGGAGGGCATGCCTCGTACCCCACCCTTGAAGCAAGGCGTGGAGCTCTGGAGACTCATTCCAGCTGCACATTTCTGCCATTTCTGTGACACTCTTTGCTCGTATGCTCAAACTGAGCATTTTTCCATGCCCAGTCTCAGAGTCCACTTTGGTCAGAACCATCCCGCATGTCTCTGGGCATGGTCTTTGTCTATAGTTTTCCACCTAGCTCAGCTCACTTGGCCATGAAGCTTTGCCAGAGGGTGCAAAGCTGCTCCTGAAGGAGAGCTACTCTCACAATGTGCCCATCTCCTTCCTCTTTCATTGAAACTGCTTTTCCTTTAACTTCAGAGAGTCAGCAAAATATGTCACTTTATGATTGCCAGGTGGTATGACCGCATATGTTATAACTACAAGTTTCCTGAAACTAGGAAAAGAGATTAATGTTCATAAACCGAAGCCAATTAGAAGAAAGCATCAACAGTTTTCAATACATTTGTTTGGTTTATTTCTTTTTCTTCCTATCATCCATACCTGATTTGAGAGAGATTTATATGTATTTACCCAGCTTTGGTGGGGTTTTTTAAATATTTTTATGCTGTAGTCATGAGAAGTTTGAGGTTCTGGTGCAGCAAGGAGTTGGTGGTGTGCTTGCAGCTTGTCACATGACATTTTCCTGTACCCTGGCCTTTTCCACCTAGTTGGACAATATCCCATTTTGGAGTGACAAAATACTTCTGGCAAGGTGAAGCAAAGGAGACTTGAACGGGCCTCTCAGGCCTCACAAAGGCAAAACTCCCGTTAGTGGCAAGGAAGAAACTGCTTTGCTTGAGCAAAATCTCAGTGCTAAGGTCACTGGTGCCAGCTTTTGCTTCTAGCCAGGTGGGCGTTTTGGAGGGCTGTGGTGGAGACGTTGCGTCCCTGCTCCCTGGCATCCCGAGCAGTGCCAGCCCGCCCTTGCAGCTGGGTGTACTCCACTTGAAATGCTCAGCATTGCCCTTTGCCCAACACCTCCCAGACCACGCGCTGGCCAGAGCCCAGTGTCGGTGCCTCGTAGGGTAAAGCAGCCAGCAGCAGCCATGGTGCTTGCTGCAGGCAGAAGGTGGCATCTCATGCACTGAGGACTTGGAGCTGTGGAGGTTTCTCGCATGGTGTGGATGCAGGAGCTGGTACGTGGGCACGTAAATCCAGCCTCAGCATTGAAGGTATCTGCTCCCACAAGGAGCATCTGGGAATTTCTTATAGACTTGGTTGCAACACAGTTGCTGTGTTTGGCTTGGATTGCAGACGGAGGCCACAGTGGAGAAACCAGGCCAGGGTGGAGGGCAGCATCTCGTTCCTTCCCAAGGAGGAGAGGCCGGGCTGAGCGTGCAGCTGTTGCTTTGGCACAGGCACCGCTTAGGTCTCTCTCTGATGCTCTGTGTGTGCAGCCCATATGTTACATCCCAGCTTTCTCTCTCCTGTTTACTTCTATTCATTTTCCCATGTGCCACCAGCCCTGAAGCTCTTTTTTCTCTTCTAGGCTCTCTTGGCCAGCAGACCATAATTCCTAGGGCATCTTCAGAAGAGGCGCAGAGCAGTAAAAGCCCAAGCCCTGGGGTGATGCTGGAAGCTGATCCTCCAGCAAAGCCTGGAGAAGCCTTGCCTTTCAAGCGAGCACTCAAAGTGTCCTCTGAAACACAAAACCATTTACCAGGTTACGACACAGTTGTTCCCTTGACCCACGTAGTAAAGCACATGTAAATTTGTAGTGTAGGGGAGGCACCCAGTTTTATGACAGGTTTACGTAGTGTCTTTTACTGCGCTTCTGGATGACAGCAGTCAGCTGCAGGTCAGGGCTCTGCAGGTTGTGGCCTGATGAAGAAAAACTCAGAGAAAAACTGGCCAGTGGAGGTTCCCTCTCTCAAAAGCAGAAAGCACCAAATAGCAGGAAACGATTTCAGTCCAAGTAGCTTCTCTCCATCAACACGTAGCCCAAAAGCACTTTTACTTTTTTCCTCCTATCCACATTCCTGTTTCTCTGCCAGGTGATTCCTGCCACCTCTTCTGAGCTTTTCTGCTCTCTGGTATTTTTACTAGCTAACATGAATGCTGAAAAGTTCCTGTAGCTCAGCTCCCTAGCTTAATACTGTATGATTTTTATATTCCACTGGAATACATGGTGTAAAACAATAGCCACAGAAATGAAAGCACCCTCAAAATAAACTTTTACCTACATACAAAGAAAAAGGGATCTATTGGCGATTGTAATAACCATATAAATCATTTTCCCAGTCTCATATAAAGGTGGCTTCAGTGATATCTTGCAACAGTCTCCAGCCCATTCCAGCAAGATTTAATTCATTTCATGCTGCAGTTAGTGTTTTCTTTGGAACTGCAATGTTCTTCTCAGAAATATGTTCACCCTCCAGCTCATATTTACCAAGTAGATGGCAACTAGGCCTGGGTTCAGCAATGTTTACAAGGCCAGTGTTATGGGGATTTAAACAGAAAACAGCAAAAAACCATACACAAACCAGAGCGGTTCTCACTGGCAGTTCAAAAATGCTTGCACAGGGTCATGGGGTGTTTGTCTCAGATTCAGAGATGTCGCTTGTGTCTGACTCAGACTCTCTCATCTTTCAGTAAAAATGTACTGTAGGAGAACAAATAAGAGCTTGATTTTTTTGATGTTCTTTCCAAGCAGCTCCAAGACCCAGAGAAATAGTTCTCAGGATGCCAGAGCCAGCAAAGTCCACTTCTGCCCCCAAAAAGGGCTCCAAGAAAGCTGTGACAAAGACTCAGAAGAAGGGTGATAAGAAGCGGCACAAGAGCAGGAAAGAGAGCTACTCCATCTACGTCTACAAGGTGCTGAAGCAGGTTCACCCCGACACTGGCATCTCCTCCAAGGCCATGGGCATCATGAACTCCTTCGTCAACGACATCTTTGAGCGCATTGCTGGAGAAGCCTCCCGCCTGGCCCATTACAACAAGCGTTCCACCATCACTTCCCGGGAAATTCAGACGGCTGTGCGCCTGCTGCTCCCAGGAGAACTGGCCAAGCATGCTGTCTCGGAGGGCACCAAAGCCGTCACCAAGTACACGAGCTCCAAGTAGCTGGACACCACCTCTCCAATGGGACCATCAAGCACCGAACCCTCCGCACAAGCACAGGTAGGCAGCCACGGTCCGGATAAACGTCACAGCTATTATCCACAGCAATTTACAGCCTTGGGATGGGCATGAGAAGCTGTCTGGTGGAAGAGGAGACAGTGATCTGGATGTCAGCTGATTTTCATAGTCTGTTCGGGACGTGCGACAGGTTCTGCAGGGCTGGTGGAGGAGGCCTCTGCTTTCACATCTCATCCGAAGGACTGACCGACTGCAGTATATCCAAACTCTCCTCTGCGCTTGGCAAACATGCATGTTTGGCGCTGGCGGGGGAGTCTGGCAGCGGTGACACAGAGATGCCATCTCTGAAGTCTTCCTGTTTGGCTGCTTTCTCACAGTCATCCAAGACGGGCAACGAGGAGTCAGCACTGGTATCCTCTCCCTCGTAGCCCGTGTCCGTCCTGGTGTATGGCGACACAGCCCACCCCGTGCCAGCAGAAGTGGCATCGACAGCTACGAGGCAGGGGCTGTAGAATAAAATCCATATTGATACAATAACTGTCTGTGTGTGACAGCCTGTTTTAAAGAGCAAGCCTGGCAGGCAGATGTCCGGGATGATACCAGGCGCTATTCCTCCTCGTTGTTCCTGATGGATGAGCCATCGAGCAGGCTGAGGGTGCCGGCGCTGGAGCTGCCCGCTGCCTCCCACCTCGTGCCAAGGCGGACGGATGGACAAGGGGGGATATTGGGGCTGGGTCACTACCTTGCCCGGCTGCTGCTTTGCCTGCTTTAGGACTTGCTTTGGTGTTCAAGATGTTGCTAATTCTGCTGCTTTTCAGAGACTTTTCCTGCCTCAACGCTGCCTGGGCGCTCCCTTCCATCGTAAGCGTGGGCGAGATGGGGTGGTGCCCATGGGGGTCCCTTCTCCTGCAAGCGCTGGGGTGGTGCAGGACAAACAGCACAAAGGTGTCGGGAGGGGACTGAGGATTTGGGAAAGCATCTGGCGTGGGAGCAGAGGTGGTTAATGCAGTCTGGGGGAGAAGCAGGCTCCCCGCAGAGATCGCTCCAGGCAGCTCACCTGGCCCTGCCTTCGCTGCTTTATTCACCTGTTAGAAAGCAAAAGCAAGAACTGGGTCTGGGTGGATCTGTAGGGACACTTGCCTTCATCCCAGAGATATTTTAAAGATTAAATAATTTTAAACTACTTCGGATACTCCCCACGTCTTCTCAAAGTCCACAGTAAGGTGAGCAATAATAAAATCCTGATTAAAGCCATAAAAATTAGTGGAAGGATGTCTTGGTTACAGGTTTATCTTGCCCGAACTGCTGGATAGCAGAAGAAGAGCATGTGTAGAACTGGTGTGAAGTTGAAGCTTCCTACTCAAAACGCAAAATTAGCCAGCATTTTAAAAAAAATCAAAATCTCTGGTAGGCAGTAGTGCTCAGATAAAAAATATTCATGTCTTTAAAATAACAGCTTATTCTGTAAATAAAAAGGGCAGTAAAGACAGGATCCAGAGCTAAGTGCAGGTTCTCCGCAAACTCCAAGACCTTGTTTTTAATGAAAAGGTAAATTCATACCCCAAAATAGCAGCCTTGCAGTACACCTCTCGCTTTCCCCTAGGTTTATCTCTATCTTTTTTCTTTGCACTTTGAGAGTGTGGGGACCCTTGACAAATTTATGTTGCTTTTGGAGCTACATGTAGGACTCTGCAGCTCCAGAAGATCCAGTTATTTCTTGGGGTTTTTAACAGCGTTGCAGTCATTTTCCACTTGGTCTGAGGACTTAGACCTACTCAGCCAAGAGCAGCTCAGACACCCGAGGGCAGCGCGGGGTCCCTGTGCAAGAGCAAAGGACAAGCGACGGTTGCTTACAGGCTGCTCCCATCCCCCTGCTGCAGCTTGGAATTTGAACACCCCCCACCCAAAAAGGGGCTTTCCTACCCTATTTTGCTCAGTGCTAGCACACTCCAGCCACATTTCATACCGCAATGCCAGCAGGAATCCCCAGAGATACCTTTCAGAAGATATCCCCAGCTGTCAGCGCGCACAAGGAGCAGCTCCAGCAGCGGTACCTGTACTCAGTAGCATTGGTAACCTGGACCCCTTGGCCAGGACACTTTGGAGGTGACAGCTTCACACTTCCTTTTGTTTTCCACTCAAATAGTCAAAATCAGCTACCAAAGATGAAAATGTACCTGCAGTGGGCCTAGAACCACCATCCTTGGCCCTTCTCCTACCAGAAATCAGACAGCGGATGATGCAGAAGGGGAATGCAGGGAGTGAAGGGCTGGCCGGCAGTGCCAGCATCATTCCTGAAGGCAGGAATTCAGGGTGGAATAAATCCGCTTCAGTTCAAGCAGTGTGTGCGAGCCAGGACACACACCTTCCAGGATTACCCGGCACTGCCTCTAAATCCTCACTCTTTTGAGCAGAGCAGAGTCCTACTCCAGTCTCTGCAGACTGCAAGAAGTCAGGAAAATAAAATGAGATGGTCATTTGGATGGGTGTCCAGGGTCTCCTGGGCAGCTCGGGGAGCTGGGGACGAGGCTGGGTGCTTGGGCGAGAGCTGCTGGCCCCACGCACATACAGTACTGGTCTCATGTTCTTCTCTGGGATGTGTCACTGTTGCCACTCTCCGTTTTTGGAGATTGTTTCAGAGAGAGAGGAAACAGCGATTTAAGGCTATAAAAATACTTGAAGGCCTGAAGAGGATTTTTATATTGTCTAAAGCCGAGTGACTGAGTCTGGTCATCTCCATCCATTTATAGTTTAGGCTGTCGTTTCACACATCATTTGCTCTTCACTCTCCCGTTGTATCACTTTTTTACTTGTCCCTGACAATGTGGAGCACAGGATTGAGAAACTGATCCAGGTTAAAATGAACCCTTTGGGTTTTTTTCTTCAAGCTTCATTTTAACCCAGTTCTGGTGGCTGCTCCAATCTGTCACTGTCGTACAGACACTGTCGATGACACTGTCGGCCAAGGGAAGGGCCGATCCAGAAAAGGCAGGACTGGCGTAAACTAGGACTGCCACAGAAAGCAGTTGGGAAATTAATGGCCTTGGTGTCAAAGGAGAAATGAAGAAATGAAACCTGTGTCTCCTGGAATGGTCCAGTTAGCAGAAAAGATGTGGTTTTTAAATATACCGCTATGGGTGTTGCCCTTGCAGTGTCCCACAAGCAGTTTCTCTAACAGTCCTGACACTGGATATCAGACACATCCCATTTCTGCAGATCCCGCAGGACATCAAGCGTTACACGAGGGAAAGCGAGCACATTGGGAAGGGGACTCTGTTCCCACGCAGCCACCCAGCTGTAGCAGTTGGAGGCTCCTTGTTCAGCAGACAAACAGCACGCAAGGCAGTCTGCCCTTCCCGCAGCTGCCTGCTGCTGTACAGGCAATAGAAAATGGTCTAAACGTTCAGGCATCGATTGTCCACTCAATACATCGAGGTGTGACATGTATCACAGTTCCCTGCTAAGGGGATCTGCTGCAGAAAAGGGGTTCTACACTTCAGGACTTTTAAAAAATACGTATTTTCAGCTCTGTAATTGATAAAACATTTTAAAAATGAAGATAATATACCGAGCCCCACTGTCCCTACCTGATTCCTACTGCAATCCCAGAAGTGCCTCTGGGACGTTCCTGTGTTTTGCCAAAAAAAAATAATCAACTGCAGATTGAAAGTTGGAGAAGGAAGCTGAAAAAGAGTAATACAGCCTTGATATTAACTTCAAAGTAACTCCATGGATGTCACTGTACTGAGTTATTTGTTTTCATGTACAATTTAAGAGATAAAATTAGCAGCTATAGATCTACTCCTCATTTTTCACCCTGCTTCCCTAGAAGGGCTTAAAGTCCGCTCGCCCCTCACAGCAGACCTCAACCTACAAAAGACCCGAGTGGCCACGTGCACGGAGGTTTGCTCCTGCTCGGGACAGACAGGTCTTTAGTCAAACACGGGGAAACCAAGAGTAAACACAAGTGTGCGGGATGAGTGCCTGTCCTGGATGCTGCTGCATGTCCTAGGAGGGGATGCCTGGACTGAGACCACTGAAGAGCCTTGCACAGAGGAGCCCCGTGGCTGCATGCCCTTCCGCCCTGGCAACCGGCAACGGTGTGGAGGTAGCTCCAGGTCCCGGTCACCCCTGGAGCCAAGCTTGCCATGGCCTCTGCACAGCCCTGAGCATTTGTCCCATCATAGCATTTCCTGACAGTTTACATCCAGACCAAGTTGTTTACAGGGAAAGGAAGACTGTGAACTAAACCATAAAAATCACTTGCTGCCAGAATTTTGGGAGTTCCCCGGGAGCAGCACCTGGGGAGCAATCTCGTGCTTACTCTCCATGCATGGTGTCTTGTAGGCTTATGTACACAGAGTTTTTTTCTGACAATAAGTGTTACATTAAGTATGATCTATGTTATATTACTGCTGTTTTATGACCTATCTTACAGCTAATTACTTGTTTTCTGTTAAATGTATAAATAAAATGTAAATGCAGACCTGTTGAAAGTCAGGTGAGACCCAGCTGTCAGAATGTTTTTGCTTCTGCTGTATCACCAGGGCCTCCCCAAGCCCAACATTTCTCTTTCTCCATCATATTTCTTCCAGACCCGGGGTGACAGCAGCCACCCTTCCAGCAGAGATGGAGCCCGGCTGGTCCTGCCAGAGGGTCAGTCAAAAACCAGAGCAGCCCTGGACTGAGGGGATGTCACAGGCTGCCACTGTGACTCCTTTTGCGGTGTCACTTACCCCAAACATGAGTGCAACATGGGCATGCATGTGTTTTCAAGCCATTCCAGGGAGCTTGCCCCGGGCAGAGCCAAGCCTGCAACCCATCCTTGCCACAGTCCTGCTTGGGGTGCGCTCTGCCTGGCACCCATCATTTAACCCCCGCGGGGCAACACTTTGGACTTGCACAGACTGAATCACTGAGGTTCTGTGGTTGGAAAAGTGATTTATGCACGCTCAGAATTTCTGTTTATCTGAATTAATGATTGCTGCCACTAGAAACATCTTTCCTTGGACTGTGAGAAGTTTATAGGCAACAAACATAAAATAAGATGTTGCATCTGAAAACCCCAGGAAGAAAAAGATCTTCTTTTTAAAGAATGATTGGTAAATACACTCAGGTGAATCACTTACCTGCTGGACATCAGCATCATAATGCACCCACTGGAGTGGGAAATGCATGTGCCGTGCTAGATGCTGTGTGCTGGAGAAACAAGCTAAGACTTCAGATATCACATATAGCAGAAATCAGAGATAAAAAGATTTAGACTCTCTCTAAAAACAAACTCATGAACTTAACATAATGGGGGAAAAGCAGTATTTGGAGAAAAAACCCCTTATAACTAACTGATCTGAAGTATTTATTTACAAATAAATAAATTATGCTACTTCTAATGCTGATTTCCATTTTGATACCCCTTGGCAGAACAGCACCCATAGCGCACTGTGATAACATAAAAACTGGTAAAACTGGGTAAAAAACTGGCTGGATGGCCAGGCCCAAAGAGTTGCAGTGAATGGAGTTAAATCCAGTTGGCGGCCGGTCACAAGTGGTGCTCCCCAGGGACCAGGACTGGGGCCAGTTCTCTTTAATGTCGTTATCAATGACCTGGACGAGGGGATCGAGTGCCCCCTCAGTAAGTTTGCAGATGACACCAAGTCGCGTGGCAGTGTTGATCTGCTGGAGGGTAGGAAGGCTCTACAGAGGGGTCTGGACAGGCTGGATCCATGGGCCGAGGCCAACTGTATGAGGTTCAACAAGGCCAAGTGCTGCGTCCTGCACTTGAGTCACAACAACGCCAGGCAACACCTCAGGCTTGGGCAAGAGTGGCTGGAAAGCTGCCCGGCAGAAATGGACCTGGAGGTGTTGGTCGACAGCCGGCTGAATATGAGCCAGCAGTGTGCCCAGGTGGCCCAGAAGGCCAACAGCATCCTGGCTTGTATCAGCCATAGTGCGGCCAGCAGGACTAGGGCAGTGATCGTCCCCCTGTACTCGGCCCTGGTGAGGCTGCACCTCGAGTACTGTGTTCAGTTTTGGGCCCCTCACTACAAGAAAGACATTGAGGTGCTGGAGTGTGTCCAGAGAAGGGCCATGAAGCTGGTGAAGGGTCTGGAGCCCAAGTCTGATGAGGAGCAGCTGAGGGAACTGGGGTTGTTTAGCCTGGAGAAAAGGAGGCTGAGGGGAGACCTGATCACTCTCTACAGCTGCCTGAAAGGAGGCTGTAGCCAGGTGGCTGTTGGTCTCTTCTCCCAAGTAACAAATGATAGGACAAGAGGAAACAGCCTCAAGTTGTGCCAGGGGAGGTTTAGATTGGATATTAGGAAAAATTTCTTCACCGAAAGGGTTGTCAAGCACAGGAACAGGCTGCCCAGGGAAGTGGTGGAGTCACCATCCCTGGAGGTATTTAAAAGACGTGTAGTTGTGGTGCTTAGGGACATGGTTTAGTGGTGGACTTGGCAGTGCTAGGTTGATGGTTGGACTTGATGATCTTAAAGGTCTTTTCAACCTAAATGATTCTTCTATTCTATAACAGAGCTGACATCTGAGTCTCAGGAAGACCCAAACCAGGTTACAACAGGTAGAGCATATTTCTCCAGGATGTTGGGAGATAACTAGTTCTTTGTAGTTACTCAGATATTATTTAATTTTTATTGACTGGTTATTCAAAGATCATTAGTTGGACTTAGGAGCCACATGGCTAAGGCTGTTGGCAGAACCAGATAGAAGAACTCTGGAGCATCAAAATAAACTATGAGAGAATGAGGTTTAAAATAAGTAAAGAGAAGCAGCACCTCATGCAGCAAGCAGTCCACTTATTGAGCCCTTTGCCAACAGATGTTAGAGATGCTATAATTTGGTTCAAGAACAAAGTAATGGGAGAGAAATACACTGAGAGTTGCTAAGCACATACAAACTATGCTGAAAATTATTAGAGGCTGGGAGAATATGAAGACAAAGTTATTCTATGTGTCTGCCTGATTCCTACAGTCTTTCTTGCCTATTCTGTCACGGCCACTGCTGGAAACATGATTTTGGGTTGGATGCACCAAAGGGCTGATCCAGGTTGTCTGCATAAACTCATGTAATGTCTGCTTTGTACTATGCATGAACTGTGAAGAGTTTCAGGCAATTTTCTTAGGCCTCTGAAGCTTAGGAGAAAGCATAAAAGAAAGTGTTTCATCTTCCTCTCCTACGTGCATTGATGGTTATGTGGATTGTGTTAGCCTGGCTTACATGAAAGATCTAAGAGGTGTTTTGTTTCTAAAATAGTTAGAGTTAATAAACACACAGATGGCGTGAGAAAGAGAGAGGGATGGAGCTTCTGCTCTCTCATATAAAGGAAAGCTGTTCTCAAAACATTTCTCATTTTCTCCCTTGAAGCAGTTGATTTTAAAAAAGTTATACACAATTTCCTGCCTCTTAATGTCCATAAAGCTAATTCCCCCCACAAAAAAAATCTCTTACTGAATTTCCTACAGAATTCATTCAGAAAAAATTTCTTACAGATTTAACTGTCTTCTAACGCAGAAGAAGTTTGTAATAGTAATAGAAATGGAAAGATTGGTAAGAATGAGGAAGAAATGGCAATGGCTGGGTATGAGGCACCAGGAGGGACTGAAGGCAGGATACTATAAGTGAATTCTGTAAGAGTGGTAGGTGCTGATGGGACCTCTGTGAGGATGCCATCAAGATGCCAGCACACACACAGCGTGCAGCTGCTTGGGACAGTCAGGAAACGAAGGGTAGGTGGTATATCCTGGTACCTCCCAAAGGTGGAGCGGATGGACAGTGTAGTTGCTACCAGCAGCTAAAAGGTACAAAAGGCACATCCAGAGCCAGCACATGGTCACCAATCTAAGAGGAACCTGGGAAATTTGATGATGACATGATGGCACCAGCCCCCATCCTCAAAGTCATTGCAAAGATGGACACACGCATCCTGGTGTCTGCATGCTGGCCAGATGGCTTGGATACATCCATCTCGTGAGTACGTGGGTATGAGAATATGAGCGTGACTGAGTCAAATCAGTACTGCTTTAAAATAAATTCACCTGCCTATAAGGTGATAAAGTCACCCTCCTATAGGGACTTGCGTTGAGTTTGCTACATTGTGGCTGCTCATCCATTATTCACGTACATCCAGCCTCGGGGAAGGACGAGTATCTCATCTTCTGAGCACCTCTCCAATTTATTGGCCATTGAACCTCCTCCTGTGCAGGTGTGGAGAACATTCTTTATACAAAGTACATCCATATTTGCCAACACTGGAAAAAGTGTTGAGCATAACTTTTTAAATAAACCAGGAGATGCTTCTGACCTAACCTGCCCCATGGGCTGGGACACGTCCTGGTAAATACCAGGCTGCCTCTGAAAAACAAAGCACCAGATGGGAGAGCCGTGAGTGCTGTCAACATAAGCGCTCAGTCTCCTCTCTTCACCTGAGACTGGGAAGACCAACAAAAGGAGGGAACATAAGTGCACTGCATCCAATTTCACTAAAGTAAAGGAAATGTGAGGGTGCTATTGCCATTTACCATCTTCTTTTTTATGCTTTCAGTTTCTTTGGGGTGCTGCAGTATTCAAGGGCTCCCAGGAAGCCTGATCTTGCAGGCACTGATGGAAACAGACTATTGAACTGCTCCTTCTCAAGAAAACCTGCCCTTGCAGGAAACTTTCTGAGGCACGGGCTCATTTCTAGCAAAGTGGGAAGCCTGTGACGGCAAGGGCTGCCTGAGCCTGTCAAGAGGTAGACGGTTGCTTTTGTTGAGAGGTTACATTTGTGGGCTGAACATTTATCCCACAGCTACTTTCTCCTGTCATCAATGTAATAAAAAGTCACATCTCAGTGCTGACTTTAGAGATGCAGCATCGTCCCATCTCTTCCACAAACACCCTGCAATGCCACGTCCACATGAGCTCATTAAATCCATACTGGCTTGCACTCTGGCCCAGGTCTAGAGCAAACCAACTGCAGCTTTACGTGGAAAACTCAGCGAGAAAGCAAAAGAAGGAAATTAAAATTCATCCTCCAGACCCTTTTTGCAGCCTGTGTTACAGCAAAAGGACCCAGACACCTCTCACCGCAGCTGATCTCGGCTAACAAAAGCTGTCTCCACCAGCAGCCCCTGGCCAATTAGCAGGACAGAGCCGGAGCTCTTTTTAGCCCGGATGATTCAGCACAAAGAAGCCTTTATAGCTCAGCAGCAGGCATCTCGCACTTCTTCTCATCACGCCTCTTCTCAAGTTTTAAATACAAGGGCACCAAAGTTCTTACAAACCTCTGATTCTGTCAATTCCCTGAACATATGCCCGTAATGCATTTCTGTCATTTAAGTATCTTTAAATGAAAAAGGTGGAGCTCTCAGGAATCACAGGACACTGCATGCACCATCTCTCGTTCAGAGCCAGCATCTTCCCTGGTATAAACTAATCACCACGTGTGATATTCTGCGTTTGTAGGGCAGGACGCTGAACGACACTGAACAGCACCAGAAGAAAGTTCGATGCAAGCAGCTGCATGCCGTGAAGGATGAACAGGAGGTCCTCCGTGCCAAAGGGTATCACAGCAACCGAGAGCTCAGCCATAATTTAAAGGGATTAGAAGTGCATAGATGGCAAGAAGAATTTTAATAACAAAAGACTACATAGATGCAAGTTTGCAAGCAACGGTAGCTCTCTGCTTTATAGGAAAGTTACACTAGATACAAAGGAACAGCAGGAAGAAGTCTTATCCCACCCTGCCAGCTGCTGTGGGGCTTGCAGCATCCTCAGAAACAGCCCATACCTGTCAGCCCTGGCAAGGAGCCTCCACGAGGCAGGGGCAGAACAGAAATTCATGGCCTAAGTGCCCTTTTCATGTAAATGAATAGCCAGTTCGGACTGTTCAGAAAGGACTACTCATGTTTTGGAGCTTTTTCCCTTTTCTTCTCATTTGTAATTTACCATTTGCATCACATTTTTCATATTTTCTTCAAGGCTTAGCCTGACTGTGGATAACTTTGACACCCAGCTACACACCTGCCAAGGCCTGAGTGGGCAACAGCTCTGGGTGACCTGGAAAAATGTGAAGTCAACCTAAATACCTGCAGTTTTGCTTCTGGGCACAAAGATGCCAAAGCATCTGTGCCTATACAAGGCTGAACAACTTTGTACTGATGCTTAACCCTGATGTTCTTCCAGTTTCTCTCTTGCAAGCTGTCTTAGGAAAAGCAAGAGTACAGAGCCACTGCTTGCTCACTTAATGCTATAGCTCAGGGGGAAAAAAAAAAGCACCTTGATTTCTTTCTTCCCTCTTTTTTGATCAGTGGGAAAGGGGGCTTGGAATAAGACCACTAGCTGTTAGGAGGAGCACAGGAATTGCTGGCTGTAGCCCCTTGCTTCCCAGCTCACAACCTCTAGCCCTGTAGTTACTCCTACTCCTAACCTGGGGCATGCCTTTCTACCCCTCCTGCTGAGGCTGGGCTGCTATTGGGAAAAAAGAAATCAGGGAAAATACATGAAGGAAGAAGCGTTTCTCAAGTAAAGGATAACAGACCAGTACCCTAGAAAGCGTTCGTTTTCATTCCTTAAATGATTGATGAGAAAAGTGCATATGACTTGGAGCAGGAGTCCATTCCCCAGCAAGCGCCATCTCCTCCAGGCTCAGCATCAGATGCACTTTCACTTTCTAATATTTTTGGACAAGGGGTCAGTTTATTAAGGGGCCAAGGGTGAGGACTCCTTGGAAATTAGGCACAACAGTGAAAACATTACTTAAGTCTTCCACACATCTCTTTAACACAGCTGAGTGCCTGCACACGAGTGGAAATCCAACCTCCGCTTTCCATTCTAGCTTCAAAACTGAAGTTGTTTTCTTAGCTGAGTACGAAGATCCGAGCACTAGTAATAGTAGCATCTGTTGTTGTCGCTATCAACTTTCATAAAAGGTCTTTTGCCTGTCCCTGAAGGCAGTTTAACAGTGAAACTCTTGGTATTATTTCAGCACTGAAAATAATGTCCTCTCCACACCTCGGTTATGTCACGTTCCTGCCCTTGTCAGATGATGACCCAGAAGAGGTAGAAGCTGTATCAGACAGTCTTCTCAGTCCCCTAGAGTCAGCCAGGTATACAGTTTGACTGAGTATTTTAAAAGATTTATGGGAAGACATGTGGTTGAGCTGACATCCCGATCACTTATGGGATTTCATGGCACAGCACATGTCAGGTTGTGTTTGGCTGTGCAGGACTGCTACTCTCCCGTACTGGCATCTCCCTGACTGTCACTGAGCACTCACAATCGAGATTTAAGATGTGAATGTGCATAGTGTAAACCACACCACATGTTATTTCCTGTGTGTCTTGCTAGAGGCCCGGTTGCTGCACTCAGTAAGCTCCAGTGTGAGATCCTACTTGGATTCTCAGGTTATAATTAAGTGAGATTTCACTAAGAACTGAACTTATTTTTAGCAAGGTGGAAAAAGTCATTTTTCATCTTCTGAGGCTCGGTTCCCTCCTTCAAGTCAGCCAGCTAAGACACCTCCACCGGGCTGCTGAAGTCACACAGCCTAAGATGGTAGCACCTTGTCCTTACAGAAATGGGCATGATATCATCTGGGTTTCGAACCCTGAGCTGAAACTGTGCTTGTGCCGTACTGCCAAGCTGAGTCACTGAGACAGGCACAGGGAGAGAGGCCGTGGGCACAGCAAATGCACTCCCCTGCAATCCGGGCCAAAGCCCTGACCCTGAAGGACAACACACGTGCAGCTCCTTCCAGCAGCTCCTGGACGAGCTGGCTTAAACCTGCTGCTGACAGTTATTTTCATTCTTATAGATAAAGATAAGCTGTGGATATGACAGAGCAGTATTTGGTATAAATCAGTTCATTGAAACTCAGCCAACTTGTGTCAGGGCTGAAATAAAACTGAAAAGAATAAGCCATCCATCCCAATTATTTTATTTTTATTTCAGCAGTTCTAAAATAATTCAAATGAGAGCAGGTCTTGACAGCAAAGAAAACAGCTTCTGTGCCAGAGAGCCTGCTCACAAGCACAGGGACAGGCTGGCAGGATGGCAAGGGCACAGCGAGGAGGAGCGCGCCAAGGGACCCTGCCAGGCACGGGGGAGCAGAAGGCAGTGCCTGTCCCTGGCTCCCTGACCTTCCCTGCCCCTTACCAACACTTCACAATCTGCTCAGCCTTCGGCAGGTCCCAGTGGTGCCCCGTTGGTGAGGTACAGCCTACACGTGCACCAGGCTCGTGGTGAGAGGCTGTGACACCGCCGTGTGCAGCCATTTGTAGGTGACTTTGGACAGTGGAGATTTATGCCTGATGGTTTGGTCTGCTTGGCATTGAAAATGGCTGTTTTCTAGGCAAAACTAGCCCTATAGGGTGTTGTCTGTGACCTCTACTCCCATATTTCATGGTCTGCAATAACAGCGAGCTGTAGGCAGGACCCAGCAGGCCAGGGGTGGTGGCTGTTTTGGTTCACCACTAAAGCCAGAGGGTCACCACTAAAGCCAGAGGGTCACATCTAGCTTAGACTCTACAGATGTTCCTCTCTGATTTAGCACTGACAATCCCAGCATGTTGAGGAAGTTCTCAGATAAGATCCTGGTGACTGCCTCCATTTCATTTTCTGCAGGTCTCTAATTGTTCCCAGACACGTGCATGGCACCCCTTGTTGCAGTCTATTCGGTCAACATAAAACCACAGTGCCAATATCTGCTTATATCATACCTTGTCCTGCACAGCTTTCCAGCTTCTCCAGCCAAGTGCTGGCCTTGTCAGGTCTCTGATAGGCCCAAAATCCTTTCTGCAAAGTTTCCTCAAGCCTCCTCCTCTTTCTTCTGCTCCTCACTGCAGGTGGCTTTGGCCAGCTCTGCCCTAACAGGCAAGGAGGTATCATTTCCCTCTCTCTCTGAGCCCTTGTCTCCACAAGTAGCTTAAACTTGAAGAAATGAGATTTTTTTATCTGTGTCAAAGCCCCTCACCACAAAGCACGGGTGAAAAGGCCTCAAAGGATTGCTCATCATGCCGCCACAATGGAGGAGGCTGAGCACTTACGGTGCAGTTGAAAGGGAGTTGCAGTTCCCACACACACTGGCAGCTGCAAAAACTCAGCACTGATGAAGTAACATCACTTTGCTTTACTCCGCTCTGCCTGGATGACTAGTGCAGACGCTGGTATTTATCATCACTGGAGTGGAGAGCAATTTCTGTGCTGCGAGCCAGCTGACCTGCACTAGGATGAAGTGACCTACATGCTGGGAGTGCACATTTCTCTCATTTTACAATGGAGGGAGTCTGAAAACCTTCCTTGAAATCCAGTATCTGAAATTAGGTGAGTTTGTAGTAGGTAAGATGTGGTAGAGGGGGAACACAGACCCACAAAGGGCCCATCCGGCGGTGCCTGGTGGCTGTGCATCCCCCAGGATGTCACATCCCTGACCATCCCACCACCAGTCATATGTAGGCTATTAACCGTTCGCCATGGCAAGCTGCTGTGCTGAGAGATGCTGAACCACATCTGGTCCAGCTCAGTGTGCTAGAGGCTGGCACAGACACGTCCTTTCCAGAGACCTGATGCTCACCAGAACCAGGGACATACCCCTAGCCAAAAGCCCTTCCAGAGCTACAGCCCTTTATCATCTTTGTGTATTTTAAGGCAGAAAGTCTGCCTGAGTCACCTCTCAGCAGGGTTTATCTGAAAGCAGCATGTCAGGGACTCGTGTCATGCCCTCCTGGGCAGTGGAGAGCCCCTTGAGAAGATTGTGCCCATGGCTCTGCTCTTAGTTGCCTGCTCAGCTGGCAGAGTTGCCTTGCCTTCCCCATGGGAAGCCTTTCCACTGAAAGGAAGAACTCAGCACTGGTTTCTGAATCCCACAGAGAGCAAGGCAAATCCACCTCAGGCAAAAAAGGAAGAAATAGAGTGTGCAAGTTTTGCAGGCAGCTTTCGCAGACACCTGGCATCAGTTGCACACCTCTGTCCTGCCTGCAGCTGCTGCCAGAAGATTTCTGCCCTTCCCAAATCTGTCCTGGAAGAGGTTGTCTCTCTGCTGTTCAGAGATTGTGAGCACAGGCAGGAGCTTGAGAACAGCCTTGAACTTCAGGAGCTTGAGCTTTACCTGCCCACGGCATAGAGTTAACATCAAAAGGAAATCCCTAAGCCACCTGGCTGTGCTTCTCTTGCACTGAGCTATGGCAGGAGCAGCAGGAAGCTGGGTAAATTCAGCCAACAGCTTCTCAGGGACTCAGTTCATGCCTAGTGCCAGTGGTCATGGAGTGAACTACACACATCCTTTCATCTTGTGGTTAGAAATAAACCAGGAAAATTATCCTTCCTCTCACCCTGCCTCCGATAAGAATAGGGATGTGAAAAGCACAGATCCCTGAAGCTTATGGAGGGTGATTAAATATTGTCACAGGGTGGCCAAACATTGTATTCAGCCATCCCCACTCTCCCTCCGGTGTTTCTTCTGCCTGATAGCACTGGTCAAACCCACGGTGCTGGTGTGGGCGTACTCCCATGGGCATCTTCTGCAGCAGAATTTTAATTCCGTTGTGAGGTGGGTGTTAGCTTCACCCAGCATCATCACTGTGAAGGTGGGAGAGCAGGTTGTCTCCTCTACAGACGTCTTAGAGATACCCTGAGGCAGAAAAATCTTTGCACTAGCACAGAGGCAGCAGGAGGATTAGGGACAGTTATTTGAAGCCTGTGTCGCTTCTCCTGATGCTGAAGGGCTTACTCCCATTGCACCAATGTGGCAGGGGCAGAAGATGGCTCCATTTGAGTTTGGCTTCCCTTAGCTAGGAGACCACAGTGCTTTCCTCAGCAGCAGAGCAGGCTGTGTTCCTTTTTCTGTGGTTAGATCCTGGAGATTTGGGTTTCTTTGATTCTTCTTGCAAGTCGTATCCCATACTTTGCATCTTATTTCATAAGGTACTTGTGGGAACAGAATCTGACATGCCACATCTCTCCCTAAAACTAACATGATCCTACTACAGTGGGAGTTTGAGAGATTAGTAGTACTTAATTACACAGTTCTTTGAATAGTATGAATCTTCCTTGTACGCAGGTTGGAAGAGTCACAAGCTAATGACAAATATTTGTTCTCTTTAATTATGTGTAGCAAGGGAGGACAGCCCAGCTCCCTCCAGCTTTCCTCCTCCATCACTCTGACAGCTTCAATACCACCTGCTCTTAGAGCAAAGCAGGCACAGAAATAAAATCCACACTGATTTTTGGACTGGGCATCACAGGATGGTAATGTGAGAGCATGTACTTTATTTATAAGTACCAGTAAGGAACTTAGGCACACCAAACACATCACTGACCTTCCTGATCATGGAATCACAGAATCATTTAGGTTGAAAAGACCTTTAAGATCATCAAGTCCAACCATCAACCTAGCACTGCCAAGTCCACCACTAAACCATGTCCCTAAGCACCACAACTACACGTCTTTTAAATACCTCCAGGGATGGTGACTCAACCACTTCCCTGGGCAGCCTGTTCCTGTGCTTGACAACCCTTTCGGTGAAGAAATTTTTCCTAATATCCAATCTAAACCTCCCCTGGCACAACTTGAGGCTGTTTCCTCTTGTCCTATCACTTGTTACTTGGGAGAAGAGACCAACAGCCACCTGGCTACAGCCTCCTTTCAGGCAGCTGTAGAGAGTGATCAGGTCTCCCCTCAGCCTCCTTTTCTCCAGGCTAAACAACCCCAGTTCCCTCAGCTGCTCCTCATCAGACTTGGGCTCCAGACCCTTCACCAGCTTCATGGCCCTTCTCTGGACACACTCCAGCACCTCAATGTCTTTCTTGTAGTGAGGGGCCCAAAACTGAAAACAGTACTCGAGGTGCGGCCTCACCAGGGCCGAGTACAGGGGGACGATCACTGCCCTAGTCCTGCTGGCCGCACTATGGCTGATACAAGCCAGGATGCTGTTGGCCTTCTGGGCCACCTGGGCACACTGCTGGCTCATATTCAGCCGGCTGTCGACCAACACCTCCAGGTCCATTTCTGCCGGGCAGCTTTCCAGCCACTCTTGCCCAAGCCTGAGGTGTTGCCTGGCGTTGTTGTGACCCAAGTGCAGGACGCGGCACTTGGCCTTGTTGAACCTCATACAGTTGGCCTCGGCCCATGGATCCAGCCTGTCCAGACCCCTCTGTAGAGCCTTCCTACCCTCCAGCAGATCAACACTGCCACGCGACTTGGTGTCATCTGCAAACTTACTGAGGGGGCACTCGATCCCCTCGTCCAGGTCATTGATAATGACATTAAAGAGAACTTGCCCCAGTCCTGGTCCCTGGGGAGCACCACTTGTGACTGGCCGCCAACTGGATTTAACTCCATTCACCACAACTCTTTGGGCCTGGCCATTCAGCCAGTTTTTACCCAGCGAACTAACCTTTCTTGCCTTCTTACCTTCACTTGCCTTTTTGAAGGTCCACCACTAGCAAATGGAAGCAGGGAAGTAAAGTGTTATTTATGGTCACTGAAGGATTTCTAGACATTGTGGAGCTCAGAGGCACCACTGCAGTTCTTCCAAAGTCAGACAGAACGGAAATGAGTGGGGCTGTAGTTGCTGTCAGTTGTGAAACACTCCACAAGGTGAAGGCAAAGCCATACTTGACAGCTGCAGAATAACTACCTGGTCCATCTATCCAGCTCATTTGGGCATCCATGGGAAGAATTTTGATGTAGCTACGCATGGAAAAAGCTTACCAGCAGCGAGTAGATGTACATCAGCCCCTTTTTGGAAGCAGGATGGTTTGTTGTGACCCATGTGCCCTTTGGCACAGAAAGGTCATCTGAGCAGAGCAAGGGCACTTCCCCATCATTGAAGTGTTCAAGGTCAGGTTGGACAGGGCTTTGAGCAATCTGATCTACTGATAGATGTTCCTGCCTGTGACAGGTAGGTTGAACTAGATGAGCTTTGAAGGTCCCTTCCAACCTAAACCATTTGGTGATTCTAAGGGAGTGAAGGCAGCTGTCACACTCAGGGGTGTTTTTTACATGAAGCTGTGTAGCTGGGACTTACCCAGCCTGGCCCCAGGTACCCTACCCACATGCAGAGTACCACAGCTGGCACTTTGTGTCGCAGCTCCCATTTTGGAATGTGTCCACTTCAGACAGCAAGTCCTCAGGCTGATCAGGTCTTTTCCTGAAGCTCAGTTAATTTTGTCAGTCCAGAAGAACTGAATAAAAGTATCCTTCTGGTCTTTCCTCCGGGCTGCCTTTCCTCTACATCACTGTTATTCTCCTACCACCCTTCCTCCAGGCCCCCATCCCTCACAAGCCTCACTGCTGGAGCTCCCCAGGGCTCCAGGACCAACCTCACAGGCTCCCACTGCTTCACCCTGCTCCTCACCTGTCAAGGACCCCTGCAGCACTCTCCCTTGCCTCCCAGGCTCTCCCAAAAATGGCTCCTACTCTGCAGAAGCTCTTCCCCTCCTTGTCATCCTCCTCCTCATCATGTGTTCACCCCTCTTCTTCATCTGAGAAGACAAATTAAGCCTCTCTCTGCTTTGATCAAAGCCTAAAAGTGCTGGATCATCCTGCTGCTGAATCCACTTTTCAGACTAATCAAATTTCAGCTGTAAGTGGTAAATCCCATTATCTCATCTCTGACTCTATCAGCCAAAGAGTCTTATAACCATCTCCTTGGAATAACAGAGCTTCCTGCTCATGTCAGGAGAAGCAAGCACTGATGATCCCTCTTCCATTTTGAGAAGGAGGGGGCGTCCTCTGAAATGTAATGAAACTTGTACAGAAGATAGCTCAAAACTGGATACAACCACATCACTCCAGGACGTGGGGTCCCAGGTGTTGATCTTCACCCAAGTCTTGGCCTGCACCACTATGCTATGTCTGAAGCAGCACCTTTATCCTGGGGATATTATCAGATGCAGGCTATTGGTTTTGCATTAGTTAATATTCAATAAAGCTAAAATTAAAGAAGCATGCTCTTCAGAGCTGGGCTAGGAGGCCAAGGCACTGCCAGCTCTACCTCTCGTGCTAGCTGACAAGTGACCTCTTCCCCGTTGTCCTCCCGCTCTGCCTGGCATCTCTGTCTCATTGCTGCTAACAGAGCCCTTCTCTGGTTCATTCCTGTTAAGTAATCAGACAAAAAAAAGAAGTTTCCACTCTTGTGTAGTTCTCAGATGGTGAAAAAATAGGTTCAATGCATGAAATTACTGTTGTAAACATGTTGCAGTGAGAAGACTGGAAGGGCCGACCCTGCAAGGCATGGTCAGATTTCAGGGCAATTACCAGCAAATGGAATAAAATGCAATGAAAGGCCCGGTCCTGGGGCTTCGGCCTGAAGCACCACACTGCACTGCAGAGAGGTGACAAGACCTCAGTAAGTGCCAGACCCCAGGCTTTCAGGGATCTGTGGCGACAGGAGGACAGATTGAAAAGAAGCCCGGAGGCTGCTCTTTGATAGGCGTCCCAGCCTGCTGTGTGCCACCAGCGTGCTGCCAAGCCACGCATCTCCCAGTGCTGCCCACTGTGCTCAGATGGCAGTGCAGGTATCGGGTGGCCATGCTGGGACCCCCTGCAGTGACACCTCGCTGATGTAGCCACCTTTCCATGACCCACATTCCCATCCCCAGTGTGTCCTACAGCACCTTCCAGACGTGAGGCTGGGCTCAGCATTTACCCCCTTTGCTCTGTGGGGCTGAGAGATGACACTTTCAGGCAAAAGTTTTCCAGCTGATGACTTTTCCTTCTGGACTGATTCTGGGAAAAGGGAAGGAGTGACCCAAAGACTGTCTAGGCTGTGAATTTTGGGTTGCTGAGAGAAGTTTCCTAGCATCTATAGCCAAAACCCATCCTGATGTAGTTGGAAGTCTTTTTAGTTTCTTACATGGTAAAACCAGCAAATACTTCAGGTGAGATGAAATATTTACAATGAAGTGCTGTCAGCGGGGAGAAATCCAACACCTCCTGCACCACCAGCAGCTGGCTGAGCAGTGTCCTCCCCTTCCGAGCCCCAGCAGTGCTGCAAGGGGAGGCAGGGAAATGTGCCTCCTCCATGCCAGGGGACACTGGGAGGTGCGTACCACTGCTCCTCCTTGCCAGCACCCTCTGCCCAGGGCCCTTGAGACTACCCAAAATGTGCAGTCATGTGCTACTCATTTATAACAGAATTCAGTCATATTCACATGAAATTAATAATTATTTTATTAATTATTAATTATTAATTCATTAATAATTATTAATAATTATTTTGCATGTATCAAATTCTGCTCCTCTGATGATAGATTTTAGGAAAACAGCAAGCATATCACTTCAAGAAGGCTACAGGGAGACATAATTGTGGCCTTCCAGTACCTAAAGAGGCCTACAGGAAATCTGGAGAGGGACTGTTTACAAGGGCATGGAGTGATAGGACAAGGGATAATGGCCTTAAACTGAAGGAGGGGAGATTTACATTAGATATTAGGAGGAAATTCTTCCCTGTGAGGGTGGTGAGGCACTGGAACAGGTTGCCCAGAGAGGTTGTGGATGCCCCCTCCCTGGAAGTGTTGAACGCCAGGTTGGATGGGGCTTTGGGCAACCTGATCTAGTGGAGGGTGTCCCTGCCCATGGCAGGGGGGCTGGAACTAGATGGTCTTTGAGGTCCCTTCCAACCCAAACCATTCTACGTTTCTATGATTCACTCTCCTTCATACAGTACTCCTAAGCTCAAAATCCTATGACATCTGAAAAAACTTAAAATATCTATCAGTTTCACCATATTGAAATACTGAGGTACTTTAACTGCAACTTTAATACACTTTTAAGATTTTCTTGGGTTTTTGTGGTTTGTTGTTTGCATTTTTTTTTTTCTGACTGGTGAATGAGCAGTTCTGTGTGCTGGAATTATGGGGGAGAGCTGAACATCTACAACCCTGCTCCTCCAAGACAGATGTGGATTATGAGCAGTCTCGTTCAAGCTTATACATGCATAGTCCATGGTGTAATGGGGTCCTGATCCACATCAGGGGCTCCGCTGAGCTGCTGCGATGTGAATAATAATAGGCACAGCTGATGTGTAAGGTAAAGAAAAGTTTTGTCTTTGACAGATCAGGATTGATGCTGCTCCTGTACAGAGAATAAATGGTACATGAAAATTTTGTACTTGATAGCCCAATAACTTACATTTGTTTATATTTCTCCTCCTTACAAGTAACCCCTGAAAACTCATGAAAACACTATGAATAGATACTGTTCTGTATAATTAGTATTTAATACCTTTGAGTTTTGGTGCTAAGATTTGGCCCTTTTTTTTTCAATGATTCTTTTCTTAAGGCCAGATTTGAAAAGACTGTGATTTAAAAAATTCTTAATAGGCAAATTATTAAGTTTTCCTATGAAAAAGAAAAGACTCCTTCTAAAGAGCTTCACTGGATACTCTTTGAGAGAGCTAACACTTATACAACTGTTTTTATCATTGTCTTAAAAGGTAGAGCAACTCTACTATGATTAATTTTTCATGCGTTGGGTAGGAAGGGATAATTAGAGTGTATTTCATACTGATTGTCTGCAACTGCTTTCTAATTAGCTAATTGACTACAGAGCTAATGAGATTAATATTTTATTTTTATATTTGAATTTGGCCAGACCTATTTTAAGAACCATAAAGACAGATTGGCTAGAAGCGTTCATTTGATGTCAGTCAGACTGGTATTTTGGAAATATTGTTATATTATCGCCTGGGTAGGTATTTTGCAATGGCTTTTGCCTCTACCTGGTGGCTGGAAGATGAATTGCATGATTCCCAGTTTTTCTTTGGTGGGAGGCAGGCAGTCTTTTGGGATAAAAATATATACGTAAACATGAAAAACACTCTAAGCTATCACTATCTAGGGACTAATTATCTTATACCACCGTCGGATGCAGAAACCATTGGAAGGAATTGGTGGTGTGGATATGTGAATAGATATTATATATTCATCACACTTAGTGTCAGCAGTCATGACTCACATATCTGTAAGATTTCTTTGAAAGCATCGACAAGTGAGTGTCAACAGACAAACAAATTCCAACAGATACAGTCAACTTGATTTTCAAAAGGCATTGGGGAAATCCTTCAACAGCAGGTTGTAAAGTAGCTGCCATGGATTAAGAGAGTGTCTTCATGTGGCAAAAACCAGGAATACACCAGCAATATTCACAGGGAAGGGGAGTCCCAGCTGGACTCCTACACTGGCATGTGCTGTGGCTGCTCTGAGCAACCAATTTCTAAAATATCTGCAAAAGAAGGTGAATAATAGACCTTCAGGGATAATGGGTAAAATCAGTCAACTGTGTGCAGCTGTCCAAAGTAAAAAGGATAAAGTTACTTCAGCAGTTGCAGAAGAGTTTCAGAATACCCAGAAATTGGACAGTAAAATGGCAGGTGACATTTGCAGATAAAAGGTAGATTAATTTATGTCAAACCCCTTAGCAAAGCCAATTCTAACTTCCAATATGCAGAGATATAACCTGAACCAGCTATTGCAAATCAAAACACGATGTGCAGTTCTGGGCCCCTATCTCAAGGCAAATGTAACAGAAAAAAGCAGTTACAGAAAAAAATTACAGCTATTAACCCTGAAAATAAATAATTGAGGGGGGACTATGATGGTTGCCCATGAAGTCCTGAGCGGTATGAAGAAAGGGAGCAGAGGGCACTGTCTGAGGGTGTCTGAGACCCAAGGAGCAGGTGGCAGATGCTACGGGGAGGGAAGGGGATGGCTTCTCACACAATGCAGGCTGCAGCTTCACAGCAGTTTGCAGGAGGATGCTGAAGTTTACTTGGTTCAGAAAGCAATCAGCCAAATTCAGAGGAAGAAAAATCCATTTGGATCTATTAAAAATGAAGGTGTCATTTCTGGTCAGGAAGTCTTTGGACCACAAACGGTTGCAGTCTGCGAGCACTTTTGGAAAGCACCAGCACACTCTGCCTGCAGGACCTGCCACCACCAGAGACAGGGTAACAAGCCAGGCAGCCCTGTGGCCTGTTTATTCTTGATTTTTATGTATCACTCAAATCCAGTACCTTCCACATTTGAGGAAAAACCCCAAAGGCTATAAAACATTTGCTGGAGTACATCTCTCTCCCACTAAATTACATTTCAAACCTCAGTCAGAGCTGTTTACAGGGTCCATGATAGGAATGGAGAAAGATAGCCAGAAAAGCCTCAACTAAATGTGAAAGAGGGCTGAAATCTTTTCCATTATTAAGTCCATAGTGTACAACAACCGCTACACTGAGAAACTGCAACATATTCCCATAATATGTGTACTTAAGGAAGCTGTATAGCATGCGTAGGTCACCTTAACTCTGGCATACTCTTGAGAGCTTGACTTTGCAAAGACAGTAATGTTTATTTAATTTAGTCTGTATGTGTGTTTTTGTGTGAATAATTAAGAGGAATCATTTATAAAATCAGGAACACGTTACATTTACACTCATTTTGAGATGACTCCTTTATCATACCCAGTGTGGCTGCGGCTGCCTCCTCTGTTCCCGTAAGTGCAGGCAAAGCCCATGCTGGACGCGGACACTGACCCATTGGAGGGTCCTGTCTGCCTGCTCAGTCTGTGTCTCAGGGCAGTCAGTGCTTCCACAGCGCTGAAACTCTGAACATGGTCCATGGTGAGCACCAGTGCTCGGGGGGCTCAGCCTGAGAGATGCTGAGCACCTGCTGCTGTGGCCACCCCACCTGCAGACATGGTCCTCACTGCATGGCCAGCCCCTGGCAGCACCAAGATCAAGAAGACAGGTCTGTATGGCTTTCAGGTACGCCAATGGGTGCCAGACAAACTCTTGCAGTGCCAGTGCTAATAAGAGTAATACAGTGGCAATCCAGCCCAAGCAAGGAATCTGGGCTCGGACCTGCCAGCAGACAATGTCAGCTATGGTTATGACATCCCAGTGTATCATCTCACTTAGCAAAACTGTTAACGGATAATTCAGCAATCTAAATGAACACTGTTGGTGAGGCCTGCCGGGATGGTCCACCCCGCGCTGTGTGTGTTTGACGTGCCAGCTGCTTCTGATCAAGCACTGCAGCGCTGCAAGCTCGTGCCCTGTAGCAGTTCCAGTTGCCAGGATTAAGACTCCAAGGGAGAGGGAAAACCACAGAAAAATGCTTGATTAGGAGCCACATCTCTTGGATCACCCCACCATCACCTCTGCATATCCACAGGAAACCTCTGTGTCTGTGCCCAGGTGATGAAGCACAGGGACAGGGCAGATACTGGGCAGCTCTTCTGGCACCTCCAGGTTGCACTGGCTCAGTATCGCAGGAGGACGGGCTGGCTTGGCACAGGCTGACTAAAAACCACTGACAGCCATCCTGAGAAGTTCAGTACCAGATGGGAAGCCTGCCAAGCTGTGAGATTATTGCCATTTTCCAGCTTGCAACCACTTTCTATGTCTATATCTCAATAAGTCCTAAGAGAGACTGGTTTCAGACAGGGACAGAAAAGAGGGAACGCTAACTGGTAATCCCTCCTGGCAGTCTTGTCCTTCTCTTCTGTTCCACCTCAGTAATGCACCTCGCTCCATCCTTCTTGCCCTGTTTCATCCTGGCCCTTCTCTGCTGTTCACTGTCCTGTTTTGAAACACAGGATCACAGAGTGATTGAGGTTGGAAGGGACCTCTGGAGATCATCTGGTCCAACCCCCTGCTCAAGCAGGGCCACCTTGAGCAGGTTGCCCAGGCTCATGGCCAGATGGCTTTTGAATATCTCCAAGGATGGAGACTCCACAACCTCCCTGGGCAACCTGTGCCAGTGCTTGGTCACCCTCACAGTAAAAAAACATTTCCTGATGTTCAGAGGCAACCTCCTGGGTTTCAGTTTGTGCCCATGGCCTCTGGTCCTGTCACTGGGCACCACTGAGAAGAGCCTGGCTCCGTCATCTTTGCACCCTCCCATCAGGTATTTGTATATATTGGTGAGATCCCCTTGAGCCTTCTCTTCTCCAGGCTGAACAGTCCCAGCTCTCTCAGCCTTTCCTCACAGGAGAGATGTTCCAGTCCTTTGTGGCCCTTTGCTGGACGCTCTCCAGTGTGTCCATGTCTTTCTTGTACTGGGGAGCCCAGAACTGGATGCAGCACTCCAGGTGTGGCCTCCCCAGTGCTGAGCAGAGGCGAAGGATCACCTCCCTCCATCTGCTGCAAGACTTTGCCTAATGCAGCCCAGGATACTGTTAGCTCGCTCTGCGGTGAGAGCACATCACTGGCTCAGTAGTCCTGGCCCTGACCCAGGCACTGTGCACAATAGGCCAAATTCCGCTTTCAGCTGTTCCTGTGATTTAAGAGGATTTTCTGGATCAGACTGAATTTGGCTCCGTTAGCTAGGCCAGTATAACAGGGCTGGTAGAGCAGCAGAGATTTTGCGCTGAGCTCATTCATGGCAGACACTTTCAGTATTGCGGTTTGGCTGACAAGACTTGTGCAACCTCATCAAAACCAAACTGTTGCTCACCAGAAGTAGCAAGGAAAGCAAGACAAAGAAACACTCCAAGAAGCAACCCATTAGGCCCAGTGATATCCACCCATGAGAAGTCCCGCATCCCAACGCTGTGCCCCGTGACTAACCCAGGACCCTTCTCTGCCCCTGCCTGTGCTGACAGCACGGTCTGCTGGTTAAAATTTTCAGAATAAGCCAGTTCTGACAACTTTTTTCATCAGTGACAGTGACAGCTGTGGGAATATTTTTAGTTCCGAGTCTCTCAGCCTCCTCATAGTTCAGAAAATTTTCATTTTTGCACTGTGGGTGGAAATGGAGATTAGTGCTTTCTAACGCTACAGCGATGCTCCCTGGACGAGTAGCAGAGACGATGGTAGAAGTCCTGATGCTTCGCCCATGGCTCGCAAAACCCAAGAGCACCCTGCATTGTTGGAGCGAGTCCAGAGAAGGGCCACAAAGATGATCAGGGGGCTGGAGCATCTCTCCTATGAAGACAGGCTGAGAGAGTTTGGGTTGTTCAGCCTGCAGAAGAGAAGGCTCTGGGGAGACCTTAGAGCAGCCTTCCAGTACCTGAAGGGACCTGCAGGAAATCTGGAGAGGGACTGTTTACAAGGGCATGGAGTGACAGGACAAGGGGTAATGACCTTAAACTGAAGGAGGGGAGATTTACATTAGATGTTAGGAGGAAATTCCCTGTGAGGGTGGTGAGGCACTGGAACAGATTGCTCAGAGAAGCTGTGGATGCCCCCTCCCTGGAAGTGTTGAAGAACAGGTTGGATGGGGCTTTGGGCAGCCTGGTCTAGTGGAGGGTGTCCCTGGCATAGCAGGGGGGGTTGGAACTAGATGGTCTTTGAGGTCCCTTCCAACCCAAACCATTCTATGTTTCCATGATTCTATGATTTTCCTAATGTGACATGGTGGAAGTTGCAACTAATCGTTGAGACAGCAGCTGGGGGTGATGCTGCACACTCCAGTAAAAATGGTTAGAGATATTCCCAGAGGATTTTTTTCACCGGAAAATATATTTTGTGCCCCTGAAGACAAAGAAATCATCAAGACAGCATTTACAGCTGCAGGTCAGGTCTGGAGAATCAGGCAGGGTGCTCACAGTGCTGTTTTGGCTCTGCAGAGCCCTGTGCTGTTCGTTCAGCAGCTGTTGCCGTGGCAAGAGTGACGGTGGGATTTGAAACCAAAGCCACTCCATGAGAAACCACCTTGTGTGACCCTTGTTCCTTTGAGGACTGTGGGACCCGTGCCTGTTGGTGTAGGGAAAATCAGCCTGGCAGCAGCAGTGGGGATGGAGCACAAGCCTGACAGCCTAATGACCTTCCCACTCCCCAGCTTGTGTAACCAGTGATTATTTTTGTCCTTTTTCTGACTTAAGCTTCCAGGCTAGAAAGTCTGAAGATAAGAGTGTTTCAGAGAATGCCAGGCAGAATAAGAAATGACCCCTGGCTGTACCCCAGCAAGAAAGCAGGTCCCCTTGTTTCCACACAGTGCATCCTCCCACAGCCACCGCGGTGCTGCTGGTGAGACTGCTACATGCAGAGGGGCTCCAGTCACTACAAATAGGCTTGACCAATTTTACTTAAAAAGCAGAATTTGGACCATTTCCCAGATTATAATTACCTATATATAAATATAATTATAATTATGCTATCTAACTGAGACCTCAGAGCACAAAGCTGACAAGTGATGACAACTAAATTCATTAAGAGTGCAAATGTGCTTCCTCTCTTTTATGAAACAATATTGAGTGATCCCCAAAGAAATCCAGCAACCAGAGACATGATCTGCTAATAAGTGGTGAGCCTGGTGAAGGCTGCTGGAGAGGTAGGACAACCGATCCCCCCCCAGGCAATGCCTTGGTGCTATATAGCTAGCAGAGGAGCAGAAAAGTGGACAGTTAAAACACTGGATTTTGAAAATGCTATATATTTCATGCATTTGGAGTGAAACCTATCTTTTCACTTTGTTTAGAGGGGGAAATAAATCAGGGAAGGGGCTGTTGTTTGGCACAGAGGCCAACGGGTACAGCATGGCTTGAACCCAGAGGAAAGCTCTTTTACCTTTCCTGACATACACAAGGTAACCCAGTCCAAATTTCTCACTAGGCATGGTCCCAGGGCTGTGCTAAGCCCAGCCTGGCACAGGCTGGCCAAGGGGGTGATCTGTCACAGGGCAAAGCTCAGCCTGAGAGCACGGCAGCGGTGCAACGCACTGGTCCTGCACCAGCACTCGGGCCTGACGCCTCTGGATGTCTGCAGGAGGACATCGTGTCTGTGTACCCATCCCAGAGCCAGAGAGAGTCTAAACTGGGGCCCATCACACTTCTACTGATGCTTTTTTAAGTGATTTGGTATACTGGTTTGTCAAATACTTTCTATTTTTTCACATTCAGAGGTGCCAAGCTCCAGGGACGATGAAAAATGCTCAGAAAGATGTTACAAAATGCATCTACCAGAAAAAAAATGACTATTCCTAGGCCTCTTGGGAAAAGATGAAAAGTGATTGTGATGCGCAGTGTGTTTCCAGACCAGGACTAGAAACCAAGACTGTATCTTCCCATCAAACTCTAGGTATGAAATAATGCTAAGAAAGGGGAGGATATAATGATAGCCATAATACCTTATCTGCAAAAAATACAGTGATTAAGAGAGATGCTGAACACCTACATCACCTTCTTGGTCTTTTTGCTGAGACAGCCACAAAACCTTAAACCCCACCGTTATCTGAGCAACCTGTTACCCTGACTTCATATTCCCAAGTTAAGCATTTCAGCTGATGTTTTTATTTTTCCAACAGGTCAAGTAATCCCCTGCCTGCAAGTGTTTCATTACAGCTGTGTGCTTCCTCCCCTAAGAGTCTGAAATACCTTGTCTTTGAATGTAATTGAACTTCTGGAAAAGGAACAGTTTAGACCAAAGTCACTGTGTCCTTGCTTTCACTCTGTGTTGGGTTTGTGTGGCAAGGTTTTGGTAGCAGGGGGGCTACAGGGGTGGCTTCTGTGAGAAGCTGCTAGAAGCTCCCCCTGTGTCTGACAGAGCCAATGCCAGCCGGCTCCAAGATGGATCCGCCCCTGGCCAAGGCCAAGCCAATCAGCGCCTCTGTGATAACATATTTAAGAAGAAGAAAAACACCTGGACAGAGAGAGCTTTTGCAGCCGGAGAGAGGAGTGAGAAGATGTAAGAAACTCTGCAGACACCAAGGTCAGTGCAGATGGAGGGGGAGGAGGTGCTCCAGGCGCCGGAGCAGAGATCCCCCTGCAGCCCCTGGTGAAGGCCATGGTGAAGCAGGCTGTCCCCCTGCAGCCCATGGAGGAAGGATGAGGGGGTGTAGAGATTCCACCTGCAGCCCATGGAGGACCCCACACCGGACCAGGTGGAGGCACCTGAAGGAGGCTGTGGCCTGTGGGAAGCCCACGCTGGAGCAAGTTCCTGGCCGGACCGGTGGACCCATGAAGAGGGGAGCCCACGCCAGGGCAGGTTTGCTGGCAGGACTTGTGACCCCGTGGGGGACCCACACTGGAGCAGTTTGCTCCTGAAGGTCTGCACCCCGTGAGAGGGACTCCATGCTGGAGCAGGGGAACGATGAGAGGAGTCCTCCCCCTGAGGATGAAGAAGCGGCAGAAACACCGTGAGATGAACTGACCGTAACCCCCATTCCCCATCTGCCTGTGCCGCTGAGGGGGGGGAAGGTTGAAGCTGGGAGTGAAGTTGAGCCCGGGAAGATGGGAGGGGTGGGGGGAAGTGTTTTAAGATTTGATTTTATTTTCTCATTCCTCTACTCTGTTTTGCTTAGTAATAAATCAGATGAATTCCCTCTCTAAGTTCAGTCTGTTTTGCTCGTGACAACAATTAGTGAGTGATCTCTCCCTGTCCTTATCTTGACCCACAAGCTTTTCGTTGTACTTTTTCTCCCCTGTCTGGTGAAGGAGGGGAGTGATAGACCGGCTCTGGTGGGCACCTGACCCCCAGCCAGGGTCAACCCACCACACACTCCTTCATGCCCATCCACCAGAAGCTCTTTGAATACTCTTTTATAAGCAGTTGAAAGAATTTCCCTTGACAGTTTCCCTGTGCAAAGGTTGCTGTGTCTGAGGAGCCCACGCCAAGCTCATGGAAACAGGCTAAAAAACCCCACTGCTGGGAAAGAGCTGCGTAGACAGGTGAATGAGTCTGTAGAGGTTACAAAAATAGCCAGGATAGTTGAATCTAATGACATCAAACCTAACTGGCTTCTGGAGGGATGAAGAAGAATCTCGTGCTGCCGAGTGAGCAGGCAATATAATGGCAGATGATGCTCGGTGCTGACAAGCACAAAGTAATAGAGATTGGAGGAAAAAAACTAATCCTGTCTCTATGTATACCATAAAAAGTTCAGAAAATATCAGTTCGCTCCAGAAAAAAATATTTTGGAGGTGTTAAAATCCCTGAAAAATAATGTTTAAATACTAAATGGCTGTCAAAAGAGTAGAGAGAGCTTAAGGAATTACTTGGGGACAAACTGGAGCAGGCTGGAGTCTAACAACATGTTACAAACATCCAGGTCCAGTCACCAAGGAGCAGTTGCTGATGGTGGTACAAGAACATTACCCCCATACTCCCATGTGAATGCAGAGCACTCCTACCCCATGAGCATGCTGTGCAGTCCTGCAGAAGGCTGCTCCACAGCCAGAAACATCTCTATCAGTACTTGAACCCTACTACTCAATCTACTCATCTTCTGTGTCACCTCCTTGCTCCTCATGCTCTTGTACCACCATCAGTAACTGCTCCTTGGTGACTACACCTGGATGTTTGTAATGTGGTGTCAGACTCCAGCCCGCTCCAGACTCTAACTTGTCTCTTAGCCAAGCTAGATGTGTCTACCTTTTCCACCCTTTATTAATTAGTCCCCTAATCCCCGATTAAATAACAGAAGCTGTCAAAGCAAGGAAACCTATCCTGCTGCACCTTTATTTTGATGGGCTGACAGCAAATTTGCCACAAACTCACCTGAATCTCTTGGGCAAAGCCATGAGAGCTGATTTTTGAATCTGTTTGTACAACCTAGGGTGAGACCCTGTGAGAGAGAGAGGGCAAGTCCTGCAAAACAAACAGTAAAAGGTAATTTCCAAGGGTTTGTTTCTCATTCAGTACCTCTGTTAATGCATAGGAGAGACCTGAAAAGTAAAGAAAATCACATGAATCTGTAGACCAGGGCTTTCTACTCTGCTTACTTGAACTGGATTATTAGTCTTGGGTTTTATATACTAGTTTGTTACAGGATTTGTTACAGATCTTGTTAGTTTGTAGAACTACGTTTCCAATGCATTAGCCTCTGCATCGCTTCTCCCATAAATAAAAGTCGAGTCATATTCAGCTTTTATTTGCTCTTGGCCATGGTGCAACTTTTGGACATGAAATTTGCTCTTCTATTGGTTTATTTGTCTATTTGCATGTTGTAACTAGTGGAGCTTTTAGCTAATATAAGTGAGGAGGAAAAAAAAAAAAAAACAACCCAAACCTATTTAGAGTGAGGAAATTCACAGGCAGTGTTTGAGAAGGGTGGAGCTGAGCTCCTTAGGGTAAATTATAAATGGATGGTATTAAGTCTAAGGAAATAAACAAGTTCCAACACCGAATCGCTGCTATCTCCACCAAGGATTTTAAAAGAAGCAACAGTATGATTAGCTACAACAAACTCGCTGTCTAAGAGCTGTAAATTGTTTCTTCTCTTCCTACAAAAGAGAAACTACATACAGCCAAGAAGCCTTGAACATCATTCCTGCAATAAGGATCCCAGTGTTTTGGAATTCGTTTTTGGCTTTAAGAACAATGCATGTTAGCAATAAAAGTATTTCTGAAATGTTTCCAAACCTGTGTGGTTCCTGCAATAGGTGAAGGTTCAAGTTTCACCTTATGGAGCTCGAACTAATTCTTCTATTCTTAAAATACACTTAGATGAAATGTGAAAAAATAAATTACTTTTGCTCACTTGAGCTTTCTTGGGCTGGATGTGGAACAGGTTTGTATGGGGACTGGAACTCCAAACGCCTGTTCACAGAGCAACTTGTTACCGTGCTTTCTGTAGTGATTGGAGAAATTGTCTAAAATCCTGACTTTATCCAATTTAAATTCACTAGAGTGACACTGGGACTCAGCTCTGGTCCTCAGACCAGTTTGCAGACTGCACTGGGATGAGGTCTCCTGTGGATGCTCTGGGCAGATGGAGACCCCCTTGGTGATGCCTAGCCCCGGAGAACCAGGGGCGAGTCGGCCGGGGGCGGCCCAGGGCTCCCTCCTGCATGGACAGGGGGAACAACAGCAGGGCAAGGCTCACCTTCAAAATTGAGGAATTCCTCTCAGCTGGCCCCTCTCTTTTCTGATTAGACTTTGTCTGGGCTCACAGAAGACTGATCTCTGCTGATGTGCCGTCCCAGACAATGAAGAGACCCAACTTTGAGGGTCAGATGTAACAGCAACCAGCACCGGTAGCCTAAAGACTAGCAAGTTATTTGTTATTCAGGTTTTTTCTTCACATCTACTGTTGTCATTTTATTTGAAATAATGGATAATAAATAGTGTTGCCCTCCAGAACCTAGTTTTGTTCACTTCTAATGTGTGACACACAACTTCTAGTTTCTTTCCAGGTGCTGGAAAATTGGAAGGTTGAGGAATAAAGTGTGGTTAAAGGCTGCTTTACTGCTGCCTGTTGTGGTTTCTCAGATTATGTTCTCAAAGCATTATTTTAGCAGGAATAGATCACTGGTGAAGTAAATAAATGCAGTTACAAATATGTGTTACATCTATCAGTTTATGTTAACACTATGTATATAGAGATCCCATACAAGATATAGTTTGCGTTGCATGGATGCCTAAATTTGAGGATAATTTTTTTTCTCGTGCATAACCTCCCCTCAAGCAAGAGTTTAGGAGATAGATAAAGCCACTGGCTGGTGGGGTGGGGGACACACTGCATATCACCTTTTTGCAATATACTTCACAAATCCCATGACAAAAAGCTTTTCACCACTCTTATTCTTAAAAAAGTGAACTATTTGTAACACAGAATTACTGAACATGAATTTTAAGTCTTTCCTCAAAGTACTGATGGGCTGAGATAAGAAAAGCTCCATCTTCTTCCAGACAATCACCTCCTCCACAGGGATGAATGTCACGCTGAACCACTTCATTCCCAACCTTAAAAATGTCATCAGATCTAGATGCAGGCAACCCCAGCTCTGCATTCCTCTTCCTCTGGGCTACAGGTCTCACAGCAGAGTTTCAATTAAGGAACAAATCTTGGTCTCTTCCGTGGTCTTCTAAACTTTATGTTTTAAGAAAATCCCTTGAAGTTTTATTACACTTTTTTTAGAGCTGAGCACTGAACAGAGCTGGGTAACAATGTTATCTTTTTTTTTTTTTAGCTTCTCAGTTTTTTGTTTAATTCCCTTTGGAAAGAAACTGGAAATACTTCACTCCCGGACAAGTTGAAACAGAGCATTTTTTGAACTGTGAAATGAATATGTCATCGATTGGTACCAAGAATACAAAGGGTCAGGCGAAACCTCGCCCACTTGCATATTATTATGGACGTCACCTATCATGGTGATGTCAGTGTGACTTCTTCTATAGAAAAGGGCAGCATATACCAGAAAATCTGCAGAATCAGACACAAAGGGAGTATCTGATTTTCTTAGAAGGACCAGCCTTCATTGAAAACTTGCCAGTTAAAACACAAGACAGATGTAATTCTGATTTTCCTCCCCACCATGAGCCGCCTTTACTGACTGCTCGGTTTCACCGTTGCCTTCTCCAACTCTTCTGGATCCACAGAAGCAGCAGAAACCTCTGACCAAGCAGCGACTCCCGTTTCTGTACGGAGCGATATGGGCACAGGCTCACCACTGCCTGGGTCTGGAAAGCCACTGGAGTTGTCAGTGTGTTAGTGTTAAATAACCCCCTCCTTTCACTGGGGCAATGAGTCAGCCTTGCATTTCAATACTATATTTACCATTTTGCATTTGAAATCTATTTTTATGGTAAAATGATACGACAAGTGGTAAAACACGTGAAAGGAACAATAGGGGTTATACAACTAATGAGAAAACAGTGAAACATCAGATAAGACAAAATTAACTGAAAACAGAGGGCAAGTCATACAAACAGGAATAGGATGGAGGATTTTGTGTAACTATGCACATAATTGGTTTCATACAAACGCGTTTACAGTATCTTCCCTTTCCGGCCTTACAGATGTTGCCTCTTGCTGCAAGAAAATAGAAAGAAAAAAAAGTTTAAACTATCATTTTTTGCAGATCTATTTTATCTAATAACAACTCTGGAAACATGTACTTGGATCTCACTTTTAAAAAGCCATAGACAAGGATTATTTTGTAACAAACGTTTATTTTTCAAACTGTGGGCGTTAAGCATCGCAGCAAGAAAATGTAGAGAGAAGTAAGAAAAGTTTGGACTTAAAATAGGGTTTTCTTATGCAGATCCCAAGTTAATATTGATATGATTTAAATCAGCTACAGAGTGAGTTGCTTGATTTCTAGAGTATAAAACAGATCACTATCTCCACTCAAACTTGATAGAGGGGAGGTTTTTTGGGTTTTTTTTTACCTATATCTTTCCTCTTCCTTTTCATGAACTATCATTTTCATCAGCGGATCTGAAAAGCCAACTAAGCCTCTAAGTCCCATTTTTTTAAAAAAATCTAATTGAGTAAAGCTGAGTCAGCTAAACATCTTCCAAAACTGCAATTTATAAAGCTTTTTTTTTCCACTGACAGACATATTGGCAATAATCCAGCTGGAGGCTTTTGGGTTTTGGTTTGGTTTTGTTTTTTTTTTTCCCCCCCTTGCAATAATGGAGTTCTGGGGATGAAAGCAGTTGAAAGAATCTTTATTATTTTATTTTTTTTTTAACAGACTTCTCGTAAGTGCTGAAGAGCCTGAACTGTCAGTACGAGATTGCTCTAAAAGCTGCCTTCCAGCTCCTACAAAGCGCAGCGTTTTGCACAATCCCGCTTGGCAACCTTTCACTGCTTATTGCTCGCCACCCCCCTGGTCGTCTTCGTACCTAAAGCTCTTGTACGCAAGATCCCCGTAGATTAGCGTCGGTATGTACCACCGATGGTACGATGTGCGCCAGAGGTAGGTAACAGGCATCTTTTTTCCAGGCCGTACCCACAAGAGGACGCTGCAGCCGCAGGGATGAAGGCTCAGCCTGGGCGGCCCACTTCAACGCGTACATTACAAAGGGAAAAAGGCTTAGCATAAAGTCATAGAATTGACATTATAATCACCAGTGCAACATTTGCATGCGGGGTTTGGCTTTGCTTCTTCCCGCAAACTACCTAAGTTTGCATCTTGTATATAATTATGTGCAATTGCCCCAAAGAAATCTTTCATTCAAGGCTCCGGATCCTACCTGCTGTTTTGCATGGTTCAGAGCAAAGCGTGAGCGTGCCAGCAAAGCCTACCGCCGGGATACACGGCAGTCTCTAAGTCAGATGATGGTGATTTTGCCCTGAAAAGTACTTTTACTTATTTTTTCCTCCATGGGGACAATATTAAAAAAAAAAAAAAAAATCAGTTTAACTTTGGTCCGGACGACAGGTGGCTGGCTATACGTGGGGAACCGGCTGCGAGCCGCAGCGCAGCGCTTTCCCGCTGCACCTCCGCCCCCCGGAGCGCCGTTTCTGGCGGGGGGAGCGGGGCTGCAGCAGCGGTACCTGCTCCGCCGGCTGTCCGCGCAGCCTCCGCCCGGCGCAGCCCCCCAGCCGAGCGGGCAGCTCTCCCGGCCGCCGAGAGGCGCCGGGCGGCGGGACGAGAGCCCCGCGGGGCCGGGCCGGACCCAGCCCGGCCCCCGCCGCCGCCGCCGCCCGGGAGGGGCCGGGCGGGGCCGGCAGGAAACCCCGCCCCGGGCAGCGCCCGCCGCGCTCCGCGCAGCCTGCGCTGCTCAGCGCCGCCGCGGAACCGAGCGGAGCGGCAGGAACGGGACAGGACGGGACGGGACAGGGCGGCTCCGCTGTGTCGCGCAGCCACGCGGGACCGCGTCGCCCGTGGGCCAGCGCCGCCGCGGGGGGGGGACTTCGATATTTAATTTTCTTTTTTCTTTCTTTTTTTTTTCTTTTTTTGGCGAAGGAGACGAGGAGCAGGTTTATGCTAATCACCCTCTCGGGAGCGACAGTGGGAGGAGGAGGAGAGGAGCCATTTTGAACTCACTTCAAAGTTTAAGGTGGAAAAGTTGGAGCTCTCCAGCCCGCTGGCCGCGGACGGGGACGGGGCGCGGGGTTCTGGGCCGGCGGCGCCCGGGCGGCGAGGGCGGCAGGGGAGGCCGCGCCGGCGGCTGATGGATGAGGGCGGGCGGGCAGCCCGGCGGGTGGATGGATTGTGCGGCAGCCCTCTGCCCGGCATCGCTGCCCGCTGAGCCCCGGAGATGCTGCGGCTGTCCGCCGCCGCCTGCGTGTCCTGGGCCGCGCTGCTCTGCGCCCTGGCGCCGGCGGGCGGCGGGGAGCTGCGGCCGCCCCGCGCCGCCCCGCTCCTCCACCTGCCCCCGGAGGCCGCGGGGCGCCGCGCCGCCGCCGAGCCCCCGGCGTTGCCGCCCGCCGGGCGCCTGAGGGCGGCGGGAGCCGCGCTGAGCCGCGCTCCGCCCGCCGAGCCCCGCGGGCCCCGAGGAGTCGGCGGGCCCTGCCCGCGGCGCGCCCGGCAACGAGCGGCCGCCGAGTCCCGCGGAGCCGCCGCCGGCTGCGCCCCGCCGCCGGGAGAGGAGGGCGGCGGGCGGCGAGGAGCGCGGCGGGCGCGGAGCCTCAACAGCCCCCCGCAGTTCCAGCTGCCCAGCTACCAGGTCTCCATCCCCGAGAACGAGCCGGCCGGCACGGCGGTCATCGTGCTGCGGGCCCAGGACCCCGACGAGGGGGAAGCCGGCCGGCTGGCGTACTCCATGGAGGCGCTCTTCGACGAGCGCTCCAACGACTACTTCTCCATCGACGCTGAGACAGGCAGCGTGGTCACCGCCCGCAGCCTCGACCGGGAGACGAAGGACACCCATGTGCTGAAGGTGACCGCCTCCGACCACGGCTCCCCGCGCCGCCGCTCGGCCACTACTTATCTGACAGTGACTGTGAGTGACACCAACGACCACGAGCCGGTGTTTGAGCAGCCCGAGTACCGGGAGAGCATCCGGGAGAACCTGGAGGTGGGTTATGAGGTGCTGACCATCCGTGCCACTGACGGCGATGCCCCAGCCAACGCCAACATGCTTTACCGCTTGCTGGAGCCAGGAGCTGGTGATGGGGTTTTTGAGATTGACCCGCGCTCCGGGGTTGTGAGGACCCGAGCCCCAGTGGACCGTGAGGACGTCTCCGAGTACCACCTGGTGGTAGAAGCCAATGACCAGGGCAAGGATCCAGGACCACGCAGCGCCACGGCTATGGTGCACATCACTGTCGAGGATGAGAACGACAACTACCCCCAGTTCAGTGAGAAGCGCTACCTAGTTCAGGTGCCAGAGGATGCCCCAGTGAACAGCCAGATACTGCAGGTGCAGGCCACAGATCGGGACCGGGGCAGCAATGCCCAGGTGCACTACAGCATTGTGAGCGGCAACCTGAAAGGCCAGTTCTACATCCATTCCTTCTCCGGCGCCATCGACCTGATCAATCCTCTGGATTACGAGACTATTCGGGAGTACACGCTCCGGATCAAAGCCCAGGATGGGGGCAGGCCTCCCTTGATCAACTCCAGTGGCATGGTGTCGGTGCAGGTCGTGGACGTGAATGACAATGCCCCCATCTTTGTGAGCACTCCCTTCCAAGCCACGGTGCTGGAGAACGTTCCTCTGGGCTACTCGGTGTTGCACATCCAGGCCGTGGATGCTGACGCAGGGGAGAACGCCCGCCTGGAGTACAAACTCATAGAGATGGCACCATCCACTGGAGGTACCCCCGCAGCGGGTGACTCTGGGTTCCCTTTTCAGATCAACAACAGCACAGGGTGGATCACGGTGGCTGCAGAGCTGGACCGAGAGACTGTGGAGAACTATCACTTTGGGGTGGAGGCCAGGGACCATGGCGTACCGGTCATGACCTCCTCAGCCAGCGTATCCATCACTGTCCTGGACGTGAATGATAACAACCCCACCTTCACGGAGAAGGTGTATCACCTCAGACTGAACGAGGACGCAGCTGTGGGCAGCAGTGTCCTGACCCTGACAGCAGTGGACAGGGACGTTAACAGCGTTGTAACTTACCAGATCACCAGTGGCAACACCAGGAACCGTTTTGCCATCACCAGTCAGAGTGGAGGGGGGCTGATCACGCTGGCCTTGCCCCTGGATTACAAGCAGGAAAGGCAGTATGTGCTCACAGTCACTGCCTCTGATGGCACTCGCTTTGACACCGTCCAGGTCTTCATCAATGTCACGGATGCCAACACGCACCGCCCGGTCTTCCAGAGCTCCCACTACACAGTAAGCGTCAGTGAGGACAAGCCCATCGGCACCTCTATTGTCACCATCAGTGCCACTGATGAAGACACGGGGGAGAACGCGAGAATCACTTACATCTTGGACGATAACATCCCCCAGTTCCGCATTGACCCTGATACAGGCACCATCACCACCCTGATGGAGTTGGACTATGAAGACCAGGCCTCCTACACGTTGGCCATTACAGCCCATGACAATGGCATCCCCCAGAAATCGGACACCACCTACGTTGAGATCCTCATCCTGGATGCCAATGACAACGCACCCCGCTTCCTGCGCGACCGCTACCAGGGCTCGGTTTTCGAGGATGTGCCACTCTCCACCAGCGTCCTGCAGCTGTCTGCCACTGACCGTGACTCAGGCCTCAATGGCCGTCTCCTCTACACATTCCAAGGCGGTGACGATGGAGATGGAGACTTCTACATCGAACCCACTTCTGGAGTGATACGCACACTGCGCAAGTTGGACCGCGAGAATGTGGCTGTCTACAGCCTGCGGGCCTTTGCTGTGGACAGGGGCAGCCCACCGCTGAAAGCCTCTGTGGATATCCAAGTGACTGTGCTAGACATCAACGACAACCCCCCTGTCTTTGAGAAGGATGAATTTGACATCTTTGTGGAGGAGAACAGCCCCGTGGGCTCTATTGTGGCACGCATCAGTGCTGCTGACCCCGATGAGGGGACCAATGCACAGATCATGTACCAGATCGTAGAGGGGAACATCCCTGAGGTCTTTCAGCTGGACTTGCTCAATGGAGACCTCACGGCCCTGATGGACCTGGATTATGAGAGCCGGACAGAGTACGTGATTGTGGTGCAGGCCACTTCTGCCCCTCTTGTGAGCCGGGCAACAGTGCACATACGCCTCCTGGATCAAAATGATAACCCACCGGTGCTGCAGGACTTCCAGATCCTCTTCAATAACTATGTGACCAACAAGTCTAACAGCTTCCCCTCTGGTGTCATTGGCAAGATCCCAGCTCATGATCCTGATGTGTCTGACAGCCTGGCCTACACCTTTGTGCAAGGCAATGAGTTAAACTTGCTCCTTTTGGACTCTGCCACTGGGGAACTCAAACTCAGTCGCGATCTGGACAACAACAGACCCCTGGAAGCCCTCATGAAAGTTTCAGTCTCAGGTAAGCAAGCGTTGAAGTTCATAAAGCGCGTAATTCTGCTTGTCAGACCAGCACAGGGGCATGGGCAGAAATAACCCGCTTGCAGTTTAGTGCACAGCTTTCAGTTTCCTGAGGCAGCGATTTATCTGTGAAATTTTTGGAGGAACCACAAAAATGTATCAAGCCCATGTGCTGTGGATTGAAGTGGTGCATTGAAGTTGTTTGGTAAACATGGATCACAAGGGTAAATAAATACGAGTGTGCATGGAAGAGTGTATACTCCCTCCGTTGAGGTGGTAGCTTGGCTGAAGCTTTTCTGATGTGGTTGCATAAAGGTAATAAATGACGTAAGTTGCAAAGATGTAGGGAATGCACGTGTATCTGTAATGCCGTTTCCCCTCCCTCTTTTTTTCCTCTTAAAAAAAACAAACTTGAGATTTGGTATCTCTGCTTTTTTTAGCAACAAACCACGTTTATTCCCTTCTGCATGCCGGGTGGTTTGGCTGGAAGATCCCTAGCCCTCAGACCAGTTCTCCACTGGTGTGGCCCAGGTAGATGTGATGCTGGCAGAGCTGCGCTGGTTTGCATTGCTGGCGTGCGTTGCTGTGGGAAATGGCGACGCTGAGAACAATGAGTTATGGCTGTGTAATAGCTGTGTATCGCTGCTAATTGCACTGGAGTTGCTTTAGTAGAGCTGGGGACAGATACTGGCCAAATACAGCCCAAACTCTGCGCTGTTGGGGGGAGGGAGAGGAGGAGAGAAGGAGGGGTACTGCACCATTAACTTCCTCAGAGAATTTGTGTCTCTGTGTGTTTGAAGACTGTTCGATATCGTCCAATATATACTATTATATAAGCACATATATGCTCTTAGGATGTTATTCTTTCTCTGCTCTGTTGCTTGTTTATCATGGAATTACTTTTTATGCCTCTAATTGTGGCATCAATCATGCAGTGAGTAATTTCCTCTGCAGGTGCCACTCTATAAAGTTTGCTGTGGACCTGATCCCATATTTCTGTTGACTTTCAGAGGTTTAACCAGATATATTCCTTGCAACCTCTCTCTGCAGCCTAAAGCTAATATTTGTATTCTTTCTGCAAAAAATAGCTGAACGTACTAGGTACGTAAAATGACACTTTGAGTGGGAAATGCTTCATTTCGGATGATTGTATTAAAAAACTGATAATCAAATGATGGCATAGTCCTGGCAGCGCTTGTTTTACTGTAAGTAGTCATGGCTTGGAGTGGGGTCTCGGGAGAGAGAGCCGTGCTCTCCCTTGTGTTTGCAGGCTTGAAGTCCTTTTTGCTTCAGGAAAATGAAAGTGATGTCAACTGAACTGATCGAATTTACTGTGGTGTATCACCTGACGAGCCACTCCTGTTTCTTCCAAAATGATGGGGGGCAGCTGATGTGGTAAGTTGGCTCATAAATGCCATTTCCATGTCCTGTGAGGACTTGCAGAGAAAACACACAGTTGGCTTGTGACCTTAAAGAAAAACATTTGGATTAAGGTGCAGGTGATTGCGTGCTCATTGTCTGAACCAGTAGCTCTTTATCTAGTAGTGGATGATAAGAACTTGACTTGGAGCAAGAAGCTTGGAAAAGACATTTCGTTAGACTAAATGAGGAGAGTGTTCAGAACAGTAAAATAGATGTCACGAACTATTCCTTTCTCAATCTAATGATTTACGCAGTGTAAGTGGATGAAATCTCAGTTAGGAATGAAGACCTTTTCTTAAGTAACAGGAGCTTGATCGTTCAAGCATCGTTGTCATGTTTGGTGAAGGTGTGAACTTTGAAACTGCTATGATACTGATCAAAATTGGCTGTCTGCTGCATGTCTTCAGATACTTGAAAGATTAAAGCTTTTTATGGATAGGATTTTAAAATAATTTTGACAAGCACTGAACTCCGTGTGACGTTAATTTGGAGAAGTTTGCTGTTTAGAAATTGAAAGGGCAGAGTTTGACAGTGTGATTGCGTCCAGGAAACTCTCACCTGCCTGCTTTCTCTGGTTTATCTGATGCAGTCTTTACAAAAAAAGACAGAGATGAACTCAGACAGAAGTACTCCGCAGGGTTATCTCTGAGTGTTGCGAAATACCTGCAAATCATCTGCTAAAATGACCTGCCAGTTAACTGAAAACCCGTCTATGGAGTAGCCATTAACCTCTCAACCCAGACAAACACAAAGTCTTGCCCTACGCACAGCTGCTCTTCAGGTCGGGGAAGGATTGGAGTTCTTTATGAACTTCGGGAATTTGATCTATGTACGAGTCGGAAGTAACGCTGCTGCTATAAAAATCTTATTTCCACCTAGCGATGTGTTGTGCTGTGGAGGCATGTGAGTGTGTGTGATGCTAGTGAGGAGCTGCGCTACTCAATTAAATTAGTTTGAGACTTTGATACTTGGCTAAACACAGCATTTTTTTCATTTGATTTGGGGATTATTCATGTAAGTGTGGTAATGTTGGCCTTCTGCATATAAACAAAGCCGTAAGAATGACGAAAATCAAGTAAACAAAGATATTTTCATAAAAACTGAGAACACCATGCTCGGTGTTTAAAAGTTACCCTAACAGTGCCAACATCATCAGAAGCTCGCTGGGACGGTGGGCAGCCCTGGGCAGGCTCGGCTCTGCCTTTGCCCTGGTGCCGCAGTTCCTGCTGGGCTGTGTCCCGGCAGCCGGTCAGGAACCCATCCAAGCCAGGAGGCAGGAATGTGGGTGATGTGGATATTAGCATTTTGCTTTGGATCGGGAGGGAGCTTTTGAAGTCAATCTCTTTTGAAGTGAATCTTTCTGGGTGCCCCTCTGCCCATGCCTGTCATGCACAGCCGTCAGAGTGAACAAACTGGATCTCTTTTGGATGAAATGAATCCAGATGTGCTTCAGGGGTGCCCCAAGGGGTCCCTTAAAAAAGACATGTTCTCCTTTTTCCATTGTGCCTTTCAAGCTTTCCTACAGAAAAGCAGAGCTTGGCCTTATATTCCCATGCCTGTACATTGTATCGTTAGGTTTATGTTGTTTTAACAACTGGGGTGAAGTCTGGACCCTGCTGAAATCCTGCCCTTGCTTTCCAGGGGGCAGGTTTTTACCCTGGGCTTCAGAAACAGGTGGTCAAGAGTCAATCAGCCTGTGATTTCTTAGTGTTACTATTAAATATATGGCGTAAATTGACAGGATTGTTAAAAACGATTTCTTTTTGTCCACAGTAATGTTCACGATAACAAATTGGGATTTATTTGGCCAAAAATTGGGTTAAACATTGTTCAAGTCACGTTGCCTTTGCCCGTGTTAAACATTATACTGCAGTCCCAGCCGGTGCTGGAGGGGGAAGGCTGGTGCTAGCCTCAACTTTGCACAAATGTTGCACAAGTTTGCCTGGGTATCACATTGCAGACGCTGCCGGCACCTGGTCGGCTGTGCTGCCACAAGTAGTCCCACTTATCAACGGCAGCTCGATGGGATACAATAGGTGTGTGTGCAAACTCCTCTGGGAACCCAGCCTAACTCACCAGTGCAAATAAAACCCAACCTGACCGGATGCTACAGCTTTCGAGTGGTCCAGATAAATGTGAAATATCATGGTATAATGTACGATTTTGGGAAGGTAGTGCTTCTTATGCAGTGAGGGATAGACACCCGAGCATTTTCGAGGGCACGCAAGCTCAAGTATCACCTTTTACATTTCTTTGGTTTTTAATCTCCAGTGGCATTCAGTGAGGTTATTGACTATTAGCAAATACAAATTAAGATGGTGCTTGTTTGTGTTGCAATAAACTTTTGGGATTTTTACTCAAGGTTTGGTAAAGGATCTTCATTATTATTGTAATTTAAAAGTCATTACGCTGCCGGTCCTGGATCTCCAGCTCTGTGCTTTCTCCGTAGAAATGTAAAAGAAGATGCAATACTTAGGTTTAGCCGTTCTGATAAAGGTAAGGCCGTAGCTCTGCCTGAGATGCAAGGCATTGGGGGGGTTATTTCTGTGTGTGAAGAAGATTTGAGATTAAAGGGAAAAAAGAAACCCAAGGGAAAAGTGCTCTCTGTAAGCACAGGGGCACCTTTGGGTGCAGAGGATGAGCGCTGGGCAACTGCTCAGGATGCTGGGGTTTGGTGCCCCGGCAGCATCGGGGTGCACCCTGGCCTTCTGGCCCCACTTTTGGGAGCAGGGTGAACAGGGCTGCTGGGGCCTTATGGGTTTTGGGGGGCAGATCTGCAGGGCAACCGGTTCTTTTAGGGGTGATGCTTCTGGCTGCCTGCGAGGACTTGCTTTCAGGGTCAGCGAGGGGCAATTAGCACCCGAACTGCTCGGCGAACACATTCCCGCAGGCAGCTGTGGTGGGATCCCTGTGGGTTATACAATTAGGAGATGATGGAAACCGAGGGGTGGAGGCACCTCTTCCTCCCTCCGGGTGGGAGGAGGTGTGCCAGCATGTTGCGTGGCTGCAGGGCTTTTGCACGCTAGTGTTCCCAGGGACTTCAGGTGCTTGCACTTTGCGTGTGCATCCCACACTAAGGTGAGCGAAGGGGAAGCAGTGGCTCAAAGGCTGCAAAGCCCAGGGAGGCAGGGGTGAGGGACCTTGTTTAGAAAGATGGTGTTATACTGGGAGCTGTTGGATTGCATCCCCAGTCCTTACTTGGTGCATTAAGTGGGGCTGAAGTGAAGGATGACCCATAATAGTTAGTAGCAGTGGTTTTAAACACTTCTGTTTATTTTCCTAAAATAGCAAATCAAGAGCAGGGCTCATAATTTTAAAGTTAGGGTAGCTCCTGGATCTGATGTGGCTACCTAAATTCTTTATTGCATCCATATAGGTTCTATATTCTGTTTTATTATGTAGGTGAGGTGCATTTTAAATGTGCGTCCCTCCAGCCTAGAGGAATGTGACTTTCCCTCTTCATCTGTATGATCTGTTCCAGCTGATAAAAAGCTGTGGCTGCCTTGTTGCTTTCCTGTGTGCTTCCTTCCACTCCGTCCCTGGATTCATAGGAGTGGTGTATTTTTGTTTCAAAAGACAGGAAAATGTCTGTGGCTACAAGAGGAAAATATTTAGTGGAAGGCTGACTGAGAAAATAACTTTTTACTGACATAAAAGCTATCTTCTGCATGTAAATAAATAAAATGGCAGCTCAAACTACAGTAAATAAGCAATTTCTTTGCTAAAATGGTGATCCCTAGTAATAAAAAAAGAGAAATGTTTACCACAGCACACTTTAAAAAGTAAACAAGATGTTTTATCTCAGATAAAAGCTATTTTGTAAGTCTAAGTCTTTCAGAAAATGCTACTATGCAATGTAGCCATCACTAAAGATGTTTGTTTCTCCCTGTTTCTGTCTGTGTGCAGTGCAGGCTGTATATTCCCATTTTTTTGTTGTACAGTTTTTAACAAGATAGATCTACCTCAGTATGTCTCGGTGGTTGAAGCATACGCAGATGGCACTTGTTAACTTTGTCCCACAAAGTGAAACTTTGAACTGTGAATACTAGAGGTCACAATCAGTAACTGGAGAGGAGGGGAAAAAAAAGTGTGTATCAAAGCCCTACATAAACCCAAACTCAGCAATGCTGTTTAAAACCCCAAGGGCGTTTTTGTATTTGCAGCATCTTCTTGTTAAGATTGCTGTACCTTCATTGAGAGAGTTGCCTTGATTGAGAGGGTGTGAGAAATGGCTTATTGAGGTTGCAGGGAGTTTTGGCTGCTTTTGTACGCACTCTGCTCAGTGTACTGATAATTTTTTTTTTTTTTTAATTGCCTAAATGTTGATGCTTGTCTCAGTGATTTCTGGGAAAGAGGGAGACTTTAGGATAACAAGGAGAAGGCATTAGAAGAATGAGACCGAAGATGTGAGGAGAAAGATCTACTAGGCTTTACTTGATAATCAAGTTACCAAGGGATAGTAATTATTTTTAGAGAAGTATGATGGTGGGATTGCCTGGAAAACTTTTTTCCTCCTATTTTCAAATTATTTGCAAGTGGGGACATAGTTGTAATAACCATTTTTAAATTGTATTGGTAATTGTTTTATATTTTTGATTACTTTTTAAGCTTCAGGGTGTATTAGTGAATTGGTTTCCTTGGTGTATTCTCTCGTGATTTACTTCCCTCTTAGAAGTCACTGAAGTGCTCCTACTTCTCACTTGCACTTGCAGGTTGGGAAGAATCCTCTTTTGTTCTGTTGCTCTGGTCACACGTTTCCTTGCAGTTCAGAGTTGGTTTAGACTGGGGTTGCGGAGCCTGCTGAAACTGCCAAATACAGAATAAACATGAAATTGTTGTCAAGGGTAATGACAAAAGAACCCTTTGTTTAGAATACAGAGCAGTTTTCTGGGTTTGGATGTTAGGGTGATAGTAAACCTGCAGTAGAATTGGTGGGGAAAGTAGGTGATGTGAAGCAGTGGGATTTTATACTTCATTATCTCCAACATCCCAATCGCTACCTGAGGAAGTGGCTGGCTGCTGATAAAGTGTATAGTTTTACATTTTCTCATTAAACCATCTGTCTTCTTTCAGCTTATATACTTAATATCTTGAAACTCCCTTTCGTTGTTGACTCCCATCTTTGAGCTGAATGGATTTTCTCAGACACCCCATGACTGAGAAAAGTAATGCTGGGTTTTAAAGTATGACATTGGGTGAAGGTAGGTAGTATGCTTACTGCTCATCTGGTAGGGCTCTTGCTGGTGAGATCCTTAGCAGATGCTTGGATGGGAACCCAAGCGTTCTCACATTTCCACCAGTCTGGTCAGAGCGTGGCCCCAGTGTCTCCCAGCATCTTCAAGGAAGGGTTGGGGAGACTCATCTGTGGTCTCCTGCCTCCTCCTCAGGATGTGCTGCACGTCTGCCAGACACCCCTGCAGCTGACGGGTTGTCTCCGGGGTTTTGACTGGCTGGGTGCTCATGGTTCATGGGTTCAGCAGCATGTGATAGCACGCAACACCTATGACGGTGTTTACAGTTCAGCCAGATGTGTAGCTGCTGCATACATAGGCATAGCTGAGCTCACTTTCATCTGGTTATTTTGGGTACAGACAGCAATGACTGCGCTGTAGCACAGCTTTGGCTTGCGATTTCACTGGGCCCCTCAATTCCCTCGTGGGTCAGGTGAGACTGATACAAAGACTGTGGGAACGTGACTGCTCTAAGGGAACGTGACTGCTCTAAAAGTTGGAAGCAGAATTACTTTCTGGGCAGAAAACAAGTAAACGTGAAGCAGAAACCTCTTCTAAAACCCATGTGCTACAAATACCTTTTCAATATTTAGCAGTGTAGGCAACTCTAGATGTAATGCTCATGCATGGAAGATGAGTAAGGGGAGGATCAAATGTCAGACACAAGATCTAAGCTCTCCATCCCTTCTCTCTCTTTTATAAGCCCTCAGGATTTTGAGAACCAGTTGGTGGGGACAGACTCACTACGTTTGAGTGCTTGAGATAACAACACAACTTACCTGCTTACCTCAGTATTGCCTAATTTACAGGATTTGGGCAACTGTCTCTCTTGGCTTTCTTTGGCATACTGACTTGTATTTCCAAAAGTATCTATGGAGAATCTCTAGGAAACATAGGAAGGTTAGAAGGGCTGAAGATACACAGATCAGATCTAATGACCTTTTATTGGCAATCTTCCATGTTATAGTCTTTCTGTCCTGGTTTCTGTGGGAATGATGGTATTTTTAGGTAAAATAGTACTTCAACTATGCTGACATTTAGTTTGCCATTTAAGAAACAAGTATGGCTGTGCTGTCTTTTATGAATGATAGGCTATTTTGTTGTCTGCTCCTTTCTTAAAGACTATTTGGCGAAAAGATTGCATAAATCAGAGTACAGAACAAGTTGACGAGGGATTTGGTTCTTCAAAGCCTTGTTCACAGTGGTTGTCCACTTGAAAGAACGAACATCTGAGAACCAATTAAATTCAGTTTTGCCTCTTTGTGTTTCTGTAACAAGTGACAGTTTTATTATTTTTCCCCCCAGTGCAGCTCTTTTTCCAGTGTTGAAAAACACTGAACTATTTATAGGTGTAACACAAGTTTCCGAAAGGGGCAGGATGTAATCTTCATGGAAAATTTTGAAATCTGCTATTGAGCGATCTCTTGTTTGTTTGGTGAGGATTTGCCTAACACCTTTTTTTGTAAGACCTGGGTGCATGCACTTCAGTTGAGATTTCATGCAATGAGATTATTTTGTTGGATTGAAACAGCGTAATCAAAGGTACAGCTTGGCTCTTACGGTCATATTTGTATCACCTACCATGATTAGGTTAATGGTTGGACTTGCTGATCTTAAAGATCTTTTCCAACCTAAACGATCGTATGATTCTGTGATCATCCCAGGAAATCAGGTGTCTCTTCACAGGTGGTCATGTAGGTTGCAGCCATGACTGGCTGATAGGCAGGAGGGCTGCTGGCTCGAGATGTCCATCTCACCCCACTGATTAAAAAGGGAACATAAATGACTGACTTGGGCTAATTGCCTTGTTGTTATGTGGCCAAAGTTCAGTGGGATGAACCCACCCTGAATGTGTGTGCCAGGACGGAAGGATTTGTTTTCTTTTGTGGTGATGATTGTACTTATTTCTGTTACAGCAAACTAACTGTAGTAACAGGCTTAGCAGACTAGATGGAAAGGATGGGGGAGGCTATAACTTGCAAACAGGAAAATGTCTTGCCGTGCATAATTTTATGAGAGACTTTAAATATTTTCAAGAGTTTGAGTGAATGAAGGGGGAAAGTATGCTTTTATGAGGATTTGGCATTCAACAAAGAAATAAAATTTTAAAATACTTGAGAAAGATGATCTTTGCACTTGAAAAAAAAGCAGTTGGACAGAAAAATAGGATTTGCTGGACGGAAAGGAAAACTTTTGGACTTTGTTTCAACAAGTTGTTAATTCTGTTAAGCTGTAGCCGCCTTCCTATTTATTCCAGTATTTACACTTGACAAGCACAAAAAAAGCAAATAAATGAAATGGTAAACCTGTAATAAATCCTCAGGGGACCACATAGTAAACATAGACATGTTACGCTTATCAAATACAAAGGAAAGTAATCTGCTTTCAACACCATTGCCAAACGCGTGATAGATGCTACATTCCGTCAGGTTTCCAGCACTTTTGGAAATGATGCATCTGGTAAAAATATTTCATTGCTTTTTGAAGGAGGGAGAAGGAGAGTCCATCATTAACAACCATTGCCAACACAGCATCTCCTGCCTGCTGTGGAGTCTGTGGGCTAGATCCAGTTTCAGGGAGAAGCAAAAGCATCTCCCCCCACCAAATGGGCAAAGCAGGGACTATATTATCAGATTTGAGTTTCACAGACATGTTGGCCAGCACCTAGCAGTCTGTCTTTGCTGTTAAATCCCAAGGGGCTGTTAAGTTTGGAAGCAAGTGTACTCAAGTGGATTCTCTGTAGGTGTCATGCTGCTGGAGCACGCATCATGGGTACAAAGAGCTGCTGGATCAGTTGGGTTTGCTCTTTCCTTTCATTAGCTCCAGATCAGACTCCTTGACGCTATTCAAAACTGATGTTAGCAAGTCATTGAGTTTATTGGATTGAATGGCACTTTTGAACTTTCCAGGAACCAGCCCAGCCCCTCATTTACTTCTGTGCTTGCAGCGTTGTTCATGCTGTCTGTTTCTAAAGGAGACCCTGTAACATCCAAGCTGTGATTTTTATTTTTTAAATTAATTTGTTTATTTAGCTTTCTGAATTTAGTTTAAATCGTGTAAAAGCTATCCCAAACTAGTGCATTGCTTGTTTTAGCAGTGCGTGATTGCCAGCCTCCAGACGCTACAGGCACAGCTCAGCATGGCTAGGAAGAGGCGTTTGGCACCTTTCACAGCTTAGGTCCAGTCAAGGACCTATATCTGACCATCAAATGCCACAGTGCCTCACTCGGAGGTGCCTGTTCCCTGCAGTGGTATCCTGGTTTAGGCAGTTAAGTGTCCTATAAAGTGGGAGTACTTGAAATACCATCCTGCTACAGCTTGGGCACTTCACTCAGCATAGCGATCAGGACACTTAGCGAGGGCAGAGATGGGCTGGGCTCCAGCTCTTGATCTCAAAGCTCTTACTGTGCTATACATTAAAGAGGAGCCGAGTAAGGTACAGAAGCCGTTGTGGGACTTACATTTCCCATCTCTTTGGTAAGTGCCATAAGCTACGGGGTCATGCTCACACTTGCAGGGCGCCAGAGAGGAGGCTTTCTGGCTCACGTTCATGTATGCAGACACTTCCGCTTACCTCGTGTATGTGGGCAGTCTGGCTCTGACCCTCAGCTGCTGGATTTAGTTTAGGCCATAATAGAAGCTGGATCATGAACCATTCAGGCCATATCAGGACTAGGTCAGTTCTGGCTGTAGCCAGGGACTCAGCTCTTCCCACCTGGGAACTCAGAGGTAAAATAAACAAGAGCCCCAGGGCTTTCCAAGGAGTACTTTCCTATTGATCAGAGCTGATTAGTTTGTCTTCTGGCTTTAACTATTTGTAAATGTATTTTGCTTTGATGTGGTGGCCCTCAGATGGGTTAAATGGTCAGTTATGGAAGGATTCACAGGCTCAGACTTAAATTACGCTGCTAAATATCCAGAGTTCAACCCATCTTCGCCTACTGTTTAATCCTCTTTCTCACTGCAGTTTGCCATGATGATAGACTTGCTGGTAATTACCAACATGCTGCCGCTTGTCATTTGGATCCTGTGGCTTTTCCCGCAACGCGCTCGCTGACGTTACAGCTAGCCGACATTGTCCTGACACATACTGTAAAGGTCTCTTGGCAGCAATGACTGGGTTGAACTATCCCATCAGTTGACTCAGTTTCCCTTCTCACGGGGTGTATTTCTGATGTTGGCCTCCTTTTATTGACACAGTGTAATTTAGCAATGTGTGCTCTGCATGATGAGCTCTCCATCTGGCAGATAATTGCCTGCTAGTTTAAATCCCATCTTAACTTCAGTTTCTTGAGATCACGAAACCTGCTGGTGCCTTCTGGTTGGTTTTGCAGGCTGTTTGCAAAAGGATTCATTAGGAGCTAAAGCAATGTGGGCAAACTTCTGTGAGTTTTTTTGAATGTTAGGTAACACAGGTTAACTTTTAGGTCCTGCCTACTAAGCTAACCAACATTATTCTGCACTTGAGTTTGGCAATCTAACATTTGAGTTTATTGACCAAGTTGCTGACAGCAGGCGCTGGTTGTTCGCAGTGGTGACCTGGTGGATGTTGAAAACTTATTACATGAAATACACCGGTGTTCCTCTTTCCTTCTTGCTTATCTTCTCCACTCTCCCTTCACGTTCATTGGATCTGTTTGCCATGTGCTGTTTTGCAGCGAGACGCCACATCTGTGGAGTTTGCCTGCTGCAAGTTTGTACAGGGCTGCACGCAGCAGAGACCTCGCAGGGGCTGTGTTTGTAATACTTGCTGTAAATAGTTAGGGTAACCACCAGACATTGATTGACCGACAGCCCTGTGAGATAGCTAGATATGGACGGCGGTGTTGGGGACTGACTTTGGGGTTGGGACCTCAGCGGTGCTGGCTGCTGGGTGCAGCTTCCAGAGGTTTTGCAGCTGTGATCCTTTAACCCTTTCCTTGCAGAGGGACTCAGGGGCCATGGCATGAGGTGGTGACGGTCCCATGGAGCTTTTGCTGCCCATTATGGGCAGTCAGAGGTCATAGGGCATGCTGCACACTGAATATTGGTGCTTGTCATCTTTGCAGTCCGTGGGAGCAGCACCTGTACCCATGAACTGGGAATTTGGCCCAGTTTGTGTATAGACAGTGACTGTATTTCTTTCCTGTCCCTTGTGACAAGTTGTAGTTGCCTTTACTGGCTGGTTCCTTTGTGCCTCAGCTTCCTCATGGCTCAGCTAATAGCAGTGTCTGGGACTTTATTCAGCTTTAAGAGACTTTAAACTAAGAAATTCCTATTTACTACTGACAGCATTGATGGACATGACCGATTAATGGCAATAAAATCTGGTGAGAACTGAGAGACAAGGATATTTTTTCTATTGTATGCAGTGAACTTGTTTGTTTTGTATGAATGAGTTTTACGAACTTTTGTACAATCTGCTTCTAAAATATGTCCCTTGCCAAATGGTTAGGAATTTCTTAAGCTGAGATGACTGATTCACTCCTTGGCTCAGCCAACATGCATCAGGCTGTGCTGAAGCTGAGGTGCTGAGATGATCAGATAAAATTCTTCACACCACCAGTGGCAGTTGAGTATCCATCCCCCTTTTTTTTTCCTTGAGGTGGTGTCAGTGACTCCTTGGGTTTTTGCTCTGAGTCTCCTTGATCAGACTTTAGCTGTCAAAAGATCCCATTACTCTTTTCAAGGCCTAAAGGGAAAGTAAAGTGACAATTTTGATGGTCAATTTGAAAGCTTTCTCAGACTGGAAAGCATCCCGTGGGGTAAACAACTTTACTCACACTCTACACATCCCATACTGATCATATAGGATGATGTTTTACTGGCTTAGTGCTGCATAAAGGTGGGATATTGTGCATTTTTAGGTATTTAAATGAACTTATATAAATGACTTATGATAAGAAAAGACTAATTAAATATTATTCCTGTGCTGAAACTGAATTTGAAAGAAATCAGTCTGAGATTTCAGCAGTTGTGAAATTCACAGTATTGTTCTTTGCACTGTAGAGCTTTTGTGCTTACTGCTGTAGTCATATTACACGACATTGCCTAATACCCGGCAAGGCGTATTCTTGGCTCATTCAGCAGGTCAGGCTCCCTCAGGGTCACTGAATCCCTCCATGTACTCAGCGGAGAGCTCAGCCTGATGATTTTACAGCCACACGTCTGCGTTTGCATTTCCAGTGTTTTTTCCTTTTTGCAGTAGTTTCCCTTTTACAGTACAGTGAATATTAAAAGCAGGGCTCTGACTAGCTTCGTGACCAGTGTCATTCCTCTCTGCTTCCCACTCCTGGTAGTCAGCAGCTAACTTGCTGGTGGTCTATCCTTGGGATGGGTTTTTTGTTCCATCCTCGTGGTGCGGTGGGAGAGGCCGATGGGCATAGGCACCTTGCAGGGATGCTCTGGTCCCGGGGCAGGGGCTCAAGCTTGCAGCTGAGAGCTGGTCCTCTAGCAAATGAGATGTTGATCCATTAGAGCTTCAGGATAATTTAATCACTTCTGGAAAGCACAATAGTTAATAATCCCACACTAAGAAAACGCCACTGCTTCTGTTCCTTATTAGACATCTTAATTGATTTCTTTTCCATTACTATTCTTAGGCATTTCATAGCATTTAATTAGCTCTACAATAATTTATGAGTCATGAAATCTCTTGGAACAGGTTAGCCTCAGAGTGATGGCGTTTCAGCACCTCCTGCATTTCCTTTGGTTGGATCTTGTGTTGCTGCTTGTTTAGAGGCAATGCTGCTGCTTCCCCGAGGAAAGCAATATATTGTTACCTGGGTGTGATGTGGCAGGGCCACGCTGCCCTCTCTTTGGAGTCAGGCCCTCCACCGACTTAGGTAGTATTTGAAATGCTTAGCAAATACTGGGATGGGAAATTATTCCATTTTCTGAAGTTAAAGTATTTGGGTGACTTTTCTCATTGAGCCACTGTCTACCTGTTTGAGTTGGTTCAGAAGGATCGAAGCAACAGACCAGCTGAAAAATGCGTTGATGCATGGGGCTTCCACCACAGAGGTTTGTTAAGCACGACAGATTTATTGAAGAAGGTGAGGTATTCAATGCTGTTGTACAAGGAATATCTCATCTCTGTACTGTTCTGATAGTTCATAGTCAAGAGAAGTTAATCTATATTGTAAAGAGGACAAGCTGGGGAACAGAATTTGTTTCACTGGAGGTATCATTTATGGTAGAAGAGTGCATCGTTCATATTGCAAAATGAAGACCAAAGAGGACTATGATTGCTGCCTACCTCTCTGAAGTACTTACGGAAAACAAAGTTAAAAGCAAGGCAGTTTAAAGGAAAAAAATCTGTAAGTGACTCATTCTCAATAAATTTAGGTGGAATGTTAGAAGGCAGTTTGAAACCTTCAGGGAAGCAACTTTCTGGAACAACCCCTCTGTGAAGGGATCCAAACGAGTGTAGCTGGGTTTAGGATCCTGGGCTGCATCAAAAGAAGCATGATCAGCAGGTCGAGGGAGGTGATTCTGCCCCTCTACTCCGCTCTGGTGAGACCCCACCTGGAGTACTGCATCCAGCTCTGGGGTCCCCAGTACGAGAAAGACATGGAGCTGTTGGAGAGAGTCCAGAGGAGGCCACGAAGATGATCAGAGGGCTGGAGCACCTTTCCTATGAGGACAGGCTGAGAGAGTTGGGGTTGTTTAGCCTGGAGAAAAGAAGGCTCAGGGGAGACCTTAAAGCAGTCTTCCAGTACCTGAAGGGGCCTACAAGAAATCTGGAGAGGGACTGTTTATAAGGGCATGTGGTGACAGGACAAGGGGGATTGGTCTTGAGCTGAAGGAGGGTAGGTTTAGATTAGACATTAGGAAGAAATTCTTCCCTGTGAGGGTGGTGAGGCACTGGAACAAGTTGCCCAGAGAAGCTGTGGATGCCCCCTCCCTGGAAGTGTTGAAGGCCAGGTTGGATGGGTCTTTGGGCAACCTGGTCTAGTGGAGGGCGTCCCTGCCCATGGCAGGTGGGTGAGACTAGATGATCTTTAAGGTCGCTTATAAATATCTAAAGTGTGGATGTCTAGAGGAAGGGGCCAGACTCTTCTCAATGGTGCCCAGTGACAGGACAAGGGGCAGTGGGCACAAACTGGAACACAGGAAGTTCCATCTGAATATGAGAAAAATCTTCTTTACTCTGAGGGTGACCGAGCATTGGAACAGGTTGCCGAGAGATGTGGTGGAGTCTCCTTCTCTGGAGATATTCAAAACCCGCCTGGACGCGATCCTGTACAACCTGCTCTAGGTGATCCTGCTCTAGCAGAGGGGTTGGGCTAGATGATCTCTAGAGGTCCCTTCTAACCCCAACCAATCTGTGATTCAGTCCTATCCAACCCAGTATTCTATGATCTATGCAGCTTGATAAATTAATGAATGCTTGATAGTTTATTAGTATTATGTATATATACACAACACACTTCCTTGAGAAGTTTCCTTGAATAGAAAATTAAACTTGTTGGTGGGATATTATTTCCCATTCTCTTTTTGCTGCAGAAATTAAACATGCATATTAACAAATTGTAAATGCATTAGCCCTTTGAACTGCCTGAGCTTGTGTAAGTTGTTGTGTGTTGATAACAGCATTGCAATCTTCTCCTAAACTTGGTATCAAAGAAGATAAAGAATCCACAAGGCAGCGTGGTTCAGCAGATAAATGAATGGGGCTGGAAGATATTCACAAATGTCACAGGCTGCAAGTTGCAGCAAATCTGAGCCAATCTTGCTTCCGGCTGTTACAGTCCTTGGCTTCCAGCACCTGTATGACCTTGTACTGGGCTGTTTCCATGCACCAAGTTGCTAAAAAGCCAACCTGCCATTAAAAAACCCAAAACAAACTTCTGACTTATCATGAAAAAACAGCTCAGTCCATCAAATGAGTATCAGAGACAGTGCAAGGGAGGATGAAAGTTGATAAAAAGCCAAACTGCCAATAAAAACAAGCAAACAAAAAAGGCCTGACTTAGGGCAAAGAAACAGTTCAATACGAGGAGGAGAGGGACTGTGGCAGTCAGCCCTTAGATTAGCTTAGGGCTACTGTGCATTTGCAACCAAAGCCTAAAGAAAAATACTCATTTTTGTTGGGTTTTTTGGGTAGGATTTTTATTACCTCGTGCAAGAACAGTTCAGCACATGGTTGGACAGGTACCAGGGATGGTGTAAAAGAGGAGGCAGTAATTAGGTGGGTTTAGGCTCTGCCCTTGGCTTGGGGGGTTCTCTGCTGCTGCTTCTTGGAGGACATTATATATGTTTGCTTCTGCTTGTGTTTTGTTCCTTCTGGAAGGTAGAAAGTCTCTAGAAAGTCCCTGCACATATGAGAAGGTTATGCCATCCCTCCCTTAGGCCTGTGTGACCACATTGACTAAAACTAAGGGGAGAACTTGTTCCAATGCTCTGTGCACGATACTCAGCACCTAACCCATGTAGGCAAGTGTGTGAGCTCTCACCACCCTCTTCTGTGGGTACAAAACTCCCAGATTTCATTTGCATGAAGGTCTGCCACCTAGAAGTTCTACACCTTGAACCTGCCACAGATTTTGTGATGCAAAACGCAGCTGCATTGTGCTAACATCAAAACCATAGGAGATTAAGTAGACATGTTTAAAAACACCTGTCTTGGAAACACACAGAGCACAACAAAATATTGTAATAAATGAATGCAAAAATAAACAACTGAATAATTTTAGTTCTTCAGTCCCTGTAGATTGCTGCCTTTCTATGTTTGTTAATAGAAAAAAAACTTAAGAAATTTTCTGGTAGTACGTATTTTTCACTGAGAAAGTGTATGTATTTGTGAGCTCTGGCTCAGTCCTTTGAATTATCTAGGCACTACTGTAATCGATAAGTGAATGCTGATAGCCCTGTTAATATTTCAAGGACTCTTTGCAACTATAGGGGAGCAGTCGGTAACTATCACATTCCTTTGCATTGCAGGACAGGTTTTTTATTTGCTATCTTAATGGTGTTAGATACATACAGTTTTTTCGAGCTCTGTTCACCTTGTCTCGCAGCAGCTCCTTGGCAAGCAGCCTTATGAACTCTTTGAGATGGTTCTTACTCACAGTGGCTGGGCTCATTGCCTGCCCTGGTGTGGCTGGGATTTGGATTGCAAATTCCTGATCTGAACAAAGAGGGAGAATAGAAAAGGCTGGTCTCTGGCCTCTCCACACTATAGGAAACCTTGCTGGTTTCAGAGGGTTGTACTCATAACTCTAGCTACACTTAAAAAAAAAAAAAAGCTTCTATCTTTGCAAAGATGGGTGCAGCCCCACCAGTAGGCACGTTTCTAGAGGAGGGAAGAGAGAAGTGGCTCCAGAGAGGCTGCTGGATTTTGGGCATCATCTTATCTAGAGCTACTTCAAGCCTTGTCCACAATTGTTCCCTTTTTCTCTTTTCCCCTACTTTGTCTCCTCAGAACTGCAGGGCTGGAAATCAGGGTTTTTAGAAAAGACAGAGGCTAGGAAAAAAAACCTGGACGGAGACAAACTGTGCGTGCAGGCTGTTCCCAGATGCGTTCCCTCACCGTGCTCGTCGGCTGCACCCAAAGGCCTTACAATCTGAGAGGCAGCTTGCTCTACTTGCTTTCACGAAACAGTATCAACTGGGTAGGATTTGGCCTGTACTGGCTTGCGTTTGGTGAGGAGCTGAGGAGATGAGTCAAACTAAACAGGGTGACTCATCAGAATCAGGCATGGAATGGTTTGTGTGTATAAAAATGCTCAGAGCTGGGAAATGGGCTGTCACGGTCCTGAAATCATTATCTCCCTTTGGTTTGCCGCTCTTCGGAGCTGCTGAAGACAACCTGTAAAGTCCGTGTCAGCCATAGTCAGAGCAAAAGGTGACTCTGCTTGGCTGATACTGAATTCCCCAGGGGCTCCGGGCAGCAACACTCATGTTACTGCTAGGCAGCCACCGAGACTAAACTTGTGTCCTTGCACCTGGGGTTCCCTTTTTGTCATCTCCATCAGCAAAGGTGACCAAAAAAGCACTCAGATCACTCGTTTGTGTGGAAACCTGTACAGAGGACTTGGTACAGTAGGTAGCGCTGGGCTAAGCGACCTGCAATTATTCATCGGTTTGGTTTAGCAAGTGTGGTAATTGCTTCCCTGAAGCCAGGCTTGTGTAGTGCAATGAGGAAAGCTGCTTTCATGTCTCCTGAGCTGTGTTTTGATTTGAAACCATCCTCCCTCTTACTCTTCTCTTGGGCGTCCTTGTGTTAAAGATATTCACCGCACGCTGAGATCTCCACCTCTCTTGTGGCATAAAGTCACAGGTCTTCATATTAATGAACTCGGAGGAGCCAGGTGGAGGCAGAGAGAGCATGGCCAGATGGACACCGGGATTACCCTGCTCCTCACTCTGGGATTTGTCAGAAGAAATCCAGTCAGGGATGTGTTCCTGCACAAGAAACCCTCCTTAAGAGGTGAACTGGAAGGCAGAGCCAGCTGCAAAGCCCTGGGAGGAGAACCTGGTTTGATCTGCAGATGGCAGGTCTTGCGGACGCAGAGCTGGTGTGGCAGCCGGGAGCTGCCGCAGGGGCCCGGAGGCTGCACTCGGTGGGAAGGAGCCGAGGGCCTCCTTCACACTGATTGCTGCAGACAGGAACAGTCTCTAATAAAATGTTTTCTTGAATATAATATGCACAAAACCAGCCTCTGGGAAAAGCTTGTGCTCCCTGCAGAAGTATTTTGGGTGTATCCAGCTCTGTGAGTTAACAATTTCTGTGAGGCACAACACACCCTTTTTGGATGTGTTTGTTAGTCAAAAAGTACACTTACTTCCTTTTGTTTCAGGAGAAGTGAGTCTGAAGGAGAGGCAGGTAAACAGTGAAAGAGGATCTCCCAGCACAGCTCATTTTAGGGCTAGGAGGCCGCACGGGGACTGGGATTTAGCTGGGCTGCCTGATTCAGCACCATGTGTAGGTAATTAAGGTATACCCTCCAATTAGCCTAAGTGGCCCTTTTATTGATGTGTGAGATCAATGAGCCCAACTGCCATACAGATAGCAGAAAATAGTCTGGATGATTTTAACCACTGTTTTGCATGTTTAAGTAATTTAAAGTTAGAAAAGACCTGCCCTGCTAATGTTTACAGAAGCTCATTAAGCAAGGCAGGGATGCTTGCCTGCCCCGGAGGCTAAATGGCAGAGCCTGGCTGAGCCGGCATGGCTCCCTCTGCTCCGTCCTATCCCGGCATGGCCAGGATCCGTCCCTGCAAGGGAGCCAGCTTGGCAGGGTGCTACAGCACCAGCCAAAAACCGCACCAGGTCCAGCACTGATGCTGCTGCAGGTGATTGTACGTGGCGCCTTGTTTAATTTACTACCATAAGCATCACCTCTCAGACCTGCTAAATTATATGAGGCCAAAGGGGTGTCTAAGCCATAGTCCCGCTCTAGCTCTGCCTAGTAACAAATACTAAGGAAAGAGGATGAGAAACAGGGCAAGTACAGACCGGTCCTTCCCTTCTTGCACTGTCCCAGCTCCTGGCAGGAAGAAGTTTAGGGCTTTTGGGACTACAGGCTTCCCCTGGTACATGGTGTTGACTTGCTGTGGAGCGAGTCAGTGCCACGATCCATGGCCCCCTCATCTCTCAATTTGTTTAATCCCTCGTTGATGTTTCTGCTTTCTCCAATGCCTGATCACAGTCCCCACCGTTCAGATGCACACACTTGTAGAAATTGTCTTCTGTTAAAACATGTTGCCTGATCATTTCACTGGGTGATCTTTAGTTCTTATATTATGAGGAACAGGGATTAATTGTTCTTTGTTCCCCTTCTTGTTGTGATTTTATATTTCCTTGTCATGCCTCCCCTTAGCTGTCTGTCTTCCCACTCTACAAGGAGTCCTCCTAGTCTTGCACTGTGAAGATGACTTCTTCAGATGTGCCTTACTTGCCCAGGAGGGTGTAAACAAAAGCATCCCACTGTAAATGGGTGTATTTATGCCCAAACCATTTCCAGGGAAAGGGCAAATTACAGAGGTGGTAACTGTCTGTAATGTTCTCAGATGCATTGAACTTCATTATTTTTCTGCAAAATTTTTATGGTGTTTACATCATTCTTTAAAACTCCTTTGCAAAACTTGCAAAGCTTTGGCTATGGGAACACCCATCCCTGGATGGCCGCTGTTGGTGGCTGCTGGCTACTCTGAAAAGCAGCAGGGTGCCCCATCTAGTTTTTTGTTACTGTCTTTGCTCATCCCTCTAACTGGGGTGTTTTGGATACAGCTAATACCCATTTCAATACACAAATAGTAGCTATATTGCCTCCCCACTCATGTTAGAGCAACGCTTAGTCATATATTTCAGAGAAGAATAAAGAACCAGGTGCAGCGAATGTATTTTTACATTTTCATTTGTATTTGTTGGCAGCCTTTTAGCCTGCAGATTGCCAACACAAACGCGCGCAGGAGAGCTGTGCTGAGCAGGGTTTGCTCTCCTCTCTGTGCTGCAGGTGATGCAGGGTAGCCGTGATCTGGGCTGGGTTTCTTGTCAAAATTAAGATGTTTGTCCTGAGGTGTTTGACTTTTGATTCTGTTCGGGCCCGTTTCAAGGTAATTGCTGGTTGTGGAAACAACAAGAAGGGGAGGGCAGGAGATACCCATGACTTCAGGGTCTCTGCTCACCTTAAGCCAGCGTGTGCGTATCACAGCAGTTGAGCTGACCCCTGCACTGGAGGCTGTGCTGAGCACAGGGACCATCGTGGCTCCCTCATCCCTAGGGGAAGAGGTCAACTCAAGCTAGACATTTCACCCTGTTTGCTGGTTTGTTTATTTATTTGTTTATATGTATGGATACTTTTGCTATTATAACCGCATTAATTGTGAGTACATCTGAACCTGATACTTTAATTGCTATCTGAATTGCCTTTCAATCGCTAAGGAAAATCCTTGTATTTTCCTTTAACAATTAATGCTGCCATACTGGTTGGGATTTTGCTTTGAGGTGGGACAGGTACGGCTCCCTGGTTTCTTCGACCCCTTGCTGAGCCCTTTGTGATAGAAAGACCAAGGTGAGTGTACGTGGCCAGAGTTTATTGCTAGAGCTCTTTCCACTAAAATCAGAACACGCTGAATTTATTTACTAAGCCAAAATCAGTTCAGGAAAGATTTCTGTAGGCTTCAAAAAAAGACCAAAGTAGTGAGAATATTATCTAGATAGTACAAGGAGTTCAGGGCTTTGGGAGCCTTGTGGTGCTGGGGAGAGGCTTTTCATGGGGCCCTGTCACCAGCCCATTGGAGAACAGCTTTACCCAAAATGGGAGCTCAGAGCGTGCCTCGAGGCTACCAACGTTGGATGCATATTATTTTTAGGTGTTAGGTTTAAATTTGTCTCTATTTACTGGTTTAAAAAAAGACGAAAAAATGAAAACCAGAAAATCTTAAGCAACATGGTTCAAAGGACAACAAAAGGAGAGTGTTTGCTGTTTTTCTTGTGTTTATGTTTGTAGAGCATAGGGTCTTGGTCTTGGTCCCATTTTGGATTATAAATTACTATAATAAAATGAAAAAAAGCCAGCAACTCAGCTTTGCCTTGCACACAAGTATGATCGAGCATTTGCTTTATTTAATTTTTTAAAGTTTTCTGTATGTGTTTTTGACTCCACTTTTAGTAGGTGAGACTTAACCGGACTCTTACTGGTGGTGTCTTGGTCACAGATGATTGAGCAGGGAATTATTAACCCAGCATAAGAGCTAACATGAGGATTACTGGAAAGTTCCTGTCTGTGTCAGCTTTAAGTGAACTGTGTTACTGCAAAAGCTGTGGAAAGTTCAAATTGCTTGAGATCATGCCAAAGGACTGTCAGTGGTCTTTTGTTAGACACTGACCACCTCAGGCAGGGCTCACAAAGAGAGCCTATTTTGTTTAAACTGAGCAGTGCTAGCTCTATGCTCCAGAGTTACAGCCTAGCTACCTTCCCCTACATCAGTGTCTGGGATATTAAAACCAATTATCAGTGTCTCTCCAAAAGCCTCAAGGAGGGAATCATAGAATGGGTTGGGTTGGGTTGGAAGGGACCTTAAAGATCATCTAGTTCCAACCCCCTGCCATGGGCAGGGACACCCTCCTAGGGATGGGGGAACCTGGCAGTGATGTGACTCAGGTCTTTCCAGCTTTAATGGGAACTTACTGCAAAGCTCCTGTAGCCTTGTGGACTACCTCCATCTTTACCTGAATCATAAAACTTGGTTTTGACCCAATACTGCTGGCTGACCCCTCCACATGGCTGACACCTGGGTCATTGGTGCTGAACTGCACATCTCTGCTGATGTTGAGCACTGCCAGGTTGATGTATCATTGAAATAGAGCAATACTCTGGACCTTGGAGAATCCAGATGAGGCACCATGTCTTTTCTTAAGCAATGCAAAGCTGTGATGGAGACATCTGCAAGGCCCCTTGCTTGAGGTCTGGGGAACAGGTCTCCATGGCCACCAGTTCCCTCTTCACTGTTGCTGAGAGGTGCTGTCTCCATTGCACATTCCTCCTCTGAACAGCCCGTGTTGGACTGGGGGATCTCAGATATTGCACTGCTGTAGTTCCTGTGGAGCAGAAGAGCCTGAAATGTCATCAGTTGCACTGAGAAACAGGTCTTCTGTGCATTGTGGCCAAACCTTTCTTATCAAATCGAACTGGAGTTGGGAGGCTGGACAACCCCTGTTTCTCATATTGTCAGAAATTATGTCCTTGATGCCAATATCTGCAACATCTGGATTTTAGATCATTTCAGGAAGAGCATGCCGAGGTTGCCAAACCCTCGGAGATGGAGGAAGTGGTGATATCAGCAGAACCAGGAACTGTTCTTCACTGTCAGCTCCTGGAGAGGTTGAGATCACCTTCCAAGAAACTGGAGGATATTGAAACCTGTTATACTGTTGTACCTTGAGATGGGAAATGTTTAAGTGGTGCCTGCAAGAGGCCAGTTACAGGGCAGAGCACTGGGGACCAGAGGAGTTGCCGTCATTTCCCCAGTTGCTTACATGTACCAAATGCCAGCGGCTGCCCTGAGTATGTGACCACAGCTTTCCCATGTGTTGCTGGAGGATGCCAAGAGGTCCAGCTGGAGAGCTGCACACCCTTGTTGCAAGTGGAGCATGGTGCTCTGTGGGTAGAGTATCCTGACACAAGTCTCCAAACATGAACACATTTTGTTGAAATAACCTGATCAGTGGCACTATGCCAGCAAAATTCGGGACTTTCGACTTCTCTTGCCTTTTCACCTCTTTTCTAGATTGATTTACCTGCATCTTCAACTTTAGGAGGTGTTGCCTTCTGGGCTGATGTTTTTCCGTCATTGTCAGCAGATCGGTGGGGCTGTGCCTGCCTTTCTGCACCTGTACCTCCGTTGACTTTGATGAATGCCCAAGTTTGTCACTGTTCAAACTACTCCCACCTTGGCCAGCATCCGTCCTGGAGGACTAGACAAGGACCAGCCTTTGTCTTAGCTGAAAGACAATGTCATCTATGTACAGAAGCTATAGATAGCCCAGGGCTAAATGTATGCTCGCATAGTTCTGCTGCCATTGGAGCAGGAGGCTGCATTTCAGGAAAGGAATCTGTCGCTCTCATAATTCAGCATCGCCAGTCCTGCCCTGTTGGCATGTCCTGCTTGCTCCCGCGGGTCCTCACCAAAGGGCCTTTTTGCTCCATCTGGGGGGCTGTTGACACACAGCCTTAACTGGGTGTCGTGTCCTGAAGTGGGATCTGGCTGCCAGTCCCTTTACTGATGTAATTTTTCTGACAAAGCTTATTTTCATTAGCCAAATGTATAGGCATTCATAAATGTGTTGTAGAAAAATTCCTCAGATCCCTTGCTGAACACTTTGAAGCTTAGTTTCCTTTTGTCTGATGGTAGCATGGCAGAGACGCAAATATTACCAGTTACTTGGTGGTTTATATACTCTGAGAGGTCTATAAATATCCTTATATTGCAACATTTTTCATGCTTACTGTGTGTCTGTATGTGACCATATCCCAGTATATCACTGCAACTATTTTTGAGGTCAAAATATATTGAGAGATCCACTATTCTTCTGATATTTTAACCTGTAAATAGTGGCAGTAGCACGAGACAAGATCTTGTATTAGTTTGACCCTTTTAATCGCTTTCTGAAGCAACAGGTCCTAGTGAGAGCCACAGGCACGGATATGCAGGTTTATGTGGATCCTTCCAGAACTAAAGGGATTTCCCCAACCCCTTTATTTGTTGTGTTTTTTATTGTAACATCTCTTTTTCTTATAATGCTTGTGCTGCTTCTAGAAGAGAAGGCTCAGTACAGTGGTTGTACTCTTAGCAAGTCAAAGTGCATTGCTGCAGGAGTACATTCTACTCAGGCACATCTTACATAAAATTACCTCCTTTCTTTTAACTACTGTGTATTTTATACCACTGTATTGTTATTGTATAACATCGAAACCCTCTTTTTTGTGTGCATACCTACATGTGTGAAGAACACCACTGCGTAAAAGCGAACATTTCTTGCAACACGTTGTTACGGCTGCCAATGCAGGCGGTTGGTTGTGTGTATAGCCTTTCCATTCCTCAGATTCAATAGCAACAGCTGCTAGGGCTTTTGTGCCGGCTACGATTGCAAAACCATTCTCTGCCTGTTTCTTCCCATGCCGATCTGCCACCCCTGCAACAGGCTGCCTGTGAGCTCTGGGTAGTGAGACCATTTTTACAGGGTGAGGCTCCAAAATCCTCGTTTTGCACTCCAGCATCTACCACTGATTTACTGTTTTAGCTGTGCCATTTAACCTGTGTTAATTTATTTCCCTTTGAAATTAGTAACAGGTCAGAAATCGGAGTAGAAAATGAGCTCGCTGGGACCTGGGTGGGTGGAAAGGTTCAATGAATGGAAAACCAGGCAGCCACATGGCTGCAAACCGTCCCGCGGGAATGCAAAGCCTGTACGGGGCTGCGCTAATGTGCCTCTAAATTGACACCAGGTTGGGACTGTGCTGTGAATATTGAAGAGTCTCTTTTATGGTATTCACCATGAGGTAATTCTTACAGAATAACGTCAAATCACTGATGAAAGGGAAACTCTTTATTTGCTTATTCTAGATAGAGATGGCAATAGAGTACAAGAAGTGCTCTGTAAATATGAGTCAAAAGAAATGGTTGCATATAATTTTGTGGATGGAGATGTAGCAAAGACTTAGCAGATAAAGACTGACAAATGTTAAAGAATCTTTACTGCAGATTGAAATAAAATGCAGATTTGGAGAGGGTACCTCACATTCTCCTTATCTGTCCCTGTACAGTGCATCTTTATAGGTTTGCAAACTCCTCAAGTGCCAAAACTGTTAGACCCCAGAACACCCATGTTTTACACAAATAATGCTTATGGCAGATTGTTGGGGGTTTTTTCTTATTCTCTGTATTGTTTTTTCCTTTTACAGCAGCAGTCTTTTGGCCAGCAGTAATGCAAAATTCCCAGTTATTTTTGAAAGCTGATGTTTGCCAAAACGGTAACCTCATAGATTATCTTCTTGTCAGTAAGGCTTTTAACCACAGTTTTGGCAGAGCCTTGAAACATGCCCTTTCTCAGAAAAGAGTTGTCTGGGCTAGAAAAGCATTGGCATTAAAAAGAGGTTGTCATAGTGATTGAAACCTCCTCACAGACATTCCTCAGGAAAAGTAGGCTGCAAGATGCACCTTTGTAGTCCCTTTTTTAAGTAAGGGACCCTTTAAATTGAAGAGCCTATTTCATTGTCTAAATGCAGATTTCTGTCACTTGTAAAACAATAGGAATCTGGAGTGCTGTTTGTGTATCAATGCTTATTTTAATTACTTTCTACAAGAAATGGCTCAATGGGAGTTAAGTTCCAATTTCTTGCTATTGCAAGGCTCCAAGTTTTTTAGTTCTAAATCAGGATCACAGCTTGGTTCCCTAGATTAATAGGAAAAGATTCAAGGAAGACACTCAAACTGAGCCCTGAATGACTCTGAGTAGGCTTGAAAAGCACAGCCTGGGAAATCTGTCCTTGTAGATGTTTGGTCTTTCGCCTGAAAAGACCTAAAAAAGGTCAGGACTTCACTGTTATCTCCTGAGCAGGCAGATCCACATGGATGACCCATGTGTTTGTGTCTGGGCAGAACTGTGTGTAGATAAAAAAAGAGAGAATTCGGAATATAAACAAATAATTTTATACTGAATCTAGAAATATAGCATTTAATCAGCATGGTTTTTATATAGAGATGTAATTATTCATTTGAATCAGTGTTATATCTGTGTTATATTTCTGTTTAGCAAAATAAAATGAGGAACGGCATTTTTCTAGGATAGGGTCTTCACTATAAAGTGAAGCGAAATACACGCTGGGTAATCTAGGAAAAGATCGGAAGAGAGTTAAGCTAGGAATGAAATATGCACAGGGGATGGGTTGAAGTTGTAGAAGTCCACTGGCAATTACATCTTTCAGTGCTTGGAGTCGCTGGATGTGCCTTATTCCATACACTTACTTTCAGTTCTTTCATAACACACGTACACGCAAGGAATATTAATTAGATGAAGACTAAACTCGTGGCTAGCCCAGAGCCATCTGTTAGAAACCTACTTTTTTTACCTGGCTGCCCAACAAGAAAGGTCTAATCCTGAGACATTTGGAGATGGTGGCAGAATGAGAGAGGTGTTGATGTGAGCTGCACTGGATTTCAATGCCTACTCCTGCAACAAAATTAACCCCAAATTCCAATCCTGTTGGGATTAAAGGAAGAGACAAAGAAAGAACCTTTGGGAAGATCTTGTTATTTCTGGAAGTACCCAAGGCCCCGCTGGGAACGAGGCCTAATGAGAACCTATTATTGTTCCTATTGTTCTCTCTGAAGTCAAAGGGACTTCTGCAATCGACTTGAAAGGAGCAGGACCTGGGAGCCATTTATTTTACTTTCATCCCCTTAGTGAGAGTTCATCAGTTCTAAAATAGTGACTTCAGGGTCTGTGGGTATGGGAAAATCCATCTGAGTGAGAATCGGGGGCTTGTTTTTTAAATTGCATCAGGGTCTCCAGGGAACTAGGTGAAGCTGAAGTGCAGTTTAAATCTGGTTCACGGTGGGTGTATCTGCATTACCATTTTAGTTCAGATCACAGCCATGCTTTTGAAGCAGATCTGCTGATCATTCCCACTTACTCCACTTTGATGTGCATCGTGGAGTCGCCTGGGAGCACATGAACTGTGCTCCTCCCAGATGAAACTAGTCAGAGGATGCTCTGTAACCTCTGTCTGACAGTCCTCAGGACTGAACCAGGGCAGGCGAGACCAGGAACCCCTGAAATGCCTACAGAGAGGTTGTCAGCCCCCACTCCTTCACCCTACAGATCCTACTGCACTGCCATGTCTACATCATGCGTCTAAGCTGCCACGGCAGCCTGGAAGGGAACATGTGTTCAACCTTGGGTTTCCCAGTTGTCCATCCTTGCCCGGGTGTCAGGTTATAGCCTGGAGCAAGTCTTGTGGGGTCTCATGGGGTAAGGAAAACCCACAGGAGGGTAACTGAGCTCGCAAGACCTTAGATAGCTAGAGACGGGATTTGTCGTTTCAGCACACAGCGGTGCTCACACAGCGTCTACCTTCTCTTGCTCTGGGGATGCTGCAGCAGGGTTACTGTTTTCATAGAAAGTTTTTCCTTTCGGATAAGCAGCTGATTTTAAATACTTAAGAAATATTCCTGGACTAATTGGAATACAGTTGGTAATAGATTTTTTTTAAAGCAGGACAACACAGTCAGACCTGGAGTTACACTTGGCAAAGTGGCTAACGGTGAACTGTGGTTGAAACATGCTACAATTAACTTTTTGTCTGCCCTTTCTTCTTGACAGCCCCGACGTTAAGGAGGATGAAAATCTGGATCCAATTCAGAGTTTTGTGGCTGAAGTTCCTCTTACATTTTATTCTCCACATGAGAAATTGCTGTAAATGCTAATTCAAAAATCCTTTAGGAAGAATAATAAAGGCATTGGGAGAAATTTATTTTAGTATTTACTTTATGGTGACTCCCACCAGCTACAGGTGTCTCTCCAGCTGCAGCTTCAGCTTGGTTACTTTCCTAGTCCACCTTGCCCGGGGTTTGTTTTGTGCTGCAGCCTTTCATCCCTCATTCCCAGCCCAGCTGGCGTTAGGGACCTGGCAGGAGCGCTGGGCGTGCGCCTTTGTCCCCGAGTTACTCATCAACTGGAGGGGCCGGCGGGGCACCCGGTTACTGTGGTTACCGGCGGCATCGTGCTCCACTTGTAAATGCAATCTTTGACTGTAGCCACCGCTCCGGAGGAATTTTCACAGCTCCCAGAGAAGACAAAACTCCGGGAGTTGGGATGTAAAAGGTTATCTGATACAAGGCGGATGAAGCGCAGGCTTGTTCTCCAAGAAAGTAAATCCCTCTGCCTTGCAACAAGGGAAACGTTGGAAGGTTTTTAAGTTTCAGGCATATTCCCTTGCAACTATGGTCTTGTTAAATTTGTTTTCTCTAGCTCTGGTACAAGGGTCGTGCACAGTGGTAGGGGTTTGGTCCTTGGCCGTTTGCAGAGGTATAAGGTCACTCAAAATTGTTCTTGTGCTTGTGTGCTTGCAGCAAGAAAATTTTAATGAGTCTTTCATCAGTAGTAGCCAGATCATATCTGCTCTGGGGTATCACTCATCTGGCCCCAGCAGAATTAACGCGTTGAATGCCCTGAGCTAGAGGCTGAACATACAGAAAGTAAGCTTGAGACTCTGTCCGCGTAGTCACAGCAACAAAACCACAGCTGAACAGTAAATTTCTCCAGGATCTCACAATAAATGTGTTTCAGCCTGAAAGGCTGCAGTCACCTGCCTGCGGGAGGGTGTTCTCAGTCGGGACTTTTTTAATTTTGTTCCTATCTACTGCAAAAAGATATGTCACTGGATAACAGAAATCAAGGCCAGAGCACTGGAGACATGATAATATTGCTTCATTTGCCATCGTACTTTGTCTTACATTCACTGTTATATTATTTTAACGACTTTGTTTTTCAGAGGGTTTTGTATCCGTAGACCATATGCATCACATCGTTATTTACTTGAATTACTTAAAACATTTAGTTCCAAGTGTGGGTTTAAGGGGGGAAGGGGCTGGTGCTCCCCAGCACCGCTCTGGCAGAAGGGGAAATGCAAGAGGTGTAAGTACTGAGATTGCCCCCCCTTGCGGGACTCTGCCCCCCTCCTACCCACTTCAGACGCTCACTCCAAGCTCTGCTTAGGATTTCAGGAGCTTTCCTTGCTTCTTATCACTCCTAGTATATCCCCAGAGCTCAGGTCTTCACTGCCTTTATTCTTTCGGTGCTTACAGGGAAAATATGCTGGCACCTATGCAGTTAATGAAAACACCTAAGGAATTATTGTCTGCCTGAGTTTAAAATCTAGGTGATGGCTTTGAGCAGATCCTCAGCCCTTACAGTGGGAAGATGGCAGCTCACTGCCGACAGTGGAGGTCCTGCCCTTGGGTCAGAGGAGGAGAAGGGGCAATAGTGGAGCGCTGTGTTGGCTTCTGGTCCTGCGAAGGGAGTGAACAGCCGGTCCATTTTGGATGGTGTCAGGAACAAAACCATGGGAGTGAATGCAGTTAAACCTGTATCCCATTTTTTCCTGAGTTCTGTCTTTGCTTCTGTTGGAAGTTCCCAAACGGGGTATGGTTCAGTGTGGCTTAACAACGTGGATTTTTGAAGATGCTCTCCTTGTACCATGTCGAGAGTTGCAGACACAGAGCTTGAGGGGTGCTGCAAGGAGAGGCGTCCCAAGGCAAATGGGGCAGTAAAGGCAGTCAGGGTGGTGTAGCAGGCGGGGGCTGCGTGCCACTGCGGGATTACAGCCCCAAATGGAGATGATAGGCCAGATACAGTTTCATCAGGGCTTGTTCTGTGGCATAAAGAGCTCTTTTTAGTGCAGCCAAGAATTGCATTAGCCTTTTCTTTTCCTGAACAACCTGTCTCCTATCCATTGGCAGTACATTTTAGTTACCTAGCATCATATAGTGCGTCTTACATGGTTTAGCTGTAAAATGCATCTCTTTACATTTGCTCACATTACAGTGAAGTCTGTCGCTTTGCTACAACCAGCTCCTATGAGCCTCAGTCACACAGAGTGTCCTGCCTGACTCCATGGGTGCATTCCCAGCAGGGAGGTGAGCAGGATTTGGCTGCTGGTGTGACTGCAGCCTGTCCAGCACAATCTGCATTACTTGGGGTATGAAACATATCAAGTTGATTTGAGTGGTCTGGGGTGTGATGCCTTAGAGCCTGCAGAATTGCACTACTCAGTGATGATATTCTTGTGATGTGTTTAACTTACGGGATATATTTTGCTCCTTTCCTGTTATTTTTGAACATCTATACCATTTTCAAGACAGAAATCCCCCACCTCTTCTCTTTGAATACACCAAGAAAACAACTCTCTTACTGTGTTATAAACATAATACTGGCTATGTGTCCCTTCTAGTTCCTGTGATGTCACATCACTCTGGACTAGGAGCTTGATAAGATATTTGCTTCTAAATGTTAAATACTGTATATGAAAAGATAAGTTAGAAAAAATATTCATTAGTTTAATTGAAAGGGCATCCAAAATATCCAAATATTGTATCATCAAAATTAAAATAGCAGATATTAGGCAATATCACTCTTATGTTAGTAGCTTCGTCTGCATTAGAGGAAATCTATCCTATGAAAAACCTTTTATCTTGTGTGTAGAAGTATCTTAAAACTGTTTATAATCTTGCTGTATTACCTTTGAGTGGTCCTTCTGCTGTGGGAGCTAAATGCTAATTTAATTTCACTTTTTGATGGAGCTCTTTCAGTTCCCATGTGGGTACCAATGGCTTATAATTAGTTGTGCCATCACACATCATCGCAGAAAGTGGACTCTCCAATACTGACTCTCAGAACAGCTTGCTTCGAAAAATTGTCGGCAAAGAGACTATCGCAGTTAGACAATTTGGAACAATTCTAATGAGGATAAATTTGCAGGGATATTTAGCATGATTCAGTGTGGCTAACAACGATGGCCTCTGCTGTCTCTGCCTAAAATACTGGAATATGTGTAATTTGGTTGCAAGCGGTAGAACAGTTTTCAGGTATAAACAGGTCGATTCACTGTAGAGCATAGAGACACAGAAGCTTATTATAATAATTTTCAGGTCTAAAAATTCTGTCTATCCCTCATAAACATCCTTCTGGGCACCGATACTGCAAATTCTTCCCTGAGTGAGCTATCCTCTATTCCTTGAGCAATTTCATTAACTTCACTATAATTGCCTGGGTAGAAAGAGGTTTGCAAGACCAGGTCAACAGTTTGACTTACTTTCCCACGGGGTGCTAGAGTTTATTATAACATACTGATTTTTGTCATTTTCAATTAATTTTTAAGATTAGTTTAAGATTTAAGACTAGTTTTGGTAAGCAGTCTAGACTCTCTTGTTTGTCCTCTTTTCGTATGGATTTTGCCCACCTGGGGATTTTGTAACGTTTTCCTCTGCTGAGATCTATTCTAATTAACATCATTATTTTGGTAAAAGCCGTACGCTCGCAGCAATTTACACCTAAAATGCTGCAGTCACTCGTACAGTGATACCACTAGGTTTCCGTGTCTCACATATTTGTCTCACTGTCGGATTAACCATTTTTGCTACGCCACCAGGAACATCTGTCAATCTTTTTTTGCACTGTCTGGCAGCCTCACTAAGGATCTCAAATACATGTAAACACCTTGGGGCTGGGAATGTCTCTGACTTTTCCCTTGGCCAATGCAGTGCAGTTAGCCGGTGCTTAACCAGCTACAGTTCTGAGTAATAACGACACAGATACTATGTGAGTGCTCATAAAAAGCAGAAAATTCATGGTCTCATTTTGAGGGGTTTGGGAGCTGGCCTCTCTCACAAAGGTTATTGGGGTAGGGAGAGTTTTTCCATGTCAGACTTTTAATCTCTAGAATGTCCTCCTTAATTTAAAAATGCCAAATTGTCACGCTGGCTGTTATTGCAGGACATTTCCAGGTTGTGTTCTGCACTGTGGTTTACTGGTGGAAAGGTATTTGAGGTCTTGGTAATTTTGGTTTTTTTATTTAGGTGGGGGTTTTTTGTGTGATCGCTTGAGGGAATCAATGAGGTTTTTTGGTTTTCATAATTTTATTTTATACCTGTATCATAGGTTGTTGGACAGATCAGAGGCACAGTTCGCTCTTGGTACCTGCACTTCAAGTGACATTTCCAATGGTGACCATATGAAAAAGAAAGCAAACGAATGTAATAGGCACAATCCTTCCTTAGGGTACAATTACTTTTTAAAAGGTGCATTGATAGAATATGCCTTCTAAACAGGAGATACATCAAGGAGAGTATGAGTCCTTCACCGCACGCGAAGGAAGGCAGAGAGGTGGGGTTGGTGGTCACCGGGGCTTTCACCACAGAGTGGATGTGGAGCGGGACGGCCAGAGCTGTGCATCAGGCAGAGCTGCCCTGAACTATGAGGTCTCCTTTCCCTGTTGGGGTGGGGTTTATCTTTTTTTTTTGGAATGCAGCTTCCTTGGGCTGAGCATAATTCAAATAATCTGTGATTGCTAGCTGTTACTAATGCTTCTCTTCTCAGATACAGTTCAGGGATGGTGTGAAGAGAGGGCGACCAGAAGCCAGATCTGCCCCATCTGGGGTGGATCTTTTCCGACTATATGGGGCACCTGTGCTTCTAGAAATGATGCAAAGACTTTTTTGGTGAATGAGTTACATATTTTTTCCTCCAAATCATGTGCAATGTCAGGTGTAGTTTCTCTGCCTAAAATACCTACTTCTTGGGTTGTTTTCACTACAAAACATACATTATGTTTTCTGGCTTGGCTCAAACAATTCACTTCAGTGAATTGTCACAGGATCAAGAAGATGAGGGACTTCTACAATCCTCTGGCAAATTTGCTGAGGTCAGTAGAGTATTCCTACCTGAGCCCTGTGAGCTGACCTTACAGAAAATATGGGTGCCTTATCTTGACTATGATTTCCCTTGGGGTAGGTGACGTGCACTAGTTAACTGCAGTTAAACTGAAACAAAAACCTCCCTGCCGTGAATTCAGATCCCAAATACTCTCCTGAACTTCCTTCCTGTGCTTCTGCTGATACTGCCTGTGCTAACATAGCTCTGCTAACTGAGTTCCCAGTACACCCTGGTGGGACTTTTCTCTTTCCCATTGGATGTGGATGGTGATCTAGAAGGATCTTTATGTGTACCCAAATACAGAAGACAAAGGACTGTAGCTGTAGTTCACAGGACTGTTTTCTTGTTTCACTGTAGCTTTAGGTCAGTCTGTTTTCCATGGCATATCATAGAATCATATGATAGAATCATAGAATGGTTTGGCTTGGAAGGGACCTCAAAGATCATCTAGTTCCAACCCCCCTGCCATGGGTGGGGACACCCTCCACTGGGCATGTAGTTGGCCCAGTTCTAAATAGTGTACAGGCTTGCATTTTCTCTCTGTTTTTCTGTATAAATTCTCTCTCTGTATATATTCGTGAATGTATCATTATCTATATATATTTCTCTTATAAAAAATGTTTAAGTCTCCATAGAGCTTTTTAAAGCAATGACATAAACTATGGTGTTAATAAAAGATCTGAACATGTTGCCTTGTTCTTACATTTAGCCCAAATTGCAGTGAGTGGAGAGCGATTTAGTAGGGCTTTGAGCGTGTAATGAGTGCATTAGCAGTCTTAAAAATAAGTTTGTGAATCAAATCCTGACTCGTGCATGAGGACTTTTGACTTACTGAGTTAGTCTGTTGGATTTCTCAGAGCCAGCAAATTCATGTAGTATATATACAAGCCACCCAACCAGGAAGACTGAGTGGATGGGGCCTTCTTTAGACAGATAGGAGCAGCCTCACGTTCACAAGCTCTGGTCCTCATAAGGGACCTCGACCACCCCGATATCTGTTGGAGGGACAACACAGCACGGCATAAGCAATCCAGGAGGTGCCTGGAATGCATTGATGATAACTTCCTTCTCTAAGTGATAGAGGAGCCAACGAGGAGAGGTGCCATGCTGGACCTTGTTCTCACCAACAAGGAGGGACTGGTGGGAATGTGACGCTCAAGGGCAGCCTCGGCTGCAGTGACCACGTAATGGTGGAGTTCGAGATCCTCAGGGCAACAAGGAGGGTACACAGCAAGCTCACTACCCTGGACTTCAGGAGAGCAGACTTTGGTCTCTTCAGGGATCTGCTTGGTAGAATAGCATGGGACAAAGTCCTGGAGGGAAGAGGGGCCCAAGACAGCTGGCTAATATTCAAGGATCACCTCCTCCAAGCTCAGGAGTGATGCATCCCAGCAAAGAGGAAGTCAGGCAAAAATGCCAGGAGGCTTGCATGGGTGAACAAGGAGCTCCTGGGCAAATTCAAACACAAAAAGGAAGCCTACAGAGGGTGGAAGCAAGGGCAGGTAGCCTGGGAGGAATACAGAGAAACTGTACGAGCAGCCAGGGAGCAGGTTAGGAAAGCTAAAGCCTTGATAGAATTAAATCTGGCCAGGGATGCCAAGAGCAACATGGGAAGCTTCTATAGGTATGTCAGTGATGAAAGGAAGACTAGGGAAAATATGTCCCTCTCCAGAAGGAAACAGGAGACCTGGTTACCTAAGACATGGAGAAGGCTGAGGTACTCGATTTTTTTGCCTCAGTCTTCACCAGCAAGTGCTCTAGCCACACCACCCAAGTCACAGAAGGCAAAGACAGGGACTGGGAGAATGAAGAACCACCCACTGTAGGAGAAGATCAGGTTTGAGACCGTCGAAAGGAACCTGAAGGTGCACAAGTCCATGGAACCTGATGAGATGCATCCGCAGCTCCTGAGGGAACTGGCGGATGAAGTTGCTAAGCCACTATCCATTGCATTTGAGAAGTTGTGGCAGTCCAGTTTGCCACTGACTGGAAAAGGGGAAACATAACCCCTGTTTTTAAAAAGGGAAAAGAGGAAGACCCAGGGAACTACAGGCTGGTCAGTCTCACTTCTGTGCCCAGCAAGATCATGGAGCAGATCCTCCTGGAAACTATGCTCAGGCACATGGAAAATGGGGAGGTGATTGATGACAGCCAACACGGCTTCAGTAAGGGCAAATTGTGCCTGACAAATTCGGTGGCCTTCTACGACAGAGTTACAGCGTTGGTGGATAAGGGAAGAGCAACTTATGTCGTCTACCTGGACTTGTGCATAGCATTTGACAGATGGACCACTGGGTGGATAAGGAATTGGCTACATTGTCGCACTCAAAGAGTTGCGGTCAATGGCTCAATGTCCAAGTGGAGAACAGTGACGAGTAGCGTTCCTCACGGTTCAGTACTGGGACCGGTGCTGTTTAAGATCTTTATCAGCAACATGGACAGTGGGATCGAGTGCACCCTCAGCAAGTTTGCCGACGACACCAAGCTGTGTGGTGTGGTCGACACGCTGGAGGGAAGGGATGCCATCCAGAGGGACCTGGACAGGCTTGAGAAGTGGGCCTGTGCGAACCGCATGAAGTTCAACAAGGCCAAGTGCAAGGTCCTGCATGTGGGTCAGGGCAATCCCAAGAACAGCTATAGGCTGGGCAGAGAATGGGTTGAGAGCAGCCCCGAGGAGAAGGACTTGGGGGTGTTGGTGGATGGGAAGCTCAACATGAGCCAGCAGTGTGCGCTTGCAGCCCAGAAAGCCAACCGTGTCCTGGGCTGCATCAATAGAGGCGGGACCAGCAGGTCGAGGGAGGTGATCCTGCCCCTCTACTCTGCTCTGGTGAGACCCCACCTGGAGTACTGTGTCCAGCTCTGGGGTCCCCAGTACAAGAAGGATGTGGAGCTGTTGGAGTGAGTCCAGAGGAGGCCATGAAGATGCTCAGAGGGCTGGAGCACCTCTCCTATGAGGACAGGCTGAGAGAGTTGGGGTTGTTCAGCCTGGAGAAGAGAAGGCTCTGGGGAGACCTTAGAGCAGCCTTCCAGTACCTGAAGAGACCTACAGGAAAGCTGGAGAGAGCATGTGGTGACAGGTCAAGGGGTAATGGCCTCAAGCTGAAGGAGGGTAGGTTTAGTTTAGATATCAGGAAGAAATTCTTCCCTGTGAGGGTGGTGAGGCACTGGAACAGGTTGCCTAGAGAAGCTGTGGATGCCCCCTCCCTGGAAGTGTTCAAGGCCAGGTTGGATGGGTCTTTGGGCAACGTGGTCTAGTGGAGGGTGTCCCTGCTCATGGCAGTGGGGTTGGAACTAGATGATCTTTAAGGCCCCTTCCAACCCAAACCATTCTATGATTATGTGTTTCTATATGAATTATTGGCCTTTCAGCAACTCCTTTTTCCTTTTTTTTAAAAATATGTCAAATTTGCTAATAGTAAAATGTTGTTTTCATTCTAAGTACAGACTTCTCATGTTATAAAATCATTTTGGTAACTGCTGACTCCTAGTTAGCATTTTCCTGTCCTTGCTTGGTAAAATTGAAGCTCAGGTTTCCAGGAGATTTGCTTTGGCAGAAATCACTGTCCAGCCTCAAAGGGCCGCAGGTGCCTCCTGCATCTCCTCGTTCCTCCAAGCTGCTCTTTACTCCTCAAGCAGTTATGGCATGGTCAGGATGGCAAAACAGGCTCCTTAGCCAGAGGAGAGTACTAGAGACAACACTACCGTTTTTCTGGTGTGAAACTCTTGCAAGCAAGCATACTTACAGGTTTTCTTAATGCCCTGACACCTGGAGCTCTGGTATTTCACAGGAATGCTTACCATTTTAAGAAACGTGGTTTTCTAGAGAAGCTTCAGTCCCCAGTGTCACTTAATGGTTTCATTTTATATCACAAATAGTAAGATACCAATATTTATTTTTATTTGGATAAATCTTGTTCTTTTTGAGGCTTAGCTCCTGATTTTTAAATACACGGAGTTGGAAAAAAAAATCATAAACATTCAAATACTTTTGTAAATTAATTCTTTCAGGCTGCAAGCAGGGAGAGCTAATATTCTTACCTTAGCATGGAAGTGCCTTAGGCCTTTCTTCTTTCTCCTTTATTGATACCATCTGAAGTGTCTTTAGAGTCAGGTTCTAGATTCATTAAGTCTTGATTTATATGGGTGAGACATTGCTAATTATCCATCACACTCAGTTTACACCAGTCCAGCCGACACCTCTCTTCGCGGTAATCTGTAGAATTACGTGATCTACGTGGCTATCACTACAAGTGTATGTCCCCTTACAGCAAGCACTGTTTAACAAGGTCAGGGGACTTTACCAGGTTTGAGCACGACAGGCCGGTGGCAACTAACAACTTCCATCACTGCTGGAGTGTTGCCATGCTTTGCTGCAGCACCTCTTCACCGCATACAGCGCGAGGTGGGTTCACCCTGGCTGTAAAGCTCCTCTGACAATTTGAAGTACTGCTGTTACAGCTGGTGGGACTTGCACATCCTAATCCTTTAGATCACTTTGAGCATCTCAGACTAAATTTAAAAAAAAAAAGGGGGGGGGGGAGAAAAAAAGAGTGTTAAGCTAATGTTAAGGGTCTAACTTAAGCTCTCAAAAAACAAGAGGATTTGGCATCATTATCTCTGCCTGTTGTTCCTGTGTATTACTGCTGTTGTGATCCCTTATAAGAACGGCTTCAACGTGAGATTGAAAGCTTGGGTGAAAAAAAATAAACAAGTTTAATGAGCAAACATTTAATAGCTTTAATACAAGATTTCCCAACCTGCTGCAATTTCATTTTACAATCACGTGTTATTATGAAAAAGCCATACTCTGACAGTTGTGCTATGTTTTAATAGAGTCCTAGGGCCTAATTCTGCCATGTTTGCATTAAGCAACACTTTGTTCCAGGAGCAGTCATATGGCAATTACCAGGAGTATGTTACTGCACACTATGAGTAAGCGTGGGATTTAATTACCTGGTGGAAGATTCTCATTAGTGTAAAAAGAAATATTGATCTTTCCAAAGTCTAATACCTGAAGTTTAGCAAACTTAGATAAAGCTGTTTTCTATCTAAAAGCCAAGAGTATTGGGAGCATCAGAACTCCTTGTAAAAATATGATGGGAAGAGTTGGCTGCAGCTCTGGAAGAAGTGCAGTACGGGCTGGAGCCTGCACCGTTCCCGGTGATGGGAATTTTTCCTTTGACTTGGTGGAGAGCAAGATAAGGATCAGTTTGCTGAGCTCTGAGGGACCAGTTAAACAACTCTGGTGTTGGTCGCATTCTCATGGTAAGCCTGTGGACTAAATGTGCAACTACTTCAACAAGTGAATGTCTGTAAGTTAACACTGATAAATTAAATAACCTAATCCTTTACTGTAAATAATGTCTGTTGTGTGCCATATTTTAGCATGTCGGGATCTGAAGAGATTTATAACAGAAGAGCAGAGTGTGTACTCCAATGAGGGAGAGCAACAGTCTGTAAGCACACCTTACTTTTGGGGATCTTAACTGGGCATTAATCAGTATATGCTTTATTAGCAAAATTCTCTTCTCAAGTCTGTTTACATACAACACACTAATTGCCTTTCATCAAATATTCCTTCCAGGGGAGCGGCAAGAGTCTCTGATGACAAAACTCGTTTCGGTGTATGTGTTTGCAGGTAGCTCAAAGGAGGGAATTACATACTGTAGAGTTTGTTCCCATCAGACGGACGTAAAGATAAATCCACTCATTGCTCACATGGGTTTTTTTGATTGTTCTTCATTGACTGTTGCTTTTGTTTGAAAGATGTTTTGCTGCCCTGTAGATTTCTGTGTGGTTTCTTGCTATAAAGCTGTTGAGCTGAATTCTCAGCTAAGATTTCATCTGATTCTGGAGGCACATCTTCTCAGATGATGATTTTGAAGTTGGAAGCCAGGGGAGCAGAAGGTCTTGGTGCATGCTCATACAGACCTAGACTGGCTCTGACGAGGATGGCTGCTGGGTGCGCTGGGTGTAGCCATGGTGTGGCGGTTACATTGACCTCAGGTCAGGAGAGCCACAGAAAGCAAACCTAGGAGAGACAAGATGAACGTGGATTATAGGGTGGAGGTTTTAACCTGGGAGGGAACAGACTCTCTCCTTAAAAAAAACAAATTACGTGTGGTTTGCTTCTGTTAATGGAATTCATTTGCTACACTAAAAAGATTTAGAGCAGCAGCATTAGCCAACAGCATTTAACAATTTATCTTCTAATAGTTAAAGAGTTGGTTTCATGGGGTGAGGAATCAGGATCTGCCTCCTTTCCTTGCTGAGTCCTTTCTGGTTTGCAGACAAGCCGAGTTGCCCATCTTGTCTTCTCCACTTGACCATATTGCAGCTAGCATTATAGCGCATGCCATGGTGAAGAAAGGGTGCCTGGAAGTGCTATGGTAGGACGTGAGCACATGAAAAGCAGGGACAGCAGTTAGCTGTCCAGCATTAGAGTCGGCATTGCTTCCCAAATCACACATCCTGAGAGTTACACCATGTTTTGTTCACTGTCTGAAAATTTTGTGCGACTAGGGAAGTACATAATCTATAGTCTGTTTATTCATAAATACCAACCCATTAATTTTGTTTGACTTCTGACTTTATCTTGGCAAATAGTTATCTGCAATACTGTAGACCATAAATGTCTATATATGCTATGCCTTTTTGGATATCATTTTTATCAGGGTCTTACCTTGGCCTTCAGAGAAATGCAGAGAAAAAAGGTGCTCATAATTAACCATGTAACATCTGCTCAGACGACTTACTGCCTGACTTGCAGATGTGGTTGGATTCGTATACAGCATTGGTATGTTTGCTTTGCAGTATATATGACCAAATCTGTGTGTAAGGTTGCTGGAATACAGTAGACACCAAGTCTACCGCACCTTCTGCATAGTGCGACTGTCATGCAGAAGATTCATTTCTTGTACCACAGAAATATCTCCGGTGGTTTTTGTTTCCACACAAGGGAAACAGATTTCTCATTTCGTTACTTTTGCACTCTCCGAAGTATTGAGTGAGGACTGTGTGTCAGGCAGTGTTGAAATGTTGAAAAGTAGAAGATGACTGAAGGACAAAAATATATTCCCCTTGAGATCAGGAATCCCTCTCTGCTAAAGTAAATTGAGAAAGAATTAATCTATAAATTCCCTTTTAAAACTTCCATCTATTAAAATAGGATTATTTGAACAACATAATACAGGAAGTTATGTAAAGATTTTAATGTTGTGCCATGTGCCACTTTCAATTTTTAATAGAGATCTCTTTCGTTCATTGTATTTTGCTGTTTTGATGAGTGAGTGTTTTCACCTGAAGATGATGAGTGAAAACTATGAAGGTTTTGGCAGAGCGCGTTGCTCTGGCAGATGGATGGTCCCGGGCCTGCTCGAGGCGGCTCATCAAGTAGGTGCCCATTGCTCCTGAGGTGTCAGTGGGAGCTGCTTGGAGGAAAAACACTGCTTGACTTCTCATCCTGGTGGCAACCATGCTGCTTTGATGAATACTACAGTAAAATAGCACAGTTTATGCCGCTTTGAGTAAGAGCTTGATCATACGACCCCAACTTCATCATTTTCTTCTTAGACCAAGACCAGAGGTCGTTATAGAGCGTTTCTCTGAGAAGTCACTCTTACAGAGGTGAACCTGAGTTGACTCCTCTGGTGTGGGCCATAGCTCCTTGCAGTTTAGACCTTGCAGGGAGATTCCTCAGAGGTGTGAAGGTTTCTGGGAGCAAAAGAGTAGATTAACAGAAAAGTGTTTAATATGGAGATTTATGAACTTTCTGTATCATATGTGGAGATAGATATTTAAGTACTAAAGTGACCATAAACAGCATGTGTTATACAGTTAGAGCCACGTATCAATCTCCCAGCTGTGGCACGTGGGGTGGTATAACTGTCCCCTTTGGTTACCACTCATTGTCTTCAACTCTAAATGTTAGCCCTCTTTTTTTTCTTTTTGTGCTGCGTTTATAAACCTTTGGGCAGGAGTGCATTCTTGGCATTGTTGGGTGTTTTGGGGGAAAGCAATTCCATGCATTCTTAGCTTTGGGAAGTGATTAGGCAGAAAGGCGTGAGCTAATGTTGGATGATTTATCATTGTTCCACCAGAAAAGGGACACAAGACCTTAAACAACTACTGGCTGTGTAAACCCAGAAAGTTATTTCACATAGGGTTGTTTAAGCCCGAAATAGGTATAGTGACAGCCTTGCATACTGGAGAGGTGTGCTCCTGTTTAAAACCACAGGCGTTATATATTTGCATGTTAATTTTGATAATGCAATAATGGCAAAAAGTGTAAAAAGGAGAGATTTGCTTTCAGGAAAAGCATTAAGACTGTGAAGGCTTAATATGTCAAAATGTTGGGTAGGAGGTCTTTATCTTTGTGTTCATAACAATGATCTTCTCCAACCTAGGATTTAAATTCATCCATGTGCTGTCTTGGTGAATGAAGAAATCCCTTTCTGTGATGCAGAGAGAAAGAAAACAGCCTACTTTACTGAGATTCCCCTTTTATTAGATCCCAGATCAGTTACTGGACATCAGATTGTATGTTCCTGAGTTATTGATAGCAGAAGCCTTGCATTTAAGCCCCTTTTTTATTCTGCTGCATATACTGTGTAGCAGAAATTGGCTAATTTAAATACAGTAGTTGTAAAAGGAATATATCAAGTGCTGTCTCAACTTCACTCTCTTTCAGAAAGCACTGACAAATCAGATAGGCAGTAAATTGTTTTAATTTGCTTATGAATTCAGTAAGAATTATCTACAAAGTCATCAGACTTCTAGGTTTTCTTGGACAAGTCTCCCTTCTCTTCCCAGCAATTTTGTCCAGGCAGAAAAACAGGGCTTTGCCTATATGAAAGTGCATATGTTGGGCCCTTAGATACGTACTTCAACTGTGTTAAAATTTTGCCTAAGGAAGTATTTGATAATTAGGCTAATTAAAAGCAAGCACTAGAGCAGATTCGCTGAAGATATTTATGGAAGTTGTATAAACAGAAAGAAAGAAATAGGAGCAAGAAAAAATACGGAAGTCATTGTAAAGGGTGAACCTCACCGTAATGTACAGCTCTTAGATTTGCTTAGGTTTTTCCTCTCGCTTTAAGCAGTCACTGGACATTTCCACACAACAGTGATGCAAAATGACCCACCTACCAGATCTGTTTGACTGCTGTGTTAGAAGAAGAGCTGCTTGAAGGGATGAAAGCTTTATTTTGCGTCTTCAGGCCTGAACCAGAACAGTAACTAACACGGCTGCTGCTTTGGCTTTAAAGATAACACTACTGTGAAGACTTGTCTGTTTTTAGGTACATAGTTTTCTGCGTGATAGTCTTTTGAAGTTTGTGATTGACTACTTTGTACAAACACATGCATGAAGTGTTTCCAGCCCTAGGTCATGATAAAGCCTCTTTAAAAGAAATCAAGCAGTGTATTTTGTTCTGGTTCACAAAAGTGGTATTGAATAACATAGGGAAAACCTGTGCTGCTTCGTGAATCGGGAGAGAAACAGCAGTCTGGCCCTGGAGGGAGGAGAGTCGGACGTAGAGAACCTTGAGAAGGTGAGGTCCCACGGCCTTTGGGTTTATATTCCAAAAGAAACAAAGTACATTTTCTTTTACAGACAAGTCAGTCTAATTCTGACTTCCTTCAAACAGGAACCAGGGGCAGAGTCAGGAGCTGGCTATGAAGCAAAGCAGCCCCCCAAGGTGGGAGGGTGGGAGCGGGAGGGAAAGGAAGAGGCTGTGAGTTGTGGGAAGCTGCTGGTGTTGGACACACTTACTTAATCCTAAAGGTTTTCCTTTCCCAACTGCCCCAGAGTTCCTTCCTAGCCCTCCTGGGTGAGAAATACCTGGTACGCTGGACATGGCAAAACATCCATCTCTAAGGCGTAGAGATTGGTGTTTACAGCTTTATTAGGAGAGGGAATATATGGAAGGGGAGGAGTACGTGATGGGTCTTGGGGAACGTCTTGTTTCCCAGCGTGCGAAGGACGCGGGAGTTAAACTCACTGCTTGGAAGACATGACTGTCAATATATGTGTTTCTCCTCAATCCATCCATATATATATATATATATCTATATCTGTATATGTATGTCTGTCTATGTAATATATGGTCATATATTGGGATTTTATTTGGTAATGCAACCTCCAGTTCTGTAAAGAGAGTGTTCAGTAAGAAAATTCATATATTGTTACATAATTACTTAGTAGCATTTGGACTAGACAGAAAACAATGAACAAAAATACTTCTTTGAGTTAAAAAAAAAGCCAGAAACCAAACAAAAAACTCCATTCCTATAAATGAAAAATTATCATATTCAGCATCTGCAGCTGGAAATGATTCACCTTCAAAAGTCAAAGTGAAAACTCCTTAAAATGATGGAGAAAAAAAATCATAAACCCAGAAATGTACATTCCATTTTAGAAACTGGAGTTTTAATACTCTTAAGAAAGGTGAAGGCATTTGTCTTTTTGCAGTATACATACACGTGTGTCTGTTTTATGTTGCAGTAGTATAAACCTCATGAGAAACACTGGGATTACTTCATGTTGGCATCTGTCAATGTGAGAATAGTATTTGGCTTGTGATCTTAATGTTGTAGCTCCTCACCAGAGCTTAAATCCACAAGCAAAACACACAGATATTTTCCTGTGGAAGTGTGAATTCACAAGGGAAAAAACCGAATGCATGGAACAGTATCATTAAAGTTGAAAGCTAAAGAGAAATTAGGCAAAGTCCTAAAACACAGATACTTAGGCTCAGATCTACCTCCATTATAGCTAATGCCTATTGTTTTCACTGGGAGCTGGATTAGGATGTTTATTGATACCATGCCAGTTTGAATTCCTTCTCTTTTTCTTGATCTTGATCTTGACAATCACTTTTTCCATTACAGTTTCATTAAAGATTTAAAACACAGTATAATAAAACTCAGTGAAAAAATAACTTAATGCACCTAAATTATTATGCAAATAGTACAAATTTCAACTCATTCACATCATTGCAGTTCTCTCTTTACACCAAACAATAGGATCTAAACTTCATTTTTTTAACTCGCCAATCAATTTTTGGTTCACTGTCTTTTTTCTTTCAGGGGTTTCAGGAGTATCAAAATAATTGAAAATAATTGGTCTTTCAGTTGTTTTACAGTTAGTACTTGGATAATTAAAAATGAAACAGATTATGCACATTGTATTTTAATAAAATAATTAATTATTATTCAGTGGCCTTTATTCAGTGGCTTCTGTGGTGTATGCCTGGCAGCGCTCAGCCCCAAACCAACGGAGGCCAGTCCAGATCACAGAACTGGCCTCTGTATTTTGGCAGCGACTGAAATTGCTATTATCGAGTCTCTGCAAGGAAGCAAAAATAAAAAGACTGAACTATCCTTTTTTACCCCAGGAGAAGTTGCTGCAGCAGGGGCAGCGCAGAGGCTGCAGGTGTCAGAGGATGCCGGGTCAGCTACATCTCTTCTTCGTTTGCTTTGGCATTTTTTGTAAGACTGAGGTAGAGATGTCTATTTTGGGACCATATGTAGATCTAAATATATCATCCTTAGACAGTCTATATCAATGTAGTAAATTCAATCACAGGTGACCTCAGTATGGGAATCTTCCATATTATGTATTTACACAATTCTGAAAAACTGTAAACTTGATTTTAAAGACTATTGGCTCAGAATTTGCCTGTAGAAATAAACGTGTATTAACTGGAGATGCTGTTGCCTTTCAGTGTGCAACTTTGCTGTCATTCAGACTGATCATGATTTATTTTTGTTTATATGGTTTTTATATGAATTTGAAGATACAAGTCAAAGATATGGTTTGAAGAAAATTGATATACTGTATCTGAAGTGTTTGTGGTGGAGAACTGAAGCATTTCCTGACGTTTTGTTTATGGGTCTCCGTGATGTGAGTTCATTTGCCTCCAGCTTCTGCATGGGATAGCAGCTGTAGGAGCATTGCTGTACTGTTTTACCACTTCATCTGGCAAATATTACAGACAATTAAAGACAGTTTGAAAAACCGACTCTGTTTTTCAGATTTGAAAGAGCTTTTGTGAATAGACCAGCCTCTCGCCCACAGTCAGCATGCAGTACAGCTTTCATATTACACCAAGTAATAGTGCCTGACGCAGACACGGCAAGTTCTGCAAGTGCGACTCCCTGCAAGCTGCCAGGAGCTAAGTCTGTTTTGGGACATTTCTGCCGCTTATCTACATTAGCAGGGTCTTCAGGTCGTGCATACAGACACTGAGTAAATAGTGGTATACTAAGAGGCATCGTTCCCTCTTCTCTACATAAAGGCACACAAGCATTAGAGTCTTAAGTCAGTCCTGGCAGCCTGTTGCTCCCTGGGAAGCTGAGGCCAGTACGTCTGCTGGTTAATGAGGCAGATGTGTGTGGCTCCCAAAACTTTTGGCTGTCCTCATGACACAGCAGATTTTTAATAGGGATAACGTGGAGCTAGGGAGCCTCTCACGTTCACCTAGTACTGGCTCTGTGGTGGCTATTAGGGAGCATGAGCATGTTCATGCATTTTCCCTTTGTGGTTGGACCAGGAAAAGAAGAGATTAGATAAACTCAGTTAATGGAAATATTAGAGACGTGTTATACCCAGGTTTTTCCCCTTCTTTTCATACCTTTTATTCTACATACATTTCAAGCAGAATGAGAATTGCCAAAAGGAATGCACGCCATGCGGGGACAATGAAACCTGAATTGAGCAGCCCACAGCTGCCAAGGCTTCATGGGGCGCCAGACCAGCTAGGCTAGTCCACATGCAAATCCCGATTTGAACTGTAAAAGCATTTTTGGGGTGGGTCTTGCTGCGACGAGTGTTCTAGATCATTCTGGTATTCCCAGGGCACATATATTACTGTTTCAGCATTTGGTTGAGACTCACAAAGCTAAGTTAGCTTTACTGTTGAAATCAGGGATGCCAAGTTCTCTCTTCAGTAACAGTCATGCAGACCTCATCAAAACGGATGGATTTACTTCGTGTTGGCATTGTGAGGGCGAGGGCAGTGATGTTTTAGTTTCCTGCCAGAGTTCAAATACACAGATAAAAAGATAAAACAGATAAAAACTGGGTTCTTTTGCCTTGATACAAACCAACCAGCTTTTCTCCAACCAGATTTGAGTGAGTTTTGGTGGCCCAAGTCTTTCATTCATCATGCTTCCAATCATGAAGCATGGTGGGAAGCTGCTGGAGCTCTTAGGCTCTCTTGCTTTGCAGCAGCTCTGTTCGCATGCTTACAGCTGGGCAGGTTTGCCTGGAAATGTGCATCAAACCAACCTGGTTTCATTCTTCAGGGGTCTTCTAACACTCCACCCAGAAGTTGCTGATAAAATTGTCCTTTCCCTGGAGATTTAGAAGGATCTCTCAGCTCTGCTTTTAAGTAAATTTACGTTATTTAATGGCATGGGGTGACAAAGCTTAGGTGTTGTGCAGCTCTGGGGTGACTTCTGCACCTGTGGCTGGAGGGGCAGCTCCTGCTTGGTACCTCTTTAGGGCAGCAAGTAGTACTGCCCCAGTGCCACGTACCCAGCCCCAAAGAGCATTACTGAATTTCTCTAACAGAGTTTCAGGGTTTTTTTAGTCATTATACACAGACTTATATGAAAATCTGTGCCTGTTCTGACCGCAGTAGGTTTATGGGCAACACAAAATTATTTCACTGAGGGGGGGTGCTGGGGGGGGAAGGTGTGATCCAGGCTGGTGCAGCTGCAAGGGCATCAGCAGAGCCATTGCCGGAGGCTGTCTGCTTTCTCCTTTCAAAGGAGAGACAGGTACTTTCTGTGGCTGCTGTGGGGTGTTACCTGCCTACAAAAAATCCCCTGGTCCTGTATGGTCTCTGGGAGGCCTCTCAGGTGGGTGAACACAAGCTTTGTAGAACAGAACAGCTCAAGTAGTCATCAGGTGGTTGTTTGGATAGTAATATTTTTTTATCCTTTTCTTCACAAAAGGCTTCAAGAAGGTGTGGGTTACTTGTTAACAGCTGAAGTCGAGTAGTGATAGGTGAATGTTTCTCTCTATTTACACAACACAACACAAGAAAGCTGTGGTTTTTTAGTAGTCTGTGTAAGGACTGTAAACACAAATGTCTCCACCCTTCACAAGCAAAGGCTTAACTGGAAAGGCCATTTGTCGTGTACAGAGCAGAGAAAAAGTAAAAATACCCTGGTTCCAATTGGAAATGAGAATCCAGGCTGTTCTTCCCTCCTTGTTTGCAAACAGATCTCTGGTGACTCCATGAGCTCTGCAGAGTTGACTTGAGCATGAAGGGAGGGAGAGAAAAGCTTTGGGGAACCAGTCTGCAGATCAACCACCTCCCAGATCAGTGCATTTCTGGGACAGGTTTGAGAGGAGGCTAATGCTATTTGGCTCCTCTATGAGCTTCTCAGCATAGATTGCTGATGGGGGACTTGGTTTCTGAAGGTTGATGCTTGCAGTTTCTACAGGCTGATGCATGGCTATGCTTTACTCCTGCCCTGAAGATACCCATTCCCATGCTAGTTAGTCACCAGTCTTATATTTTGTACACGTTAGCTACTGCTTCCCAAGCAACCGGAGATGCACCACAAACAGGTTGCAACAAGACCCTTTAGAATGCTGAAAGGTTGGAATGCAGCAAGTGGGATTTTCAGCACATTAAAAAAAACCCTTGTAAACCTTTCATTCCCAAATTTTTAATGGACATTTTTAGTGTGTGCGTATCTTTCTAGGAAAAAAACTTACTTGAGGAGATCTAGAAGTATAAATTCACCTGTAAATTGAATTGGGAAAGAACTTGAGATGAGACTCCTCTCTGTGCAATAGGATACAATACCTTGTAATGATTTTTCCGGTTGCTTACTTTTATTTTTTATCAATATGGCTAGCTTTCTGTCTGCCTCTTGTTCTACAAGACTTGGTAAGAATTGGGAGGTATCTCAGATCTCAGCAAATAGGGTATCTGAGCTCTACACCAACTGCAGTTGGGGGTCTTCCCCACATCAAACAAAAATCCCAGAAAGGACCATTTTTCTCTCCACGTCCATGAGGAGCAGAGGAACACTTGTTTGTTTTCTCCGTCCTTGCACTGAAAAAGATCTGCAGTAGAGGCTTCATTTGCAGAACACAAGGCTGTTTGAAGTCTCTTAGGCTCCTGTTTCTGAAATAGTGGTCTGCAAAACAGCACAGAGAGACCCTTTGGTGCACTCTGGAAACTGTATAGTGTTTTCAATTTAACATTTGCTGTTAAGGTCGTGTTTTGGTGCTCAGAGAAGTCGGGTGGCCCAAAAAGCACAGACATTTCAACTGCAAATCTTATCTAGAGGGGCCTGTAAAAGGCGTTAGCTGAGGCAGCGCTCAGCAACCTGCAGCATGCCAGGAGCCGTACGTGGGCAGCGTTTGAGTGTTGTGGCACGGGGCAGGCGACAGGAGCGGAGCGGGAGCTGCAGTCCCCCTTGCACCCTGCCCGGGGACACTCATACGTGGGACATTTTAGCAAAGTTTAGTGCTGGAGCGTAAAGGAGCTGAGCAGCCCAAGCTGGGAGTGTTAGAGGCAAGGAGTGAAGGGCAGTTGAGGAACATGCTGCACCTCCTAATAACAGTTAACTGCATACGCTGGACTACACAGAAAAATCTGCAAACTGTTTCATTTTATTTTTTTCATCCTTTTTAGTGTGCTGGTATAAATGGTAAAATTATGATAATCAGCCAGATAAGCTGCAGTGGCAAATGAAATTACCGTTGTACATGAAAGGATGTTACATTGGCGTTCCTGCCTTCAGTTGAAATATGTTCCATGTGTCTTTTTATTGTTTAAGTTGCCTAATTTCTGTGTTCTAGGAAGGTATTATTTTATTCAATTTATTATTCTTTAATTTGCAAGGTAAACTTTAATTCGGTGCCAAAAGGTCAGCTCACGAATATTTTTTATTTTTTAGTTGTTTAATTTTGCTTTTAAGAAGTCTTTCAGTGAGCAACATTTGCAACTTAACTGTCCTAATTCTCTGTGTCCTGTGAAATAACTCAGGAATCCACTGAACAAAATGAGGATTAAGAAACGTAGGGTAATGATCAATAAAATTTATCAGGAGCAGGGTGCTACTGTAGTGCCCAGACCCAAACACTGTCGATCACTGGTTCTGCAGCGTGTTAGCCCTTGCAGAGGCAGCGTCTCCAACAACTTGCTTAGTTTCTCTTGGCAAAGGTAGTCTCTGATGCAAGGAGGAAGAACCTGCCCTGGGTGCCAGCCTTGAACAGCTGCCGACCCCTGAGCTAGCCTGCATTACTTAAGTGGAGACAGATCGATGTGCTTCTCCCAGCATGTTTTAAAAATGTTGCTAAAACCTTCCAAATGCTAGTCTATACAAGTTAACCAGCTGGATTTTTCTCCCTCTTCAGTGCTGTAGGAAGGCATGCTGTGTGTGTCTGAGCTTTACCTGGGCTCAGCTGTTTGCTCTGGTTTGGAGCAATATGGAAATAACAGATGATATACATTCTTTCTCACAAACATGTTCTTTTTTCCATACTCCTCCTTGAATGAGCTGGTGCCAGGAGTCGCTGAGATGTTAGGAAGGCTCCGGAAGCCGGTAATTTGCTCACTTAGAGCTCCACAAAAGATAGCAATTTTTTCTATGGCTCTTACCATCTAAAGGCAAATATAATTAAGAAATTGAGTCAGTTTACAAATAGGTCATGGATCATGTAATAAACTGCAATTGTTGACATTTATGGAGGCTTTTTCTCCCAAATGTTGTTTATGAAAGGCAACTGGCAAAGGTAAGGAGACAAAAACTGCTGTAGGCTCCTTTTCTGGGCAGCACTCAGCCTCCCCAGCTCCTCCTTTCTCCTCAGCGTAGCTTTTGAAGCTCCCTTTGAGTATTTTCATGTATGTACATGTGCTACAATTCAAGTGGTGCAGTAGTTGATTTTCTTGTACTGAGAGCTGTGGGATGTTAATTGCTGGGCTGTTTTTAATGGGTTTCACCTGAATGCTGGCTTTCCCTGGGGAGGCTGCGGTGCATGTCCATCATTTCAGCCATTTTCCGGGGCTTGGCAGAGCCACCCAGGGCAAGTGTCCCAGGCCAGGCACGGAGTGTCCTGCTGGGCTGCCAGATGTCCTGCGGGACCGTCACCTTCACCAGGTCAGCACGGAGGCCTCCAGCTGTCTCCAGCAGCACAGACGTTTGTGCATCGCAGCCCCAGATTAAAGTCTGGAATAGCTGTAGGCACACTTACGGTCTTGCTCTTTGCAGGAGAGCAGCAGTACATCAAAGCACCATAGCTGTCGTAGGTATGGTCAGGTCAGGGTATAGCCTGTTCTTGAAGCAGCCAGTAAAGTACCCATCAGGTTTTTCTTATTTTGGTCTGCTGTGGATTGCATCCCATTCTTGTACCAGAATCATCTACTCCAGTCAGAGGCAGCTGATCTGAACTAAAAAACCTCTTGCTTGAGGCAAAATGCATATTCTCTCTTCATTACCCACACCAGACTGGTGAGAAAAAACGAAGGCGAGGGAAGCAGCAAAAACCAGATCAGGAAGAGTTGAAAGACCTGGGGCTGAGCTGAAGCTTCATTGCGTTCAGTTTTTCTCCCGTATCTTGTGTGCTCAGAGGTGTGGTTAGTTGGATTCAGGAGAAGGAAAGTAAGGGTTAGCGAAGGGATGACCTGGAGTGAGCTTTTCCAAAGCTGGCAGTGTTGGGTTGCAAAGTTGTGTTTTGGCCCCACTGGTAAGGAGGCAAGGACAGGGCCAAACAGCGTAGAAGCTGCGTCCCGTGGGGATCTTCGCGGGACAATAGCATCTTTCATACTTCACGGCTATAAAATGCGTGAATCAACTCACCTGAGGCAGGAGAAGACAGGAGCAGCTGACATCAGCCGCAGGAGCAGAGTCACACATTCTTTTGGGGTTAGTGCACTTCCTGACCGACCCAGCCTGCGCTCCAGAGGCTGTCTCCCTCCCTCCCTGCCGCTACGAGCTGGGGACAGATGTTTCATATACTTCTTTCGTTGTGTGGGATGACCCCCACCGTTCCCGCCGTGTGGGAGCCCAGTGAGAGGCGAGGGTGGATGCTTCTGTTGTTGGACGTAACCCTGGGCAGGAGGCATTGTGTCGTGGCCTTGGTGGCATCCTCACCTGGGTAGAGTACCCTGCACCATGCAGGGTGTTGAGGACAGTCCTACCCTGCGCAGTGTGGGGACAGCCCTGCTCTCCCTCACGATGGGCAGCTAGGGATCAACATGCAGGGCTTGGCTTTTTGGATGGTCCATGTGAAGTCCCACAGTCAGGTCTGAGAGACCACCTTTTTTCCACCACAATTTCTATATTTGGAATTTTAGTGCAAAATGTCCCAGAGTGACCGAGATAGGATTAAACCTATCCACAAGAAAACTCTTGGTGCAAAATCCCCCCCTCCTTGCACTGCATGGGTCGGTGTTTGGGACACCAAGAAAAGCCAGAGAGAAGCCAAGTTAAACTCATTTAATCTTCGTCTTTTGCTGCAGCACTCAACCTGGTGTCAAAGACTCATATTAATAGGATTATTCTCTTGTCAGATGGGAGCTGGAGATAGATAGTCATCCCAGATGTGCACGCCTGGTTTGAAGGCCTGATTATCTTGTTGGTGTCAGTTCTTGGCCTGTTATCAAAGGGACTCTCACGCACATCACCTTTCAGCTCCTCACTCTCAGCTCGGCAAGGAGGAGGAGTACACTTAAACAACTTCCAGCTAGTAAGCCGACGTTTGTCATTTTTTTCCTCCGGGGCAGTAGTGTCAAGATGAACAGGCTCCTGAGTGTCAGGTAGAGGGAGGATGGCAGAAGGTTTCTCATGGTTGAGGGCGGTAGGTGAGAACAGAGCTGCTATGCCAAGCGTGGTGTATTGCTGAGCATGAGGTGCCTTTGGAGCCTTTTGGGTGATCGGGATTGGTTTAAGGTAGAAGGTCCTGTCCTTGCTCTGCCAACTGCAGGATATATCTGCTTAAAAAACAGCAAAATGCGGTGTTGCTCCTGGTGAGCATCATTTAAAAAGACCCTTTACAGGTAAAATGCAGCTTCAAATCTGAAAGCGTTACCAGCTGGCTTGAGAAGTTACCTTAGAGAGGAACCAGAAATTGAGTAAATACTCACTTTTAAAAGCATAAACTATTATTTCACTTTTATTAATATATCAAATAGATTAACTAGAAAGTCTGGTGTTTCTGGATTCATTTACATGAACCACTCAGTATCTTTCTGTAACAAAGGTATCAAGAGAGAAACCAACTGTTTCCTACACTATGTAGTGCCTGTCACTGTGTCACCAGGCTAAATACGGGTGTACATCCTTCTGAAACCAGCCAGAATGCAATAAATACAGGAGCTTCAATCTCCGTCATTCACTGGAAGGGAAAGCTTGTC